>NC_136062.1:260693500-261307214 GCF_964261635.1 Lissotriton helveticus | reverse complement strand
AGAGACTTTGCCCGTCTGCATGCTGAAGTATACCAGTCATGCTTTCCCCTAGATTTGGGATGAGACAAGTTCCTTCCTGCAGAGCCCCTTACCCAAAAAACTTCCCCTCATGCGCTAGTTTGTAAACTGGCTCCCTTGCTCCCAGCCGGTGTCTCCATTCTCTCTGGGGTGAGCTTACCGTATATCCCCTCAGTGCAGGCCTAGGGAGTCTGCAGGAGGACTCCACCTAACAATGTAAGGCAATCTATGTGGCCTCCTTACCGCCACAAGGGCGACCAGGGCCAACCGCCCTTTGCCATCCCCACCAGCAGCCTAACTCTGAAAACCCCCAAGTTCCATAGGTCCCCTGGATCAGGGCCATGTCAGATTCAATGCCTGGCTCCACCAGTCTGGGTCGCAAGTAGAAAGCACACATGGGCCGGCGCGGTAAGGAAGAGAGGGCGAGGACCTGGGAAAGTTGCCCTAAATAGGCCCCGGCCCTCTCCTCCTCCCTCATTGCCTCCCACGGCCGGAAGTGACGTCACAACGATGCCCCGGAAGTAATTCCTGCTGTAGTCACGCCCGATCACTCAATGAGGATCCACAAGGGTGTGGCCGGATTCCCGGGGGGCCGTGACCTAATGGCGAGCTCCCTTATAGTCCGCGCTTTTCCAAGTGTTGCACCCATATTAAAAGAGAAAGCTGACACAGTGCCCACCTTCTCCTACCCAAGCGCTGCTCTCATATTACACAGGAGATCACATAGTGCCAGCTCGCTCCCACCCAAGTACTGTACTCATATTTCACGAGAGCTCAACAGTGCCATCACTCATACCCAATCACTGTTCTCATATTACACAGAAGAGCTCACAGTGTCAATTCTCTCTTACACAAGGACTACTCTCAAATTAAACGAGAGCTCACAGAGGCAGCTCTCTTTTACACAAATGTTGGACCCGTATTACACAAGAGAACTCAAATAGTGCCAACTCTCTCCTACATAAGCGCTGCTCTCATATTACAAGAGAGTTCACACAGAGGCGGCTCTCTTCTACCCAAGGGTTGCACCCATGTTACACGAGGGAGCTCACACAGTGCCAACTCTCTCCCACCCAAGTGTTGCACCCATATTATACGAGAGAGCTCACAGTGTCAACTCTCTCCTACCCAAGAGCTGCTCTCATATTACACCAGAGCTCACACCGTGGCAGCTCTCTTCTACCCAAGTGTTGCACACATATGATATGAGAGAACTCAAATAGTGCCAACTATCCCCTTCCCAAGCACTGCTCTCATATTACACGAAAGTTCACACAGAGGCAGCTTCTTCTACACAAGTGTTGCACCCGTATTACACAAGAGAACTCAAATAGTGCCAACTATCTCCTACATAAGCGCTGCTCTCATTTTACACATGTGAGCTCACACAGTGGCAGCTCTCTTCCACCCAAGTGTTGCACCCGTATTATACGAGAGAACTCAAATAGTGCCTACTCTCCCCTACCCAAATACTGCTCTCATATTACACGAGAGCTCACACAGTGGCAGCTCTTCTACCCAAGTGTTGCACCCATGTTAAACGAGAGAGCTCACACAGTGCCAACTCTCTCATAACCAAGCGCTGCTCTCATATTACAGAGGAGCTATCACATAGTGTCAACTCTCTCCTACTCAAGTGCTGCTCTCATATTACACAGGAGAGATCACACAGTGCCAACTCTCTCCTATCTAAGCGCTGCTCTCCTATTACAGAGGAGATATCACAGTGTCAACTCTCTCCTACTCAAGTTCTACTCTCATTTTACACAGGAGAGATCACATAGTGCCAACTCTTTCTTAGCCAAGTATTGTACCCATATTTCACAAGAGCTCACACAGTGCCAACTCTCTCCGACCCGTGTTCCGCCTACGTTACACAAAAGAGCTCACACAGGGCCAACTCTCTCATACCCAAGCGCTACTCTCATATTACACAGAAGAGCTCACAGTGTCAACTCTCTCCTACCCAAGGGCTGCTATAATATTACACGAGAGTTCACATAGAGGCACCTCTCTTCTACCCAAGTGTTGCACCTGTATTACACAAGAGAACTCAAATAGTGCCAACTCTCTTCTACCCAAGCGCTGCTCTCATATTACACACGTGAGCTCACACAGTGGCAGCTCTCTTTTCCCCAAGTGTTGCACCCATGTTACACGAGGGAGCTCACACAGTACCAACTCTCTCCCACCCAAGTGTGGTACCCATATTATACAAGAGCTTACATAATGCCATCTGTCCTACACAAGTGCAACTCTCATATTTCATGAGAGCTCACACAGTGGCAGAACTTCCACCCATGTGTTGCACCCATGTTACACGAGAGAGATCACACAGCGTCAACTCTCTCCTACCCAAGCACTGCTCTCATATTACAGAGTAGAGATCACACAGTGCCGGCTCTCTTTTACCCAAATGTTGTACTCATATTTCACAAGAGAGCTCACACAGTGCCGGCTCTCTTTTACCCAAATGTTGTACTCATATTTCACAAAAGAGCTCATACAGTGCCGGCTCTCTTTTACCCAAATGTTGTACTCATATTTCACAAGAGAGCTCACACAGTGCTGGCTCTCTTTTACCCACATGTTGTACTCATATTTCACAAAAGAGCTCACACAGTGCTGGCTCTCTTTGACCCAATTGTTGTACTCCTACTTCGAGAAAGAGCTCACACAGATCCAGCTCTCTTTTACCCAATTGTTGTACTCATATTTCACAAGAGAGCTCACACAGTGCTGGCTCTCTTTTACCCAATTGTTGTACTCATATTTCACAAGAGAGCTCACACAGTGCTGGCTCTCTTTTACCCAATTGTTGTACTCATATTTCACAAGAGAGCTCACACAGTGCTTGCTCTCTTTCACCCTAATGTTGTACTCATATTTTACGAGAGCTCACACAGTGCAAACTCTCTTCTGCCAAAGTGCACCATGTTCTATGACAGCTTACACAGTCCAAGTTCTCTCCTACCCAAGCACTGTTCTCATATTACACGAGAGCTCACACAGTGCAAGTTCTCTCCTACCCAAGCACTGTTCTCATATTACACGAGAGCTCACACAGTGCAAGCTCTCTACTACCCAAGCACTGCTCTCATATTACACGAGAGCTCACACAGTGGTAGCTCTCTCTCACTCAAGTGTTGTACTCATATTACACGAGAGCTCACACAGTGGCAACTCTCTCCTACCCAAGCACTGCTCTCATATTACAGGAGAGCTCACACACTGCAAGGTCTCTCCTACCCAAACACTGCTCTCATATTACACGAGAGCTCACACAGTGCAAGCTCTCTCCTACCCAAGCACTGCTCTCATATTACACGAGAGCTCACACAGTGGCAGTGCTCTCTTACCCAAGTGTTGTACTCATATTACACGAGAGCTCACACAGTGGTAACTCTCTCCTACCCAAGCACTGCTCTCATATTATACGAGAGCTCACACAGTGCAAGTTCTCTCCTACCCAAGCACTGTTCTCATATTACACGAGAGCTCACACAGTGCAAGCTCTCTCCTACCCAAGCACTGCTCTCATATTACACGAGAGCTCACACAGTGGCAGTGCTCTCTTACCCAAGTGTTGTACTCATATTACACGAGAGCTCACACAGTGCAAGCTCTCTCCTACCCAAGCACTGTTCTCATATTACACGAGAGCTCACACAGTGCAAGTTCTCTCCTACCCAAGCACTGTTCTCATATTACACGAGAGCTCACACAGTGCAAGCTCTCTCCTACCCAAGCACTGTTCTCATATTACACGAGAGCTCACACAGTGCAAGTTCTCTCCTACCCAAGCACTGTTCTCATATTACACGAGAGCTCACACAGTGCAAGCTCTCTCCTACCCAAGCACTGCTCTTATATTACACGAGAGCTCACACAGTGGTAGCTCTCTCTCACCAGTGCAAGCTCTCTCCTACCCAAGCACTGCTCTTATATTACACGAGAGCTCACACAGTGGTAGCTCTCTCTCACTCAAGTGTTGTACTCATATTACACGAGAGCTCACACAGTGGCAACTCTCTCCTACCCAAGCACTGCTCTCATATTACAGGAGAGCTCACACACTGCAAGGTCTCTCCTACCCAAACACTGCTCTCATATTACACGAGAGCTCACACAGTGCAAGCTCTCTCCTACCCAAGCACTGCTCTCATATTACACGAGAGCTCACACAGTGGCAGTGCTCTCTTACCCAAGTGTTGTACTCATATTACACGAGAGCTCACACAGTGGCAACTCTCTCCTACCCAAGCACTGCTCTCATATTATACGAGAGCTCACACAGTGCAAGCTCTCTCCTACCCAAGCACTGCTCTGATATTAAACAGGAGAGTTCATACAGTGCCAGCTCTCTCCTATCCGAGTGCTGCTCGCACATTACACAGAAGAACTCACAGTGTTGAGTGCGGCACCTACAATACACCAGTGAGCTCACACAGTGCCAGCTGACTTCTACCCAAGTGCAGCTCCCATATCACGTGAGACAGCTCACACAGTGCCAGCTCTCTTCTTAGAAGCTGATGAGCCCATACAGCATTATAAGAGAGTTCACACTGTTTCAATGTTTCCCTCTATTCTACCAGCGTGATGTTACATGCGAGCTCAATGTCAGCCCTCTTCTACCCAAGTGCTGCACCCATATTACATGAGAGAATCCACCTACTGCCTGCACTCTTCTACCAAGGAGATGCTCCAATATTACACAAGAGAGTTCACACAGTGCCGGCGCTCTTTTCCCCAAGTGCTGCACTCACATGAGATTGCTCCTGTATTGTCACCCCTTTGCTACACAGGTGTTGCTCATTTATTACACAAACAGCAACCCTCTTTTACCCAAGTGCTGTTCTCATATTACACGAGAACACACACAGTGCCAGATCTGTTGTACCCAAGTGCTGCACCCCTGTTCCTTTTCTGGCTTTCTACTCTCGTGTAATATGGCACATATTCACTTAGTAGAATTGTGAAACACTGCACATCAGCTTTGCTCTTCTTTGGTTAACGATATTAATTACAAATCTGTAATGTTTGTTTTGTATGTGCATCTTGTCAGTACACAGTTTGTATATGTATCTAGATGTGTGGGCTTTGATCTAGTCAGATGCATTTACAATCAAGGAAAAAGTTGTCATGAACATACTGGGCATCAGAGGACAGGGGGAACGAGCCAGTGAACAGCCTATTTATCTCACCCTTTAACACCCTGTCTCCTGGGCTGTACATTGAGGTTTCTGGGGATCTCTGTTCAGAGTTAGTCTGGGTGGGAAGTCTGTAGGCCAGAGAGCTAATGAACTGGGGTACCTCTTAGTCTGTTCCCAGGGCTAGCACTGAAACTTCAGCTCCAGTCAGACAGGTATTCTCTTTCAACCCCTGGTACCTGTGGTGCAGGCAGTAGTTGATGTTTGTTGATTCCTCAGGTCCAACAGGACATTAATTCATGTGTCGATAGCATACCGTTGGATGTGTACCTGGCGCTGCTCCAAAACCCCTTCCACTGGGAACATCAAAGTCCCGGTGGGTCCTGGTTGCATTTATTCAATGTCAGCATAGCCTGTAGCATATATCGTTCTATTGTGTCTTATACTTCTGAGAATTTGAGTAATATTAAAGCTGACGGTCTACCGGCATTCAGGAATAGGAGAAAATCTTCCCTAATGTACACCCGGGTGGATTTACTGCCACTCAGCGGTCTAAGGTTTGACTATTGCTCAGGAGTAGGAGTCTCCCTTCCACCTAATCTTGAAGCTTTCTTTGTTACATTTTTTTCTTGGGTGGGTACGTTGGAAATTTGCTAAAATCATCAAGGTTCAATTGGTCTGCTAATTGTTTCTTCAACCATTAGAAATAATGGGGTGACCCTGTGTCCCTCAGAACCTGGGTAGTTATGCAAAATAAGGAAAAAAGATTATGTCGGGTGAGGACAATTGATTTGTACACGGCATTCAATACCGTGTACAAATCAATTTTCCTCACCTGACATAACCATTTTTCCTTATTTTGATTGTTTCAAGACAAGAGTGATGATTATGTGTTTCAGTGGTCTCAGAGGATCATGTGGTTATCATAGAGGCAATATCTACTGCCATTGAAGGGGTTATTTCAGGCCCAAGACTGGACACATCTTTACATGAAAGTTGGACACTTTTGTTTTGAGGTCCAGACTCGCCTCCTTCTCTGCCTTCATGGGATTGAAACTGGTGGTCCGACTGCAGCATTTGTTGAACAATTGAGGGTGAGATAAGGAGAGGCTTCAAGGTTGCTGGAGATGAAGGTACAGAGTTTGGTTATAATTTACTTTAACATTTCTGCTATATCTTTACTATCATACATAGATGCCCACGTAGGGCTTTAGTGTGTGTGAGGGAGAGAGGGGGTTTCCACAGCCTCGAATTTGTTGACCTCTCTTTTTCGGCTGAATGCATAATTTAGTTTTTGTTGTCCTGGCCGCTCTATAGTAGATGCACCATTGTCACTCGCATCAGGTTTTATATTTGTCTCTCAGCATCAGTGATCCAGGTTTCAGTTACCACATTTAATCTTTGTGAGTCTCTTATCGTACAATTTATTTATACATTTGATTCAAGGATTTGTTTTCTTTTGGACGGAGCCATGTGTCAGATATGTTATGGTTGGGGTTACTGAGTTAGAAGAGGACGTATCAGCTCTACTACCCTTTAACCCTAATTCACTTATTTTTCCTATTCAAGGACTGCTTCTGTGATAGCTGAGTGTTTGGCTGATTTGAAAGTTCTAAAAGTTTAATCGGGACAGAGATTCACAGATGTAAATTTAAAGTCTTCCCATCAGCCATTGTGTTTTCCCAACAACAGTAGCCCATTTGTGCAGGTCTTGCATCCATATTTTAATTGCTATACCCCTACATTTATTCTTAACCAAATTTTATTGTTGAACATGACTTAATAGTTACAAGCCGGAGTCAGTTATGACATAAGGAAGGAGATAATTACGAGAGAAGGGTTCAGGCCTACAGGAGCTATCTGTTTATCCATTCACCTAGTAGGCATGCTGATGCCCAGAGTAGACTATGCTGTTTATTATCATTGTTGAGAAATGCTGGGCTATGACTTACAAGAGGCAAAGCCTTGAACAGCTTTATGTATGTTGTACTGTATATTCAAGATGTGGTGCACTATATTCATTCAGTGTTCTGCTGGAAGCCATTGTGTTCGTGTTATAGGTGGCCTTTGTGCTAGTGGTAGTGCTGTACATGAATACAGAGATTTGCTAGGCGCTGTGAGCGTGCTTAACATGTACTCACTGCAAAAGTAAATTTTGCTATTCTCATACTTTATGTGATCTCATAAATGTCTGTGCTTGATAATGGCGGTGCTGTGTCTGCTCTCAGTGCCGCTCAGTATACTATACTGGTCTTGGATCATGCATCGAACCGAGACAGCAGGGATGGTGCCGTGCAGGTGTTATATTTCCCACTGTGATGGTTCAGATTAAAAACTCAAGTCCTGCAGTACTGGTGCTCTTTGTGTACTCAGTGTTGTGCCCTACGTTGATGCTTCACTACTTGGATTGTGTCCTGGGCTTTGGGTAGATGGGGCTGAACCTGTGCTGATGTTGTTGTGTGCAGAGGAATGGTGATGGTGCTATAAATTGACTCTTATGATATGTATGTATAAGATCTAAGATAAGATATTATAATTTAAGTTTAGATTTCATATTACACAAATGGTCAGCAGTCTTGTTCATGAAAGTCTTCCGGACTGAAAAGTATATATTTTAACTAAAGTAAAGGATTATTTAACCGTGGACCAAATAAAAAACATCACATGTGGGCACGGAGCAGTGCCCAGGCTATTAAAATTGTTAATTAAACGTGTCAAACATCATAAAAAATAAAATCTTTACTAGAATAATCGAAGCAAAAGAATACACTAATAGTAAACCGGAGACTGCTCTTTTGTGCATATGACCTGTTCTTACCCATTGCTTTCTTATGGCACTCCTCCCTTGTCAGATGTAAAGTGCTTCTCTGCATGGCACTAGGTTCATATACCTTTCATAAATACATAAACATGTTATGATCCTCATCAATGAAAACCATTTAACCTGCCGTTATCTCGATGAACCTTTTAATTTGGAGCCTGCCCTCATTCTGACCTTCCCACACAATTAACCTCTGCTAAAAGGCATCGTCCATTACATCCGGAGCTTGCAAGCAGCCATCAGTCACCCGCATCAATGGAAGTTTCCCCTGGTAAAGGTGCCTGGGAAATGAGTTCTATGATTCATATCTGGATAAAAGCTGCAAAACCTCGAGATGAAGATGAAGGTCAAATCAACTTTGCTGAGTTGGATACCGTCCAAGGGGCCTGTCACTTCCAGCATTAACCATGTCATCGCGGCGCCGGGCCTTCTTGGCACTGAGCACTATCCGCATTAACTTTGTCATAACTGTCTTGAAGGTGAACATTTTCTTAAAACATTAGCTGGCTGCAGGATTACAAAGGTCCCAACTAATAAAGGGCTATTCGGAACATTTGGAAGTTACTTCTACCTTTGGGGCAGTTTGTGACTCCTTGGATATTCCAAGAATCCTGAGAATTTATGTCAGTTGTAGTTATTCATGAGTAATCACATTCTAGTCATGCTCCTCAATTTGATGGGCCTTACATCATCCCCCTTATAAAGGATGCATCTTATTTAAAACACTATATTCAGTGAACATGGCAGTCGATGGTTACTTCACCTTGTTTATCCAGAAACGCATCAAACCACACTGGGCTTCTAGGACTGTGTGCTCTTCTTTTGGGAATCTGCAGATCGTACGCAATTTCCTAAAGTTAGGATGGGTGGGAGCAATTTGTCTGCACAACCTCAAAGGAAACTGTAATTTCCTCGTGGACAATTTAAAATGTAAGATCTTTTGGCAGGCCTGTTAGAGTATTATACCTCTGTGACCTGCTACTTCAGTAGCTTCTTGTTCCAGTCCTTAGTGATTTTTCTACGGAGCATAATTCCAGTGTCAAGAAACTCAATGTGACCAACTCTTTATAAGCAGTATTAAAATTACATTACTAAAATGTACCTATACATTATTTCCACTGACTGCAAGGGGTATATAAAAACCCACAAACATAGGGGCTTGTGGATGTTCACCTACTTTTACAGGTAGGACGACTCAAGAATGCCCACAAAACAACCCCAATGCAAAATGTGCAATTATTGAAATTTGAGGTATACTGGTTGATTGTCCGCCACATGCCATTTGAATGTGTAGAATTTCACTAAGCTGATTGTTAGAATCATGATTGGGACTTTATTCTGTTAAATCTATTTTTGTGTATCAAAACTGAAGTTAAGCATGCAAAAACCTTTGTAAATTAAGCCTGAGTGTTTCGTTTACATGCTGTTCATATGTCTACTGCTTACTATTTTCATCCAACCACACATCCCAAGTCCATGGTGTTTCTGTAATAATCTCTCACACAAAATACTAAAACATAGGTAGACAGATCCTCTATAAACTGATTGTGGGACAGGATAAAACACGTGCCGTTATAAACACACACACACGATATAGACAGCATACAAAGCATTTTATTTTTAAACAAGCATTTGCAAAGCCGATTTGTCCGCCGTTGGCTAACACCCTTTTTAGGTCGAGCATTCAAGATCTCTTGTATATACTTTAGTATATACTTATTATACACTTATATGTGTATGTACTTTGTGGGCTTGTAAGTTTGTCTTCTTTCTTTACGTTCCTAGGGGACATAAACAGACTGAAAGATATTAGAGATATAGCTCAACCAGGGAACGCCATGTATCCAAGCTGAGACGGTCTAAGATAACATTTCTACAAAACTGTGCTTCGTGGTTCGTCCATAGACTGAAAGAAAGTAATAATGGGACCAATTGAACCCTGTCCTCAACGTAACCTGATTTAACTCTGCATGGATGATATAACTAATGGCAGCCACAGGAACCCCTAAGAGCCTTCGGCATATGCGGGTTTCCTTAAACTGGAGAGGGGAACGCCTGTGATAACCTCATATCCCTGGCCCATTCTTAGCGGCCGGGACACCCTGCGCATTGTACACTTTTACAAGAGATGAGATAGTCCCTTTCCCCCATGCTTTGTAGAGATGAAATACAGCTAAAAGAACAGAATTGTTGATGGCTGGGTGAAAGGTTGTTTGCTTGCACAGCAGGGGCATATCTGCAAGAATCCTTGTTGCGTCTCCAAGCAAAGTAAACATTAGAGGGGCTCAATACCAGGCAGGAGAAAGACATTTAGGGGGAATGAGTTTGCTAGTATAATTGCACTGACACGGTACAGTACACCTTTTGAAGAAAATGAAGGCACCTGTTTATTCACGCTGAACAAAAAAATTACGAGCTGAGCTGTATCATGTGTACCCAAGCAAATTGCTTTCGGCCTGTCAGCCTGTCTTTGATGCAGGGGCTTCGAGAGTTCTTTAAAAGTTTTTTTACAGGGCCACACACCCTGTCCAGCTTTAAGTCGCATTCAGGGAAGTACTTTTTATGTTTTGCTGATCCAGCGCATGCGCTGCGAGAAATGTAGTGTGTGGGATTTCAAAGTGCTGCCACAGGCTTTTGGTGTCCTAGCGCTTGCGTTCACGTGTGTCTCAGATTGCGATCACTTTCACTTTCGCGGGCCGTGCAGTTGTTTCACTTTCATGGCCGCGCGGGTTGCTTGTTTATCCTGGCATCTTCAACTAAGTTAGAAACATATCTTGATTTTTGGGAGAGGGTTGGGTGAATGTGCACATAAATGGAAATGTTTTACTCGCTGACGTTTCCACGGACCCACACGTTATACAATAGGAAAAAGTTTCTTTCTTTAAAGATTAGTCTGCCGTGCTCCTTGCCCCATTCATAATTTTAATGAGCAGTGAATCAATTTCAGAGAAACTGTCATCGAATGCTTTGGATTGCAGCATGTCCCAGGGACTCTCCATAGCACGTGAGAGGGAGTGTTTTGTTCCAGGTGTCACTTCACAGGGTTTTGCTCTATTCTTTATATAGGAAGTTGGAAAAGGAACCTCAAATGTGTTCTTTTTGATCCCTAGTGCAGTATGTAAATAATTGTATGTGGAGTCACATGGGCGTAATACCTAGTCTCAAGAGTGCAAAGAAAGCGAACGTAAATTTGTGACGCAACATACAACTTGCCCTTTCCGTTCTTATTTCTTGGCCAGGTCATTTTGTTTTTAAATTGAACAAAGTGCAGAACCTATGGCATGCTGAATATTTTTGGTCTTTATTAGATGTAGTTTTTTAAATCCGTTTGTTGGCTATTGCTATGTGGCTCTTTGACAGTAGGTGCTATATTGTAGCCTTTAAGTATCCCAGGACAGTGCCACCATTTAGTTCTTCTATTACGTGTGTGCCGGTTCTGTGTTTTGGTTCTGCAAATCTGGTTGCCACTGCCACTGTTAATTCAAAAAATAAAAAAATAAAACAGATTATACTTTTGAAGTTTCATAGTGCTGGGAGGAAGAGGTGCGTACTATTAGTTAAATAACATTATTTATGCTGTAGGTTTGTATTTATCTATTTATAAAAGCTGGATATAGCGCGACCGTGACCTGGGAGCAACACTTATTTGGAGACAAGGATGTAGTAGCTCCTAGGGTGCAGGAAGTTGCGATCGCAAGGTCCATTGTGACGAATATATTTACAAGTTAGTAACCATCCAACCATGGCCTGAGCAGCTGTTTTTCTGACTGTCCAGGTTTTACCTTATCTGCCGGTATCACAGATTACCAAGAAGTACTTGATTCACTGAGCCTTCGTATGTGCTTGATGACAGTTGCACATGTTGGCTCTGGGCGTGATTCAATACTTCGATCCCATTTAGCATTTTGTTCTCCATATTCAGTCCTAATCCCTTCTCATCTCACTCCTGGTGATTCAGTGTGCCACTTTTTTTGACCCCCATCGCATCTACCCATGTTGCCTCTGTTATCCCCATCTTTGTTTTTATTGTGCCCCCACCTAACACCTCTGATGTTTTCCACTCTGCCACGCTCGTCGTTTAACTCTATAATCTACCCCACAGGTTGCTTCCCTTTATTCCTTTCTCCACATGTTTGTTCCCATTGCATAGTTAGTTTTGTTGGTTCCTACTGCACCTTTAATGTAGCTGCTTTTCAAAGCTCTCTTCCCTCCTCTGAGTTGCAGATCGCATTACCCCTGATGTTGAATCCAGTGGTTTAATCATTCCCTCTTATGGTTATTTTTGGACAGCCCTTGTTAATCTTTTCGTCTGTATTCGTTAGTTGCTGTTGTGCTGTCGCTTTAGTTTGGTTTCAGTTTTCCTTCTGCATTAATTACCCATGCAAATCTCACTCGCTGGTTTCCATTGTGGTTGTCACTTTTCTTAGGTTTGCATATCCCACTCATATTGCTAACTCTTGTTTTTGCATTGGTTCCTGTTGCACACCACCTCTTCCTTATTGCCCACCCCACCTTCAGTTATTGAACCTCTCACCCCTTGCTTTCCCTGACGTTTCCTTTCTCCTTCATGATGAAGTTAGATCTGCCTTGTCTGATTGCCACTGGTAATGGAAAGAGTCTTTTGTAAGGTGCACTTGTTGCCCCGTTCATGGATATTTTTGTGTGCTCTGGGTGGAGTTCTACAGGAATTGACTTAAGAACACGGTTGGCATTGTTTTTTCTTGTTGTTCGGTGCAGTAGAAACTTACTAAGTGCTGATCCTCAAGAGTTGGTGTACAGGAATGAGCAGTAAATGGTGTGGTCATTGGTTTAATCAATGGGACGTCTAATTCAGGAGCACACAAGTTCTGAAATGAGTTCTCTTTATTCTTTTGTCTGAATTTGTGTAGGGCAAACCGCTGTTGCAGCATCTTAATTCATCCTCATTGGGAGTTCTTTTTAGGTCTCGGCTAGCGTAGGCTGCGCACATTCGCAGTCTCGCTGGCGAGATTTTATGTTTCTTAGTAGGGAGGCTTAACCCTACCCTCTCCTCCATTGGCTGGCTTCCTAAACGGCGGCCAGCCATTGGAGAAGAGGTTTGTCTTTCAATTTAAGCCCCATCTTTTTCGGATTGAGGGGCGTGTTTTTTCGGTTCTTTCTCTTAGTGACGTCCTCAGTCAATCAACAAAAACATGCCCCCCAGTCTTGTGTCCTCGCCGCGGTTTTTCTTGTTTTAAATCTCCCACGTCCCTGTCCTAAAATGTTGGCTTGTATGTATAAGTATTGTCACCTACTATTTACCATTTTACTCGGAATACCTTATGCAATTTACTTTGCGGTATTGTAAAGCTCTATGCCACCTCTGGGTAAAGAACGTGCTATATAAAAACACATAAATAAAATAAACGCTCGCTTTACAAACACAACATATGTTACTGATTCGAATCATCGCTGTACCAGTAACATGAAAGTAGAAGAATGACAGCGCACGGTGTACTTCCCAAGAGATTTTGTAAACTTGTAAATTAATTTAGCGGCCATCTTAAACGTGTCATAATTTGACATTCCAAAGTGGGGAGGTTATAATCCGGTATGAGTACAAGTGTGCTAACACACTAAAAGATATTCACAGACATCGAAGCAAAAATACTGATCCTGAATAGTTCATTTCAATACCATATGCAGCATTTATTATGTCTTTGCAAATATTTCAAAATTGCTTGGCTGTGGCAAAAATCTTTCAGAGGTTTCTATTTATGATGCCAGTGCATGAAGGCTGCAGTTGCTGGTACGGTTCTCTAAGATACTTTTAATAATTTGTCCATGAGCGTGCAGGAGTGCGCCTCTGCAACCGGAAGTTGAACGCCTGTCTGCGCTCGAGGCCTTAGAGAGCACTTCCGGAGTAGGGTTTGCTCCTTTTCGTTGTCAACCATTTGTTAAAGGCGTAGGTGAGGAACGTGTGGAGGAGAAAAGTACTTACCGGTGGTGGCTGTGGCGAGACCGGGGAAGGGGGGTGTCCATGGAATAACTTCAGGAAGCTTCTCAAGAGCACATTGAGCCTTAGAAAAGGGCGTAACGACAGTAGTTGAGGATAGAGAGCCCGGACAGAGACCGGAGGGAAGAGGGTACAATGTTCCAGCGTGATCATGGCTTCTAGAGGCGCGGTGACCGGGTGAATTAATACTGCAGGGATAGCCATTGTAGAACTTTCTTTTCACAATTATCAATTGGTGTTTATTCAGTACTCTCGATTGAAGTACGGCATCCTGCTGTTAAAGCTGAATTATATATATTATATATACACACGTAAATGGCAACATGGGATCGTCCAGCCACCCAGTTTACCGGGGATGTCTTTATCTGGTATTCAGGGGTTTAACTCCATATACCCCTGTTCAAATGAACGCGCCATCTCTAGATTATGCTTGGATGTTTCATAGCGCGAGAATGAATGATTTTAAAGACGGTGACAGCCACATTGAGCTGTTATGTTGACTGCTCTCCATACCAAAAACTAGTTATGCCGCAAGTTGAGATGGATCAAGCAAGAACAAGCCATATTTAAATCTGCGATTGGTGTGCATTGGCCAAACCTGACAGCCAGTGATTGATTCTCTTTACTCGTTCAATCAGCAAACAGTGCGTCATGCGCTGTAAATATAAACATGTTTTTCTATTGCATTAGCAGACCCATCTTTACATTGCTTGTGGTTAAAATGCAGATTTTTTTCTTTTAAACTTTCACATTATCAGTAAAAATATGTATATTGCAACGATTCACCCGTTGAAGCTTCACTGATAGGCTCACATCTTTAGTTGTTTGAGTTGGGCAGTCTCCTATTTGGAATTCTTGGAAGTGGTTCTGGAAGGAACCCTGTGCAAAGCGATGTTAGAGTAGTCCTTATTGGAGCTGTGTCGCTTTGTAGCATCTAGCTTGTAAAATATATATCGGCGTGATCGACCTGTAAGGTGGTGCACGTCGTCTCGCAATCAGAGTTTTCATATGTCTTACTTTGTTACTTTTATATTTCACTAGTAATCCGTTCCGGAGTAGCTTGCTATGTGCTAAAACACCTCATCAGGTGTAGCAATCACTATATAAATGCAAACCTTTTCCCTCTTCTGTCCCTCAACCATCCTTCTCAATCCAAACAACTAACGTATCCACCACACAAATATTTCACTATACTAATTCACCACTAATCCTTTATGGTTTTCGAAGTAGCGCTATTCGCAGAAAATGTGGTTTGCCGCCTCGTCATGAGTAGTAAGCTACATATAAATGCAATTCCAATAGGCATTCCATCTGCAGCAACACTCATTTTCACACCTGCTGTTATTACCTAGCAAATCCTTATGTTCCGCACGTTAGCAGATCTGATGCAATCCTTACAAAAGCGGTCTGACTAAGGTAGTGGTCTCCAAACTTTTTAACGCCCTGTGAAAAAAAAAATTGGACCCCCTCTACATTTGTATTAAATTGGCAACATTTAAATATGTCTAGACTTATTTAAACATTGCAGCCAAGTTCTGTTACTGTTGTAATAATCCAATCAAATACACGATTACCAAATCATACTATTCTGGTCAGCCAGGCCTTACTAACGTGTAAAAGTGTCCACTGCATGATTCTTAAATATGGGGGTGGGAGTTTTGCAGGATATTTGGAGTCCCTTCCGACACCTCCCAGCCAGGATATAAATGATAAAAGATGTTAGTGATAGCCCATTACAGAGTGGCTTACTGCTGCTCATTGGTTTCCACTTACAACAAAGCGCTGTTATAAGCATAAAGCCTTTTTGGCCAGAGCCTGTTGGCTCCCCTGGGATCACTTGAGGCCCCACTAGAGGTGCCTGCTTGCCAGTTTGAAGAACCCTGGACTAAGGTATACTTTATGTTATAGGCTTTAACTTTAAAATATGTAGGGTTACTGTAAGCATTAAGGCATGTTTGACCAGATTGTGTCAAGAAAAGGAAATGCTGTGGCACTGTTTGAAATCATTTTTAACAGAAGCTTAATTTTGAAGGCGCATACATGGATCCTTGCAGAATAATCTAGGTTGGCGTGTGTGACACAGCATCAGGAGTGGGGTGCAGCATGGCTATCAAACTTTGGAAAAGCCAATGGATCTCAAAGGCATGACCTATTAGGTTTGCCAGTGCTCTTGATATTTATTTCCCTCTTGTTGCCTGAACAAAAGTTTCATTTAATTAGCACCATTTTAATGCTTAAATATGGCAATATACTACTGAAAAGGAGCTAGTTAATCTGAAACGGATATGCCACTGTAACCACCACAACCCATTGTAGAAATTTTAGTAACTTTTTAACTGTTTGAGATAAAAATGATTAAGCTTTAAATGATTGAATATTTGTGAAATGCATATTCATGTATGAACTAACAATTTCGATGGCCCTGCATTTGTGTATTTGAATGAAGAATTGAAGAGATATATCTTATTAAAAGAAAAGGGATAGCAAAGTCTTAAGGCAACTGGATCAGCTGTGGCATGTCTAGGTGCATGGACGATTTAGCGGTTTGTCCAGTTTATATGTGGAGACAGCTTTGCATCTCTGACCTCCAGAAAAGCTGCCCACCAGCATTCTTCCTATAGGTAGGAGAGAAGTGCCTACAACTCACTCCTACTCTACTCTATACAAGTATACTCTCTATTAATAAACTAGTCACTCTCTACTAACTATTAATCACTGCTAATACTCTCTACTACTCTCTAATGCTCACCTATTGCCATTGTAAATGACAATACCATTTATTTATGTTTAAAAAAAAAATAATGAAAAAATGCCATTTGCAATGCCAATAGCTCTAACTTTAACAAAGACAAGAACATTGCATTGTAAATGCTTGTTTTGTATTGGTTCGGAAAGACCAACTATCAAATTGTATGTTTCATTGTTTGATGCTGTCTTTTGTTTAGTGGGGTGTGGTAGTAGAACGTTGTGGATCTCTTTAGGGCTGAGTGTGGCCTGTTGACATTCTCTGCGCTATCCCATTAACATCCTCTGCACTACCACCCAATACCTAAAGATTAATGAGTTATTAGCAATGAAAAAGAAAATGCTTCTTTATTTCTCATTAAAGAATTTTCTTTTTCAAAATTATAGTTGAGTCTCGAGGGAAAAGCTTTCCTTGGGTCCCAGGCTTGATTATTTTTGTTTTTTGGTGACACACAATGCTCTGTCCATGCTGACGTACCAGCAAGACAAAGTGAACGCAGACCACACCTCATGGTGCAGCTTGTTTTCACTTTTGAATGGTGTCAGGGAAGGAGGAGATAACTTTGCCCCCGAACACAGATCAACACGGTTGAGGCAATACTGGGAACTGAACAACATCCCATTTGAGGGTGCTCTCAAAGCAAAAATTCACCCCACTAGACACCAGGGATTACCTTTTGGGGATTGTGTGGCTTTCCTTGGCATGGGTCAGGGTCGTTCTTCCTAGCCTTGCACACTGGGGTGTGGGATACAATTGTCTTTCTGCCCCGGGGAGAGCAGAAGAGAGCATAGGAAAGAAAAAGAGAAGATAAACAAGCATTGGCATAGCCAATAGGTCTCGCTTTTGGGGCCTTATAACTATTTAGTTATGCAGCACAATATCCTTGGTGCAACAACATCAACTGTTGCATGGCTAAACATTTATAAGGTCCCAAAGACGAGACCTATTGGCTATGCCAATGCCTTTTATGAATTGTACCCAGTAAGTATGGTCCCTAGTGAAGCAATTTTCTTCAGTCATTATCACTGCAGACCTTCTTTGACTCGCACCCCACTACCTGCCTAGTGCAAACTTTATTGGTTACATTTGAGCCCTCAAGGCTGGGCTGCATTAAAGGGTCATTCCATTGAAGTGAACAATAGATCTCTTTACCGAGACCTGCATCGCTAACTATCCCCACCAATAAGCATTCTAGAGCGATGATGAGGCTTGCATGGGTTTTTGGTTGTATTGGGACATCATTCGCTGGATGCTCCTTTTAGGAACTCTGGTGCCTGAGATCACCGTGGTCGAGCTACATGCCTTTTATTATTTTCCGGAGTTTTATATAGCGCAAACTTGACCTGAAGGTATCAGAGGGCTTTGCAAGACCACTAGTTGCATTACAGACAGACACATTCATTTTGTTAGGCAGAAGGAGATTAAGTGGTTTCCCCAGAATTGCAAGATGTTGAGTATCCCTTGCCTGTAAAGATGCTTCCAAAATGATGTTGATTAACTTCCTTTACTTGTAGAAAGGATAAGTAGACAACTCACCAGAAATACAGGAGCGGTGTGTCGCAGTAGGCAGCTGCGCAAAAACTGAAAACGGTCATCCCAACTGTCATTAGAATCAGGTGGCATTCTGGAATGCCAGCTGGTTACATCACAATGCTAGCGCGGGCGAGGAGCTGGCAGGGAGAGGGGATGGGAACCTAGGGGGGACAAGGCTAAGGGAAAGGCAAAGGTAACTATCAACACAACACATCTCCTTCCCAAGGGGGAAAAGGGGAATAGGAGCATTAGTACATGCGAAAAGGTGCACAAAAAATGAGATCGGAATGACCGGGAAATTGCATAAACATTAATCACATACACAGTCTTTACACTTGCTGGGTTTAACAATAACACGTCCAAACCTACCAGTACCACCACCCACCGTTACAGAATCACCTGCAAGATCATCTTCTGCCGATAGGTTGGCACCTCATGCATGGTACATCACTAGAATCACTACTATCCAGGGTAAGGTGTTCACCCATAGTTTCATTGCGCCCCTCAGTGGAGCGGACTCAAACACCGGTGGACTGGGAGTGCACTGTGGACCTTTTGCTATCTTCCTCAGATTCTGACACATCGTCTAGCAACCAATTGGGGCTATGTGGTCCACAATCAGTGACACGTGCAGTACTCCGCGCACAAATAGCAATGTCCTGAGATATACCACACTCACCCCTGACGTCAGCGGCTTTCCCACACAAGGAGAGCGTAGAAACATGCCACCCCTTGCCATCACTAAGTTGAGCAGAATTGCAGAAGATTTTTTCGACAACCAGGGGTTGTGAATATCGATTAAGCCCTGTTTCAAAGAATCCGCTCCTTTTCATTCTCACTCTGTCTCCTGCCCTGAGACAATGTGGTTTGCACTTATACTTGGAGTCAAATCACTTCTTGCACTCACTCTGTGCATCTTGAACATTCCTCCTTACCACATCTGCAGACCACTCAGCTTTCCTAGCTGTTTTAAGCCAGTGCATTGCGCTCAATGACCGAGTACCTCTCTTCAGTGGGGGTAAGTGAGCGCGAAGCACACACAATAGTTACCTCCACTCCTGCCTCACACGTTTGCGTAAGGCCAGCTCCGATATCCCTCCCACTGGCATCTGTAGTGACCACGCTGGTAAGTTCCTGCAGATGAGGAGCATCACAAATTTCCTCTTTTGAGTGCTCTGAATGTTTTATCACAACAAGGTGACCATTCAAACCTGTTCCTTGACTTAATAATTGTCTGATGTCATATGTCTTTGATGAAAAATTTCTCACTAACTTGGAATAAAATTCCAGCAGGCCCAAGAAGGCTCTCAATTTCTCTTTGTTCTGTGGCTCCGTGGGATCACGAATGGCGTTCAGTAGCTCACTCTTAGGCTTAATGCCTTCCGGCATAATTTCATGCACAAGATATGTGACCTTCCCCTCAGCAAACCTGCATTTTATCGTACTCAGCAGTCATACCACAATCTTGTAGAATATTGAGCACTTGGAAAAACCTCTGGTTATGGTAGCACTTGTTCTTGCCCATCACTAAGATGTCATCTTGGAATAGGAGTACATTTCTGACCCCCTTGAAAATTTGGTGCACCCGTCTTTGGAATAAGGCTGCTGCTGATGCCAGCCCAAATGGGACCCTTTTGAACTTATAACACCCAAATGGCGAGATAATGGTGGTGAGACACCTACTGTCTGGGTGTAGTGAAACCTGGTGGTAAGCTGCGGTGAGGTCAATGGTGGAAAATACTTTCATGTCTTTAGTAAGGGCTAGCATTTCGTTAATTTTGGGCAGGGGATATTGATATACCAGGACACCTTTGTTTAGGTCGCGTAAATTTGCCCAGACTTGAACCCAGTTCCCCAGCTTTGAGGTCGACCCTCTAGCTGTTAGGTTACATCCTCTCCCCCTTAGAAAGCAGGGAAGTACTAACCACGTGTCTCTCTTTTTTACAGTATGGATATAGTTAAATATGATGTACTTGCGAGAGCTGAGGTACTTTTTCAACTGTCTATGCCTCTAAACCGTGGCATTTAATTTCTTAAAGAATTGCATAGAAAGTGCCATTCCTAGTTCATAAGTCACTAATCTGATACCTCCAGTAGCTATTTGCTATTACTGATGGCAAAAGTGGATATGCATGAGAGAACTATAGTCAACATTCTATACACTACTATCAAAAAAAAAAATTTTTAGGCCTAGTCAAAAACAGATTTAGATGTCTCACCAGCCTCATGTTTTTCCAACATTTTGAACGAAGTACATCTAAATCAGTACAGGAGCTTTCGGCCAGCCCTCTTCCTCCATTGATCTGTCCAGGTGTCATTCGCACTTTACTTCTGCCCACCACCGCTTGCACTAAGGGACTATAGGTCAGCCTGCTTCACTCTTTGGCTAGCTTACACTGTGAGTGATGGCCTTTTGCCTACAAATAAGCACAACTCCCGGAAAAGGAATGCATTTCAGCGCCATTCTGAAGTGCCTGGCCCACTGAGTCGCTCGTTTGTTTTACTTACTTCATACGTTCACAATAAATAAGCAGATGAAAGAAAAACATTGCAGGCTTGCCAAAATGAAACCTATTGGCTTTGTTCTGTCGAGGGGTGATAGAAGTGTGGGTGATTTGGAATGCTACTTTATAGTGCATGCTGCCTGAAAGAGAGATGCACCTATCAGGCCAGACACAAGGACAGCAGAAGAGAACAAGGTAGACAGCAGGTAGGGTCTGTGCTATATATAGCACAGTAATTTAAGCAGGTGCCTTCCAGCTAGTAGCCACATGTAATTAAAATGTGCAACCTAAACTATTTAAGTGATTCAGATTGTCTGAAGCAAGGAATCTTACCAGGTTATACCTGGCCATATTTGTGAGGCAAAGCATAGAGCCGTTACTGCATTATTCCCTGGACATGAATTATTAAATTAGAAAGTTAATTGACAATTTGAAGGGACAAATTGGAAACTTACCGGTTTGAATCGATGTCAAAAGAATTGATATTTGCTTTTCGTACCAGTACACAGGCATTCTTAAGTGTTTTCTTCTGACCCTTACCTTCAAAGCCAGCTTGGCTTTATTCTACCAGCCAAGCTCAGATAAATACACATTGTAAATCCACATGAAAGTCGTGACCAGCTGATCCAAGTAGAGGTTCTAATCACAAATAATACAAGGAGTCTCTTAAAGTGACATGCATGGATATGTCTTATAAGAGGTGCGTGATCCTCTTACGGACAGACCTGAGAGCCCGAACCAGGGATAATAAGTAATGTATCAGAGATGATTACAACTGCTGGCCCAGTTTAGGGTTTCTTCATTAGTGGGTCTACAGCTGTTTGTTTGGGTGCAGCTTTTAAATAGTCCAATGAGGCCCTGAGTTGGACGGCCCACTTTTATTCGCATGACGAAGAATGAAAAGATTAAGACAGCTAAGGGATATATGAGCTGCCATGTTTTTCCAAAGCTTCTATCATATTGCAAAGAATGTAAATACAATTCCTATAAATACATAGCTGGAAAAAGCATTGAAGGGGTTAAGACAAGCAGGAGGTATATGAGAATAAAGCACAGCGGAGCACTAGTCTCTGGTGAGAACTGAAAGATACGGTTTTATTCTACCCCTCCTAAACTTCTGCATTTCGGGGGCACAAAAGTAGACATGTAGGGATAATGAAGTAAATTGTCATAAATAGGCTGAATTTGTTTGTGTTGAAAGTCTCTGTTCACTTGCAGGACATGCAGTCAATGGGCGGGTCAGGTGCGAGCATGTCCCCACTGTTCTGCTATGCATTTGTTTCCATGAAACACTTGGGCATGGTTAATCGATCCTGTTGAAACTTCAACACCAATATCCACACCAACCATGGCATCTGATTTGATTAACACGTGCCTTAAAGGATCTGTCTTTCAACACATACATTTACATTCAACTCTTAGTTAATAAGGAATGTATTGCAAGAGGATTGAGTTTGGGCCCTGCAGTGGAGACATGGGACATTTCTGTCCCTTGCCTCCATTGAGCTTTCCTCTGTGCAAGCTTGCACTAGGTTAAGAAACCCATAGTGAAACACAACGAGGCAGTGACAGATCTAGCCACCTGGCATTGCCCTCGAGTGCAATATCTTTGTGGGTGCAAAATATATTTCTGTAAAGCAATTTTCTCAAACATCTCATTCTGTGTGCTTGCCAATACAATTTATGACTTTGTATGCTTGCAAAGTATGGTCTTTTCGTGATTTCCATTAGCACAGACGGAGAAAAAGGGTTTGTGAATCTGGCTGAATGTCTTGGGCACCGGTAGTTAGCAACAATCACAAGAAACATTTGGCAAAAAACAAATCGCGGCATACTGAGGAAATGGATCAAATTGCCTATGCTGAAACCTTGGTGGCCCAGTGCCTTAAACTCCAGAACCCTTCATTTCTCCTCATGTCTCTTTCATTCACCACTACACACTCTGCACCTTTACCTCCTTCTTGCAGGTTTCTTCTCATCTTTGCTTTCTCACTTTGTCACTGTTTTTCCGTACTTCTCTTCCTATTCCTCTCCCTCTTCTGTATTTCTCTCTCTCTTACTCTGGGTGAAAGTCTGCTTGCCGGTGGGTCCCACTTGCAACCACCAGCTCAAAATAAGCACTGTCTGTAACCCTTTGTATCCTCACCTCAGATCTGAATTGAAGTATATGCAGTTTAGAAAACTACTGAAATCCTAGATCTTCAAACTGGCTTACACTTGTTAATGAGGTTGCAATGAAAAAGTTCTCACCTGCCGATTAGACACGAACACGCCTTAGGTATGGACCCATATTTGTAATAGGAACATGAGCTCTCTGGCGTTACAGCAAGTCTACATGCAGCACTATACAAAACTTCTAAATTAACACATCGTGCCCAGAAAATGTGTTTGAGCGCCCCACCATGGTCTGCTGCAATCCAATGTGGAGTGAGGGGGTTACAAAAACGTAGCAAGTCACATCTTATTTTAAAGAGTAGACATTTTTCCTAATCACAACATAGTGGCCCTCTTTGAGGGAGAACATTTGCAGCCAGTTTTTCCGGTATCTGCCTAAGTGGTCCTTCGAGAGACTAATAGCCAGGAACCTGAAATAACAACATTTAACATTCATGTAGGCTCCTAAGCGTTTAATCATTGGTTAATGGATTCCACTCGAGACATAGTGCACTGGAGAGCAGCTCAAGGCTGCATCACATTAACCTTCACAAATGTACATTTTGCGCTGATTTTACAAGGCGATGAGTTATCGCGCTACAAGAGTCGGTTGTAATTAATCTGGCCGGCCACGACACTACATGCTGATAGGTATTTCCAGTGTCTGGACGAGACATTTCTCAGATTCAAGCCTGGATGCGGTTGGAGTAATTTAGTGATTACGGGTCTTTGTGTTCACTACACTGGGCATAAATCCTGCCTTGTAAACAGCAGGGACTCTAACTAGCTGTACACATACTTAACTACCTCTACAAGGGGTCCAACAGAGAACATGGGAAGTCTTTCCAGAAACATAAACCACTTGAACTGGGTGGTTTTGAAGCAGAAATTGTTTAAACTAATAATCTGCGGCTTTTTCCAACATCAAATGACCATTCATTCTCAACGTCTTTAAGTTTGTTAGTAGTTACTTTTTTATTAGGAAACATAGCTCTCATTTTTTCAAGGTACCTAGATATGTATAAAAAGTTAAGAGGTGCAGAGTAATATATTTAGGTGTTCAGCAAATAGTTTGCCCCGTATTTGGATAATACCAAGCTTAATAGTAGTGTTACCGCACTGTACAAAGGCAACCAAACACAATTATGCATTTGTGTTGCCAAGTTTCTTTTAAACATTTCATATTAATCACCATAAAAGACTTAGCGCGTGAAAGACAAAAAACTAAACTAGCACAAAGCTAAAGTTTGAATTCAATTCATTAAAATGTATATTACGGGCTGGAATGGTGTTATATGCATCAAAATAAAATGTGGGCACTACTGTCTTTAACTGTCCAGCTTAAGATACGTAAAAGCATTCAGCAGCAGGAGATTATCTGATTTTTGGCAGAACTTCAATTATACATCTAATTTATACGCTGAATATCAGACGCATAAGGGAAAGCTAATTAATTTTTTTGTTTTTGTATGCGAAAAATCTATGCATTTAAATATTCTGATATAATTTTCCATATCGGTTATATTTTGGAAGATTTTGTAAGAACTATACATTATACATAAGTGTATGTTTCAGTCACAAGGAACATTTTGAGTAAGGGAAGTAGGACTGTAATCACCTGTAATCAGAAATGCTTCACAAAGCTCTGGGTGTAGATCTCCACCTGCTCCTATCCTTCTCTTATGTGACAACCAAGATGTCTGCCATACGTGTGGAGATCTAAGCCCACAGAGAATTCACAGTTTTTGTAGTTGCTATTGGAGGGAAAAGGGGGAGCAACTGGAAAATGAGAAATAGTTACACAACATTGGTAGGGTTTAGAGAAATTGAAGGAGAGGTTTTAGTTGGGACTTGAAAATAATAAATCACACAGAGCAAAGAGTCAGACAATTTATAATTAAGCCTAAAAGTAAATCAAGCACCACCTATGGCCATTCAGTGATACTGCAACATACTCTCATAGAAATCAATGGTGGTATGGAATAACATTGGTATGAAATTAGAAACAGATCGGAAAATAAATAGAAATGGTAAAAAAAATTAAATACTTTTATATTGTTGATTTATGTTTATATCATTTTAAAAATGCCAACATTTTTCAAAGTATAAGTAAAATAAATCACAAATTTCAACAAGATTTTAAATATGCAGCACACCTGCTGCTGCAAAGGGGGAGGATGTGTACAGTCAGGGCTTCCACAAACCCATCAACAGAAGAACCTCTTTAAAACAGCAATCACACCCTGCTTCCCCACATTTGACTGTGTTAGTGAATGCCTTAGTTGCTCTGTCCCTCATTTTCAGTATTTTCAGTAATAACTATTTTGAGGAGGAGAGGTAGGAACAATACGAGCAGCAATACGATTTGCAAAAAGGTACTAATAGGTGGGTTTTAACGTGTAATATGCTATAAGTTAGTTTAACTTGTTGTTAGATAGAAAACAATGTGACTGATAATATAGCTTATGAGTGAAAGACTATGGGCATGAGAGAGTGACAGTGGTGATACAAGACCTAGTTAAGAAGGAGGGTTATGGAGTTCTTAACTGGCCTTAATTTGGGAACAGATAGATCAAATGGAAAGTCACGTTGCATGGTGGTGAGGAGCAGGGGGAATAAGACGGAGATGGGAATTCTAGATCTGTCTCTGGGAACAGCACTTGCCAGCTGCATCCCCGAGGTTCAACTGCACCTGTCAGTTCTACTCTTCTGACACTTTTTCTTAACATGTGCCTCCATCCTTAATGTATGTGAATAGTCTGTCAGCTCATTCCATGTATCTGCCTACCCCACGCCACTGAGGTCTTAGGGGCAGACCATGCACTTCCTTGTAATGATTAACAACAGGAGCAACTACAGGATGTGACTACTACTCAGTGAGATTTTTCTTTGTCCTGAGTGGGGCTGCCGGCATCTTGGAATCTGTAAATGTTGTGTGGCGTGCTGTTAGGTACTTCTAAGTGAAGTTGACAGAGACTAGCGTGTTTCCCGTATTTTTGTGTTTGGAGTGTTATTGTATTTAAGGGCATCTTGTTTTGGAATGTATGTATAATTTTTTTATATTGCCTTCATTTGGAATTCTCTTTCTCAGTGGTGGTTCCCTCCATCGCTGGGGTGAATTCCCTGAACAGCTGCCTAGTGGAAATTGGACTTGGAGTTTACTATACAGTTGAGGTTTCCACTTGCATCAGGGGCTGGACTTTTAAATCCTACCACAGGGCATTGGTTGAAATCTACGTGTGCAAGGATCTCCACATTTATTGTTTCCTGTGTGAGTAGGCCTCAAAGTGATATCCACTATCCCTTACAAATGAGATCATTTCCCACCCTGTGGGGTTTCACGTCATAAGGCTTCAGAAAACAGGCAATATATGAAAAAAACAATAGGAGAAAACGTCCTACTGCTTTGTATGTAGCAACCAAATCGAAGGTCATACAAAGCACTATTATCCAAAATGACATTTGGCATTCCGTTATTTGCCTTCCAAGTAAAATATGATGGGAAATGACATTTTTGTAGCTTAGTGTATGGAAAAGATGTTTTGCTGAAAAATTATTACATTATCCAAAGAAGCTCTAGGGACATGCAACTCAGCTTCCAAAATGTGTGCTTGAAATTCATATTTGTTTTGATTCATCATTATGGGCTCTCACCTTTGACACTCACCTCACGCTCACTATTAGCACTCAACTTTGACACTCACCTCACGATTACTATTGGCACTCAACTCACGATCACTATGGGCACTCACCTTTGGCACTCTCCTCAGGATCACTATTTACACTCATCTTTGACACTCACCTTATGATCACAATTGGCACTCACATTTGCTTAGTTTCCTACAAGTAATGGAAGCTTTCTATCTGATGTATAAACCATAGCACAGTAGTTTTGTTTTATATTCAAGGCCAAACTCTAGTTTACCAATGGTTGCCCATTGAGGACCATGTTTTTGATTGCACATTTGATTGGGTTTTGGGGACGTTAGTGTCCAGGGGTGAGTGAGTGTTCTAATGTGAACTGTACACACTAAGTTTTCTGTTATTGGAGGCTCGCCCGTAGAGACCTAATAATACTTTTTCATTGAATGTCCTTGATATATTTCAAACAATAACAAATACATCGAAAAAATAAGTGAATGGCCTGATTATAAGTGGGTCAGGGTTTTCGAACCCCTGTGTAAACTCCAGTTTGCCCTTCTGTCGAAATTACAAATTCAGTGTTATTTAATGCTCCTAGTAATCACTGGGTGCATGAAATATCTAACCCTTAGTAACATTTGGCAGACCAAACCTGTCGGAATTTAACAGGGGAAAAGTATATGGTACCATGTGGACGTGGTGTGGTAAATACTAAAATCTGCATGTTATTCCCCAAAAACTCGTAATAGGTGTTATTTGTCGCATCAGATAAATAACAAATCCTGTAAAATTGTTATTTATGAGGTGTGATAAATAACACCTGGATTTCCACAAACTCGGAATCAGGGCCTACCTATTTTGTTGAGGGATTTGCCCTTAATTAGTGACTGTGCTGTAAAGTTCCAGGCGATCATTTTGTAATTACTTTTTAATACATTTATTTTATGACATATTATTTTTCTGTATGCATTTATTTTATTGGTTTATCTTATTTACGTACATTTAAGGTTTCTTTTTCTATGTTTTACTTATCAACACCGAGGAGTTTTTCTTTGCAAACATTTTCCTATCAAGACAATCAAGTTTTTTTGGTAGTGATGAGAGATTTTGGTGCCTTTAAGAAGGAGGCGATTGAATTTGATCTTTCAATAGTTGTTTAGATGTAGCCACTTTTGGCCAGAGAGAACACAGGTTCACTTTTTGGTGAGAGGGAAACTGATTTAAGGTGAAACTGAGAGCGTGGGGATTCCAGTGGAAAGGACGAGGACATTAAAAACTATATGGTTTACATCCATGATTGAAATCACATGCCATCAAAAATAATATACTGGGTTATGAGTAGAAGGGTAGCGATATAAAATCTGAGGGTTTATTCTTTTATCATGATGCAGATTCTTCTGATGAAAAACAATCAGAGTGGAGGGGGCAACATACCAAAGTGAACACACACCATAAGCCAGAATGTGGTGTCCACGTGATAATATGCCAAGATAGGTTGATGTCTGTTATGTTATATTATTAGAATTTCTATAGTGCGCTTATGAAGCGAAGGGTATCTAAGCACTGTAGCAGATGGGTATGACAATTGGCTCTTAGTTGAAAAGCCAGGTCGTCAGTTTCCTGTGAACTCTAGTAGGGATGTGGAAATCCTGATGTGGTGTAGAAGGTTGTTCCAGGATTTGGCAGTGCTGTAAGAGAAGGAGCGACATCTTGATTTGTTCCTGCGGATGCAGGGTATTTCCGCGTGGTGGAATGTGGCAGAGCACAGTTGCTTAGAGACTAGGTGGAAGTTGAGGTGGTGGTTGAGGTAGGTAGGCAGGTCCGACATTGTGGAAGGTTCAGTATGCACGGGTGACCAGGTTGAATTGGCATTGTTTCTGGATTAGTAGCTAGTGTAGCTTTCTGAGGTGGGGCGTGATGTGTGAACTGCAGGAGATATTGAGGATGAGTCAGTGATCAGTCTGGTCTCTCAGCAGAAAATAGGAATAGCAGCTGCTGCATGGTCACACCTATCTCTTTTCAGACAACGCTGGACAATCTCCTACTCTAGTAAGTACAGTGGTACGGAGTGAACCGACTGAGACAGTAATGACAGCAATGCCTAGCATGAGTAGGAACGTTGAAACCTGTAACTCAGGTTGTTACTCCTAGGTGTATAGTAGTAATTGAAGAAGTCCCTAAAGTATTTAATATAAGCAATTTAAAAATCGAATTTGGTGAAATGCTTCAGGATTAGGCAGACTTGACTGAAATGAAAAATGTTAATTGTTTACCAGTGTGGGGCTTATTGTTGTGAACCTTGGATGTCCATTGGTGGACTTACCAGAGTGATGTTTCTCTATTTTTCATCTTTGCTTGAGTTTTGCATACGTGCCTTTAATAAGATAGGATCTTTCACTTGACAAACAGCTAAAAACAGTCACATTTGGTTTGCAAGTCTTTTGTTACAACTTCATTACACATTCCTACTAAAAACACTAACATAGTTAGATCCCTTGCCCTGCCCCATAGCGTGCTTCTTTAAGGGATACTGTTTCACTTACGGTAAGACAGTTTCATTGGCCGATCAAAAGAGATGCCAGTGTAATAAAACACCATTTCAAGGTATTAGAGAGATCACAGGGTTGTAGAGACACATTCGGGGGTTAGGGCATTCCGGAGCATTACTTTCTAGTTCGAGCTCAGCACTTTGCAGGTCAGCGGCCCAGTTACTAGTCTCTGACCTAAGAGACCTGTTGTTCTTCACATCAAAACCCAGGTCGTCCTGAGAAGACACTGCCTGTGATTTATCACACCAGAGAGAGTGGTCAGGCCATATGGGGCTCGGTGCAAATGAATCTGACATTCCAGCCTTTTTTGTCTGTTATTGTAAGCAGATATCCGCCAACAGGGGTTCTCAGTAATGTCGAGCCCCCACAAGGGCATTTCAGCAAAGATACAGCTGAATATGAAAAGCTAACATCAAAAGGATGAAAAATTATAGTAGTTTAGCTGATCTGTGCTAATAGGGCAGCCATTTTAAAAGCATCTCGACACATTTTAGCAAAACCAAGAATGAAGCTGTTACAGACAATTTAAGATTTACAAGCCCTGGTCTGACTTGGAGACCACCCTGGCTTTTGCAAATTTGGCCATAAATAACCTTTGCAATCTAAAGAAAGGCAACGCTCCTAAAGTGTATTATTTTCATGTAAGGACAACTATTCGTGGATCTGAATTTATTTTCTTCCAGTGCAGGAAGTGTCTGGTGACCGCTCATACCGATTCTTTTAAAGTGTGTTTTATAACTTCACACTGAGTAGAAGTGGGCGGGGGTCGCTTTTTCAGAATCCTTGTTTGAAGCCACTAAATTATGTTTAGATATTCGGACAGCCTTGCTAACAAATACAACCTGATCAATAATATTTAAAGTGCAAATCTAGGGAAAGCATACCCTGAAATCTACAAGTGGATTAATGCTCTCGGGACAGTCCAGAAACCTAACCTAGGATAGCTATCATTGGCGCAGCATGTTCAGTTGCACAGGAGCCATGGCATGTGAGGGACCAAATGTATCCCATTAATAGGCGTCTTTTTATAGCCAACCGTAGGTGGGACCCATTTTTCCTTGTTTGCACTAGGACCCATGGTATCCTTACTATGTTCCTTCTTTTGTTTATAATGCAGAATCCAGAAAGGAACACAAGTTATTATTTACAAAGTTTAGACCAGGCCTTTATTTTGTTTTCTTTAAAAAATAAAGCAATGTACACACGCTTCTAATAATGACATTCAACAATTCCAAATATAACAGTTTACAGGTCAGGTCTTGAGGTTGGTGCCTGCCAAACCATATGAAGGTACTCCAATTGACTATGACATATTAGTCCAGCTGTACACCGAACAAATCTCTCTACTAAATAGAAAACGAATGCTTCACTAAACAGAACAGAGAAGGCAATGATCTAATTAATACCTCAGCGCGGGATGAAACAGCAATCCAGTTTTATGTTAAATGAGTTTTTATCGTACACATTGTGCCATTTGTATGGCTTCAAAACACTATCAGAGGCACTAGTGTTTCTCAATATTGTTTTTGAGAATTAATACATACAGGATAATAGAAAGGGTGACCTAAAAATTTAAAGCATGTAAGGGACAATGCAATGCATAGAAAGTAAGAAAAACAGTGATCTAATGCACACTGAAGAGGAGGAATGATCTAGTACACATAGAGCAAGAGAATGGGAGAGCTAATGCGTGTAGAGCAAGGGAACAGGGGATATAATGTACATGTAGTAAGACAAGAGCAATATAATTCACATAGAAGAATGACAAATAATGCAATACCATTGAGAATGAGTAGTGGTAATCTCATAAATGGAAAACACGAGAGGGTATGGTCTAATATAAACATAGCAGAAGAAAGATGATTTAATTAATAGGAGAAATGGAAGTGGTTAGCTAATATGAATATAGAATGTATGATCTAATACACATACAACAAAGTAAGGGGTGATCTGAAAGGGAAAACATGACCTCACATGCAAATAGCAGAAACCAAGCCAATTCTTGTTTCACCCACCTACTGAAATGTGTTTCACCCTGTTCGTCACCTTTCTGCTGTCGAGTAAAGTGTATGTTATATACACTTTTGAATTTCGGGGATTTCCTGAGCAGTCCTAGCAAATATATACAAGTTCTATCCAAACCTGCCTGTGATTTGTTTGTTGCCTTTAGACAGTAGCATTTGCCTTCGTGTTCACATTTCAGAGTCCATAACAGGTCTCTGTTTTGACAGCCCAACTGTCAATCAGGCCTATTACTTACAATATGCATAAAGTGGGCTTTAGGTCCCCCAATTTCAACAGTTTATTTTCATCAACCAGCCTCTTTCAGCCATTGGTTTACTACATTGTCAATCACTTTTGGCTCAGCCCAGCTGAGTATTCCACTTTCGCCTAATCCTATAGGCTGTTTAGAGTTGTAAATGCTTGTATCAAACTGCATGAGGTACTACTTTACAACTATTGCCATATCTGTCACCTCCTTTTGGCACACTCCCATGTGTGCCTCTCTATATTGTGCTATCAAAGCATGTGTTAATGCATTAAACCCAGACCTTTTGGCTTTGTTTGACATGCTTACACATGCCACTCATTTTTAGGTCTCGCCTGAGCCCATGCATGCGTTGCTCTGCGAGACATTTAGGAGTGGAGTTTTAAAAGTGCTACCACAGCTTTGTGTGGCATACAGTGTGCGGTTACGCGCACATGCACGAGCAGAGGCGACATATGGCTTTCCTCTCGCTCGGCCAAGCGCGTGCCCCTCGTTCAATGCCCCTCCCCCTCTACAGAGCATGTCCCGCAGCTTGTTGTTTTAAACATTGAGCACGAGACGCGCAGCTTGTCGTTACTTCGCCTCAGTTCCAGCCTGCGGTGGGGTGCGCTTCACTTCGTCATACTGAAGGTAAAGCTCTCGAGACTCACCCTCAAGTCACTCCTGAACAGCGATCTCCTCCTCTCTCATCGCTTCTATCCCTGCGTGCTTTGTAGTGCTTCTCTGGCAGCGTGGCCTTCATTTGTTGTTAACGCTCAGCGCGGACAGCAACAAAGCAGAAGTATTTTAACTCCCAATAGCAACATGTTCTGTTGTCGGTTATTGGCTGCTCTGAATCAAGCACCACATGATCTCGGCCGGTCAGGTGATTTCAAAAGACCCAGCAACTCCGAGAAAGGGAAGCATTTAAGCGAGGCTGGTGTTTGGGGTGCATCGGACGGCAACTTCCCTGCACTACACTACCATGAGCCCGGCGTGGGTCCTGTTGGCAGTGAGCTCGACGTGCTGCATGGGTGAGTTGTGTTTTTCAGTGCATTTCGCAAGTTTTTCTAGGGTTTGTTCGTGTGAGGATCGGTGGCTAAGGATACCTGCGGCAGTAAGTAAACCCAATGGAACATCATTTTCTCTAGGAGTGTGTTGCTAAATTTAATACTGACTTTATTTAAATAATTTTACTTTCTATTATTTTGCGTGCCTGACAACTTTTGATGAGTTTGTCTCACAGACAAGCTGCCACAAACGGAAGAAACCATGCAATCGGTCCCCCACCCTTTTTTTTTTATACCAATCTCTATATATTTTTTTCGTTTATTTTTTTCCTTCGAATATAAGGACTTTCCTTCCCCTGGCGTCGCCCACCTTTTAGTATTTTTTTTTTTAACATACCATAAATTAAACCAGCGTTGGCATAGCCAATAAGTCTTGCCTTTGGGACTTTATAAGTGATTAGCCATTCAGCACATTATCAGACTAACTAATGCGTCCCAAACGTAAAAAATACTGTGTGTGCTGTGTAGATTGTCATTGTATTTATATAGTGCTTACTAACTCTGCTGGCACGTAAGATCTCATGCTGTTACAGACTGACAACCCCTGGACTAAACGTAAAACCATGTTTATAACATGTACTACTCCTATGTGGGATGCTAAAGCATTTAGTCGCATAGATAGCAAGCTGCATGTGTGTAAAAGTTGCTAACATTAGCGCTCCACTTTGCGTATGCGTAAGTTCCAAAAAAGCTTTGAAAGTTGACTCTCTCAGATTGTTAAATATTGGTATCAGTAAGAGATTGTGAAACTGTGTTATAAAGGACTAAAGCTAGCCCACTGTCAGTTTTTAATGCCTTTGTGTAAATCGCCGTGCAACAATAAAACAAGCATTGGCATAGCCAATAGATCTCGCCTTTGGGACCTTATAAGTGTTTAGCCATGCAACACTTGGGGGCCCATTAGGATAAAGGGTGGATCGCCACAGCCCGTAGGGATTCTGGGGGGTACCTATGGTACCACCCTGCAGTTCCATGCACATGGCAGGCACCGCGCGGTGCCTGCCATGTTGTGCATGGAAGTGCACTACATGCCTCCCTGGCATTGTGGCGGGCGGTGCTGAGTGCACACCTGCCACAATGTCAGGAATGCAGGATGCGCCTGCCACTGTGGCAGGCGCATTCTAATGGCCCCCACGAGACCCCCACCCTTATGGCGGGCAGTCCCATTTCACGATAGGATGGCGCGGACTTTGTCCGCCATCTTAATGTGCCCATGATGTTGTTGCACCAAGGATATTGCCAATGCTTGTTCTACTGGCATTTGGTCAGAAGACAAGAGTTCTGTTCTCCCAAACAGGTCTTTGTCCCTACCATCCCCCAGGCATATGGCCCAAAAAGCAACATTTGTAGATTCTCAATCTAGGTTACCCATATTATAAATAGCAGCAAACCTTGTTTCATAAACACCTTGAGGGTGTGCCATTCTCTCTCATCATTAACTGAGTAAAGGAAACCTTATTCTAAGATTTGGCCTCATGGCTAAGCTCTGTGTGAACACAGGAAATCAGAGTTCTAGTCTTAGTTTCCCTACTTCAGCAAACATCTGATTCACATTAGGTTACATAACTGGGCCTGATCTCTGTTTTTGTTCTCATTATCTGCACAAACGTTCCCTACTTTGATTAAATGCTTGTCTTCAATGCTAGCAGGAAGGCTGAGTATGTTCAACTGAGCTGTGTTCGACGCACAAAATGTTTCGATGTATCCCACGGCACATATGGCAGCTTCTAATTTACCTTTTTTAGGGTAACTAAGGGAAAAAAATTTGGCGGGTTTCTGTTTTGCGGTTACTGCATTTGTTGAACATTACTGGCTTCTATAGGAAGCATTTTTCACTTCCGCTTTAATGCTCATGTACTGTTGAGTGGCTCTCAGTCTTCAGAGAAACGCTGACTATCTCACACTTTCATGTCTAATGAATTCAGGTTGAAAGTTTGAAAGAAAAGGGAGAGGGAATTTATTGAGAAATATAACATAGAAGTATGCACATTTTGTATTTCCTTTTCTCCTAAATGTTACATTTGCCCCAAAGTGAGGTCCCTTATTTGTAATACTACCCCTTACCTTAATCGCTATACAATCCCTTACCATAACCTAGTCCTACTTTATGGGTTTTACCTTACACTACCCCAAACCTATAGTGAGAGTGCTTTCTCCATCTTCCTGCCTGCCCGTAAATGTAGCCTTTACACAGCGTTAAGGTGTATTCCCGTGGGCGAAGTGTGAGGCTTTTTCTTCACATTTTCATTGCGTTTTACTGTTGAAAGATATGCTGTTGTAATGATTTTAATTAATCCTATAATAGATGTATGCTGGTTCTCATTCTTTGTGTGTGTAGGTGTTTGCGTGGAGGAAAAAAGCTATATATGTAGCAGGGTTATATAAAAAGGTGTGTGCTTTTGCATGTCTAAGAGAAAGCTACATATCTGTAAGGGTTATTTCCTGCTCACATGTATGAGAGGAAAAGTGTGTGAGTGTTTCTGTGTGTGTGTTTTATATAGTAGGAGGTTTATTACAAATGTGTCTGTCTATCAGACATTTTCCTTAATCCTATCACTTGCAGGGACGGTCCAGAACTATCAAAGCTGTGCGTACTGGTATTTGCTCTGAGTACTAGAATTGGCTCTCTTGGTGGATGTGGACAAGCAGCCAAGGTCTAGCAGAAAAGTAGTTAAGGATTGAGGCTAGCTGCAGTACAACAAGGTTATCAGAGTTGCAATAACAATGTGCATGTTCAGTCAGAAATGTGAGTTTTTGTAAATACATAGCATTTTAATGAAGTCTCATAATGTCCAACTATATATACAGAGATAGGAGGGAAAGTGATGGTGAGAGACAGGAGGGAGAGAAATGTTGGAAATGGGGGCCCATGTTGTTAACAAACGTCTGAGGCGACAGCAAGGCAGTACCTATCATTAGTGAAACCTTTGCAGTGACACTTTTGCCCAGGGACCGACTACTTCATAATTATGAATGTTTTGCAATAAAAAATGGGAAGGGGGACATTTTCCTTGCTGCATTAGGGCACATGGCATACTTGACACAAAAAGGGGGGCAGCAGGCAGCAGCTTATTTTCTTTCAGTAAGAGACCAGACTTGTTTCAAGACTGAAGTGATGATCAGACATAGTGGGGAAGGAAGAGGAGGTGAAAGTCTTCTTATCAGGATGACAGCCATTACTAGTACAGCAGGTGGAGTGACTCCCTCCCTCGACCCCCCTATTATGTGCAGTAGTGTTTTCGGTCAATACTGTTCTTGTTTGATGCTGTTGCTTTTATATAAGGGCCCATTTAGTGTGGATTGCGAGCTACAGAAAAGCACCCCATAAATGATCTCAAGATCCCCCACCCTGTGATCATCCCTCCTCCTCCCACTCCCCAAATCCTTGCCATATAATTTTGGAGGAGGGCCCAACTTCAAAGCATTTTGCTTAGGAAGGGCTTAGAGCAAAAATGCTTGAAGACCTCTGCCCTATCCTCAACCTTTTCCATCACACAGTTCCTATGTAAACCTAACCCTAATTCAACTCCTAAACCCTAACCATAACCTAATCTCTATCCTACCTTACTTAATCCTTGCTTAAGACAGTTAATACCTTTCCCTTACCCTCCTTCTAATAGTAACTGGTCTGCCGATAGCTTCTGCATATTACCTTCCAGCAACTTCGCTGTATTTGATTCCAAACATATACAGCTTTAACACCTGGCAATCATTAACATTAATAAACCAACTTGCCAAAGATTTAGTATCAAGAAAGAAAGAAAAGGGAAAGTAAAATCAACCAAAAGGAATACTAAATTCCACTGAGGAGACACAAACAAGAGGAAATCAAAAATAATTCAATAAAATATTAAGTGCTGCCAGACAAAAATACTGGGAACTGCACAGCGTAAGAAAGTTCTAAAAGAATGTGGCTCCTTGTTTGGCAGTGTTTAAATACATGGCTGAGTATTCGGTATTGAATTGAATTATTACAATTCTATTTGGTAAAAAGGTTAATTTTTACACCCATCAACTTCAGCATCTGCATTTCCAAGCAAATTATTGATATTATTATACACCGCCTTAATAGCACTTAGTTGACATGCCACTGGGTGGATGCAAGACTAAGCCAACCTTACCAAAGGTAACTGAACCTGACCTACATGCTAAACGCTTCTCTGAAACTGGTTCTCCACTTGCCAGTTTATCCTACAGGATAAATAAGTCACCCTAGGAGGCAGTATTCAGAAAATCTCATAATGACTACTCTTAAAACAACTCCTTCCAGAATAAATCCTCCTGGCCCTGCTCTCCCGATATGGCTCTAGGTCTGTGAAACTGATGTTTTTGTTACCTACATAGTGTTTTAATTGGCTAAAACAAGTTCCAGGGTAGGTGTCATATTTGGTGAACATGACATTGCACTACAAATCAAGGAATGTATGATGATACTACGCGATCATGTTGATCGCGGTATGTTACAACGCAGGCTTTACAACGCAAGTCGTTTCAATGACTTGCGCTGGAGGGCGCTGGACTAAGGAATAGTACGATTTGCTATTCCAACACCAGTCTACGTACAGTCGGGAAGGTGTTGGAATAGTAAATAGCACTATTCCTTAGCTTACAGCGCCATCCAGCGCAAGTTGTGAAGCCCGCGTTGAAAACCTACTGCGGTGTAACGCCCGCGTAGTAAAGGTCGTCTCCCCAAATGAAGGCCCAAAAAGTGCCTCATGGCTCCTAAGACCATTAACTATGGCCAGTGCTCTGCAACATTGGTTTGCACATTAAACTATGGCATAATCGTTCTTCAATTTCACATTCGTATGTTTCCACTGCAAAATATTATTTTGCACACCTGTTGAGGCTTTAGTTTGGAATAACGAGCCCCTAGTGATAACTAGTTAGGAAAGATAATTTATTTTTTTAATAAAGTTGATCACACTGAGAATACACCCGTTAATCTGCTTGAATGTGTGAAAATTTAGATCAAATTTTGCTGCACTTTAAATGTGCAAATAGGTAGTTCCCGATAAGGGGGAGGCCAGATGCTCTCGCCTCATCTAAATATGCAGTGGGGTCATTCAACGTTAACAGAAATGTAAATGTGCAGTTTTTTTTTTTTTAAACAGCCCTGTTTCTAAAATACTGGCTATTGTGTTAGGTAAATGGAGGTGATGTCTTGGAAGATGAAGTGATTTGCCCAGGATCACACAGTTTTAGCATGTGAGGAAAGACAAGATTTCACTGTAGGTATCCTGGTTCCATACATTAACAATTTACTCACAAGCACACTCCCCTACTTGCTCAACCAAAACAACAAGGATTGTTAAAAAAGACAATAGAACTTTGGGAAATGTCCCACAAAAATAGGCAGAGTTGGCAGTTCTGTTTAAAGTACCGCCTTAAAGGTAGAGGCACCATAACATGGCAAAACAAAACTAGAAAAGTAAAATGGGAAATAGAGGTGCGGCTTCAACATAGAAGGGTCCATATGTGAGGCAAATGCTTGTGAAGGGAACAGCTCAAGAAACCCTCTACAATACCAAGGTAATCGCGTAAACTAATTATGGAACCTGCTTCAATCACACGCAGACAAACTCCAACGTGTGGATGCCATGTTTACTTTTTGTCAGTAAATGAGCCCCTGCGGTTCAACAAATAAACACTACAAGGCACCCCCAGCCTGGCGTGCAGAAATTTGCAAACGAACTGTCTTGCACGACCAGGGGGGCTAATAAAGGGAAAAGACAGGCGGATCGGACATTTGGTGGGAAGATTTGCCCCCCAAATCGGCAAAGATATATTTACAGACAGCTTCCTGACGGCCAGGCAGGCGAGACCCCATCTGTGTTTTTCTTGCAGCTCAATCCACATCCTCTGTAGGTTGTCTCCTCGGATGTCCACCTTGACTCTGATTACTTCAGAATCTGAATGTGTTCTAACCAATGATTTGTATTTGAAGTGCATGCGCCAATCAAATTGACCATATTAGTACAAAACTAAACTTTTACAAATTATCAGCAGTATGCAAAAATCAAACATTCCCTACGGCGTGTCGCAGGGTAAGGCTATTAGGAGAGCCCATCCCCGAGCTGCCAAAATCCCAGGGTCATGCAGAATCCCTAAATAGTTACTTAATTATCACTCGGGCTGTTGGAGGACGTCGACAACACATAGGTCCCCGAGGTCCTTAAGGTCACAGATATCTGCGCCCTATTACTCACCTCTGATAAAACATTTAAATGGTAGTAGCCCTGTTTCCTTCAGCATCAGGATTGAATTAGACAGACTGCATGAGAGTTATGGGAGGAGAATGTATCGTATAGTGCTACCGTTGTATTTATATAGCGCTTCAATTCTCTGGCGAGGAACTGCAGATACTGAGTGGCAGTGCTCGGATGGGTGAGTGCAGACTTGCAGTGTGGCCGTTGAGGGAATGGTTTTTGTGTCTTTCGTGAAGCCCAGAGAAATGCTCTTATTTTGTGATGGGTCACTGCAGTCGATTATAGCTGAGCTTGTCATGAACCGCGTTTTTTTTAATTTTCCCGCGCACAGCGGGAAAATGCAGCGCATCGATGGTGTTAAGGTCCAACTCAGGAGTATTGGGAAAGATTTTCCCCACCCTAGGAGTTATATAGTTTTGTTTGTTTCTTCTTTTTATTAAATGCAGATATATTTGCTCTAAAGGCGCTGTGACGCATCTTTGTGGCACTGCCACAGGGTCATGGGTGGTGTCCCGGAATTTGTTCTTGTTTTACTCAATTAACAATAGGTGTACTTTCTATTCCACTTTGTTGTACGCGGCCGGCCCAAGATGGGTTGTAGGCGACATGCTGTGTTACTTGCCGGTTCCGTTGCCGATGCTTTATATGCCTTGCTTTCTAGTCTTTGCCCACAAAACTGACGGCCCGCTGGGTTGTAGACAATATTACACTGTCTTGTTTCTTTTTGCTATGTGATCTGCTAATAAAAAACGATTTAATTCTAAAAAAAAATACAAAATGTATACATGTTTTAGGGCTCTCAATCAACACTCTTTCACAATTGGTCTATTCAAGTGTCACTAATATTATGCTCCCTCCCACCATTGCATAGAGTATAGATCAACTGACAGGCCCAATTCAGCCACTGAATGCTTTCACTTTGAGTGACTGTAGTTTTCCCTTGTGCAGTATACACAGTTCTGCCAAGTATCACGCATCGTGTGTGACACTAACGCATTTCAGTGCGGTGCTCCGCATCACCGCACTGAAATGTATTGTCACGCATTTAGGCATAGCGCCACAGCTGTCACTCAAGCCATTAGCGCTGCCTAAAACTATTTAAATGGAGTGGCAGCTGGCAGCGCGCACTGCTCTCATTATATCATGCTTAGGGCTCGCTCGCGGCTGGCTGAATTATTAGTGGCTGAAAGTGAAACATTTACTTGTGTGCATTGAGGACGGGGGGGATCATTCCCTGCTGATTGAGAGTTAACTTGAGGGAGGGGGCTGGGCTACTTTGCGTCTAAACGTCATGGCGCAGCAGCGCTGTCTGTGGGCACCGTCGGCCACCGCGTGGATCAGCTTCTCAGCCAGAAAGCTGCAGTAAATATTTGAGCCTCAGCCGCGCCGCCGCGGTGATATAAAATTGCAAAGAGAGCCATACAGGAGTGACCGTTGCAGCAGCAGTGATCAGGACTGTCACTGGAGGACCTGAATGGCCTGGCTCGGAGGACTGAGTAAGCAGGGCGGCAAACGGCAATTGCATGGTGGCTCGAGGCCTGCCGCCTGAGCCTACCGCGCAGAGCAGAGTCGCTGCAAGAATTACTGGCAGAGAAGTACGTGAGAAAGTGGTGAAATGCAGCTAAAACACGGTATGTGCGAATGAACAATTCCTTCAGGCAGCGCGCGATCAGCAGCTGCCTGCAGTCAGTGGCTCAGAAGATCTGTAGTGTCCTGGCGTGGCTGCATGATCTAATGTCGATCGACACCCTTTATTATATAAATAATATAATTTTACTCTGCTCCGTCACACATGCATTCATACCGGCCCAGCTGGATTCTCCCCTGAAGACTTTCCCTAATTACTAAAACTGCCATGCCCAGGGGGAGGCTCACTGAGCTGACCTGTACTGCTCGCTGTCTTCCTCCCTGAGACTTTCCCTAATTACTAACCTTCATTCCCATGTCTCTGAGCTGACCTGTACCTTCTGACCCATCCCCGTGATCCCCTCCAGTTTTGCTCCGTAGGCATAGAGCCGATCACGCTGCACTATGGTCCAGGGGCTGCCTCTCACAGTCACCGGCCTAGAACAGAAGGAAGCTCTCAGCCTGCCCCTCCGCCTCACGCTCAAAAATATAATAATCGGAGAAACAGACTCAGGGTGCAGTCTGAGGGTGAGACGTCTGCCATGGGCGTTGTGCCCACTGGTGCCTGCACATCGCTACCTGTCATCCAGCTACTACCCCTTCACCCTGACTGACCCCCACAGAGCTGCGAAGGAATTTTGTTTAATGCATGCAGCCTGCTTTCCGAAAAAATCGATATTCTGTCTGTGGTCTGGTAACCCTGGATCTTTCAGTCAGAAGCTGGAAATTAGCTCAGTGCTAGAGCAATTTCCACCGGCTCGGAGGAGAGGAGTCAAAAACTCACTGCCAACTGTCTCTTTAAATGTACAGCACAAAGCAAACCTATAAAGGATTACTTGTTGCACTTGAACCATTTCTGCTCACCACTCCCTGGCAACCTCAATGCTCAATGATCATTTACTTTAGGATGCACAGCGGAACCTGTAGAGCCCATAAAGACAGGGTCCCTTCAGCAAAGATGGAACACTTTTTGTATGACCCACATTTGGGGGTCCACAGACACTACTTACCGGAAGGTGCAGGGTGCTCGTCCAGCTTCCAGGCAACAGTACAGTTATTCACAGCAGAGCAGCACATTCGTTTTCCATCCCATAACCGAGACCGTATCTATAAATTAACCAAGCAGGCCAGCGCACCTCTGGCTATATTTACTTTCTGCAATAGCCATGTCAAATGCCTCACATTTGCTTTTCCACTTCCATTTCAGATTTTTGCCCATCTCTCTCGCTCCTCCAATATCACCTATACCCTTTCTTTTTCTATCTCTTTCCCTCTATCAACTCTCTCCTCCTTTTATCTGCCTCCCCCCCTCTCCCTACTCCCATTGTCTCCCTCCTTCCCTCTCTTCTACCGCCTCATATTTTCTACTTTCTTTTCATCCCTCTCCCTCCACCTTTTACAAATGTATACATGTGTAGTCTGCAGTTAATGGCATGTGATGTCTTAATGAACAGCCTGTAATCTACAGCATGTTCAAAACAGGCCAGTATAGTCTGCAATGTCACTGTCGTTGTAAATTTAATGCTAAAAGAATGAGAATAGCTAATGGGCAACTGGCTGACGGCTGTGGTTAGAGCTGTGACCAGGTGTGTGTTTCTGTCTCCTCCGTTACGTTTGCGGTTTATTTCTCAAAACCGCCGGGGGTAATTTAAAGCAGGTTTCTGACAATAATATGGTGTCGGCTATGTTGTATTGGAGATTACTGCGCAAACCTCAGCCTGTGACTGGACAATGCAAAATGGTGCTCGTCAGCCTGTCTGCGCATGAATCAGCTGAGAGTGTGGCACTTACCCAGCCTAGATGCCTCTGTGTGTAACTTGTTCATGTTGAGGCCTCACACATCCTTCCTGTTGGGCCAGGTCCCACGTCGACAGAGAACATTTCTGGTGCTTTGCAGGAGTTTCAAGATGTTCCTGGAGTTTTTTGTTGCTCAAATCGGTGTAATTTCTGATATTTATATGTGTCCCTCATCTTCATTGCTTGATTTCGCTCGTGAAAAAGCGTCACTCATAATCATTGAAATGTCACTCATAATTACACTGAAAATATTAAAATGTCACACAGGAATTTGAAACCTTGGCAGCTATGTATACATACACCTAAATAATAGTTCACAAGAACAGAACTTTTTAGATGTCTGTACTTCTCAGTGACTGCTAGTCCCTATGTATAGTCAACATTGCAACTTACTACTCCCATAATACTTAAGACATTTATAGTAGGTTGTAATGTTGACTCATCTCAATAAATATAAATTAGCTTTGGTATATTTATATATCCTATAGAAGAGGAGCACATGTTATGTTATGTTATTCACACTTATAGAGTGCACTATACCCTGAGGTGTCAAAGCACTACCGGAAAGCACCCAATACTAAACAGAAAACAGAGAAGCCCCAAAGGCTAAGAGAGATGGAGAGAGAACAGCCATGTTTTGTGCAGATTGTTGAATGCAACAAAAGAGTCAGTGTCTGAGATATGGAGGGGCAGGGTATTCCACAGTTTGGCAGTAGCCACCGAGACCCACTGTGGTTTGCCAGCCCCTCGGAAGACTGCTATATGGACTTTACGTGTGTATGTGTGCTGTACTTACCATTAGGATAACATTTTCTCATAGACCATGGGTTTTTTGTTTTACTAGAATCTTCACGAATTTTCAAAATATGTATATATAGATATATGTCAATAGAACAAATGGATGTCGCACTCCAGAGATACTTGTTAAGGGCTTTATTCACCACCACCACTACCACCAACGCGTTTCACCACAAGGGCTTGTATGTATGTATATATATATATATATATATATATATATATATATATATATATATATATATCAGGGGTGGGGAATTCCTATCTCCCGACGCCCAAGACATCTAGATTTCTTAGGAGGGCAAGAGGTTTTAATTTGCATTTTGTCCAAAGGACAAGTAGACAGTTTAATGGTGCTGGGGCCTGCACTTTAATTTCCCAAGAGCAGAACAACAACAGAGATATAGCAGAGCTCAAAGTTGCAGCCAGCTCCATAAGCTTGTGTGCCCCCCCAGGCCCGCCCCGGTTCCTTTTATTTTCTTTGAGCAGGAGACAAACATCGTGCTTCTGCACCTCCAGAACACTCGCAGCAATGGCATGCAAGAGGCTGCCTTATCTGCCTCTTTGCCCCTTGCTCTGACTTGAACTCTATGACCCCTGCGTTTTCATCTCTGCTCCACTCTTGGGCCTCATACGGCCCCAAGAGCAGTGCTTTCTTTCCCTTCTCATGCACCTGGTGCACCCCCTTCTTTGCACTTTGCCTTTCCTGTAAACTTTGTTTCACCTGGTGCCTAAACCTGCTAACACCGCCCTCTCTGACACCCCGGACCTGCTCCCCTTGGCCTCGTTTTCTTAGTCATTCAGGGCTTACATTAAAGCTCATAAGTTTCTCCATGAGGCTTTCACGCAGGCCTAAGGCCATCCCCATTTCTGTCCTTGCACTAGGCCTCTCATCTCACTTTGTGCATACACTAGGGGCATTTTGAACACACTGCCATAGCAACCACAGCAGCTGTGGAGTTCTTCATGGGCCTCTTCAGTCTGCAGGTCCGCACACAAAGGCCCATAATGGATTTGAAAGGGGTGGGTGGATGAGTGATAGGGTGGATGAATAGATGCATGGATGGATGAATGAGTGAAAGGGTGGATGGATGAATAAGTGAGAGTGGATGATGGACGCATACATTAATGAGTGAAAGGCTGGATGGATAGATGCATAGATGAATGAGTAAAGGCTGGATGGATAGCTGCATAGATGAATGAGTAAAGGCTGGATGGATAGGTCCATGGATGAATGAGTGGAGTGAAAGGGTGGATGGATAGATGCATGGAAGAATAAGTGAGAGGGTGGATGTATAGATGCATGGATGAATAAGTGAAAGAGTGGATGATAGATGAATACATTAATGAGTGAAAGTGTGGATGGATAGATGCATGTATGAATGAGTGAAAGGTTGGATGGATAGGTGCATGGATGAATGGGTGGAGTGAAAGGGTGGATGGATAGATGAATGAATGAGTGAAATGATGGATGTTAGGAAGGAAGGGTGAAAGTATGGATGGGCAAGGGTGAAAGGATGGATGGCTGAGTGGATGGATGGGGTGAAAGTGGATGGATGAGTGAAAGGATGGATGGCTGAATGAAAGGGGGATTAATGATTGAGAGAGTAGATAAATGGATAAATGGATAAATGGCTGGGTGAATCGGTGGGTGGGTAGGTCGCTAACTGGGTGGAAGGGTGGATGGATGGGTGGATAGTTGAGTGTAAAGGTGGATGGAGGGATTAGTGAAAGGGTGGATGGAGGGATTAGTGAAAGGGTGGATGGATATATGAGCAAAATGGAAGATGGATGGGGTAAAAGGGTGGATGGATGAGCTAAAGCATAAATGGAGGAAGTGAAAGGGTGGAAGGATATACGAGTGGAAAAGGAGGATGGATGTATGAGCAAAAGGATGGTGGAGGGATGAGTGAAAGGGTGGATGAATATGAGCGAAAAGGAGGATGTGTGGGGTGAAAGGATGGATGAGCAAAAGGATGGATGAGTGAAAGGAAGGCGGGGTGGATGAGTTTGGTAGATAGGTTTGGAGATGGAAGGATAGGCATGAACAAGGGCTTCGTGAACACCCCACTTTAGCAGCTACTGTAGAGGTGGAGCTCTTGATGGGCCTCTTCTGTCTGCAGCTCGACAGACAAAGGCTCATAATTAATGTGAAAGGGTGGGTGTGAGTGAAAGGATGGATGAATGTGTGGGTGAAAGGATGTGTGAGTGTAAGTGTTGCTGGCTAAATGCATGGATGAATGAGTGACAGGGATGGTTGAGTGACGGGGATAGTGGATGGATAAAGGATGTTATAATGAAGGAAAAGATGGATGGATGGGTTACAGGGTGTATGGATTAGGGAGCGAAAGGATGGATGAGTGTAAAGGATAAATGGCTGAGGGGAAGAATGGATTGGTAGATGGGTGGGTGGATGAGTGAATGGGTGGGTGGATGAGTGAAAGGGTGGATGGATGAGTGAAAGGGTGGATGGATAAGTGAAAGGATGGATAGATGGATGGAGGGAAAGGGTGGCTGTATGGATGAGCAAAAGGATGGACAGATGGCTGAAATGGTTAGGTTTGGAGATGGATGGGTAGGTTTGGATATTAATGAGCAGATGGACTGACAAATCCACAGATGGACGAACACATTGGTGAAAGGCTAATGGATGAAATAATGAATGGATGACCATGTAAAGATGAAATGCTAGATATCAGTGGGTGAAAGGATGAATGGATGGATGCTTAGATGGAAGAGACGGAGCAATTCTGGAGAGGACTCTAGTGACTTTTTTCGCTTGCTTGGTGGCATAAGAGCTTTGGATCAAAGTGGGGGGTATTTCAATTTTCTGGTTACTCACTTGGCCTGCACTATGCTCCTTTCTCTACCTGGGGATTATCAGGTAGGTGTGGTGCTGTTCGCCAGCACGTTCTTACTAGACAGCCAGTATTTGGTCTCATAAAGGCCTCATTGCCATAGAAATTCCTGGTACTGAACAAAACTACTTTGTAAAATAGCAGAATGTTGTCACACACAATGAAGCCAGCCGATAGATAGGATGAGAAAGCATTTAAATAAAAACAAAAAGTCTTGGTTAACTCAGATTGAATAAGGGGTTCAAATGTTAAAGAAAGTCACAAAATTTAAATAAAAACAAAAAGTCTTGGTTAACTCAGATTGAATAAGGGGTTCAAATGTTAAAGAAAGTCACAAAAGTGCACCCAGGATATATGTCCTTATATTAATGCAGATTTACGTTTTTCATGAATTCACATGAATTTCCTTAAGTAGGCCAGGAAACCGTAATTCTAGAAAAAAAATTGTGAATTGCATTTTAGCATGAGCAAAGATGAATGTGCCCCAGTGGAAATCTGAGTGTTTACAAGTTCACTTTTCCTCGAACCACATTTTTCCCAGCCCTGGAAGAAACTTTACTTCGGTCATTGTCAGGGGTAGTACATTTCCAACCTTTCACAGTATGGGAAAAGATTAGAGAAAAGCTAGTGAAAACCCCCAAAAGTCAAATCCTTTTATAGTATTAGTCTGACATTAACCAGAGAGGCTACTATCAAAGCTCTTCTATATTGAGATGGCTGCCATTATTTTACGGCGCACTATGTGGCACCAAAGGGACAAGTGGATTTTGTTACAGGACAAGTAGATTTATGAAGCTACTTGTCCCTTGGACAAGTACATATTTCATAAAATTCCACACCCCTGATATATATATATATATATAACACAGAACAGTGGGCTTCCTCCTGAAAAGAACGAAGCAGAACCCGGAGGGGAACATGAAGGGTAGACTTTATTGTTCTTAAAGCAGTAGCGGTGGCGGCAAATGCATTTCGGCAAGAACTGCCTTCTTCAGTGCCCAACACCAAATGTGAGTCTAAAATGTTCGTAATCTCCTGCTGCCTGTAGTTGACTATATATATATCCAAAGGAATCCCGCTCCGTAAAGAACAGGGAGAGGCCACACAGGGGGTAGCTTTGGAAGATCTTTATTCAAATGCAGCTTACGCATAATGCATTTCGGCTCATTGGCCTTCTTCAGATGCTGCTGCCTTAGCAAAGAGTGACTCCACCCTCACCTTTGAGTGTCCAGAAGCACTGCCATTGGCGGAAGTCTGCTGACCACAGGTCACATCAATGTAACTCGACTGCAGCTCTCTCACAACTACAGCTCCCAGAGTGCTGTACGGCTGGGTAAGTGTTAGTAGGCAGTTGTTGAATAAATCAATCCTCATAGTTAAAGGCTTTGAGTTCTGGAAAGGTGCGAAGTGTCAAATTATGAGTTTTTGCACCAAATGAAAAGTTCATCTTCCTCCGGTCCCCTTTGACGTTATAACCTCGCGGTGTGTGTGCGCCTGCTGAACCACAAGACAGCAATACAGTGACCCCGTCTCCTTGTCAGTGACAAGCTGCTTTTCCACGCAGTAGTTCAGAGTGCGGGCGTGCACCTCGGGGTGTGCTGGAAACAATTCAATCCCTTGAAAACGTCTTGCCGCTGCATGCAGCCGGTGCCTGCCGCTTCGTGTATGCAAATGCATACATGCAGTTTTAGCATTATGGCGGGCGGTGCTGAGAGCACTGCCCGCCACAATGTTAAAAATGAGGGATGCGCCCGCAACTGTGGCGGGCGAATCCTAATTCCCACCACGGGACCCCAGCCCTTATGGCGGGTGGTCCCAATCCCCGTGAGGATGGCGGGCCGGAAAATTCCGCCCGCCATCCTAATGACCCCCTTAGACTCCAAAACTCTCCATATCAAGTGCCCCAACTTCTTTGACCTTTCATATTTCACTACAGACTTCTTGCTCTTCTATAGGCTCTTTGTGATTTGTGCCCTTGGAACAGAAGGGCTGATTGTAACCCCTCTACTTTAACTGGTTTTGCTAGGCTTCCTGACCTCCATCTGTCCTACAAATCCCCTTCAAACTGTCCTTTCAACATAAACCCAATCGTTAAGACGTTCTAAATAGTTTAGCTGGTCGCAAAATTATTTGTTTCACACTTTTAAATAAGAACACATATCTGCAAATTTGGTTTTAAGGAAGCCATAGTGTTGTTTGATTAATGGGCATAACAAACGCAAGAAGATTAAAGCCAAGGCAGAAAGAGGCTCAGCATCCCACCTGGACAGAAGTTAGTAGTGGAAAACACCAGATTAAAGGAAGGCAGCAATACCACGATAGAGAATGTGGTATGTCGCGTGTAGGAAGGCAGAACAGGGGAAGCCAATAATGGCATAACTGAGAGCAAGGGTTCGCTAACTTTTTTTAGGTCAACACTGACACACGCTGGACATAGCAGGTCCGAGAGTGGCTATTTCAGCAATATAATTGCTGTACTTGTGAGGGGAATGCCACTGAGGAGGACGTGAGCAAGTCAGGCAAGGTAGAGAGAGAAAGAATGGATGCTCATGCTGTGTACTGGTGGAATGACCAGAAGGCAAAATAGAAGAGGGTTGGACGGATGGCTACAGATGGGCATATGGACAGTTGGAGAGACTCGCAACAACATCCAGGGACTACATTGATGAAAGTATTGAGCGAGAGCAGCTACTTGGTATAGGGCACAAATGTAAGAGTAAGAAATTGGCACCTTAGAAAAACAATAAAGAGCAGAATCAAGAACATAAATATCAGAGAATGTAGGGGAAACAAGGGTAGCAAAAGAAATACAAAGACTTCTAAATCATCTAGTACAGGTCATATACAGGAGGTCACATAATCACCGGAAAGAAGGTGAATGGACTGCAAGCCAAAGGGAGAAAACAGAGATGGGATTTGTATCATAGGGATGATTGGTAGAAAGGAGAAGAAGCAGAATCAGCAAAATCAGCTAGAGGGTTCAGAGAGTTAAGGCTCTCTGCTGACAACTGATGTGATCTGCAATCCAAAACTTCTGATCTTGGAAAATACATTCTCTGCTTTCCTTCTGATGTTTGAAAATGAGAACTATTTAAATGAGAAACAGTAGGAGCCATTATTTATAGTGGTTGAAACGAAAAGTGTGATATGAAGCGCTATATAAAGAGGTTAATGAGGGATGAAGTGAGGGAGAAGTGGCTAAGTATATGGTAAGGGCACTAAGGTAGGAATACATTTGGAACACACGGTAAAAGAGGAAGAGCATTATCAGGGGCAGCAATACCATACAACGGAGGTTCGATATGAGCTTCAAGACTAAATTCAGGTGCTTCACAGAGTTTTATAGACCCTTAATAACATAATTCAACCAGAAGGAGAGCAAAACATTGGAGTGTAGTCCAAAGTGAAAGATCATAGTGCTTGCTTGTGGCCAAAAGATTCAGCGTAGAAAAGGGAAGAGACATAATTGGAAAACAGGGAAGATGGCATGCTGGGTCAAGCCCTGCTGCTGGCAAGTGATAATGGTCATGAGTTGAAATCCTTGGAGGCAGACTTTCGAAGTCAATATATGGAATACCATTAAACTGAGTATCTGTAACTTCTGTTATTTGTAATGCTTACAACCAGAAATAGCCTGGTATTAAGTGATAAATAAAACCAAATTGTGAGGTATATCTTGAGGGAGTAGAGGCCTGGTAGAGAGCAACAGCACAGAGGTATGGATGTTATTAGAAAACTCAGTGAGAGGTAAGAGAATTTTCATTGAAAGGGGCATAAATACTAAAGGCCATAAGGGATATGGAGGTACCAGGTGGGCTAAAAAAGCATACGGATGGTATTGTGTAGGGAATGAGAGGGGCAGGGGAGTTCAGATAATCTCGGTGAAGAGGGAAAGAATGTGACTAAACATGGATAAATACGGATATACCTGAACTATTGTTAGCAACAGGTGGATATGAGGCAGATGAGAGTGCGTCAGTTGGAAGAGCACAAGGATGGGGTATCTCAAGGGATTAGGAATTTGGGGAACACGGTATAGTGGGTGCACAGGTCAGACTACTCGAAATTGGCTGGTGAAGTCTGACAGTGCCCATGAGAAGTTAGGTTCAGGTTCAAGGGAAGGAAAGGCAGGGAGAGGAACAAAGTACTGATCAGTTACTAGACCGGAGATCATATCAAATGGAGACTAATTGGCATAGATATATGGCCAAGCAAGTGGGGGCCGATAAAGAGAAGGATGAGGGGCTGATGTGGAGAACATCACCACTGACCTCCAAATGAAGAAAGAAACAAGATGTTACATCCCGTGTGTCTTCGTCTCGGCAACACATAGGCAGAGAGCAGTAAAAGCACCCTGAACTTAGGTATTTGAAAGCACCCATCCTCTCCTTTCAGGTATCAGCTATCTGTCTGTTGGCAGACTGAAAGAGGAGGGCGGTGACATGCTCTGCATCCAAAGGCTAACAGAGCACATAAGCCAGGGCATGACACAAATATGTCTTATCTGCCTTGTTTTTTCACTCCTGACAAGTGCCCTATCATTATCACGCTCCGACTGTACAGCAGGCACACCATTCTTCGCAACCCAGGCTTTCTTAAGCTCGTTTCCTCTCAGAGTTTTGAGTTGCTCTCTCTCAGCTCTTCCGTACTTGGATCTCTTTGCATACAACATTATTTTTTTCCTGCATTTTGCACAGATGGCGTGTAGGAAGGAGTTCCCCTGGGTAACCCTACTATTGCAGACGGTTGTATGACGGAATACCGCGCCAACTACCACGTACTTCGTTGTCAATACCACGCATGCATCATTACCACACATGCATTGACAACAAACATTTTTACCACGCATATGGCTTTACCACGCATGCCTTTATTAGGTAAATTTTGTTGTAAAGGCATGGTTGGTAAAAACATATGCATAAAAGATATGCGCAGTAAAAACATACAAAAGTTCGCACAATCATGGCTCTGGCTGTGTTTACCTACCTGCGCCAGTTGGATGGTGCGGGTTGTCCGTTTTGTATCTCCGTGACGTGGTCACACCAGGAGAGGGGCTGCTGCCGTGGGCCTGCCTGCACTTTCTGCCTGCATATCCTCCAATGAGGTAACACGTTGCAAGGCCGGCTGAGCCAGCACTCAAGCCTGATAAAGCTGAACGCAGTACGTTTTTTCTTTTGTTTTAAAGCTCATCATAAGTAGCCCTCACACACTATCCTCCTAGTTTATCTGTAACCTGCAGTTGTGCGCCACTTTATTCGCAAGGTGTTTTTCAGGGCCCTGATTACAGATTAAGCCCACAATGGGAAAAGCCGAAGACGAAACTCTCCTGGGATGGTGCTTCGTCGGGCCTCAGGGTGGGACCTAACCTCCACCACTGGCCCACTGCCCACCCGCTAATGCTCCACTCCGCTCTGAGCCGTTCACAGTCCCCCTGCCCGGCACTGTAACCTTTTCCTGTCTCTGAGCCCTAAAACCGGCCCCTGCCAAAGCCCCCTTTTCCTGTCCCTGAGCCATAAATCCACCCCTGCCGCAGCCCCCTTTTCCTATCCCTGAACCCTAAAACTGCCCGTCAGAGCTCCCTGTTCCTGACCCTTATACCACCTCTGCAGCAACCCCATTTTCCTAGCCCTGAGCCCTAACACCACCCTATGCCGCAGCCCCCTTTTACTGTCCCTATAACCACCCACTGCATCAACCCTGTTTTCCTAGCCCTGAGCCCTAAAATGCCCCTGCTGCTGCCATAACACAAATTACCATTATCATGCATCCTTTACAAAGAAAATGCCTTTAACACGCAGATCCAATATCGTACAAAAGGCGTGTCTGGTAAAGGCATATTTGTGGTATATGATTACTTGAATGGACATGCGTGGTAAAGGCATGTTCATTGTAAAGAATGCGTGGTAATGGTCATGTGTGGTTAAGACCTCGTTTTAATGGCTGTTCACCATTGCAGACAAGCAGAATTCCAGACAACTAATAATGTACTGGTCACTTAAATTTGAGCTGCAGGTCTGCCAACTGGTCCCTCCTTATTTTCACAGGTACATCTCTGCCATATTTACCCTGTATAGTCTGTGGGCCAATCTATCAAGAAACAAATTTCTCCAGCCAATCCCTTGCAGAGTAAAGAAGCTGTCTCAGCCAGTCACAGGCCAGAACCAATTGGAGCTATTTCCTCACTCCTGTCCACTCTATGGCACTATATTCTATTCTGCACCACTCCATGCCACTGCACTCTCTGCCACTCTACTCTACTCCACCCTACCCCACGGTACTCTGCACCACTTTACTATGCACCACCACTCTAATCTACGGCACTGCATTGTATGACGCTGCATTGTATGCTAATATACTATGCAACACTCCACACCAATGCCCGCTACACAATCCCACTCTACTCTATGCCACTCGATGTCACTGCACTCTACTCTGCACCACTGGACTCAACGCTACTGCACTCTATGCCACTCTACTCAACAACCATCAATTCTACACTAAAGGTCTCTACTCCAATGTACTCAATGCCACTCTAATCCACTGCACTCTATGACACTCTGCTCTGCAACACTGCACACAATACCACTGAACTCATGCCACTGAACTCTACGCTACTCTACTATTCACTGGTGGTGCATTCTATGCCAATGCAATCTACACCACTCTACTCTACATCACCCCACTTTATGAGACTGTACTCTTCAGCACTCCACTATATGGTACTGCACTCCACTGAACTATATTCTACTCTGCACTACTCACTGCCACTACTCTACAACACTTCACTCTAAGCCGCTCTGCTCTACTCTGCACTACTCCACCTACACAACTGCACTCTATGCCATTGCACTCTACTATGAAACACTCTAATCTAAGCCACTGAATTCTAAAAAGCTGTATTGTACGCCGCTGAATTCTATGCCTCTGCACTCTACAGCAATTCACTTTACTCTATGCCGCTCAACTGCATGCCACTCTAAGCCACTCCACTCTATGCCACTCCAATAGACAACAATATATGCCAAAACTCTACTCCACTCTTCGCCTTTCCACTCTACAACACTCCACAACACACTCCTAACTTTTAGTTATGCTGAACAGCAGCCACACTGGCGTACAACATAACTAAAACACATAGGCAAAGCTAATAGCTCTTGCATAGGCGAGACCTACTGTCTTTGTCAGTGCTTGTTATTTCTCAGAGACAAATTGAGCCAACTTGACACACTACAGGCTTTTTTTTGTTTTTTACAGAGGAACTCTATCACATCTTATACAGTCCTGTTTCTCTTTTTCAGAAATAAAGCCATTTTCATTACAATTTTATACAATCCTTTTCTTGCTTCAGAGAGACAATATGCACCACTGACCATAAACTGTGCTCTCCTCTCTTGAGGGATAAGTTTGCAGTGTGTTCCATCCTGCTAATAAAGGGATAAACTGAAGCTAGGAACAATAAACAGACTGAGCCCTTGGCTGGAAAGCACAAGCTCATTCCATTACAGTACTAATAATCATTATAACACTTGAAAACATTCCGAAAGGCAGGAAATGAAGTTTTCCATGTGGGAAAGGATATATTTCCTGAGCAGACTGCGGCACAGGTGCCCGGTATCTGCGCTGCTGCAGATTATTTACCAAGGGAAATGATGCTACTAGATTTTTTGCATGCCTCTAAAATTGTTTGGGGAAAAAACTGCAGTGGTTATGTATTTCTTAATTCACCCAGCCCATGAGAAGATGCTAGGGGCCAAACAGCTGTGTTTTTTTCATAAAGCACTTTGGCATCAGATGCCCCTCGCTGTGCAGTCGCACACATATGTCAGTCAACCCTCCTACCCGTCACTCCGCCATCACGCAACCCAGAATGGGAGGATTCCCTCGGGAGGGGGCGCACATGTGGAAGGGGCCTAGGCTACAACCAGCCGTTAAATCACAAGAGCTGTGCCTTTCCTGCTGATTGCACTGTTCATCCAGAACCCCTCTCCTCTGGGACACCATTATTGCCTGGATGTTTCACTCCTCTTCCTGTACCAAGAGAACACTTGTGGAGTTGTGAAAGCACGAGAACACTGTTTATGAAAGCCCTGGGAAAATGGCGTCCCCCGGGAATCGTCAGTGCGGCTGCTGTACGTGCTGGCGGACGTCCACTGCTCTGCACCTGGGGGCGGCTGCAAGTTATGGACGATGACATCAGTGTTGTACAACATCACGGTTAGAATGTAAATCATTACTACTGCACCAGCACATTATCCGGGGACACCTCGGAGTACGGAAATAATATGCTGCAAACACACTGCCGCCACCTGCGCGGGTTCTTCCATTAAATTAAAACGGAACCAATAAAAAGCACCGTCTGTTTTGGGAGATTTCAAGTGACAGCACGAATCTGCCGACGTGGAAACGAGGCACACAGCTAAAAGTTTGAACGCAGGCAGGCATATTTCGTGAAACAAATCGAAATCTGTACAAGTGAGGCTCACTGAAGCTGTAGGAATTAGGGAATTCGACAGCTGGAACAGAGTACCACTTTTTTTTTTAAGATAAGGAACATACGTTTCACGCAATATTATCTGTGAGGTAGCAGATAATTTTGTGCTGGACCGCTATAGTTGATAGAACTGACGTAGCAGTAGCAGTTGTGCTAAACATGTCAGCGAAACAAGAAGCAGCTGGTGGAATTCCATGTACACGAAATAAAAATGTGTCTTTTTTTGTATTCCTGAACCACGAAAGACACCAACAAACCCTTAAATTCTTGAAACGTTCCTGAAACAGCAAAACAAATCCGACAGAAATTTTCAAAGCGAAACTGTTTTGCTGAACCTGGTATGCTCCGCTCCACATGTGAAATTCCTTTGTAGACAACTTTTGCACATTTCGTATTTTGGGGAAATATTTTGCTCAGGTCTAGTGCCTTTTAGTCTTAATTTAGTAATAACAAAGGTAGCACATAAGCAGAATAACATGACAATCAGCCAACCCAGCTGGCCAGACGCCTAAGGACAGTTGCATACAACGTCCTATTGCTACGGCCTCTCAGATATTAGTACTTTGGACCTTTGAGTGTAGGGTACTATGTTTGTGTCTTTTCTGCACAAACAGTGTGGTCTCTGTTCGCTTCATATATATGGTTATGTAAGACTGTATCTCCCAAGCACTAGATTGCATGGTCAGAGTGTTTGTTAAAGGACAGGCTCCACTTCTGGTCTGGGGCAAACGATTATACCCCTGCAAGAATTTGCACTGACTACCTGGCTTCTCGCGTCATCTCTTGCTTTCTTTTTCCTCCATAGTCCCACCTCTTGTTCTTGGGGTCTGCAGTAGATGATTATACCACAGCAAGAATGTGCGATGTCTACCCGGCTTCTTGCAACATTCATCTCTTGCTTTCATATTCTTCCATACTTCTATGTCCTGTGCTTGAGGTGTGGGATAGATCATTATATACTAGAGAGAGTGGAAGTTGCCTACCCTGATTCTTGTATAATTTTTAGGTCTTGCCTACGCAGCGCGCATGTGCTGCATAGGAATAAGACCTTCAGCCATCGGCACAGCTTTGGGTGCAAAAACGTGCACGTGTTGCATTGCTTCCAATGGCAACGCATGCACGTCTGGCGATTCCCTTGCGGGAGCGAAACCATATGGTTCCTGCTCACTCCCGCAAGGGAAACAGGCGCAGGACCCCTCCTCTCTTGTTTCCTATGAGGTTTTCTCCTCTGGGTGAGAAGTGGACGATTTAGGGCATGAATGCCCAGGAAGTCTGTGAACACCTACAACTTTCAGATTTGTCGAAATTCACAAACCGTTTTTCAACCCCTTGCTATCTTGAAGAGCCAGATTTACTCTTTTCTAAGGCCAAGGGCAATTTTTTTTCTGGGCACCACTTACATCACCGGACAATTTCAGAACACGTCTCATGGAAGTGGTACTCTCTGAAGTATGCTTGGCTGGAGCAGTCAGCCCTTCCGGAGGATTGGCTATTTTGCCCGACAGTCACCCATGGATGCGCAGGCATACGTAAACCTTCGGGCACTTTGAGGCTGTGTGAAAACCTATGTTGGATTCGGGACAGGCCTTAAGGCCTACCGTATGCTGTCAGCCTGAATCCAAGGAGTGTTAGACGAGGGCAGGCTCCCGGACACCGCACTGGACTGACTGACACTGTCTGCACCCCCGTCAGATGGAAGCCCGCTGGCTACTGAGCGGACGCAGCTACGATGGGGCTCTCGGACCCAACACTGAACATCATCTTCATCTTCATCGATTGAATAGTACTTGTAACGCGTTCCAAAGACTGGCGGCTTCATGGTGCTAGATGCAGGTGCAAAAACCCAGACAAGGCTGAGGGACTGTTCGAATGGGATTGCACAGGGGCGGACCCCTTTCAACAGTGGCCATGGGGGTGCATGGGAAGGCAGACCAAGGATGCTCTCTTTCCCAGGCCCCCTACTACCTGCAAGATGAATCCTGCACTCCCATACACAGATGGCCAGTGTGATAAAAGTTCACACCTGACATCTGTTGTGACCTCAAGGTCACAGGTACAAATCGCCCAAAAAGCTGACTCGGCCTTCAGTCCTCCCGCGGCTGGTAAACTGAATACAATTAAGTTGGATGATTGGTAACACGTGTATTTAAAGCGCGTGGAAACACCTTGTGGGCTGGTAAGAACAAGGTATTATGAGCTTTGCCCTCCACCTGGTGATTTCATGTGTGCCCCTCTCTGCAGGCTGCCCTCTATCATAACGCTGGGCCCAGAGGCTGCTTCACATTCACTGGCACCAGTGTGCAGCTCTTTGTTTACCACAGACTCCACTGCAGGACTCTTCGGCCCTGGAAGTAGTACCGCCTCCCCGGTCAATATCACCGGGGCGTACAGGGGCCACAGTGTGTGTGCCAACAGGCCTGGACCTACAAGGGTCACGTTTGTGCCAACAGGCCTGGAGTACAGGATGCCGCATCATGTCTACCAGCAGGCCTAAGTGTACAGGGGCAGAACGTGTGTGCCAACAGGTCTGTGTGTACAGAGGGCCACAATGTGTCTGCCAGCAGGCCTGTGCATATGGGGACCACAAATTGTGTGCCATCAGGACTGAGACTACGGGAACCGCAACGTACAGGGACCATAATGTGTGTGCCGTCAGACCTGAGCGTACCGGGGCCACAACGTGTGTGTCATCAGGCCTGACCATACTGGGGACCACAATGTGTGTGCCAGCAGCCCTGAATGTACAGGGGCCACAGCTGTGTGGCAACAGGCCTGGACGTAGAGGATGCCGCATTGTGTGGCCGCCAGCAGGTTTAAGTGTACAGGTTACCAAGAAATGGAAGATTGTCTAAGAAATTGAGTGAAGTACTCGTTTGGTTTGAGAGCACTTCACTCAATCTCTTGGACAATTGGAAAGCTTGCTGCATAGCAGATATAGTCACAGGATTCATGGGCACTTTTATATTTTCACGTGCACTATATTTACCTCATGTTCTCTTTCACGTTTTTAACCTATGGAGAGTGCAAATTCTAAACTCTTTAATGTATATCTGACGTAGTGGCACTGTAGATTACAGTGTTTTGGAGTATAATGCCACTTATTGTGTTGTAGGTTACCTGTGGATAATACAACTGTATACCTCCAGGCTCAACGGACTTCTAATATTCACCCCCTGATGAAGGGTTCAGTTTTGGAACCCGAAATGCATTGGGACCGTTTTGTATAATTTTGAGCTTTTTTCACCAGAATGTGCTGACTGAATTATATGTTGCACTTTTTTATATTGATTGTTTTTTGCACATTTGAAACATGCATTGCAATTAAGTGCATAACAGTTTCAGGTTTGAACAATGTTAATTGGTGATACACATTGCTTATGGAAAGCTAAATACATGCTATGATAAATTGATATGCCTTTGGAACAATTGATTCTCTTTTGATTATTTTTGATTAATCTATTGAGACAGCAGTGGTTGTCCAACACGCAGTGCTCCACTCAGGTTGTGGTTTTCCACAGCCCTCTTATGATTAAGTGTACATGTGGCACAACGAGTGTGCCAACAGGTCTGTGTGTACAGGGGACAGAACGTGTGTGCCAGCAGGCCTGGACATACAGGGTTGAGTTCCTGGGGAGGGCTGTGATTAATGGACCTAGCTGTGACTGTGTCTACATAGGTTTACTCTTAACCAGCCCTTTCTTCCGAAGTGTGTGTTTATAGTGTTAATTTCCACACATATATTTCATACAGGACTGGGTTTTGCCAAGGATATCTACTTTGCAGTTTTACATACATAGCGCAAACTTGGCCCAAGGACATTAGAGCGCTTTATGTGAGTGCCCGATTACGTTACACAAGGTCAGATTTTTTTTTTAGACACGGGGAGAGATGCAGTAATTTGCCTAGAATCATGGGATGTTGAGCTGACGCTGGGATTAGAACCTGCTTCCCCAGCTCCAAAATCGACAGTCCTGGCGGCTGGCCACATCCTAACTATCTTACTGGAAATTCTCTGCTAGATTCAAACAACATCTCTTTGCCCCTCTTTCCATGTCCCTGCATGAGGCACATGTACAAAATAAGGAGGGACATTCTTAGCCCAATCCCTTTTGTATGAAGGATTAGGTCGACCTTTCACATTTGGACTGTCACATTCAGCGAGGACAACAAGCAAGAACTAATTTAATCTAGCAGTATTCCTACCAGCGCCGAATCTTTCACACAAGTCCTGCCAGCGCTATACTCTCTGGAACCTGCCCTATCCAGCAAAGAAAGCCATATATCTCCTGCATTCTTAGAATCTGGATAAGTGGTAGGTTAAGGCCATTTGGACCAGCTGTCCTAAGGCATAGGCAGACATAGCCACATGAAGACAGAGAATGGACAAAGTAGCCACAAAAAAGTTTCGATGATTGTGGAAAGGGAGCACCCAAACAGAAAAATGCCATTTTGCCTGATCTGCAACATTCTTACATTGAAGCAGTTTGGTATATTAGAGATAGACAAATATATATTAATGAACAAGTACTTTCATATTTATAGACAGGAAAGTACACACATTTTGAGGTACGAATATGTAACAAATAACTGTTTGTAAACGTATAGCCATACATACTGGAAATCTGTTCACAGGTAAAGACAACAGGAACCATATGGTTTCAAGGCTCGCTCCCGCAAGGGAATCGCCAGACGTGCATGCGTTGCCATTAGAAGCAATGCAACGCGTGCACGTTTTTGCCCCCAAAGCTGCGCCGATGGCTAAAGGGACTGCGTGGAGCTCTTTAATGGTCTATTCTATTGGCAGTTATACCAATATAGGAAGAAAAGAAACCGTAAATGATCAGTACATGGCAAATCCAAGAGGTGTCACAGAGGAGAAAAGTCTGACAGCAGATAAGAGTCGGGTCTCCGGTAAAAAAAAGGCACTTTCAGAGACGAAAGAACTGCCTGAGATCCCAAGGAAAGAGTCGAAGCTTGGACCGCAGGATCCGTGTCATTAATCGGCCGCATTATGAAGAACAAAGCTCTGCATCCCTTCACGAAGAGCGCCTAAGGGCAGCTGTCTCGGCGCTATGTGAGGTGCACAGGCAGAGATCAAGAAACAAAACTGCATAGGGGCTGCGCGGCCGCTGTAGAAAACCCCAGGTGACCGAGATCCCTCGGATTTTTATCCCAACAAACCCCAAATAGCCATTAGCTTCCAAGGTGCAGCACAGTGAGTGCGTCCGACCTGAGTGATAACAATGCTACCTACGCGTACAGTATCAGAATGCTATAAAGTGATTGCAGCTGGCCCATCACTATCTATCACCGAGTTACATAAACAACTTTTTTGTCTCTGGATGGACGTTCTTTCCATAAAATGATCACCTTTCGAGGGCGTCCAAGATAGCATGGTGGCAATACCAGCTGCAGCATCTTTTAAAGTCACTCTATACAGGACGGTCACAACTGAGTATAAGGAACTTTCGTTCTAAGAAACACTACATGTATGAGTAATATCTCTTAATCAGATATCTTGCTAAAAACTCTGTGTCACATTCTTCTGCTCCATAATGCTTCTTATGATGGCAAGAACAGTAGAAGGAACATCTATCTAATAAGGTGTCTTTATATTTCAGTGTCTTTCTCCGACTTTATGCCTGCCCAACCCCATCACACTTTATCACCTCTTTCTTTTTTGGCAGCAGGCAAGAGTATGGTACCTCTCCTTGCTAGCTCAAAGAACGGACTTTTACATGTTCTCACTCCTCTCCTACTATTTCTTTTAGCCTGGTTATCTTAATTTAGACTTCAAATTATAAATTGAATAGCTGTACAATATCGGGAAACGCCCTTTACATCGCGGTGATTACACCACGATGCAATTACAATGCGTAGTTACAATGACCGCGTTGTTACCACGCAAAGCCATCACTGCGTGCAATACAATGTAGCTAAGCCCAAATAAAACAAGCATTGGCATAGCCAATAGGTCTCGCCTTTTGGACCTTATAAGTGTTTAGTTATGCAGCACAATATCCTTGGTACAACAACATCAACTGTTGCATGGCTAAACACTTGTAAGTTCCCATAGGCAAGACCTATTGGCTATGCCAATGCTTGTTAAATGAAGTATGAGGCGGATGCCATACAACAGGGAGTAGCAGCATTTTCTATCCTACTTCGTGCCCCATCTCCTAACTTACCTATTCTTTCATATCTCCACGTCCTCTGCCTGAGGTCTTCCACATCATTATGTATTAAAGAGAGTGGAGGTCTAACCTGCTTCTTGAATAATCACAAAACTTCCTAAACTTTCAATTCCTCTGCCTGAGGATGGCACAGATGATTAGATTCCAGGAAGAGTAGGAGTTGCCTACAGAGTTAACTATAAGGGGTGGCCATTACTTGGACTGTTCTCAGGCGTCCAAAATAATTTCTCTTTAATCAGATGTGTTCCTAAAAGTTTTGGCATTAGATGCTATGTTTTTGCTCAATTATTCAGAGCTTCTGGTTTTGGTCTTCTACCCAAAGCCACCAAGACAAACAGGGTTGGACTGGCCGTAGCAGGCACCAGGCGTTTTTCCGGTGGGCCGGAAGGGTGGGGGCAAGTTTTGGCACTGAATAACGGTTTTGCAGCAGCACTGCAACATCGGCCCTCTGTACCAAAAGCAGCAGCGGCAGTGTTTCCCACAAGCACATACACCAATGGCAGATCCCCCGCTAAGGCAGAGGAGCGTCACCCACTGCTCTTAGAGCAGTGAAAAAGGAAAAGATAAAAGATAATAACAAAGTCATTATTATTTTATTTTTCGCTGCTGCAGGGCTGGATTAATGTGGGGTGGGGCTGATGGCTCAGAGAGGAGCCATCGGCCCCACTACGTGCTCATGACTGCTTGGCCGGCCGTGTTGGCCCAACCAAACAGTTATTCGCAATATGCATATTCCCCACCAGACTGTAATGGACAATCTGGTAGGGAATATGCACAGGCTACCTGTCCCCATCTGAGTGCTGATCTACAACACTCAGACTTATCACAGCGTTGTAATTGGCTACGGGGAGCTTGGGTGCCTCCTGGTTATAAGACTGCGGAAGAGAGATGCGGCGGGCAACCGGAGGTAGGTGGTTTTTTATATATCTTACAAACAACCCCGCCCGCCACCCCCGTTCCCAACCAGCTCCCACTGAAATACATCAACACCAGCAACCATCCCCCTCCTCGCGGCCAGTCTGACTCAAATGCTGGGGCTGGTTTGCGTTCCCAGTAGTCCTGCCCTGATGACAAACTGTTGTATATAGGGCATATCAAGCAACGCTTGTCATATGGCAGGGGTCTAAAAGAGTCAGGGCAGTGCTGAATTAGTCCTGGTGGCAACAGGTAGTGGCCACCAGCACTTATTTTCGGGGACTGGGATTATTTGTTTGCATCAAAGTCTGAGCCAGAGAAAGAGAGAAAGGCAGAAAAGGTAGAAAGAAAGAGGAAGAGAAGGTAGGTAAAGAGTGACATAAAAGAAAGCAGGGAAAAAAGAAGAGGCGTGAGGTAGAATGAAAACAAGGCTCAATCCTGATTACTTTTGTTGTCTTTACACAATTGCATGTCATATTGTTCTTTCTTATTAATAAACATCTTTTTGAACTGAAAAGAATGAAAACAAGGGAGGCTTGTTATTCACAACCCTCTCATTCAGCTAGAGGCGGGCTACTAAGAAAAACGTTGCTCCCCTTTCTTTTTTGCAAATTAATCACTGAGTCAGGGTAAGGTAAAAAAACATTGCACCAAAGCCAAGGTGGCATTGTATTGTGGAGCGAGGCTTTTAGGGAAATCAGGCATGTTGTAAGGTGCTAATCCGATGCTAAATGGAAGTAAAGTTTAAGAAGTGAAATCAGCCATGTAATAAGGTTAGTGCAGGGAACATTCCTCCTCTAATTCCCAAACGTCGCATTCATTAGCCCATGCCAGCAAATGACTTGGAAGCCTGGTTTCTTTCTTTCTTTCTGCATTGAGAGCACTGCATTGGAAACATCAACTGTTCCAAAATGGAGGTACACGGTGCAGCACAAACGCAGAAGTAGGCTTTGAAATGCGCAATACCTGCTTCTAGGCTGTGAATTAAATGTGGCTTGCAGCCTAATCTGTACTGTGATTGCAGATATTAGCCTCACTAAACACAGACAATACCACGTTATTAACAGGTCATTGGCACATAACCGAGAGCTGCCAAGTCCGAGCAGGTGTGAGCAGGCCTCTCTGCGGAGGATTAACCAACCTCTCAGGGGGGCAGTGAATCGTCAGCCTGCGAAAGGAGTCAAATGAAGTGAGGACTGAACATATTGCACAGTCCTATTAAATGGTCACTTTTTGCAAGTACGGAGCGGGCAGCCATTAATAATTACATTACTACACTAAATTGCAGCACTGAAACACAACGAACATACTCAAACACAACATCAAAACTGGCTGCTACATCGATTATCAACTACTTGACTGGACAAAACATACTGAAATGCAGATTCCGCATTCACACTCCAAGCACACGCCTAAACAAGGAAAAAATACAATTATAACACATAAAACACCACTGACATGACAACGCATAGGAACTAGGTTGGTGCACTTAATGAGATGATATCTAAAACCTGCAAACTATTGCACTTGGTTGCTGTGGAGTAGGGAAGGAAAAAACCTGCAATCAAATCCTCCCATAGATATTTGTATTTTGTGTTATTGGAGCAATTCGTTCGGCGGCTATATAGCTGAGGCAATACAATATCACCTACATGATGATAAAAGTAAACAAAAGGACACCCTAGCATTCGTAAAGCCAGACCAATAAGTGATTTTCAAAGACCCATGTACAATAACATTTTGCCATCCAGGCACTCCTTTTCCTTTACCCTAGCAACCAGACCATTTTTAGGCCCTATACTGCAATTCAGCACCTTCCTGTGGCCTACTATTGTGGCATCATAAGGCAGCTGTCTGCAATGGCCTTAAAGAAGCAGTAGCACTGGGGAAAACGCTCCCAAAAATGTAATCCATTAATCAGTAATATCATGACGGCATACAGCGGGCAGTATGTGCTTATATGTCGTTTCCTGTTGTAAAACTAACAAATTACAGGTAAATAATAAATCTAAAGGAGCAAAAATATGATGGATTTGGTTAGTGTTCTTTGTGAAGAGGTTGTGCGGTAGCAGCCCATGCTGGATTGCCTATTCGGCGAAACTACAAATTAGTCCTTTCACCAAAGAACAGCTCAGTTAAGGCATCACCAGTTGATAACAATCCACAATTGGTAATATTTGTACCACAACATTTGCAGTCACCTTTTTTTAAATTGACATGTTTGCCCCAAATTCTCACCTATTTAGTATAGCTTTTACAACACTTAACATTTTGTAACATTATACATGCTTCTATTACAACACACATGTGGAAACGAAATCCTTCAGTTCCCTGCTTCTCTAAAGAACCTGTGACAATAAACAATCCATCTGCAGACAGTTGAGAACATTGAGGAAAAACAGAACTCACAATGACCGCTTGATAATTATGTCACGCTGGGCAATATGCAAACAGGTCATCCCATCAAACAAAGAAAAGTACTATAACAACACCATCAATGGAACTCCATAACAGTAGCAGAGCGCTGTTCCAGACAATCACGCATCAAACCTCTGCTGGACCCGCCTATTCCTCACTCCACAGAAGAGTACAATTTCTCCAACCTCTTCTTCAGTGGCAAAATGTAGACAATCCCACAGCACATCAACAACGCCAAGCCTGCTTCATTCCTTACATCCACCTCTTGACATAGAATCCTGCAAAGTTCAGCTTTCAAAGCCCTGTCTCTCTTAAATCTGAATGACATCCTCAATTCCCTCAGCGACACTTCTTATGAAGTTGATATCTTACAAGGGTCCTTCATTAAAGCTCTCTTTGGGGATGCTCTCTTACTTATTTACCACTGTCAATTTCTTGCTAACTCAAGGCATCATGTCCAAAGCTCTCAAGGAAGGCCACATTCAAACACACTAGACTCAGATGACCTTGCCAACTAACAGCCCATTACTCACCCATCATTCCTCTACAAGATCAACAATATCAATGAAAAAGCAGTCTATTTTCAACTACAAGATCACATCCATGCTGACCACCACCTGCATGACTACCAGTCTGGATTCAGATCCCGATGCAATCAGATACATCGTAGATGATGCCCACTTGACCACAGATGAAGGTGTCTTCGATGCAGTCGACCATCCTACCCACATACGAACTCTGGAGTCTCAAATGTAATTTAACAACAATGCGCTTCACTGGTTCTCCTTCTACCTTTTCAAATTACACAAGTTTATTCACAAGGGGCTCTTGTGGTTACAAAAGAAACCTATCATCTGCGGAGTCTCCGAGGGTTCCATACTGTCTCCTGTCATCTACAGCCTTTACATGGAGCCGCGTGGTGCTCTGTTAACACATAAAAGATCCCAATTCACCAATATGATGATGATACATAACTCTACTTGTAAAAATCATATGCTTCAGACATCTAACGCCTCCAGCACTGCATGCACACCATATAGACCTGAATGCTCAACCACTACCTGACGCTCAACCCAACTAAGACAGATTTCCTGTTATTTGCCAAGAAACAGTACATACCTGGCTCAATCACATGAACCTTGCTGGCTTCGAACCACAACTTTCACTGAATGCCAAGTCACGTGGAGTCACTCTGGACATCAACCTCACCCTCGTGGAACACATTGCCAAAAAAAGACACCCAGGTACAATCTCTTTCTTATAAAGAATATAAACAGTTCTTTATAGAAAGCAGCTTTAGAACTGTTATTCAAGCCTTCATATTCTTGCATCCAGATGACACTAATGCTCTGTTTGAAGGCCTTCCCGACTCCACACTAGCACCCATTAAGGGCACCTTATATGTGGCAACACATCTTATCAAGGGATAGAAAAAATATGATCACATCACCCACATCATGATGAAGTTGCATCGTCTAATCTTGCTGGCCTGCACCATCTTCAAAACCAGGTGCATCAATTACATAGGCATTACCAACAGCACCCCCCTTATATTGCAGACAAGCTCACCTCTGGTGGTTCTTGTCACACCCACAGCCTAGACACTATGAGGCTGCAAACTGAGAAGTGTAGAAAAGTAAAAAATAAGACATCAGGCCTTTATCATCTATGTACCCAGGATTTGGAATAACATCCCCATATCCATCTGGACTGTCCTAATGCTGTTCCAATTTAGGAAAGAGTAAAGGACTCGCCTCTTTATAGAACACTTCATCACCATGCATTAACCATCCACAACCCCACTTCCTCTCTTATCACTAATTGACTTTATGCTGGACTTTGAACATATACAGCACTCTGCTGCCTTTTGGCAAGGTTTGTGCTACAGAAATACCATACACCTACCTATATACCTACATTTTGGTTTCTCTTTCTAATCTCCAACAGGGATCTGTGATATTTAACATGTGTTAGCTAAACCTATTACAGTCACACTCTCATCTTGTGTTAAAGTAAAAGAAATGTTTTACACCTGGTATTTACATTAAGACCTGGAATAAGACCAGAAGGTATAGCGGTTCTGGTTGACCTGGAGTTTCAATAATTCTACAATAACATTTTGACAGGTGAATCTCAACAGATGAAAGTTCCACCAGGCAGTGCAGGACATCCGGCTGCATAGAATGACAGGTAGGGGCATACAGGAGTATTTTACCTGCTACTGCTCAGTGGTCTCCTTAGGCCTAAATAAGAATGAGTAAAACAAGAATCAGCAATGCTTTAAAAATATGCCCTGGGTATTGGCTCTACAGAAGAAGTCTTGCTTCTGGAGTAGAACTTCCGGTGATAGTCAAACAAAGAAAGGCACGCCAAGAGGTTTGTTGCTCATGGCTATCATTTTTAAAAAACATTTCTAGTGTCATGCTTCTCCAAACTGGTGAGTTTTCTATAGCAGTATTGCGTAAATATGAGCCATCCAACTTCTCAGTCTACCAGTGAGGAGCTTCGATGAGGAAAGCTGGTAAGGTGATGATGTATTATTTGAATCTTTGCAAAAAATAAGCTTCATGTGCTAGGGTAGGCTCCACACTTACATAACAAGAGATTCACTCCCTTTGGGCGGCACCATCAACAAATATGATCTCCCCAGTGTTAGCGCAGACAAAATTCTGGTTAATACACCAAGCATACTGGACACCAGCGCGCTTAGCAGCGATAGGACTCAAAGAAAATGACAGCTGTTGGAACTGCGGCTCGAAAAAGCGAGATCTAGCGCACCTCACATTCCAATGCATCAAGGTTAGAAAATTCTGGGATACGTTCTTCGAATTCATTAATAGGGCCCTAGGCTGCACACTAAAAGCAGAATTTGACGTAATAACCACAGTACACATCAAAGCGGATATAACCACACAACAAGACAGAAACCTCCTTGACTTCCTCCTTACGACAGCAGTCAAAACAGTGCTAACCAAATGGAAGGATACCACCAAAGCCACTTTCAGGGGATCATGGTTGAACTGGGTGACATACCTAAGGGGGGTGGACAGCACAGCACTGAGAAACACACCATGGAAGAACCCCAACAGAGGGATGTGGTCAACACTAGACAAATTCCTAGTCTCATACAAACCCGGATGAACAGTGGTAAATAGGCTGCACCGGCAGGTAGACAACCCCACAAGAGACCGGCTACGATGTAGGAACACACTCCCACAAGAAACCGGCTGGGTTGCAGGCTGTCGGTACAGGACGGATGTAGCAGTGGTATCAAACCCACGCGCGAGGCAAACGGTCAACCACAAAATAACGGCCAATGACCTTTATGTTTTGTGTTATATTATATGTACCCTTTAGACACGGGACTAACAGCACATACTTATTTGTTCTATGTTACATGTGTACAAGTAAGAAGGGCGGATAGGCGCAGCCCGATAGGCCGTAAAGTATACCCCACTAATACAAGCAACAAATACTGTAACACGAGCGCCCGGATGGAAACTTCTGCCAAGTGTCCTATTTGTTATATGTTATGTCATTTATTGTAAAGTGAAAAATACCAATAAAAACTTTCCCCCCCAAAAAAAGAAAACGACAAAAATGGTAGCCTGGTGCGTCAGTTTACTGACGCTTTATTCATTTTTATGGTCAGCTTAGCTTTACAAACATCAACCAGTTGCTTTAATTGTGCCAGTCACAGCAACCGCACAACGTCTCACCACGCGCCCCATCAAAACCACTAAAGGTGACACTACAGCTTTAAGATAAGTAGATGACCTAAACTGCGCAGAGCGTAAAGCGGTTAATCAGTTACATTTATTTAAGTACACATGCCTAATGCCGAATTAGGCTGTAAAAATATAATGGACGATTTATGGCCCTAGCCAGGCTTAATTAACATTGATTCCCGGGGAATAGAAAACGTTAGAGGTCTGCACCATTGAGGGGAACAATGAGCTGGCTGCGTGTTGTCCAGTTTGTAACATGATTTACATGAAGACAGCCCTCCCCCCTTAACTTCCCGGGGCTTCTCGCTTTTCATCTAGTTTCTCAAAAGGGTGATATATAATCCATAGATAGGAACATCTGCTGTCAGATCCTTTGGCTGATTTAGAGCACGCAGCCACATTGGCCTCTATAAATAGGCGGGAAAAGGCCTAATTCGAGGCCTCGCGGGGATTCCGAGTTTTGGGCCATGTCTCATCGCTTGTCCGGTCTGTGGCATTTTTATGAAGTGGTCGTAATGAAAGTCAGAGTGAATGTACAGGATGCATATATTTCATAGACAATCGCTGGGGTCGGTAGTGCCAGCAGCGTTGTAAAACCTCTCTGACTGAAAATTTATTGCAATGGATTTCAAGCCTCGGTGGTTCGAATGTCTGCTGAGTGGTCCCTACATGACTCGGAACTCCGCACACCGTCAGGACTGACTTATGGCGCCGCGCTCTTCAGGCGATAAAGCCCAGCTGCTGTTTTCCAAGTCTTGAGACCATTCCAAGAGATTTGGAGGAAATACTCTTGAAGTAAATACTCAGACCGACCTGCCAAGTGATGTGTTAGTCACATGGGTTGGGGAGGGGCAGATTCAGACATAATCGTGTTTATAGGAAGTGGGACAGGAAGAACCAAACATTAACCATTAACAGTAGCAGTTCCATCACCGAGCCAATTACGCCCACAATGCTAAACACATTTTTCAACTTCAAAGAGTTTAACAGGTAGAATTATGGATGAGAATGCTTTTCACCCAGGTGGAAGAATCATGTTGCGAATGATGAAAGGCTTTCATGTACAGACCACCTTTAGGTGCAACGCTAGGCCTTTTCTGTAGGTCTATATGTGATCGTAATCGAACAGACAGAACACACAAATCTTTTTCTCTCACTGTGAGTATATTTAGTGAAAATCATTTTGGAGAGGATTTATGAGCCTGGCGCACAGTTTAGAGAAATTTAACTTACTTTTTGAGCAAGCTATATGATATCATTTATACTAACGAACAGAGAGTGAAAAAAGGTGTTCTTGAAATAAGCACTGGGAAACTCCTGATTTTCGCGTCAACATCTACTCTTGCATCGCACATGCAAAACTCATAGTTCTCACGAGTAATACACAAAGAAAAAATTATATGGCTTAACATAGTCTACTTTTTTGTCTCTAGGAACCTGTAGTGCAGTGCAGCAAGTGAGGACGGTAGTCCTCGGTAAACCATACATTCTTACCTGAACGCATGTACCCCACCCAGGTGAAAACACAACAAATTAAAAACTATACATGTGTTATTCAGCCCTTTTCAAGACTCATAATTTGTCCGCCCAACATAAAACTCGTACGTGGTCGCTTGCAGCCCACTCTAATCTCACCAATGGTTCAAGCTCCTGAAGACACGCAGAAGTGTTACCTTTATCCTGGAATGTGAAATTTATGTATTAAAGCACGACATTCGAGTTGCAGAAGGTCTTTCTCTTAAAACAGTATATCACACCAGGCTGTGATTTATAACCTACACTTGTTTAATTACAGAATGGGGTTCGCCATAAAATGATTGAAGGTATATTTTCAGTATGCACACATAAAATGATGGGTTGCCGGCTGTATCTGCACAGACTGTTAATGTATGTGGAGCATTTTGGAAAGCAAAGAGATTCCAGGAGAAAAAAAATGCTGGCCAATGATTTTTTTTTTTTTTTACAAATAGCATGTACTTTAGTATCAGCTGTGCAGCTATTTGGAGCATTGAGATATTAGATCATATGGGATCACGTTCCCCTCGGCCTCACAGCCCTACAGCTGTGAATACACATCTGTTGTGTGAATACCAGGTTAACAAGCGTGTAATGCAGCCTGCTGGCAATCAAGACATCTGCCCATGGGCTGCTGTTTCTTACGTTCTGTACATGCTTGCTTTCCTGGCAATACCAGTGCGACTAGGCTCACCAGTATTAGGCATTCATTGGTAGCATGATGTTTTCAGGGTACAGACGTACATACCATACAGTGTTTTTAAGAGTAAAGCACTGCACAGCAATACCCGAAATTCCCAGGGACTGAAGGTGTGGCTATTTTGTTTTATCATTTCAAAGCTGCAGAACAGTATTTTCCACTATTCCACTTGCTATAGGAAAAGCCCCACATTATGCCATGACGCCTCATTGCATAATTTCACTACTTTTGCAGCAAAACTGCAGTGCAGCAGGGTGGGAACAGCGCAAATGATTGGAATGCGAGCGGATGTCGTTTTTAGTACTTGATTTTTTTTGCTACTTTTTAGGGGGAAATGCGTCCTAGTATCCAAAATGGATGGGATACACATTTGTTGCTAACATTTAGTGCCAAATGCCATATACGCTAAATAAACTGTGGAAATTCCTCATATATCTTGATAAGAACGAGCCTAGAAATAGAGGGGCTGGAATTCTGAACACTCATGCTCCTTTGTAGCTGTGTAGTGTTGACAAAAGATTAGAAGGCGCCCAGAACCATAAAGATGGTGCAACAGACCTGCCAACTCACATGGCACCACCATATGTTACATGATATCGGATCGCCTCACACGGTGAAGAACCACTATAACATGGTGACTGTACGGTGAGAACTAAAACCATTGCAGAGAGCAGGTTAACAGCCTGTGTGTGTAGGTTGTGCACAACTGCCGTACCCTGGACATGATCAGCAGCATCAGAATACTTTGTACATGTTTGCGGGAAGGTACATCGGTGTGTGTGCCAAAGTGCAGGGCTCTAATCTCCACTGTCTCACCATGGTCCTATCCCCGTTGACTAGGTGGTAATGGTCTCAAAGCCCAGGTTTTTCCTCCTGGGTATGCCATCTATAATACCCTTCCCCTCCTCCCACACAATACAAATATTCTCAAGGTTGTAAGGTGTGGTCCAGACACTGTTAGAAATGTGCAGAACAGATGAGAAGGGTCGACATAATATGAATAGTTAGGCATCTCAAAGAAATACAGCATGTGTCCACAGGGGTAGGGTTCTAGAGCAGGACTTTCTGTGCGATAAAGGAGTTAAGATTCTTTGAACCGTCACCGTATACACAAGTCCTACTCAAGGAAGTACCTGTGTTATCTACAGAGGATAGTATTGCAACCTGTGCCCACTAAGGATCACTGGTCACCGACCACACACATTATCCATCAGTTTAACTTCAGAAATAAAGAGGAGAAAGTTCTCCAGAATACAAGGGCCAGCACCCCAGGATTTCTCACAAACTGCAGCTGACATAAGAACCTAGCCTCCTGCGCTTTACCAGACTCTTGAAAGTAGAGCTAGGGTTGTTCTGGCAAACGTTTTGTTGACTAGGTTTGCTAAAAGACCAATGAACTCAAGCCATTCAATCTTGCTCTTTTGCACAGCCTGACTGCCATTTTGACATTTTAGCTCTATCTCAACATCAACTGAAGTAAAGTTTTTCTTCCTAAATAATAATCGTTATTTATTTTTATCACACGTCCATTCTCAACAGAACATGACAATCTAAGACTGCACCAGTAAAACCCAAGCATGTAGCATGATTGGATGAGAGACTGGCATAATCCCACAAGTAATGATTCATGAAGGTGTGCTATCCGGCCTGTGCTTAATTTGAGAAAGGGGTTGCAGGTGCGGTCCTCGGCACTCCTTTTTGGGTACTGGCACTTATTTTACTTCAACAGACTTTGATACACAACAAGAGAGGGAAATCACAAAACAGGGAAAGGAGACAGATAAAGAAGGAGGAAGAGATAGCCAGACAAATAGTGGCAAAGGGGGAGAGCCAGGATAAAAAAGAGAACTTGTAAATGTGAGACAAATAGGCAGGGAGTGAAATGTGGTGGCATGAGGTGGAATCATGACTATGCATCCTTGGTATTCAACACTTTGACCTTCCATAGCGCCGGCTGAGGACTTGCGAACAAAGCTTTAAATCTGGCACTTATTCTTTGACAAATAAAAGCACTGGATCCCTGCATCTCTCTAAGATATTGCAAGTCACAGTGAATAATATTACACACAGTGGCATACCTAGGGTGGGAGAAGGTGAGGCGATCCTTCCTGTGCGGCACTGTTTTTGGGGGCCGGTGGAGGAGAGCAAGTCGTGTCTATCGACGACCACTATCCCCTAGCCTCCCGAGAACAAGTCGTCCATGGGCCGCTAGACCCCACTCCCCCTGGAACAAGTCGGCTGCCACCTCTACCCCCCTGGAGCTCTTACCTGCATCAGGCGGCAAACTTAAGGCCCGCCTAGTATGGCAGTAGGTCTAGCTATGCCACTGATTACACAGCTAGTAGAGAACCCGAGTCACCATGTTGGCCACATTGAACAGAATGAAGTCGATTTTGCATGTGTAGCTGTAGAGCTCGATGGCTTTGGCATGCGTATGCGAAGGACTATGCTTGGATCCTCACTGTTAAAATGAGTGCTCCAGAATATATCCAGGAGCTTGAAGAGCAGAGACCAGACATTCTTTGAGTAATAGGGCCATATCTAAACATACTTTATTTTGGTTTAACCTATGTTCATGATGGCCCAAGCCGCAGTTTTCAGACAGTCGCAAAAGATAATAGGCACACATTTTCCATGTTATGGTGCTTTACTATTGCATTGGTAATGTGGTAATACCTAATCAATTTAAATCAGATTAATGACAAAAGTGCACAATCTGTTTCCCTCACATTTAACAATAAGTTGCACATCAGAATACCTTTCAAATCAGTGCCTGAGTTTAGGTATGGTGTTATAGAACATGAACCACCTTAATTATGTGCATGTGAGGTTTTATTAGGGCATCTCCGACATCCAGGATGCTTATTTATTTTCGCAAAATTTATACTGCACGTACCAGACCTGTATGTGTTGCAAAATCACTTTACAGAAAGGCATTGGTGACCCATTACTAAAGGACCATAAATATAGATACAAAGAATAGAAAACATCAACAATGTGTTCTCAACAAAGACTGACAACTAACAGATATAACCTCACAGTGTTCAGCTATACGCTATTTATTCTACAAATGCTGAATATTTGTGTGCAATAATAGATGGACAGTTTCTCACTGTTTTCCTAAGTGCTCGTGAAAAGAGTTTGACAGAGAGGTCCTCTCATCTCATGTTAACTCTGGGCTGCTGACGTGTTGAATCTGCCTTCGAAAATTGGTGCGGATTAGTAAGAACACTAAGCAAACCTGCACGTTTTTAACTCAGAAATGGTCCTGCCCTGTAGCTAGAGAGAGGGTGCCGTGGTTTGGCGAGGAACGCAGGAGCCACACAAGATGAGGAGAACCTTTGAACGGGTGAAGACGGCAGAAGTTGATTTTAATGTGTGGCCATCTTCCTACATTTCACATTTTTGTCTATCAAATCCATTTCTACTCTGAAGTGTGTGCACGGGTCACATTCACGTGTACATGAAACAAGAGTATATGTGTGCGTCATTAGTAAAAGTACATATGCAGGGGCAAACACTAGGAAGATCATCGTGTTTCACTACCTAGGTCAGGTATATCAATAAATATGAGACTGGTTAAGCCTGGGGTTTATTTTTCGTCCATTGGTAGGCACACAGATATGTTATACCTGGATGTGCAAAGTGACTAGATGATATATGGAAATGCATGCCTAATATTGAATACATATGGAAAATGCGAAATGGATGTCACACATTTCCACAATTAGGACAGTGCTCTAGAAAGAGATGGTCCTCATTAAATATTTAGCTCTATATTCAATATCACCATCATATATGGCACAGGTTAGCCCTCACTGTTACACAGCAGAAACGGTCAGCTAGTTATTGAGAATGAAACTTGGAACTGGAGTGAAGCAATCATACCATGTCTGCGGATTGGTCTCTCCTGCACATCAGTGGTTCTCACTCACAACATGGAAACACTTTCCGCATAGGATCACAAAACAAAAACACCCCGCCACCCATGCACAATAAATGGTGTAGCTTCATACATATATAGGTAAGTGCTTCAGTACCCAGCATAGGGGTAGTAAGCACTACATAAATGCTGCAATACTATATACCGTGCAGACAAATAAGAATAATACTGTGAACATGGTTGTACTGGTCTGTTTATGTCACTGAACCTCTTAAAATCATGGTCATCCTATGTAATTGTTCAGCTAAACTACGTCTACGTAACCCTACTGGCAAAGCAGGCAACTGCTTAATTAAAAAAAAAAATCTTTCTAATCATGAATCTCATTTTACGCCAACATCCAAAATTGCTCCTAACTGTCAAATAGGCTTAGTAACGTCTGTGAAAATTACAGTATGCTTATGTCATGGTATTATGGCAGTGGTGATGTCAAGATCCCATTTGTTGAGCCTGATTTGACATTGTGTCTTAAATTACTTTCCCTAGATATTCATCAACAATGAGTGGCAGAACTCAGAGAGTGGGAAAGTTTTTCCAGTGTACAATCCAGCGACGTCAGAGCAGATCTGTGAAGTGCAAGAAGCTGACAAGGTAAAGTCGCTTTATATAAAACATTATTTTATAAGTTGTCTTTGGGGCATCCGGGTGATTCAAGTTTGGCAATAGCCTGTGGAACATTTCTAGCTATCTTTCAAATTTTTCGATATCTTGCTTTCCTCTGAGCCTAATTCTCGAATATACGCACTTTGCAAATGCAGAACAGTATATCTTAGTTGTTGGTGTTGTTGGCCATGGGGAAGAGGGACTACACAAGAAATGTCCTCTTCACCCGAGCTGATGATACACACATGCCTTAATCAATCCCAGGGAGTGGTAGTGTTCCTGCTACCACTGGGTGGGTCATTACTATCTAGTCCCACTGCCTTAAATAATAGAATGCCTATGACAAAATTTGGATATGCAAAATATTTCGGCATTGGTGGTCCCTTATGGGTGGGACCCCACTGCACTGCAGGTCTTCCCATGGTCAGGGGGGTTATGTTACAGCCCTGGTGTGTTTCAATGCACCACTTCCTAATGCTGGGGGGCAACTTGGACTCCAAACACCTTATGGGTCCTCGGAGTCTCATAGCAGCACCCTGTGCACACAGTCACAGACAAGATTAATAAATGCCTCTGCCTGCTGTATAAACAAGCCGATCCAGTGAATATGGTAATGGCAAGGAAATTAATGATGCAACAGCCAACACATAGTGCATACAACAACATGGCAGGAGGTCTGCAAAAGGGGTTGGAACATCGCAAGTGTTGCCCCTGCCTGGTACATCACCCATTATGGAAAGGGCAGAAGACCGCCACTGGATAACTCCCCCACTATCGCCTTTGTACAACCAGGCATAATTAGGCACTGCTGGCTTTACAATGTAAGGGTTTTGCTGTGCTCTTAGCTTTCCTAAAGAAGTAATGGGCTTTCCTGTGGGATGTTACTACCAGTTGTTTGTTAAAATGTAATTGATTATCCTAATTCTACCTCCCAAAGTGTAATTATGCCGAGAAAGTAACATGGAGCATCCAATAGCAGTCGTGAATTAAGTGAGTTACATAGAAAATAATAAGGCTAGCTATGATCATGACAGATTGAGGAATAGCCACAAAGGACCTGAATGGTTTTGAAAACAGACATGCCTTCTGTCAATAATTTAGAAGTTAGTAAGACTCAGAAATGACGTTCTTGTGTACATTTTCAAAGTTTCAGAATGATAAATTAAAAGTTATAGCTGTTCATATTCATCATATGTGATTTGACTTTATTTATGTCTCCATTTTAGTCCGATATAGACAAAGCAGTGAGGGCGGCAAGGCTGGCCTTCTCTATCGGTTCGGTCTGGAGGAGAATGGATGCTTCGGAAAGGGGCCGACTCTTGAGTAAATTGGCAGACCTGGTGGAGAGGGACTTGGTAATTCTTGCTGTAAGTAGCTTAAGTGCATAATATGCTTGTTAAGCATGCATAATGGGGTCTTTTTAGATCTCAAACACACTTGAGGCTCCCATTGCCTCCTTATGGAAGGGGTTGGATTTGGTTGTATTTCTGTATTGTTTTGGTATGTGATGTAAGATTTAGAAGCTTGTTTATAGGTTCTATCACAAAGTGCAGCTACTCATATACCCAGAAGACACCATTACCCGAGCTGGTCTTCCTCACATTGAAAGTAGAGAATTTTAATAGAATACAGGTGTTGGTACTTTTGAACACTAAGATAGTTTTCCAGACCACAAGCCGGTATGCATAGAATATTTTAGGCTCTAAGACAGAATAATCTGTTTTCAGTTCAATTAAACGTGTGTAGAATGTGGCATTTTTTATATTTCAAATACTGAAATGTTAGTTCTACTCATTTTAATTTTCATGTGACACATCTCATCTTCACATCAACTTGTGTCAAGTTTTTCATTCTAAAAATAATTAGTGAATTTTGCTATCATAGTATATTATGCACATTAGTCCAAAGCACATTGAAAATCAGAGTTAGTTCACAATCAACTAGATTTACAACGGTATCAATCTGAATTGAGGGTTGGCAGGAAGAAGGCTGTCTTCGTCCAGCGGTAGCCCTCTTCTACCCTCTCCTTGCTCCCCCCCTTGTAAAGAGGCAACTAGGAGGGAAGACAGGTTGTGCGAAACAGGTGTTCTGTGTAGGCTAGAGAGGGACCAGGGGAGGTTTTTCTGGGGGTATAGATGTGCCCGGAAGGGGCGGGTGCAGTGGGTCCTGACTTGGAACAAACACGTTTAAGCACCACTGTCAGCTCGAGATGTAAGCAGAGAACACGGGGGCCAGCTGCGAGCCATAGGAGCACCCTAGCCAATGCGGCTGCCCAGACCGACCCCATTCTGCCCAGCCTTTTTGGGGTGACTCACCTATCAAGGACTTATTATCTGAGTTTAAGGCAGTTTTAAAAACCAAGCTTGACCCAGTTGTGTCCATGTTAAACCATATAAAGTCTAGAGTATCAGAAATTGTGGCTCACATAAACCCCTAGAGAGTAATGCAGATGGTGCAGCACATTTCAACTGAGTAGGTTAACCCCACTATCTCTGCTCCAGCTTGTAGTACCACCATGCCTCATGTGGCTCCAGGTGCCTCAGCGAGTGTCCTTAAGCCCTTTAGGGGCCCATAAGGAAGCACCCTGGTCCCTCAGACTCAAGCTCTTCCCAGAGAGGCAGTCAGTTACGGTGTTACAGCTCCTTCTCCATCAGTGAACATAGGGGCTGTGCTCAATCTGTCACCAGAGGTGACTTCATATGTTGTGGTTCTGGGGAATGTCCCACCCGTACCAATCCCACACCTAAATATTTTCAGGAGTTAAAAAACAAACTGGTGCATTTGTTTAATTCGCACTCCCTTGTTGAGTTGGGGATCTACGACTCAATCGTCATGGATTTGTAGCGTAAGCTGGGTGGGTGTGGACAGCAAAAGATGGGCGGGGGACTGTGTGGTGGTAAATTCTAATAATCCTTCAATAGTGGCAAACGTTCTGGCTGCCTCAGCTCTATGTCTAATTATGCATAAAAACACACACCTGGTTTAGCGGACAGCCTCCACCAAAGATGGTGCAAACCTGCACACATTGGGGCATATTCTAATATTTGAAAATTCCTCTTACACTTTTGAGCAACTATACTACTTTGGGATATTCCCAAAATTTGAGTATAGTTAATCAATAACTTACATGTCTCCACTGAAGTAGGGTGTGAAGCCAAATTTACAAGTGAAAAGTTATTACTGGCTAAAAAGAGCAGTTGTAAATCCAGCACCACAAATTGCCAACCACTGATACCGCAACACTCTCCCTTAGAAAATAATGTGACTTAAATAAAAAAAAGAAATTACATTATTTTATATTGTTACAAATATAAATAATACATTTCATGTTAAAAAAAATTCTAAAAATAAAACAGGTTTTAGTTTATTTTAACATTTTTAATAACCCTTTTGAATAATAAAAATATTGTAACAATTTGTATTGAAACATAATGAAATTCTTTTTAATTAAGTAAATTACAATTACAAAAAAAACCTATGCCTAACAATAGGGTGAAGTATATCCTTTACAATAGGGAGTTTATCAGACTTCACAAAAATATTTTAAGTACTTTTATGTAAAATAATATATAAATGTGTTCTAAAACTAGAACACATTAAGAAATATATAATATTTTAACTTAATTGCAGATTAAATACATATTTAAATCTAATATATTTAATTATTTAACATTTATTTACTTAAGTATTATTCTTAAAAAGCACTCCACTGTCAGTAGAATTTATACAATTATTTACTATGCATACAAAATTATTAACAGAACATATATTTAAAAAATGAAACATTTTTAAAGTACCTTATAAATACAATTTATATAATTAAAATATTATATAATTAAAATATTACATTTAAGATTACGTAGAATACTTTTACATTAAACAAAATGTATATATACGTACATAGTATATACACACACATACACACACACACACACACACATACTTAAAAGTCAAATATAATATAATGTATTTAACATTAATTCCTGTTGGGTTTCATTATTTTCTATAGAAGGGTATTGCTGTACCTGGACTTACTCCAGGTCTGAGCTGGAGTAAATGTACTACTGGTTTAGGACCTTTATAGCTGAAGTAGATGTAAAAGTGAAGGTTGTGTGAATAGCAACAGGCTCGCTCTTTTGTAGGTGGGTGCTGGTCCTTCCATAAATCCCAATGTAACACTTCCTTAACGCCTCCTTGCTCCTCCCTGAACCCCTCCAATTTTCAAGTACATACACCAAATTTTTCTACCAATCCCCTAGGCCTCTTCCACATTGAGTACTAAGTAGTAAACTTACATGTGTAAGGATCTCCACAAGGCCGCAGGTGATGCCCTTAATAGACCTGAAAGCCTAAAATATTTTTCTGACGTAGGGCATTCTCTTTGAAAGGCCAAACACAAGTGTAGTCTTTCATGATTACTCTAGGCGGAAGTGTTAAGCCTGCTATGGCCTACATAGTTCCTTATGGTCAATTCCCCAGCAAATTACTCTCAGCATCAGAGACACAAATACAAACTAGAGGCATTCACAGTTAAGAAAGCCATGACATAAAACTATTAAGTCACAAGAAATGTCCCATAGTTAGAACCTCCTGGCTGTCTTGATCTGCTCTACTACCAAGACCAACTGGCAGTAACAGAATATGTTACATCAACTTTTCTAGTGCCTATAGTACATGATACAATCCTTAGACCCTTCTTTGGGTCGTTTATGAAAGCTTATTTTACACCACCCATTTATGTTAACAGTAGAATCCATACCTAGCTTTATAAAAAAACTACAATTGTTATATATAGAAGGTCAGTCCATGTAACTTAGTGAAAATCTCAAAATAAATCTGGGATAATGCATCCAAATTCTCACACATTTTGATTCCTTAAGAACCTTTACATGCCCTGACACAGCAAGGCCTAATTGCAACAGAAAGGATCCAGTAAAACATGTAATGTGATGAGATGAATAATATCATTAAACCATAAGACTGGGCTTGGGTTCAGTATGGGTCAGGGAGAGAGGGTATATTAAACTCATAGAGGATGTAATGCAAGAAAGGAAAGGTCCTTTGTTAAGCTTATACTTTTCTCCCTTATGTATCTTTTAGACTATTGAATCTCTCGACAGCGGCAAGCCATTTATGCAGGCTTTCTACGTAGATCTCCAGGGAGTGATAAAGACTCTAAGATATTATGCTGGCTGGGCAGACAAGATTCATGGGATAACCATTCCAGCAGGTGAGTTTTTATGATTTCCATTTGAGGACTTAAGTATTTCCCATTTAAAACATATGTGATGTGTGTCATTTATAGGGTACTCGCACATTCACTTTTCCAAAAATCACTCTTACACCAATTTCCATAAGCACTTTTATATTTTAGACCACTAAAATAGCACCCCAGAATCGGATGGCAATCTGCTTGAGTCAATTAAATCCCTCCATTTCTTTACGCTTACCAGATAATGGAGACTTACTTGCACATAGTTGCCTGACAGTCAAGGATACAATATCTTAGAGAGACAAAGAACCTCAAAGGTTTCAATACTATGAATTATATTTAATAAAACGATGGAGAGTCCTTAGTTCTTCTATAATACAGGTGTTTATTCGCACCCACCAGAGGACACCACCAACTGCCAGCTCTGTTCCATGCCACTCTGTTTTTGTTATGTCCCCACAAAGTTCTGGTGATGCACCTAACATTCTCACTGGTGCATCACTGTTAAAGGGGAAGTTACAACACATCTTCCCCTTCAACACATTTATCATGAGGAAAGGGAATTAGTAATAAGGAATAAAAAAAAGAAAAGGAAAAATTGGAATACAATTTGCAACTAATAACAACAAGGAAATAAAAGGAAAGGAAACTAATATATCACTCTATAATGTAATCGTGAAAATACAAGGGTGATCTCCTCACTCTTTTATCTCGAAACAGTTGTTCAGTCTGACCCTCAACTTTATTACGACACATGCTTGACGTTCTGGTATGTGTCGTAATAAAGTTAAGGGTCAGACTGAACAACTGTTTCGTGATAAAAGAGTGAGGAGATCACCCTAATGGATGCCTGGTTGGGCTAATGGTGTCCATAAATATGAATAATGCCTCATACGCTCCTGTAAACTAGGTCACACTCGCCTAACCGATTATATACCTTCTGCATACTTGTGAAAATCAATAAAGTACTTGGAAAAAAAAACTATTACGACCCAATTGTCGCGACTGAGTCTCATCATTACCATCCTCCCTGTTACATTTGGACACTTGAGACATACTGCAAACATCACCACCACTTAGCATCACGACATTCTTCATAACCTTGACAATCCGTTTGGGACCTTGAAATTTTGTTTCACCTTTCGGAGACAACATCGCTTTCTTCACATACACCAAGTCACCAACCTTCCATTTATACTTGCACCCACCCATCTTGGCAGCATACCTTTGCTTATACCTTTCTTGGTATCTCTTCACTCTCAAATCAACTACACCACTGTTCCTATCTTTCTCACTCAACCACAATGGGGTGAGGTTAGAACCAGCCACTCTGCCTTTTAAGTTTCTTAAACGGTGAGCAACCAGTGACGCTATTGGTTGTGTTCCTGTGCGCCCTCAGATTTTCCCTCAAAATGCTCTTCAAAGGTATCCTAGACTCAACAACAGTTTGAGCACAAGCCCTTATAAGCCCCCCCATGCTTTCGACTAAACCGCTGGCTTGTGGTGCATAGAGAGTTGTGCAGTGGTGAGTAATGGAAAGATCCTTTAAAAACTCCACCATCTCATGGGAGGTAAATTGTACCCCATAATCAGCAACTATAACATCTGGTATACCTTCACAAGCAAACACATCCTTGAGAAATTTAATGATGTTCTTGGTAACCACAGAACTCATGCAACAAGCTGAAACCCATTTTGAAGTATAATCAATCAAGACAACCACAAGTCTCTCATTTGGAGACAAAACATCTAAGGGCCCTACAATATCCATGGCTAGCTTAGTCCAAGGTCGCTCAGGTAACTCGACAGGTGAAAGTGGTGCTGCTCTGACTTTCCTGGATTTATCATTACCAGCACAGAGAGTAAATTCCCTAACTATTTCCTCTACCTGTCGATCCACTCTAGGCCAGCAATAGGATTCTCTCACTCTGGATTTAGTGAAACTGCGTGCAAGATGACCTTCATGTGTTGAATTGATAATATTCTAATGCATACTACAAGGGGTAACTAATATCTCCCCATGATAGACTCCCTCCAGCTACAATGCTCAATTCATCGCGTACATTCCAAAACCCTTTGGCACACTGAGGAACATCACTGAATGCAGGCCACCCACTGACTATGAAGTCCATCACAATCTTCCTAGAGTTGTCACCGGCAATGCTAGCATAATATTCCAAGAAAGGAGTCTTCAAACAGGTAGGAGTTCATATTCAGTTTAATCTTCAAGAAGGATCTCATTCACCAGCTGGGCAAAGACAGTCCCAACTGACATGGAGTCCACAGCCTCTCTTGTCCACACTATGACATATTAATATTCTAACCAGAGACAAGCATAGAGCATCAAAGAAGAGTAAGAAAGAAGGGACAGGGATCATAGAGACATAGAATGCGAGATAGGTGAGAGATGTATAGGATATCACACTTCTCACTCCTTAGAGAAAGAATTCAAATAAACTATATACAATACTTATGACATATAAGCTTTAAACATAATCATCAAGATGTTTAGGTCGTATAGTTGATCTAGTAGATTGTCACAGCTCAGCACCATGATTCTCATTGTTATTTGAACAACATGGCATGTCATTGGGGATATTATCGAATTTACCCTTCAACAACACTACTCTATTCAGGTTCCAACCCCAATAATAATAAGTTTTCACTGCATTGGTAAAAACTTTAATAACTTTCATGGGTTTGAAATATTTGGGATTAGCACTTAACCCTGGACGTTTAATGGCAATCCAATCACCAACTTGTACATGTACCTTCTTAACTGATTTCTTTTTAGTCAAAATAAGTTTTCCTTTGTAAAGCTTTCTGTTCCTCTTTTGCTTGCACATCATCACTGTTTACAAGACACTCCTTACCCTTGCTAAAACCATATTTGTTAACCCATGGTGGTTCAAGATTTGTGTTCGGAATTCTGCCTCTAAAGAGTAAGAAAGGAGTCTTTCCAGTAGTGGAATGAGGAGTTAACCTATACTCATCTATTTTTTCCAAGACTTCATTCTTCCAATCAAGAGAAGGTATCTTTCAAAACTCTGTTTAACCTCTCAACCATTTCATTGGCCTCTGGATGGTAAAGAGCACACAACTTGTGAGATATTCCATTTGAAGATAAAAACTCTTCCATTTCTTTAGAGACTAGTTGTACACCATTATCCGTCAGTATTGAACATGGAATACCTTCTCTTGAAAATAAAGCTCCGAAACATTTAATGATATGACCAGAATCTATATTAGACAAAAAGAAAACTTCAAGCCAACAAGAATACATGTCTACTAATACCAAAAGAAACACCTGAGAACCTTTCTCATTAATGGGCCCAAGAATGTCCAATGCAACATCCACCCAGGGACGTGAGAGCTTTCTTCTCAAAATCATAGGTTGAACCCTCGGCGACTTAGAACTGTCACTCATGGTGCAAGGTATACATTCACAAATTTCCCTTTCCACCATTTTGTCCATCCCAGGCTACCAATATGACATGCGTAACCTTTCTTTAGTCTTAGTAACGCCTGGATGAGAAATGTGGGCTAAATTCACGAAGTCATTCCTAAGACAAGAAGGAGGAACCAATTTTGAACCTTCAAACAATAAACCATTGTCCACTGACAATTCATGTCTCACAGAGCAAAAATGTTCGGTTGATTCTATCCCCAACTTAGCACTAGGCCAAGTCCCTTGCAATAAAGACATCACCTCTTTAATCGTCATATCCAAATTGATTGCCTCACACCATCTTTCCTCACTTATATGTCCATGGTCTACAACACATACCCAATCATTACGGGTACAGGATTCATCACCAACAGAATCAGAATCCTCCAGCGAGACGAAGCGAGAAAGAACATCAGCTATTCTGTTCTCTACACCAGGAATATATTTGATGGAAAATATATATTCTTGAAGGCCAATTATCCATTTAGTGATCCCACTAGAAATCAAGTCAATTCCTTTTTTTTTCAAAAATGTCAATCAAGGGTTTGTGATCAATCCTGACCTCAAAATGTATGCCCCATAAAAATTTCTTTAGTTTTTTTATAGCCCAAAAAACAGTTAAAGATTCTCTTTCTACTAATGAATACCTAGTTTCCGGTTCCTTTAAACTACGGTATAAAAACATTATATTCTTTAGACCGGATGGACTTAACTGTTGGAGGACTGCTCCCAAACCTTTTTCACTGGCATCAGTAGTAAGGATACATTTAAATTTAGGATCAAAACTCTGAAGAAAGGGCGTATCATTTAAACTTTTCTTGATCTCAGAAAATTCTTTCTCACACTGATCAGACCAATCAAAATTCACTCCTTTACGCTAAAGTAATCTCATGTTAGTGGTTAGATTTGCAATATTTTTAACAAACTTGGCATAATATTCTACCATACCTAAAAATGTCATCAGCTCCTCTTTGTTAGATGGAGAACTCATGTTCTGTATGGTAGTAACTAACTCTTGTTTTGGTTTTAAACCATTTCCACTTATGTGATGACCAAGATAGTTCAAAGCATTAGATCAAAATTTACATTTCTCCATCTTTATGGTCAATTTATATTCACAAAGTTTTGTCAGGACAGATCTCAAAATTCTATCATGTACTTCATCACTTATGACAAATATTAACTATGTCCAGTGATTATAAACTGATCTACCTCAGGCCTAGGCACATAAGGCCATCCACACATGAAAAGAGAAACTTAAGAACTCACTCGGAACAACGATCTACCTCAGACAGACCGGCGACACCGAAGAAGACGAAAGATGATGTACCTATATCCTTTACCCTTGAACCTTTTTGTATACAATGACTGATGCGTTCCAATAATAACTAAACTAACATAATATGAAACAAGACGCAACTGAGACAAAGGGCCAATAGGCACAGACTCGGGGGGGGGGGGGGGTAGGGGGAGGGAGGGCCCTTGCTGTCGCACGTCCACAGTTCTAAATGCGGAGGGAGGGGGGAGGGAGGGGAGGGGGGAGAGGAGGGGAGGGAGCGGTCACATCTTCCAGTACAGAAGTATGCATTTATTTTTCTCTATGTCTTTACTATCTCTAGGTCCCTATCCACACCCATCTACCACCGAGGGGGGAACACCTCGGCCAGCACACACAGGTCAGAACCTCTTAGCCAGCACAGCAAAGCAAGAACTAGCAATATCCCGGATCTGCAGCAGACGGGGACGATAGCGCACTTAGCACCAACCGAAAAGGGTAGCGAAAACAACAAACCATCATGACTACACTAGCACAGACCAACCTAAACACAAACCTTAAGGTAGTATCCCTCAACGTGAAGGGCCTCAACCACCCCATCAAGCGTAGGAAAACCCTAGACTACTTAGCGAAACTAAAAGGAGATGTGTACGTCCTACAAGAAACTAGACTCTCGGAAGAGGATGCAAGCCGCCTCAAAGCTAGGTGGATAGGCGAAGTCTTCTGTTCACCAGCCAAACACAAGAAACGAGGGGTTATCACCATAGTAAGCAAGAACGCCAACATGACTCTAAAGAGCAGCCACACAGACGAAAACGGCAGACTACTATTAACGAGCCTAAAGAGAGGGGAAGATATCATACACGTGGCCAACGTATATGGGCCCAATGCAGATGACAAAGACTTTTGGCACAGCGTAGGATCCAAACTAGCGGAGCTACCTCAAGGGGACCTCCTCCTACTAGCGGGGGACATGAACCAGGTCCTAGACCAGTCCACAGACAGACACCCACACAGACCAAGTCACGACTCCCAAAACATCCTCAAAGACATATGCACCAAGCTCCAACTCAGGGACCCGTGGAGGTTACAACACCCAGAAGCGAGAGAATACACGTTCTACTAACACCCACACAACTCATACAGTAGAATTGACTACATCCTAATGTCAGCCACACACACACACCTGATTGATCAAACAGACATTGCCCCAATCACCATTTCAGACCACGCACACATATCGCTCTCTATGAGCGGAAGACACAATGACACACCTAGCCGCAGATGGAGACTCAATAACAGCATCCTACAACACCCAGGCAACACAACAAAAATCGAGGAGGCCATAAAGGAATACCTAGAACTCAATGACAACTCCTAGGTGAATAAAAGCACCATTTGGGACGCCCTAAAAGCCACACTCCGAGGCAAACTTCTAAACATCAAAGCCAGAATGAATAAGGGCAGGAACAAGAAAATAGCCGAACTAGAGGAACAAATAGGTGACCTGGAAAAAGGGCACTGCGCAAACCTCACCGACAAGAACACACTGACAACACTAACAAAGAAAAAGTATGAGCTCAACAAGATTCTGAGCGAAAGAGCGGGCACATGGATTAACAAATTCAAAGCCATAAACCTCTGCTCCGCCAACAAAGCAGGGAAAGAGCTAGCATCATATCTGAAAGCGAAACAAAGGCAACACTCGATTGCGGCTATAACCGACAAAACAAACATATCGCAAACAACCAACAAAGGGATCCTAGAAGTCTTCAAACAGTTCTACCAGGAGCTGTACAGTGCTGACAAGAACCTAGCCGCCGACGGGGGGGGGCGGAACTACTAAGCAAAATCACCCTTCCGACACTGACAGCGAACCAGAAGGAAACACTAGAAGGAGACATCACAGACGCAGAGATAGACACAGCAATAACAACACTCAAAGCAAACAAAGCACCAGGGCCCGGCGGGTACACGGCGGCGTTCTACAAGAAATTCCTAGAACTAAAACCCACCCTGGCGGAAGTCTTCACCCACTGCATCCGCGAAGGTCGTATGACGGACTCCATGGCGGAAGCCAATATCATCGTGATCCCCAAAGAAGGAAAGGACCCCCAATACCCGCAGAGCTACCGCCCAGTATCACTCATCAATGTGGACTGTAAAATCTATGCAAAAATCCTAGCGAACAGGCTAAACAGGGTCCTGCCCCACCTCATCCACAATTCACAAGTAGGATACCTTAAAAACAGACTATCCCAGGACAACACAAGACTACTCTGCCACCTCATCAACCAAACAACACACAGTGCAGACCAGGCAGTAATGATAGCGCTGGATGCGGAGAAAGCCTTCGACAGAGTCTCCTGGCCATTCCTCGACCTATGTATGGAGAAATTTGGCCTAGGCACCAAATACAGGGGCATGGTTATGGCACTGTATTACAGACCGAGAGCCAGGGTTGTAGTGAACGGCGGCACATCAGAGCCGCTAACCCTGGAAAGAGGAACAAGGCAGGGTTTCCCTCTATCTCCAGGCCTGTTCCTGCTAGCGCTAGAGCCGCTGCTAACAATGATAAGGGTAAACCCAGACATAGCAGGGGTCCAAGTCAAGAGTAAGACAGTGAAACTGGCAGCGTATGTAGACGATGTGCTAATCACGACGAAAGAACCAACCACATCCATCGCGGCACTGATGAACTCCATAGAAGAGTATGCAAGAGCCTAAGGCTACAAACTAAACAGGGACAAATCAGATTGTAAACCCATGAACGTGCACACAACAAAAGCGGTACTAGGGAACTCAGGCCTAGCCTGGCAAACCAAACCCCTTAAGTACCTGGGCCTCCTCTTCGGTAGAGACCTCAGAGCAACCCTGGAGCATAACGAAGTAGCTCCAAGATGGCCGCCGGATAGGAGCTCCCTGTAAGAGCTCCTGTGCTGGGGATCCAGTTTTTTGGTTTTTATCCCCATTAGCTCCGAGCTGCACCGTCTGGAGCAACGCTAAAGTAACTGGAGCTACAAGTAACAGGATTACAACAAGTAACTGGATTTCCTTACCTGCTGGATGAAGCCTGCTGAGGATCCCCGATCTGACTGAGGACTGTGACCGAGACACTCCCGCCTTCCTCCTCGGACCTTGGGCTCCCCGCTGACCAACTTGCGGATGCCTGCTGCCTGGAGCTGCCTGGTGGGCCTGGCAGGGTCGGTGGTTGCCTGCGGGACGTCGCTGAAGTGGACCTGTACCGTTGCTGGCGCCTGGAGTGCGACGGACACGTCGTTGCGGAGTGGTGCTGCCCGCCGGTGGTTGCTGCTGGGACCTCCGTTGTCCTGCTGGGAGCTGTGCACCCTGTCTCGTCCGCTGGGCTCTGCGCCTGGCTGCTTGCTCCGGTCTGACTCCTGCGCCTCACTGCGACGACACCAGGGGTGGTGGGCGCCCGGAGGTCGTGGAGCCGGAGGAGGCGTGGGACGTGGCGGACTGGCGGAGCGCGGGCAAGTGAGGGCTTCCCCGCCTGGTTGATCACTGCGGGCTGGGCTCGGCTCGGCTGGGCTCGGCGCGTCCTGCCCGGCCGGGTGGGCTGTGTGCCTGGCAGCTCGTCCTCCGCCTGCAGCCGCCGTCGTTCTAGGAGTGGAGGAGAGGGCTGAGGGGTCTGCCACAGTTTTTTCACACGCCGAACATCCAACTTCTGGGGGTGAGCCCGGCAAGGAGGAATGGTTTGCCCTGGGAATGGTTTGCCCTGGACTGCACGATCCTGCGCGCGCTCACGTTTCTTTTTGGGATGTGCTGCACAGTTGTAATACACAGGAGCAGAGGCGGCCCCCTTCGGCTCGGAGGTGAGCCTGTCGATCTGGGCGCCACTGCCACCGTGATATGCAAACGCTGGCAAAAGATCGTATCTGCCCCTGAGGCTGGGTCTGCAGAACGCATGCTGAAGTGAAGGCTGATAAAGGTATTTACTGTGCCCCACTCGATTTTGCTGGATAAGTTACTTATTTTGCCCCACTCGTTTTCGTTTTCGTTTTGAAAATAACCTCTTTTGTTCAAAATGGCCGGGGCCATAAACTGAGCACTTAATCCCCTCCTGTACCGCCTGAACCCACGAGGCCCCTCAGCAGCTCCACTTAAAATAACAAATCTGAGATAAGACTCCCCATGGCATGCAAGATCCTGAGCCAGCCGGAATAGAATCTGAAACTGCTCCTCCCTGCTATGAAAACAGCAACAACTAAAAGAGGACTAATGATTCTATCCTCCCTACTTGGCGGCCATTTTTAGACTACTCTTTCTCTCTTTGGTGGCCATCATGGACTAGTCTTTTTGACTACTATTTACTATCGGTACCACAGACTTTACATAGCTCTGTATTTAAATATTTGTGTGCTTAAGTGTCTGCCTTTTACTGCAGTATTATATTACTATTGGTATTTTACACTTTATGTAACCTGGTGTTCTTGGTGTGCTTAAGTGTCTGCCTTTTACTGCAGTATTATATTACTATTGGTATTCTACACCTTATGTAACCTACACCCATTTTCACTTTTTCTCACCGACAGTGCACTGATTGCTACCTCATATTTTACCGGCTGCTCACTAGTGCCATACTTGTTATTGCAGTAATTTGTTTGCACCTATATTGGATCTAGTAATTCATTAGTAGTTTAGCCCTATTTGTATACTGTATATGTTGTAAGCTGCACCTATCTCACTTTTATCCCTTTCATTCACTGATCGCTACCTCATTTATTTGGTTCATTATTGTAAGCTACTTCCATCTCACTTTACCACTATGATGCACTGATTACTACCTCATTTACTTCGTTTAGTCATGTAAGCTGCACCCAGCCACTTTCTACACCTGGATTACACCGTTGCTACCTCTTACATTATGATGTGTCAATTTGGCTCCACCTAACTGGTTGCTACCTCTCATATATTTTACATGGTGTAAGCTGATTGCTACCTCTCATATATTGTACATTGTGTAAGCTGCACCGACGCACTGTTTGTTCCTGGATTGCACCGACTGCTACCTCTTATATTTTTGGCTACTTTTGGCCACTCTCTAGTGTCACTCCTGTGCCCTGTAACCAACGGCTGACAGTTTTATTGTCGTCTTTTCTCCCACACCCAACGTTACAGCCATCCTAACATGGATCTCATCGGTAAGCACACATATAGAATCAACTACTCTTCCACTATCATCAAAACAGCCGCTAAACTCTTTAAACATAACTTCTTGAGGTCGCATCCTGAAACACCCTTTGCCGACACCTACTTCTCACCGGGCAATGGAGCCCTGAACATTGATATCATCTTCCACACCTCACGCAGAGCCCAATGGAGAAAAGCGTTCCTAACCCTACTCACCGTCTCCACCACCAAGAAAACAGCTCATGGCCTAGCTCTATCTATCACACCTTCCCAACTCTTCCCTGGCAGAACCACCATTACTATCTACAATAACGGGATTGTCCTAATTCAATCCACGGACAAGAACCTGGAACTACTAGACAACCTGTTCCCCAAGTTCAAAGAGCACCTTTCCAAGCTGCGGACCTCCACCCAGAACTTCCCCAGCACTATCACCCCTGACGTCGCAGCCCCCACCCACAACACTTCTAACATAGATCAGCGTCGGATCCACACGCACCTCACCTCTACCCCCAGCACCCTAGTCAATCGCCCACCTGCTGTTACCGCCCCACACTCCCCAAGTGCAGACACAAATCTCTCCCCCTCATACACTAGCCGCCCCTCTAACACTACCCCTTTGACCCCCACTCATACCTCTCCCATCCCTATCTCCCCTGACATAACAACTCCCACCCACAACACCTCCTACCTAGATCAGCACCAGAACGGCACGCACAATGACAAATCCCACCCTTTGTTCCCCCCCACTCTCAGTCCCCATGTGAGTACACTCCCCCCCATACATCCTCGATACACCCACATCCTCGATACCCCCACGCCCCCTTCCCCCCACGCTACACCCCCCACGAACGCTTCTGAACACACCACCGTCCGGAGTTTATCTCCCCCCCCCCTTCCCTCCCCCCCACGGCAGATCCCTCTCCCTCCCCAGCTCCCTCCCCACTCTCACTCACGACACCCCCACCCTCCCAACCAGTCCCAGAGAACATACCGCCTCTTTAACCTTAGCATCCCCCCTCTCTCCCCTCCCATTCTCAGCCCCCACTACCTTCCTGCCACCCCCACTGTCTTCAGCCTTCACTCACTCTTCAACTCACTGGCACCGTCTCCCACTGACGTCACTACCTATGCCTCCCACCCTCCCCCTACTTCACCCACACCCCTCGCCCACAAACCCGCCCACACTTCGAATGCCATCCCACTCATTATCACCGTAGAACCTTCCAACAACGCTAGCATATCCCCCCCCTCGATACCCTGCCCGCTTTCCAGCTCACTACTCAACCATTCACCAATGGCTCTCACCACCAACCCCATCTCCAATCCACCTCCTGACCTGACTTTATCCACCCTCCAACAAGTCAAAGAGGATCTCCTACAAATCAAAAAAGATCTCCACGCAATCAAAGACCTTCTCTTCTCACAGCCCAGTCTACCTCCCACCATCCCACTACCCTACAAACGACGCACCCTCCCTACATACCCTCGCCTCCAACGACCCCCGCGCTGGCCGACTATCCCCGTTCGCAATAACTCCCACCGCCCCCGTCGTGTCCTCAACTCACTGTCGGACCGCGACCTATGCTCTCTCCTACGCTCTTATGGCCCAGGTCCGGTAAAACACATATCCAACACACACATCCCCATACCCACAATTCTCACAAATCCTCTGAGGCTCCCAACCCTTAGCAACAGAGGTTCCGTCCCTAACAACCTCAGAAAAGTCCCCCTCTCTCTAGAAGGCTCGACCACCCTTCTCACTCCCAAAATCAAATGCATCCTACTCAATTGCAGATCGGCCCAGAGACACTCCTCCGACATCGCTGATCTCGTCTCAGCAATGGATCTGGACCTAGCCATTCTGACTGAAACATGGCTTACTGAAGCCTCTACCCCGATAATGGACATACTAGTCCCCCCCAATTATCACATCATTAGACTGGACAGGCCTGGCAAGACGGGCGGGGGAATTGCTTGCATTTTTAGGAGCAACCCTGTCCGTTACTAAAGCCACCTCCCCCTCCCTTACTTCCTGTGAACTCCTCTGCCTCGATATCACCAGCGAGGGCAAACAAGTTTGTGCTTTACATCTCATCTATCACCCGCCTGGTGACAACCTCATATTCACCCAACAACTCATGGACACGATCACATCAAATGCCGGTCGGCAGACCACCCAAGTCTACCTGGGTGACTTTAATCTCCACTGGAACGATCAGAATGACACAGTGGTGAACAGTCTCAAAACTTTCCTTAATGCGCTTGACCTCACCCAAATATGCGATAGACCAACACACGACAAAGGCTCGATACTTGATCTCATCATCGCCAAAGATGACTCTACCCAACTGGAGGCGATCCAACCCTGCGACTGGTCAGATCACCACATTATCACCTTCTTTATCAACGAAAAAGTTACATCTAACCCGGCTCAACCCACCAAATCCAAAACCTGGAAAAGGGACATGAAGAATCTTAACCCCACTACCCTGCCTCCCCACATCGGCAGTCTCCTCCTTCCCCCTTCAGGTGCCTCGGATGTTCAATCACTGACCGACCACTACCTTGACTCTATGAATTCAATAGTCAATGAAGTCGCCCCATTGCAACTGAAGAGAGTCTCCACCAAAATTTCTAACCCCTGGTATGACGGCAGACTCAATGACGACAGGCGTACTATGCGAATGGCAGAGCGTACCTGGAGATCTGACCCCTCATCACTGCATCTCAAAACGCTTAAGAACAAGAGAAATGCCTACTTTAGGAAAATAAAGCGCACAAAGTCGGACTTCTTTAGCCGCCAGTTGGACCAAGCAAAAAACAGGCCAAGAAAGCTGTTCGAACTAATCAAGACTCAAACAAAGACACAACCCTTACAATCAAACAGCACAACAAGCGACACCCCACACTGTGAAGCCTTCTCTGCTTTCTTTAAGCTAAAGACCGACAACATAAGAAATGACCTCATCATGGATGTAAGCCGATTCCCCAACCACACCAGAATGTCTAACACTCAACCTAAAAACAAGGCATCATGGCTGTACTTCGACACCTACTCGGAAGAAGCAATACACAAACTGCTCTGCACCTTGAAGCCCTCTAATCACCTCATAGACCCCCTACCTGCTAATGCTGTAAAAGACTTCATCCCCTTGCTCCTCCCTCTTTGGACAAAAATCATCAACAGCTCCCTTCAACAAGGTCTCATTCCAGACTCCCTCAAGGTGGGGCAAGTCACGCCTACACTCAAGAAACCTACAGCTGACCCGTCTGACCTGAACAATTACCGTCCTATCACCAATATCCCCACCCTGGCCAAACTGCTGGAGAAATGTGTCCAACTCCAACTAACAAAACACATTGACCAATTTGACCTCCTCAACCCTCATCAATCAGGCTTCCGAGCGAAACATAGCACGGAAACAGCTATGACACACATAATTGATGACGCCCTCCAAATCCTTGATCGCAATGAGTCCTGCCTCCTCATCCTTCTTGACCTCTCTTCAGCATTTGACACGGTCAAACATGAGAACTTACTGGAGCTGCTAAGCACTAGAATGGGTCTATCAGGAACTGTTCTCAAATGGTTTTCTTCCTTCCTTCATAACCGGTCTCAGAAGTTCAAGATCGACAATGTGCTATCTACACCTGTGCCTGCAGATCTAGGTGTTCCACAAGGATCCTCCCTCTCCCCCACACTGTTCAACCTCGTCATGGAACCGCTCGCCACCTTGCTCCAAGCATCCAATGTTCAATTCCATATGTACGCCGATGACACACAACTTTACCTAAAGCTACAATCCCCGGAAGATATCAAACTTCTGAATTCCACACTTAGTAACACTCAATCTTGGTTGGCCGATAATCACCTCAAACTAAATGCTCTGAAAACTGAGTTCCTACTCATCTCACCCCCGGCGAAAATTTCCACCACCCAAACCTGGCTCAATAACCTAACAGCACTCAATGTCCAACTAACCATCGTGGATTCTGCGAAATCCCTAGGCATCGCACTCGACGCCAAGCTCAACATGCAACAGCACGTTAGCAAAGCCACAAAAGGAGCTAATTTCCAAATCAACACACTGAGGAAACTTAAACCCTTCCTCCCTGCCAAAGACTTCCAAACTGCTGTACAAGCTTTAGTCATCCCTCGCATAGACTACGGAATTGTGGCCCTCAGCGGACTCCTGCTATCCACAACAGCACCCCTAAGAGCCTCCCTGAACGCTGCCGCGAGACTCATTACTGGCTCAAGAAAACATTCGCATATATCCCCAGACTTAAAGTCTCTAAAATGGCTGCCTTTTGAAGCCAGAATACAGCTAAAAATTGCAGTTATGACACACTCGGCCGTGCACCACAATGCACCCAACTACCTCGCTCAAAAGTTGTCTATATCAGGAGGTTCGAGATCCAATAGAAGTACAAAAAATCTACTCCTGAAACCTCGTAGATTCCGGAAAGAAAAAACATACAAACGTTCCTTCTCAGGAATGGCACCCAGGATCTGAAAGGCGCTCCCTCCTGAAACCAGGCTTATCTCCTCCACTGCACTCTTCAAGAAAGAGGTGAAAACCATCCTTCTGGCCAAGATCTCCTGAACTTTATAGGTGCTGGATCAGAGACTCTGCATCGCTTTGTATCACTGATCACCTTGTCCTTTGGCACTATACTCCTACTTGTTGGTGACATTACTACGCTACTCTCTTAATACCGACCAATATATGATACACTTTGGTTTATTGAATCACCCTCCCGATGCCCCCACCCAGTGTTCTCTCTATCCTAAGAAATTGGTATAAGCCATCCACACATCCAAGGTTTACCTGAACCCTTCTGTAGTGGGATCAATGACTTGTGCCGTCTTATATTACTTGTTTACCTGATTGTATATTGATATGTTTTCTGTACGTTACTGTTATCCTATTATGTTAGTGACTATTATACTGCTCCCATTATCTCTGTTCATTCCTGCTGCCCCTACCCCTGTCTCTGTGAAGCGCTCTGATATCTGTAAGGATCTTGTTCGCGCTATATAAAACTTTGAATAAATAAATAAGCCACCCTAAAGACAATAAAGGAGAGACTAGAGCTATGGTCCCCCAAATACATCAGCTGGTGGGGTAGAGTGGAGACAATAAAGATGATGGTGACACCAGCTATCAATTACACGCTTAGCAAGCTGCCTCTAACAATGACAAAAGATTTCCACAAGAAACTCGACAAACTGATAAACAGGTTCATATGGAAAGACAAGAAACCGAGAATCAGTCTACAGAAACTGAGGCTCAACAAAGGTCTTGGGGGACTGAATATTATGACCTTTAAAAACTTCCAAACTGCCTGCCTAGCTAAACAAGGAATCTTCTGGGTTACCAACACACAGGACTATGAACCTGAGTGGCTAAAACTCGAAAGGAACATCCTGGAGGGGCTAAACCCAATAGCAATACTCACAGCGAACAAACACCCCGCCATGCATGACCCCATCATCAAACACACCAAAATAGCCCTGCTAAGAGTAGACAAGCAAATGGGACAACGGATCAGAGGAACTAATTGGGAATCAATCTGGTTTAACACAAAACTACAATACAAAGGGAGAACGATGTGTAACGAAGCCTGGATCAGGAAGGGAATCACCACCCCAGCGCAGCTGGAAAAAACCCATACCCCACTAACTTTCCAGAACCTCAAACAGACGCACAACCTACCGGACATAGAACTCTACACGTTCCTCAAAATCAAAGCAGCCATAACCAAGGCGAACCTAAACAAGGAAACGCCCACCCTTATACAATACATGAGCAACCTCAACAAGATTGGACACCAGACAGCGCAGATCTACAAACTCCTGAGCCCCAAAACATCTACACTGAATGCAAAAACAACAAACTCCTGGGAAACACTGTACACAAGACATCTCAGCGAGGAAGAAAAGGGTCGGCTATGGAGGTCAGCCACAACAAATAAAATCACGCCACAACTCGCACAGACAAAATACTGGCTCTTACATAGAGCCTTCTGGACCCCTGCCAAACTTGAAAAAGCAGGCATAAGAGACAGCGACACATGATGGAACTGCCACAGGGGGACAGGGAACCTAGAACACCGTATCTTCGAATGTCCTAAGGTCCGAACATTCTGGGTGAAAGTGACCGATCTCATCAACACTGTCGTAGGGAGAAGTATACAACCATGCTTCATAGGGCTAGCCACAGCATTCATGGCACCAGACTTAGAAAGCAAGGAGGAGAGAGACCTAGTAGACCTCCTACTTATCGCAGCAGTCAAAACCATATTAGTGAATTGGAAAGACACAGCCAAGGCAACATTCAAGAGTTGGATCAACTGGGTCACCTTCCTCAGAGGGGCAGACAACATCACTGGGAATTTCTCGCCCAGCCACAACGCTAGGAGTGAGACAACCCTAGATGCACACCTGGGGTCACACAAACCCCCATAAACCCGTAAACGCACAACCGACCAACGCACACCGCCAGCACGCAGCCAAGGCTAAGAGGGCGACACTAATGTATCGACGAACTCCCCCCCCTCTCTTCCTTCTCTCACTCCTTCTTTCACCCTCTCCGGGGGGTTACAGAACCTACAGCCAAATCAGCCTATACTATGTAACCATGTAACCATAAAGATGCCAAGAATTCCCCGCTGTAACCCCCCCACTGCATTACTACTGTACTGTATTGGAAAATCTTCTAAATAAAAACTTTTGAAATAAAAAAAATATATGTCGTCTTGATAAATATACACACCCTTCAGATTTTTTAAAATGCCTTTCATTGCACGTTGAAATGCTGAGGATGCTGAAACGAACCCAAAAGGCATACAAACAAATCTAAATGTTCCAAATGGCGTTATAAACGCCGTAAGATCCCTTGAAGATTGTTCTAATGAATCGGATGATATGCCAACGTTAGATCTATAGTGCTAAATACTTTGGCATCTCCTAATAATGTTACCAATTCATTTATATTAGGTAGAGGATATCTATCCACAACAACATTCTTGTTTAATTGGCGTAAGTTAATGCATAATCGTAAATCACCGTTGGGTTTCCGTGCGCCAACCAACGTTCCCTCAACCATTCCGTTCCCTCAACCTCTTCAATTGTGCCCCCACTCTTAAGTTTTTCATTTCTTTTTCCATATCAGTTCTAACCGATAACGGGACATTTCTAACTTTGCAACAAACCGGAATTAAATTGGCTTTTAATTTAATTCAGTGTTGATAACCCTTTAAACAACCTAAACCTTTCTTAAACACATCTAGAAAATCTTTTACACGGTCTTAGACACATTTTTCATCATTTGATTTCTCAACAACACATAGATTTTCCTTCAAGAGTATAGATGGATCGGAATTGGGATCTAAATGAACCCCCAAATCTCCTTGATGCAGCCAGCTAATAATGCTGTCCCCTTTTTTAGATACATACATTTTTCCTGAAATCAACCTGCCTTTGTATTCTATTAGTCCTAGAAAATAGCCATGCAGTTTTATTGGTACGCCACCATAGGCTAAAGGAATAATATCCGGTTTTATAAGTTTAACCTTATCCTTGAGTTTGTTCATATAAAACGCATTGGAGACTATAGTGATCTTTGCCCCTGAGTCAAATAAAACATTGGTGGATTGTCCCCCAACCATAATGTAGTCTGTGGGAGAGGACTTTTTACAAGATGAACTCTGAACTTGGACAACAACTTGTCCACACTCAAAATCCTCATAACTCACATCAGAATTCGTTTCTTCATACACTTTTGCCCTAGGCTTAGGTTTAGTCTTACACACAAAGGAAAAATTACCTTTTTTCTTACATTTTGAACACATATGATCCACTGCAGGACATTTCTTGTCATTAGCAAGATTACCTAATTTATCACATCTAAAACATTTGAAACGAGCAACATTTTCATTAGCTTTCTTATGCTTTAATTTGTACTTTTCATTTTCAGGAACCTTGCTTTTAACTCTTCCATCATTGATCATTTGAACTTTGACTTCTTTCGAACTCTCTTTGTTAATTACTTCTACGCATTTCAAAGAATGCTCTATTCTTTTAGCAATGGAAAGAACTTCTTCTAAGGTAGGTTCATATCTAAACCAAAGATCTTCCCTCACTTTTTCCATATTGCATCCCAGCATAAATCGGTCTTGAATATGCTCGTCAGTCAAATTTTCAAATTTACAGTACAAGGCAAGCTTCCTCAAATCTGTTACATAAGCTTCCACACTTTCCTCATGTGCGGGAGGACAACGTAGTAGCACACAACGTGTCAACTCCCCAAATTATCTTCTCAACTGACACTTAATCCGCTGGCATTCTATAATGTCGGATAATTGAATCATAATACAGGTAAGCGCGCAAGGGGGGTACAGGTGCCTGAAGGGAAAAAGTCGGAAGCTACTAGAAGAAGACATCCACTACAACACCAAAGACCCGCAATCCATCTTTTTATCCCAGGTGTGCTACTCTCAGCATTCCTGCATGCAAACATGTGGACCAAAGCTTTGTAATCAGTTCTTACAAGGAAATGCTGCCCCCATTTTGAGCAAACGTTTTGACGCCTGTACTACACTGGCAAAATTGTAAATACATTTAGAATAATATTCAGTTAGACCAAGAAACGAGTTAACTTGATCCTTGTTGGATGGTGCTGGCACTTGTGATATCGCTTCTGCCAGCTCAATTTTGGGGCTGATACCCTCGCTAGAAATAGATTGGCCAAGGTAAGACACAGATTCAACCCTGAATTAGCATTTTTTACTTTTTAAAGTGAGTCCTCACTCTTGTAATCTTGATAGAACCTTATTCAGTACCTCATCAAGACCAGCTGTCTTTTCCATAAACAAGTATGTTGTCCTGGAAGAAAAGGACTGAGTTTGTGTCCGATAAAACCTCTTTCAGCATCCTCTGGTAGCAAGCGGCAGCAGATGCCAAGCCAAATGGCATTCTAATGAACCTGTACGCTCCCAGAGGTGTAACATACGAGGTCAAAGCTCTTGATTCCTCATGTAGCATAACCTGAAGCACCACTCCATTTCGCAAGAGCCTCATTTACGTTGGGTAGAGGCTGCTGTCGACCCAAATACAGTTGTTTAGGCTCCTCAAGTCCACACACATCCTGATTTTGTTACACTTGTCCTTGGGTCCCAAAACAAATGGAGCCAACCCTTTAGAGGACTCTAGCTCCTCTATCACTCCCATCTCAAGTAACATATTAAGTTCCTCCTGTAGGGGTCCTAACATGAGGTTTGGCACCTTCCTTACTTTTTGAACTACATGTTGTGCCTTTGCTTTCAAAATTGTCTTGTGTTTAAACCCACTGAGAAGGCCAAGTTTATCGATGACAACCCCTAGATATCTTTCAATGATGTCCTTGTCAACACTCTGACGCGTGACCAACATCACTTGATCAGGCAAATTGAGGTTCAAAATGATCCCAAGATCTCTCTGATTTCGCCATCCCAAAGGATTTTCACCTCTTCTGGCAACATACACTTTCTTCACGGTTTATCTCCCTTTAAACATAATGGTCTGAACAGAGTATCCAACCAGATCAATACTTTGCCCACCATAACCTACAGGATTGATATCTGGAGGCAGCAGTACAATGTTATCACTCCCGAAAGTGCAATTCCAGAATTTATCACTTATCAGCGTATATGGCGATCTAGAGTCTACTGAAACTGAAACAAACTTGTTCCCAATGCAAACACCACATTTCAGCATTGCTACAAAACCAGAGTCTACAGCCATCACATGTTGTACCGCACAGTCTTCAGCTCCTGTTATGCGGAGAAAAGCTTGTTGAGGATATATTACTTCATCATCCACAAGGTTTAATTTGGCATTCCTGCACATCTGCATGTAATGTCCCTTTTTGCCACAATTCCTACAGTTCACGCTTCTAGCAAAACAATTAGGAAAGTTAGGACCATGACACTGATTTCCACACCTACGTTTGGCATCTCTACCATTATTAATCTTCCACCGTTGCTGTTCAGTTTTTCCCAGACACTTTCTCTTGTTTCCCAGCAATATTGTAAATTGCTGGTGCTTGTGTGCCATGTTCAACACCTTCACGGTCACAACCTTTCACAACTGCAACACCATCATGTGTTACAACAGCACTGCGCATCTCCTTTACCCAATCCGACGTGTGTTCAACACTTTCAACAATACTTATTGCTGCCTTCAAATTGGGACTTTTTTGTTAGCAATTTCTCTGGGATCATGGTGTCATTCGTGCAACGCACCAATTGATCACATATAAGTGAATCTGCTAACTGTTCAAATTCACAAGTCTGAGCTAGAGACTTAAGGGCTGCTATGTAATTACCCACTCTTTCTCCTTAAGATTGCACTCACATGAAAAACTTTTGTCTCTCCATTACAACATTTAGTTGTGGCCCAAAATATGTTTGTAATAGCAAAACAGTCATTTCATAGACATCACCAGGTTCTCCAACCCCTCTTCCAATCGGTATTGGATTCAAGATGTCATAAATATTTCTCCCTTCAATACTGAGGTTGTGAAGCAGGACAGCTTGCTTCCTTGCAGCTGAGAACTTCTCACCCCCTATAGCTATTTAGTATGAGTCAAATAATGGCTTCCACTTCTTCCATGGAAGAGTAGGTTTATCACGCTCAGATAAAAATTGTGGTGGTTGACTTATTCAACTGGACGACGACATGCTGTAAAGTAATCCACCTACAAGCAGACGTCCCACTGTGGGTTTAAACAATGCCTGCCTCCATACGCCTCAACAGTGTACACGGTACACAGTTACGTTGCTCACACTCCAGCCGTGATACCAGTTGCTGTCAGTGGTTTTCACGTTCCACCACACTACTTTGCCACTGGTTCACTCAGGAAACACATGTGCTGCCTTTGTTAAAATATCACCGACACTGATCTTTTCTTTCAGAAAAAAAAATTCAGGGTTCTTCTAAGTTTACCGAGATGAATCCCATATGCTCTGCATGCCAAATTCTTTGGTCAGTCTCACTAGTCACCACCAGTAATAAAATAATGGAGAGTCCTTAGTTCTTAATATAACTGTTTATTCGCACACACCAGAGGACACACAAACAGCCAGCTTTGTTCCACCACACTCTGATGTTGCAAAGTCCGTACAACGTTCTGGTGATGCACCTAACATTCTCACAGGTGCATCACCGTTAAAGGGGAAGTTACAACAATATTTTTCAGTGATATTTATTGTTCTTCACAATTATTTTCACTAAGGTCTGAATTGCCTGATTATGCAAAAATATATGGGTATGAAATATTTCTTTTTTTATTGTGATGATTATAATAATATTCACTACAGCACCGGTACTCATAGTACGGCACGCCTTCCTAGGCGGCCCGCGGACCTTGGAGACATCGTACCTGTGGCTTTTTTTTAGGTCGAGCAGACCTGCATTCAATGCGAAGCATTGATTGCTGTTGTTAGGTCGAGCAGACCTGCATTCAATGCGAAGCATTGATTGCTGTTGTCTGCTTCTAGACCTATTGTCAGCCGTATTTGGGAATGTGGACAAGAGATGGGCACGAGCACAGATTGCACCTCGTGGGCGCTCACGGCGCCGTGCCCATCTCCTGCCTCGGAAGCTCCAACACGCATGCGCATACCCAGAGACACACACACACGAGCACCCATACATACAGAGAATGCACCCCCGCCGTCGCATACACACACGCGCACACACACACACACACACACTGCATACACAGGGTAGAGTTTAAGAGCTTGTGTACAGCCCATAAGGCCATCTATGGGCAAGCCCCTGCGTATATCAAAGAGCGCATGGAGGTTTACACCCCCAGACGAGCTTTGCGGTCCGCTGAATCTCAGCTCCTGGTCTGCCCTCGCTACAAGCTAAAAACCAAAGGAGGCAGGTCTTTCTCGGTTCTGGTCCCGCAGATCTGGAACAATCTACCAGAATCACTTCGGAAAGAAGCGAACCTCCTGCGGTTTAGGAAGTTGTTAAAAACTTTTTTGTTTAGGGAGGCTCTCGATCCTGCTAAATAGATCTTATTTACAGACCACGGACTACTCCATTTCTTATGAATCGTTGTTGACGGTTTGTTTCTAAGCGCCTAGAGACCAGTTGGTGAGTTGGCGCTATAAAAGACCAAGTTAACAATAACACACACGCTCCCCCCTTACCTCACCAGAGACACACACACGAGCGCACATACAGACACGCGCGCATACAGAGACACCCCCGCCGTCACACACATACACACACGCGCGCACACATACACACATGCGCCCCTCCCCCCCCCGCCGCTCCCGAATACAGTCCCACTTACCGCCAATCCGGTGTTCTGTAGCCTCCGCGGGGCTCTCCCTCGGGCATGGGAGCCCCGCGTCAACACTGCTACTCGGGCCAGGAACTCCGTGGGCGCTGATTCGCGCACAAGACGGAAGTCCCGCCCCCACGCTAGGTTTCGTTTTCATGAGTGCGTGCGCACATCTTGTTATCACTTGTTTTATTATGAAATGCAAGTTAAAAGAACCCAAGTCCGTCCACTGAAAAAAGACATGTGCTCCTCCTGCAGCACTAAACATATTATTCAGCGACAAGATACCCTTGGGCGAATGTGCGCTTACAATTACACGTTATGTTATGTTATTTGCACTGACAGAAATGGATCTTGCAGCCCCAACACAACTGAAAACATTATTACCGGCAGGCCTTCTGTTCGACCCGCACAAAATACAGACACTATCGACGGCTAGCAGGGCCTGGAAGAGACCAGCTTGACGGTCGGTGGTTAAATTCCCCTGTGATTCCCCTAGCTGACAATCCCTGGCTCCCACCACACACAAACACTTAGTCCAACATATATTGTCAAAAGATGACTTACACGCCTTTGGGGATCCTTTTTCTGACGGACATGTATTCTGCAGAACGGAAGGCATAAGGTTTCAAAATGCCCCTTACAGGGATCACTTTATGCCCCACCGCCTCCAGAGCGCATTACGAGCGCAGATCTAAACCTACCCGACAAATTTCTACCACTGACGTTGTTGATGTTCGACATGGATGGGAACGGACCAATTTCCAAATGATGCCACAGTAGTTTAAACCTTATTCTGGGCCAACACTCCAAGGTTCAAACTTCTTGGGAGGCCGATTTTGGTCCGCCCTTGACTGATGAGGTTTGATATACCCACTGCAGGCCGACACGCCATATCTCCTTCAATCATAGACATAAGATTATTTTTTACAAATTGGTAGCAGGCCATATGTTACTCCCTGCAAAAGGATTCGTCTTCACAGACTCAACATTCTGGCTTAATTTGCATCGGCCCCATTCATTTACTGTATCAGCGTGGTTTGTGTAGCGCTCCCTGCAAAAGGATTCGCCTCTAGGTGTTAAGTTTAGCGCACACTTCGGGTTGAAGATCGACGATTAGCTGAAGGATGAGGTGACCACTGGCCTAACAGAGTCTTAACGGCCAAGTGCACCCATGCCCGTGCACCCGCGCCAGTCAGCCAATGCTTTACTGCCAAACGAGCGTTGCATTTTGGGGCTTGTAGGCAAGGCCAAACTTTAGCATATGTGAGCTGGGCTCAGGGCGCCAAACTCCAGAGTGGCGCAGGGCAGGAGCTGTCTGCAAGAAGCCTCACTTCGACCCTAGACAATTAAAGAAAATGAGTGTAGGGTTGGGGATGGGGCGCCAAGTGTGTTTCATCCAGAGCACTCCCTGACTAAAGGCCAGCTCCGTTTGTGGTCCAGCTTTACCCATTATAAACGCAATTCTACATTTCGTCACTGCTGCTGGCACATTGAACCAGCCATGGCGGTTTGATGGGGGTTGGGAAAACTCTGTTTTCATTACTTTTCTTAGTGTTTTTACTTTTGCAGTTTTATGTAGTGCAAACTCGACCGGAAGGTATTGGGAGCGCTTTACATTAGCGTCAGTTACATTACACACGGACACATTCGATTTCGGTAGGCACAGGGAGATGAAGTGATTTGGCCAGTATCACAGGATATTGAGCCAGAGTGGAGACTGGAACCTCCTTTCGCAGTACCAACGGCGGCAGCTCTGGCCGTTACGCCACATTCTCGATGAGCCACATGCAGCTCAGCTGTTAATTGTGTAGAGGGTAGGTGATGTGATGGGGTGGAAAGGTTTGGGGGACTCGGGAGGGGTATTGGCTGCACTATTGTAACACCTCACTAGTCGAAATTGGGAGGGGTAACCAGACATTTGAGTCCATTTTACTGGCACATTATGTCCTAGACCTGGAATTTCAATTCCCCATCTGTTGGATTCTGGGAGCTTCTGTTGGATTCTGGGAGCTGTAGTCCTATCTTTGGGGGCAGGGGCGGTGATGCCATCAGCGAGTTTTAGCTATTAAATGAACAACTTTGCATTTTGGGTTGTGTAGTTTGCATCCTACCATTGGACGTGTAAGGTAAATGTCAGCACAGGGTGTAAGTGTCACGAAAAACACAGGACTACTTAACAGCTGTAGGATTTTGTTTAATTTGAAGTGCAACCAGAAATGTACAACTTTAAAATAATTAGCAAAATGCCCGCCACCCAGGACTTAAACATAATTGCGCCGGTGGCATTGAGAAATCTGCAGCCGTATGAGTGGAAGAGGGAGGGGGTACACATCTGCTTTGCAGACCGGTTTTACACCAGCGGCAAGCACCATACAGTAAAGCGCTTTATCCCATCCTTCTTAAGGTCATACCGTTACACACTGCAGGACTACAAATACCAAAATGGAATGGGTAAATCAAACCTGGACGAAATGCCGAGCTGAGAGGTGCTGCCCTCACTCGAACGCGGAGTCAAATGTAAACGTGTGAACTATGGGAGCCTTTCTATGATGAGCTATGAAAAGTGCACGCCCTCATCCTTCCCCTGCAGAAAGTTTACTGCCTGCGTGCAGGTGCTTGAAGGCGGAGTTTTGATAAGCACGAGACGAATTTTAGAGGAAAATGGATTTTGAGTGCAGTTGCAAAAAAAAAAGCATTTGCAATGCAATAGGTCTCGCATTTACGAGATTTTGAGCTATTTACGTTTTGGTTTTTGAAAACAAATTAAAAGGCATTGTCATTTACAATGTCAATAGCTTAAAGTCGTGTAAAAGCGAGACCTATTGCATTGCAAATGCTTGGTTTTTAAAGAGTGTCAGCAAACACAGACTCTGCTCTATGGGGGCCGGGCGATGCCACCGATAGTCTGAGTGGAGCTACAGGGGCGCTAAGAGGTGACATACAACAAAGCCTCATTAACAAGTGAATGGTCTTTTAAGACCTGTGAAGGACGCGCTGGCTTTTACATTACACAGGGAGAAGGGTGAGTGGGTGGGGGGCTGTCTCTGGGCTGGTGAAGGGAGGTGCAGACACAGTATGTGTGCACTGCCCGAGGTACAGAGACAGATAGATACAGAAATAGATAGAAACAGATATAGAGAGAGACAGGAACAGACAGAGGCAGAGACAGGGGCAGACAGGTAGAGGCAGAGACAGATAGAGGCAGAGACAGATAGAGGCAGAGACAGATAGAGGCAGAGACAGATAGAGGTAGAGTAGAACAGAGACAGACAGCGATAGAGAGAGAGAGACAGACATAGAGGCAGGGACAGAGAGAGGCAGAGACAGATAGAGACAGAGATAGAGGCAGAGACACGGACAGACTGCCAGAGGCAGAGACAGATAGAGGCGAAGACAGATAGAGGTAGAGTAGAACAGAGACAGACAGCGATAGAGAGAGAGAGACAGACATAGAGGCAGGGACAGAGAGAGGCAGAGTCAGATAGAGACAGAGATAGAGACAGACAGAGATAGAGACAGGGACAGACACAGGCAGATAGAGGGAGAGACAGGGGCAAACATATAGAGGAAGAGACAGATAGAGGCAGAGACAGGGATAGGGACAGAAACAGACTGATAGAGGCAGAGACAGGGACAGGGACAGACAGATAGAGGCAGAGCCAGACAGAGAGGCAGAGAGAGAGAGGGAGACAGAGGAGAGACGGATGGAGAAAGGGAGAGAGAGGAATACAGAGGGTGATAGAGGGAAGGAGACAGAGAGGGAGAGAGACAGAGGAAAGTAGTCAGGGGGAGACAGAGGGAGATAGACAGAGGAAGGGAGAAATAGACAGAGAGGGAGACAGATGGAGACACAGGGAGGGAGACAGAGAAGGAGACGGAGGCTGAGGGAGGGAGAAGGAGGGAGACAGAGGGAGGGAGTCAGGGGAGACAGAGGGAGGGAGAGGGAGACAGAGAGGGAGGGAGACAGGGAGACAGAGAGAGACAGGGAGACAGAGGGAGGAGACTGAGGGAGAGAGACAGTCGAAGGGAGAAGGGAGACAGAGAAAGGAGGGCAACAGACAGAGGGAGAAAGACAGAGGGAGACAGAATGAGGGAGACAGACAGAGGGAGGAGGGCAACAGACAGAGGGAGACAGAGGGAGGGAGACAGAGGGAGGGAGACAGATAGAGGGAGACAGATAGAGGGAGACAGAATGAGGGAGACAGAGGAGGGAGACAGGGAGACAGACAGAGGGAGGAGGGAGACAGACAGGGAGGAGGGCAACAGACAGAGGGAGACAGAGGGAGGGAGACAGATAGAGGGAGACAGATAGAGGGAGACAGACGGAGGGAGACAGAAGGAGGGAGACAGAACGAGGGAGACAGAGGGAGACAGAGGAGAGAGGGAGGGAGACAGAGAGAGAGAGAGAGAGGGAGTGAGACAGAAGGAGGGAGACAAAGAGAGGGAGAGCGAGAGGGAGAGAGAGGGAGAGAGAGAGGGAGAGAGAGTGAGGGAGACAGAGGGAGACAGGGAGAGAGGGAAGGGAGAGAGAGAGAGATAGAGACAGAGAGAGGAAGGGAGAGAGAGAGACACACACACAGAGAGAAGGAAGGAGACAGAGAGAGGGAGGGAGACAGGCAGAGTGAGTGAGACAGAGGGAGACAGGGAGAGAGGGAGGGAGGTAGAGAAAGAGAGAAAGGGAAGGAGATGAAGAGAGGGAGCGAAAGACAGAGAGAAAGAGAGAGAGCGACAGACAGAGAGACAGAGAGAGAGATGTGTGTATGCCGGGTCCGGTGGCCCAGTGGATGAAGGCGTCCGCTGCAGGGGCTTGTGTTCCACTTCATGGTCACAGTTTTTTTTGTTGCTCTAGCCCCGCCCCCCCCACTGACCCCGCCCCCACCGGTGCGGCCCACGGCCACAAACCACACTGTAAATTTAGCCCAGAGAGAAAGTTTGTGAGTACTCATGCACTACAGCATCTTGGCACTAGGAGCAGAGGCAGATTACTAAAAAGCAGAACAGGCTAAGAAAAGATGCAGAGCCGGTCAACACATTCTGAGCCTGAAGAGTGGTTTGCACTGCCCTCTTTAATGCTTGGGAATTATGCATAATTGAATATTGAGAGGCTGCTCATTTCATGGTCAAGGCCCCAGTATCAGAAATGATCTTCCTTCTGCTCGTTGCATCCGAATATGAGCATCTTTCAGCAGGATTGAGTTGCTGATATGGAGGTTCCTACCATAAGAATTGTGGGACATGTATTATAGTATATCCAGTGTACCTGTAAAGCTACTTTAAGATCAGCCCTCCTGCTTATTGTTAGCCATCCTAACCATTCTTTAGCTGCCGAAATATGATCAAATTGTTTCTGTTTTGCCATATTTTTAACATCCATGTTTTGTAGTCAGTGTAGATGTTCTAGGGCACTGCTAGGCAAACCCATGTAGATGGCCTTAAAGTAATCCATAAGGCATTGATTACCAATCTATGGCCAACCCTTTCTTCCTGGAGGAAATGACATATTTATTTAGAAGATTTTAGAATACCAATTTGCAATCAGCATCAAAATTGTTGTAATTATGCATGGTGTGCTGCTTGCTCCGTCTTAGATGAACCCCCATTTTTGCAATTCCCCCAAAATATACGCATATTCAAGTATTTAATACACCCTCAAAAAGACTAAGCAATGTGTATGTATATTGCTTTTCTTAGAAAAACTGTTGATCTTCAGGGTCAACTCAAACAGCAAAGTTAGAAGAGGAACACCATTTTCACTGCATATGTTGATGGCGTAAACTGCTATTTCTTTTATTCTCGTTTTTATTCTCGTCTTTACCATTGGTATGCTTAACCAGTAGCAGCAGCCAGGGAGGATCTTGCGTTTGTGTCTTCCTTCGTCATTAGAGATACATTTTGCTTGGGAATGAGCACTTGCTTGGACAGCTGAGGTTTCTATAGCTTTCCTAGCTGCTGCTGAACCACCTTACTTGGTTTTACAGTATTGCTGTGACTTGTCATTTGATTGTACAAAATCACTGCTACCATTCCTACAACGTTGTTTATCAACTAATCCCGCTTTTTGGGGTAACGCTAGACACCCTTCGCTCAAGTTAAAGTACTGCATCAAGGGACACCTAGGATCTATCTCAGTCACTGATGTGTATCTCGTCCTTATAATACTATTAAATAAAATACTTTTACAAGGAAAGCACCACAGAGAAGAATTACAAAGACACATTGTTAACTTATCATTACAAAGGCCGGCCACCCAAAAAAAATTTACAATGATAATTTACTTAATCTACCCCATTAAAAATACCCTAACACCAGTGGCGGGTGGCAGGGAACGGGCAGAGCAAGGAGTTCCGGAGGGGAGACAAAATATATTTGAAAAAAACACTTACCTCCTAATGGCCGCCTCCATTTCTCCTCCCTCGTTGCTTCCTAACAAGTCCTGGAAACACACAGGCTCCCCTAAGCCAATCACAATGCTGCAATACAGCCTTGTAATTGATCTGAGCTCCATAGTTCAGGGACAGGGAGACTGTCCAGGCTGTGCTTTACAGTCTGGTGGGGAATATGCAAAGTGCACATGAACCACTTCTTCCATTGGGGCATCAGCCCGCCTTAACCCAGCTGTGTGGCTCCAAAAAATAAAATTATAATAACGAGGTTATTATTTTATTTTTATTTTTTCCTGCTCTGAGAGCAGTGGGGCAACGCTCCTCCACCCTTGCCTAACACAAACCCAAACCATAAATCCAGCCAAACACCTAATGCTATCAATAACAGTATCCATAACACTAAACTTGTCACTCAAACTAGCACTAACCAAAACCTAAACTATAAATCAGACCTTAGACCCAACTGTATTCCTAATGCTATCTTTACCACTAATCCCTAACTCTAAACAAGACACTAACACTAACCATAATCTTAATCCTATACCTATTTGCCTTTGGTCTTCAGCCTTCCTGTAACCCAAACCTAGTCTTAAACTAAGCCCTAAAACTAGCCCTACTCTCCACCTAAGCCATACATTGAACCATAACTACTGTTAGATGAAATTGCAATAAAGATTTTCCAGGTAATTTTGGGAACATTAAGTGAAAATATATCTTATGTTTTTGCAAAATACTTGCTGAGTTATCCTGACTGAAAATTGAACATTAAGGCATACCTTGCTTTCAAATGTCACTCAAGATAAATTTTAATTATTTTTGCAAATTTCAAAACTTCCCAAATTAGACAAATTCTGAACAAGTCATAAAAAATCATCCATGCTAAACCATAACCCTTACTTTGGCCCTTATATTTACCCCTATTGCAACCCTTTGCAATATGTTTAACCGCCTTAGATGACTGCTTAGTTTTCAACTAATGTCAAAAGAAATACTTTATAAAATATTTTTTGTTTTCGCTGTAGTGACCTTAAATTATTTTTCTTCGGAACAACTTTTCTCTGGCAGTGGCTTTCTAAAGGTATTGCTCGCAAAAACATTTCTCTCTAGTTTTTTATTTGTAAAGATTTTATTCTGAGTTTTTTCTGTACTGATGTAATAGCTGACACAAAATGGTTCGCCGGCCACAATGGAGAACTGGAGGAAAACCATTATAAACAATATTAATATTGGGAACTGTGTATTAGGTTTTTAATTTTTCATGGACACAGAAACAAAAAACATACTAGGGTGCTGCATATTGTTCTGCATGTTTTTTAATTATATGTATTTGCCTAGGGTCTTATTCGTGCACAGTTGATGTAATTTTAGCACTAGCAAAACTGAGTATACAGCATTATATCATATTTTGGATGCTGATTGTTGATTTAATTTGGGAGTTGCAGGTGACCTGCACTTGCTGACAAATGTTGCTGTTCCTAGGCATCACTGGAAGGGATATGCAAACAATAGGAGTTGAGGTTTTAGTTTACAACCCATACAAATGCAACTTAGTAACTTTTCATTACTATGGACACTACGTTTATGACCAGATTTACCTCACTAATGCCCGTCATGAATTAATGAAGGGATTAGGCGTAGGCGTGAACTAATTTAGGGAGGCAGAGATCTCAGCTGTGAGAGCAGAGATCTCCACAGCCGTAAATCCGACTCATGTAGGGGAAATGGGAGTATCAAGGCAAAGGTTGCCCTGTAATTTTGGGAACGTCTGCAAACATGAACATTTGTAGACATTCCTAAACTCCTCTTTCTCCCCTTTTCGCCCAGGATGAATGTTGTAAATGTACTGCAGCACAGAGCTGGCCTAAGTCCTCTCACATGGTGGGAAGGCAAATGGATCACACCCACATTTGGTGGGAGAGTATGGGAAAAACTTTCTTCATGTGAAAACTTAATTTTTCATTGAGGAAAAAAGTGAGCATTTCCACCTCGGATTCTACTGCCCCTGAATTGACCACTCGCTCTGAATAATTCCACACAGAGGGAATAGAACCCTGCAGGAAAAGTCACCTTGCCTTCCCAGGATTCTTTTTGGAAACCTGCACCAGGCACAACTTTCCAGGTCTACTTCCTGGAAGTGAATTAGAATATGCTTGCGGGAGCGATGCCAGCTCCCAGAGGAATCGGGAGCCGGCTGGGACCGCGGGGTCTTGAGGCTCCCCCTGGGGTAAGAGGAGAAAGAGGGAAAATAGTGGTTAGAAACAAGCACAAAGAGGCAAAATAAAAGCCAGTAACGAGCAGAAAGAGGCAAAACAGAGATCAGAAACAAGCAGAATGAGGCAAAAATTGAGGTCAGACACCAGCAGAAAAAGGCTAAATAAAGGTCATCAACGAGCAGAAAGAGGCAAGATAAAAGTCAGAAACTAGCAGAAAGAGGAAAAATACAGGTCAGAAATTAGCAGAAAGAGGCACAAAAAAGCCAGCAAACACCAGAAAGAGGCAAAATAGAGATCAGAGACGAGCAGAAAAAGGCAAAATAGAGGACAGAAACGAGCAGAAAGAGGCAAAATAGAGATCAGAAATTAACAGAAAGAGGTGAAATAGGTCAGAAACGAGCAGAAGACGCAACATAGTAGTTAGCAACAAGCAGACAGAGGCAAAATAAAGGCCAGCAATGAGCAGAAAGAGGCAAAATTGAGATCAACAACGATCAGGAGGAGGCAAAAAAGAGGTCATCAACGTGCAGAAAGAGGCAAAATAGAAATAAGAAATGAGCAGAAGAGGCTAAATAAATGCCACCAACAACCAGAAGGGGCAAAACAGAGATCAGAAACGAGCAGAAAAGTTAAAACAGAGGCCAGCTACGAAGGGCAAGAGGGAAAATAGAGATAAGAAATTAGCAGAAAGAGGCCAAATAGTAGTTAGCAGCAATCAGAAAGAGGCAAAATAATGACCAAGAAAGAGGCAAGATAGAGAACAGAAATTAACAGAATGAGGCAAAATAGAGGTCAGAAACAAGCAGAAAGAGGCAATATAAGATCATCAACAAGCAGAAAGAGGCAAACTAGAGGCCAACAAAGAGCAGAAAATGGCAAAATTTAGATCAGCAACAAGCTGAAAGAGGCAAACTAGAGTCAGCATTGAGTAGAAAGAGGCAAAATTGAGATCAGCAAGAAGCAGAAAGAGGCAAAATAGAGATCAGAAATGAGCAGAAAGGCTAAATGAATGCCAGCAATGAGCAGAAAGAGGCAAAACCGAGATCAGAAATAAGCCGAAAGAGGCCAAATAGTGGTTAGAAACAAGCAGAAAGAGGCTAAATAAAGGCCAGCAACGAGCAGAAAGAGGCAAAACAGAGATCAGAACCAAGGAGAAAGAGGCAAAATAGAAGTAAGACTCAAGCACAGAGAGCCAAAAGAAAGGTCAGAAAAAAGGAGAAAGAGGCAAAATAAAGTCCAGCCACGAGCAGAAAGAGGCAAAACAGAGATCAGAAGCGAGCAGAATGTGACCCAATAGAGGTCAGAAACAAGCAGAAAGAGGCAAAATAAAGATCATCAACAAGCAGAAAGAGGCAAACTAGAGGCCAGCAACGCGCAGAACGAGGAAAAATTAGATCAGCAACAAGCAGATATAAGGCAATAGAAATCAGAAAGAGGCAAAATAAATGCCAGCATTTGAGCAGAAAGAGGCAAAACAGGGATCAGAAACTAGCAGGAAAAGGCTAAATAAATGCCCGCAACAAGCCAAAACCTCCTGTGATTCTGGGCAAATCACTTAATCTCCCAGTGCTTAAAAAATGAATGTGTGTCCTCATGTAACGTAACTGGTGCTATGTAAAGCGCTCTGATACCCGATTCAGTTCGGGTCTAGTTTGCGCTATATAAAACGCTGAAAAAAAAAAAGCAAAAAGAGGCAAACGGAGATCAGAAAGGATCAGAAAGAGGCCAGATAGTGGTTAGAAAAAACAGAAAGAGGCAAAATAAAGGCCAGCAACAAGCAGAAAGAGGCAAAACAGAGATGAGAAACGAGCAGTATGAGGCAAAATAGAGGTCAGAAATTAACAGGAAGAGGCAATATAGATTTCAGAAAGGAGCAGAAAGAGGCAAAATAGAGGTCAGAAACCAGCAGAGAGAGGCAAAATAAAGGTCAGAAAAGAGGAGAAAGAGACAAAATAATGGCCAGCAACAAACAGAAAGAGGCAAAACAGAGATCAGATGCGAGCAGAATGAGGCAAAATAAGGTCAGCAACAAGGAGAAAGAGGCAAACTAGAGGCCAGCAACAAGCAGAAAGAGGCAAAATTGAGATCAGCAACGAGCAAAAATAGGCAAACTAGAGGTCACCAACAGGCAGAAAGAAGGAAAATTGAGATCGGCAAAAAGCAGAAAGAGACAAAATGGAAATAAGATATGAGACGAAGAGGCAAAATAAATGCCAGAAACGACCAAAAAGAGGCAAAACAGAGATCAGAAAGGAGCAGAAAAACCCAAAATAGAGGTCTGCAACGAGCAAAATGCGGCAAAAAAGAGATCAGAAATGACCAGAAAGAGGCTAAATAGTGGTTAGCAGCAAACAGAAAGAGGCAAAGTAAAGACTAGCAAATAGACAAAATAGAGATGATCAGGAACAAGCAAAATGAGGCAAAGTAGAGATCAAAAACAAGTAGAAAGAGGCAAAATAAAGATCAGCATCAAGCAGAAAGAGGCAAACTAGAGGCCAGCAATGAGCAGAAAGAGGCAAAATTGAGATCAGCAATGAACAGAAACAGGCAAACTAGAGGCCAGCAACGAGCAGAAAGAGGCAAACTAGAGAATAGCAACAAGTAGAAAGAGGCAAACTAGAGTTCAGCAACGAGCAGAAAGATGCAAAATTGAGATAATAAACTGGCAGAAAAAGGCAAAATAGAGGCCCACAACGAGCAGAAAGAGGCAAAATAGAGATCAGAAACAAACAGAAAGTGGCCAAATAGTGGTTAGCAACCAGAAGAAAGAGGCAAAATAAAGACCAGCAACGAGCAGAAAGAGGTAAAATAGAGAGCAGAAACTAGCAGAATGAGGAAAAATAGAGGTCAGAAACGAGGAGAAAGAGGCAAAATAAAGATCAGCATCAAGCAGAAAGAGGCAAACTAGACCAGCAACAACCCGAAAGAGGCAAAACAGAGATCAGAAACAAGTAGAATGAGGCAAAATAGAGGCCAGAAAAGAACAGAAAGAGCCAAAATAGGGGTCAGCAAAGGGCAGAAAGATACAAAATAGTGGTTAGAAGCAAGCAGAGAGGCAAAATAAAGGTCAGAAAATAGAAGAAGGAGACAAAATAAAGGTCAGCAATGAGCAGAAAGAGGCACGATAAAGGTCAGAAAGAAGCAGAAAGATGCAAAATAAAGGTCAGCAACGTGCAGAACTAGGCAAAATAAAGGTTAGAAGTGAGAGGAAAAAAGGCAGAAAACAAGAAGAGAATGAGCACAGCCCACTCAGGCACTCATCCACCCACTACCAGAACAACCCAGACACTCTCACACCCACTTACAGAACCACTCATACTCTCTCTCACCCACTCACAGATCTATTCAGACTCACAGACCCACTCATAGACTTATAGAACCACTCACAGACCAACTCAGACTCATGAACCCACTCACAGACCCACTCATGCAGTCACTCACAGACTGACGCACTCATGGAGGCACTTGCCAAGCCACTCAGACACTCTCCCACCCACTCAAACACTCACACACACACACTCAGTGATGTCATTTCAGATGTCATCAGTGATGTCACTGACCATGTCATGAGTGATGTAATATGTAAGGTCATAAGCAGTGCATCGAAGAAGAAGAGAGGGACCCACCAGCCATAGGGAAGGGGTACTGTTATAGACTGCAGTCACGAAAAAAATGCCCCAGTGGCTACTAGTACATTTAACCATACAATGCTTGCACACTACCTCACACCAGTACCGAGAGAATGAACATAAAGGATGTAATCCACAAATATATGTACTAAAAACAACAGTCAATTTAATTAAAATACATATATCAAATATAGCTAGTTAAAAACATTAGAAGTAAAAGCCAAAATATTGGTTACATAGAACAGTAAATGGGAACAAAAAAAGAAAAGAACACTAGTTCTTGATTCTAGAGGGAACTACTAAGTCAAGTCAGTATTCAATTGTATCCACAATGGGTAAAATTCAATATTAATCATACAATACAATTGTCCCAACAGATTTTAAATAGTATCCTCTTCACAAAGCATCAACAGTTTTCGGTGGGCCTATAAATGTGCGGCCACCGCCTTCTTCAGGAAATTACATATGTCCCAATCACAATATTAGTAGTCTGTAAAAATAAACAGAACAATGAGCATTACACAATCCCACTACTCCGATTACACCCTCATAATCCAAACCACCATAAACTCAATACAGCGTCCCTAGTCCAACATCTCAGCCCACTGGTGATAAAACTTGAGGCACTCATATACACATCACAGCCATACATCGTTTAGATAGTGTGTGCCCATAAAGAGCATCTGCATCAAGATACTTATCAAGAGGATTTATTCCTTATTTTGTATTATTTGTCATCAAAAAAGGCATCCCATCTCTTTTTTGAAGAGCTTAAGGGAATATCCCAATTGATCACAACCAGGGGCCTACCCGCCTCCATACTAGAGAACCCTCCTGCTCACAATTAATCTCACAGTTAAAATAAAAACTTTTTTATATACCTATGATTTCAGGGCTTATAAATACCTCTGGATCAATATTACCACTTGGTGCTCAATAGACTCGGTACTCGGTGAACTCGATAATGTATGGTCTGCAATAAATAACATCTGACAGCCAAGAGGTGTGCCGCGATAATTATTTTTTGTGAAAGATAACCTTCAAGACATTGCCCTGGTCTTGACGCGAGCACCGCCTGGAAAGTGCTCCCTTCCTCATATATATCCCCCCCCCCCTTTTGGGGATAGTGGCTGCCGCCAGACACCGGAGCCTGGTATGGGTCCAAATGCAGTTTACGGTACTGTCCAACTGCAAGGAGCTACGCGACTGGGAACCAAATCTCTCAGCAAGATAGTGATTGATGTGGCAACAAATTTATCATCAGGCCGTTGGGAGCACTGAATACGTGGACTACGAGGACCATCATGCCGTACCAAATGAACAACTTGGTTGTCCACTAGAGGGCCGGACTTTCTCAAAAACAGACTGCCAGTGGCCCACAAACAGTGCTCACTCATCGGGGACTAAACCTCTGAAGAAGTTTGCAGAGACAAACGAAACGCGTCAGGTGCGCCCCACACTCCTTGAAATAAATGCCTGCAAGCCTTGTGTAGCGTGTGCGACTTCACCTCCTTTCTAAAGAAGAAAGCCCCTTCAAACATTTTAAGCGATCAGGTCCGTTCGCAGCAGTACGCACCAACAGTGAGAGCACCACGTTTCCCTGCCATGGACCGACACGGAATATTCGGTCAAACGCACTTTTGGGGATAGTGGTTGCCGCCAGACACCGGAGCCTGGTATGGGTCCAAATGCAGTTTACGGTACTGTCCAACTGCAAGGAGCTACGCCACTGGGAACCAAATCTCTCAGCAAGACAGTGATTGATGTGGCAACAAATTTATCATCAGGCCGTTGGGAGCACTGAATACGTGGACTACGAGGACCATCATGCCGTACCAAATTAACAACTTGGTTGTCCACTAGAGGGCCGGACTTACTCAAAAACAGACCGCCAGTGGCCCACGAACAGTGCTCACTCATCGGGGACTAAACCTCTGAAGAAGTTTGCAGAGACAAACGAAACGCATCAGGTGTGCCCCACGCTCCTTGAAATAAATGCCTGCAAGCCTTGTGTAGCGTGTGCGACTTCACCTCCTTTCAAAAGAAGAAAGCCCCTTCAAACAACATATATATGATCAAGGCCTCTGTGTAGGCCGAAACATCATGCTGTGTGCCGCTTCCTCGAGGGTACAATAAAGAAACATTGCTCACTGCACCTGAGGTCTCCTCTCTTCTTCCTGCGCAGCGGTCTCCAGCACTGGGCTCCGGGCGAGAGGCAGCAGGGATTGTTTCATATATATATATATATATATATGCCACACTTTCCTGCCACAGTCAAAGTAGGAAAACAGCACTCTATGGCAGTGAAGAGGTATATTTGGCAATCAGGGCGGAGACAAACTGCTCTTCAACGCGTTTCAGCAAACATCACCTTAATCATGAGGTCACCCGTCATTGTTGGTGCAGTGATCAAGGCGATGTTCGCTGATTCGTGTCAACAAGCAGTTTGTCTCAGTACTGACTGCCAAATAAATATAACACTCCAGGACAGTGAAGTATCACTGTCCTGGAGTGAGCACGGCGTGGTATACGCCAAAAAGCGTTGGGTTGTTCAGCATCTGAGAAAAGTAAACTTCATGAGCTAAATTGGATCAAGACTTTTCCTTTGGAGGCAAGTGTGTGTCCTGTGTGCTACTATCAGAAGTGATCCGTAAAGTAACAAGGTTCCTCAACCCAGACGGGCACCGGTGCTGGTCCTGGGTAGCGGCTCTTTTGAGGACTTCATGGTGGCTGGTAATATATATATATAGCTACCTTAATCAGCTGTGCTCTTCTCTAAAGCTATCGTATTGTGATCAAGGCAGTTGGATCTGCCGAAACGTGTCAAAGCAATCCGCAATAAACATACGTTGTGAAGATTTCAGCACCTGTTTTGTACTCAGGAAAGCAGAAGTTGGAGACAGGAGATATCTATGTATGTGTATATTTATATTTATAAGCTACCTTGCTCAGTAGTGCTCTTCTCTATATATGTTTACTGACTGCAAAATACAAATTAATATATTTTTTTTACTGATTTTTGTTTCATAATGTGTAATGCTTCTATTGCCCAATGCTACTGCACTTCACTTATTCACTGCTACATTTTCATTGAATAAATACTCAAAAATCCATGGATACATTTGGGAATACAGATATTTCCGTTGCATGCCGCAGTAGGCTTGGAGACGGGCACAAACGTTTTTCAACTTAAGCTTGTCCCAAAGCTGAGTAATGAGTTAATATCACCAACAAAAGATGGCCAACAGAGGCAGCAAAGTGATACAGTGCCCTCTTTATTTGTTCATATGTCTAATTCAGCTAATTTGAAAAGCTCTCTGCATGAAGCTTCTGCGTCATCCAGCAAAAGGTTGCAAACTGGATACGTGATTTGGACCCATTCATGCCCAGTGAAGAGAGTCATGGCACATAATAAGGACATAAAAGAGCAGATTAGCAACTCAAGCACAAAGTTGTTATTGCTCACAGGCAAACTATTCTTTTGCCATTGATATACTCATTTTCTATTAGCAACAAAGCCAATTTTGATGCAACTTGTTTAAATCTTCAGTGCTTTTTCAGTCATTGTGATGGTTCTAGAAGGCTGCTGTCTACACGTAGTGGGGGAGATTTACAATTCTAACTTCAGTCCTGCTATCAGTGGGGATGGTGCATATATTTTGGGGTGTCAATTTATTATTCTAACTACAGCCTATCTAACATGCGTAAATATGCGTTGGAGGGAGGGAAGATTTACTTATATGCTTCTAGTTCTACTAACATAAGGGAAAGATTTATGTATTTAGGGTGGAGATTTACTATAGTTACTGTCATACCTCCAGTTACACTAAGATTGACGAAAGTAGCTCTTTGGGATGGGGAGCAGGGTACTATTATTTCAACGCCCCATCCTACTAACATTGGGGAAAGTGCATATATTTTCATGCGTCAGCTGTATTATTCTAACTCTAGTTTCACAAACACTGGGGTAAGTGCCTATGTTTGGGGAGGGGAGTCAGATTTACTATTCTAACTCCAGCCCGACTATCATTTTGAAAATTCATATATTTGGTGCATGAGGGAAAATTAAATATTCATAACTCCAGTCCTAAATTTGAGGCAGTGCACATTTTCGGGCGTGAGGGAATGAAATCTGCTATTCTAATTACAGTCCTGCTAAAATTAGGGAAATTGTTCCTATGGGGGTGAAATAGTTTGAGATTTATTCTAGTCTTACAAGCACTGGGGAATGTGCATATTGGAGACCGTCAGATTTGGGGAAGTGCATATATTTTGGAGTGAAATGTACTACTCTTCCTCTACCACCACAAACGTTTGGGAAAGTGCATATATCAGGCGGGGGTGGAGGAGTGTGGGGTTTGGTAGGTATGGAGTTTGGTGTTGCACTGGATTTACTATTCGAATACACTATTATAAAATAGATTTGCTATTATGAATCCAGTGCCACAAATACTCTGAAAAGTGCATATATTTAGGGAGAGGGGACAAATTTAGTTTTCTAACTCCTGGTTTCTATCATTGGAGAAAATACAGACATTGGGATTCTGATTTACTATCCTAACTCAAATTAAGAAAATTTGTAAAAGCACAAATGAGTAATATGTATCATACACATTTAATTGAACAACATGTCAAAAAACACAAAATGTATATTAACATTTTATAAACTTTAAAATTATTGAAATGCATTATTGATATTGAATTAAAATTAAAATAGTTAAATTAAAATTAAATATGTATTTAAACTCTCAATCCCACATTTTTTTCTTTAAATAAAAAATATCTCCTTGGCAATACTCATATAGAATTAAATTGATATCACTTAAATCCCCCAACGCATATGTACATTAATGTTCCTAATAAAAAACACCCAAACACGACAAAAAATATGCAACCAATTTTCTTATTTCTACAGGTTATAAAACAGAATTTAAATTAACCCCTCTACTGCGCCCGCGATTTTGCGGAAGTGCGGCACTTCCCCAAAACGGGCGGGGTCGCGTCGGCCATTGGCCGACGGCAGCACCAGCGAGGTAGCGAGGTAGCTTTGCCATCGGCCAATGGCCGACGGCTGCATGGAAGGGGTTAAATAAACATTCTAAAGTAAACAACAAAATAAACACAAAAATTACATTTATTAAATTATTTAAACATTATTAATTTCATATCAATTTAATAAATGGCTATATCACTGAAATAAATCACTTCCCACACATTCCCCAATAACCTCCACAACCTAAAAATAACATATATAGAAAATTACTAACAATCATTTGATGTCTATTACCATTTATTTTGAAATTCATAATGAAGTTGAATGCATATTACATATACATTATTGTTTATATCAACACTACCTACCCAAAGCCCCAATAAACTCAGCAACCTGAAAGAAAATAATTACAATAATTGAACATGTATTTAAATATTAGCTTTACAAAAAGAATAACCAACTCAAAAGATATATCAAAATGTTATTATATATAAAAAATATTTGGGTAAACTATATAATAATCTTTGATATTGTTTTTGTTTTTAAGTGATACACAAAACCTCAATACATATCCCTTAAATGTATGGTAACTATGATATTCTGACCATGATATTATGGTCAAATGATATTTTGGAGTCAATATCCACATGCCATACAGCACTGACCAGTGTGCAAGGGCATATCCCCCAACCGACTGGTGCAAAAAATAATTTTCCCACAGTAGGAGTACAGACAATGTTTTTGTACTGGTTGGTGCAAATAAAAGCGTTGCACTAGTCACTCAGTGGAAATATTAGTGAACAATTGGACTGTACTTATGCAAACTGTATTTAATCTTTGCCCTGCCCTGAAACTCAATGGAAGAGAGTGTGACAGAGGTATTTTGAGCACAGACCACATTAAAGGTACTTTTGGCTGACAAGTAACACAAGATAAATAGGGCAGAGAGCACTACTGTGAAATAATCCAAAAACAGAATTACAATGCATTTATAATGTGTTTAAGTGAATATAAATGTCTTTATTTATATAATGCTTCTGGGGCTGTTACATAAAGTGCCCTGAAGGCTCAACAGACATGTGTGCAGGCTTTCTGTGACCCCCCTCTCCGGTCCCTTTGATATTACACAAGAGGTCGCATAAGTTTGTGTGCTCCATTATGAAATACAGAATGTGACGGGGCACTTACAGCAGGGGCGCGATTCAAGGTGAGGCTGCCACGTTTGCCTGGGGACATGTTTCTAAGCTATTTAAGGAAACTCTTTGCCTCTGCACCCGCGCTGTATAATGAATGCAGACAGAAAGGCAAAGAGACCATCAAAAGCTACATTGACTGTGTGCCACAAAGAGGTGGTGCATCTGTTTGTAGCTTGTACTGCTGTAGATTCACATGCACCAGCCCAACTCTTCAGAACATTTTGTGGCCACTGTATTTACTCTGCATCTCGCCCCTGCACCATATTTTTCATTTTTCATTCAAGCTCCACACATCTCATCCTCTGTGCGTATAACAAGCCTACATAGAATCAATGCACTTGCACAATAAACATGAAGTAGAGGAGTCACAGCACATAATGTGACTCTAGTCTAGAGTCTTCAAAGAAAAAAACGTATGTTTGAGCCCAACACCAGAAGGCCGGAGTATGCTAAACATGTGAATCTACAGCAACGAAATGCAGCTTACAGGGTAAGTGGTACCAATTGTGCGCCCCCCCCCCTAAAATTCTCTTCTAGAAACACCAGTGATACTCCACACCTGCACAAACACACATACACTTCTTTCAAACAGCTTGTTCATAGGATGTGCACCCAAAACCTTTGTTTCATCCTATGCCATTGCAAACTAGGGAACGGAGGGCCCGCTCTCTTTTTGTCTTGCCAAATCAAACTGCCCTATAACCGTGCTCATCTGTTTCAGATGGAGACTACTTTACCTTCACGAGGCACGAACCGATTGGAGTGTGCGGACAGATCATCCCAGTAAGTAGTAACCCGCTAATTTCTTCTGTTTATTTTCCTTTGGCTCTGCTCTTTCTTGTGGCGCACACAACGTGGGTTCTGCAGCTGCGCTTTCCGTCATAAATCACCAGAAAAAGGCAGGCTTATATTGTTGACATATCTTCAACAGCTTCTCCGCCAGTGCTTATTTGAACAGGTTACTGGGGGCTTTAAGTCTGTTATTAGGAGGGGAGTTCTCAAGGCATGGAATTCCCTAGATTTAGGGGGAAAAGTGAAAATGAAAACAAACCTAAGTGCTAATTCACTCCCAGTGTTTACGGCTGTCAGCGTCTCATTGGAGCGGGAATGACGGGTGCTAAGAGGTTCGCTTTCCTACGGCGGCCTAATAGAGTCACATCTAAAAAGCGATAACAGCAGTAACTGTAAAAATGGCGTCATATTTTTTGTATTAATTTCAGTCAACAGGTGCTTGCGTTCGAAGTCCGTTCCCAGGCAGAGACCCATGACTGTAAAGGATTATCGTGTCAGCTGTTGCTGCGTTCCACTGCGTCTTCTCGCACTCTAGAAGGTTCTCCCAGGGCTGGCGTTGGTTTAGCCAATGGCCAGTTAACAGGGTGTTGTTGTTGCATGTGGTGAACATCAGCATGTCGCAGACGTTGATAAGAGTTGCTGGTACAATCTGGAATTACAAAGCTGCGTGGAAACTGAAAAACTCTCGTTTTCTTTCTAAAGGATCCAGTTAGCATCATTTTGAGTTTTGGACACACAACACTATGTTATGATAAACTCTTTCTGAATCTAGTTGCACATTGGAACTGGTTATAGGTGTTTAATAATGTTTATTGGTTTCAGCAGATACTTTATGTCAAGTAGCATGCTTTTTTTTTTAAATGTATTTGGTAGACATCTAGGTGGGTGTGTAAAAAGTGGAACAACTGGATAGAAGCAATTAGAACTGGTTACCTGCGCTCTTGGTTGGGAACCAATTGTGTGTCTACATACTGCTGACACTAGTTCTTTCAGCAATGGATCACTTAGAGGATTTAGTCATAGATGGTGCCCCAAAATACTAATCTATTGGCATTGGCGATTTTAATTAGCCAATGAAATAACAAAATACACAAAATATTACCATGATGCTGGCTAATCTCTCCTTACAACTTGCAGAGGCAGGCAACTGTCCAAGGGAATTGTTTAAAATGTTACAGAGTTTTGTAAAACCCACAGCTAGTGAGAGCCCCGATGATGCTTCACAAACACTTTGTGATGAGATTTCTATGTTCTTTGAGGACAAAATTAATCTCATCTACAACAAAATTTTAGCCTCTAGGGGTGCAGGAACCACGACTTCCCTCCCCAATGACCCACCCACACAGAATAAAAACTCATTACTTACCTTCCCTCCAGTCAGTGATTTAGACCTGCCAACCCTCATCAACCACATAAAAACCGGTTCTCCAAATGACTACCTCCCTGCAAAAATGGTCGCCCCTCTGATCACCCTCTTGGGACCCTCCATCCAGTCTGTAATGAACATCTCACTGCACCCTCTTGGGACCCTCCATCTGGTCTGCAATGAACATCTCACTGACTGAAGGACAAGTCCCAAGGGAATGGAAGATTGCGGTGGTAAACCCAATAAGGAAAAAAGCGGCCTCCCCCTGGACGGATCTCTCTAACCTTCGGCCCATCTCCCTCCTACCATACATCGGTAAGATGACAGAGAAGCACGTGAACACCCACCTATCAAATCATATCGAGGCAGCGGAAGGCCTGGACCATTCACAATCTGGGTTCAGGCCTAATCACAGCACCGAATCAGCCCTCCTAGCAGTGACCAACAACATCAGGATGACACTGGATGGTGGGGGGTCTATGATTCTGGTGCTGTTGGATTTATCCGCTGCCTTCGATACGGTGTCTCACGAAGTGCTTCTCGGTCGTCTGAGGGATGTGGGACTGGGAGGTGTAGCTCTGTCCTGGATGGAAAGCTTTCTCTCCTGCCGCTCTCAAGAAGTCAGATTGAGCTCCCATAAATCCATCTCTAGGGAGCTCACCAGGGGTGTGCCACAGGGCTCATGCCTAAGCCCCACATTATTTAATGTGTATGTGGCCCCCCTGGCTGACCTAGTGAGGTCCTTTGGGTTTACCCCGGTGTCTTACGCCGACGACACCCAACTTCTGTTCCCTTTTAAAACCTTTACACCTGCTCTACAAAAATCTTTTGCAGAAGGAATGAGGGCTGTGTCAAAGTGGATGGCTAAGAACTGCCTACAATGCAATGTAGGCAAAACAGAAGTACTACTGTTTGGGGAAGCGGTCTCACTATGGTCTGATGAGTGGTGGCCCCTAGAACTGGGACCTGTTCCCATCCCAAAACAGACCGTGAAAAACTTGGGAGTGCTATTCGACCAAGCCCTGACATTTAAAGACCATGTCAACCAAGTTGTCGGTACATGTTTTAGGGCCATTGGACTGTTGAGAAGGGTGTTTCCCTACCTACCTGACAACCATAGGAAGACCTTAGTCCAGGCATTAGTTATTAGTAGATTGGACTACTGCAATGGCCTTCTTTTATCAACCAACGAAGGCCAATTTAACAAACTGCAAGTAGTCCGAAACACGGCGGCGAGGCTAGTCCTAAACGCTCCATCCAGGACCCCCTCCCGACCTCTACTGACTAAACTCCACTGGCTGCCAGTGCGGCAACGCACTAAGTTTAAAATTTTGTGCACTATCCACAAATGTCTGATAGGAAAGGGGCCCAAATATCTAACAAAGGCCTTCCAACCCTATGTCCCAGGTCGCTCCTTACGATCCAGCAACCTCCAGTTGTTACAGGTTCCCAGAATTAAAAAATCTCGCCAAGGAGGCCGTGCTCTGGCACACACTGGACCTGCTCTCTGGAACTCTCTTCCACAAACACTAAAACTTATCACTAATCACCTATCCTTCCGAAAAACCCTCAAAACTCATCTTTTTACAAGTAGTTAAACCTTCTTCATTCCCTCAGTTACTTTCTAACATGAACTGGGATAATCTATGTTCCTTCTGTTGGCAAAAGCGCGGAGATACCCCTTCGGGGGTCTATTCAGGCGCGATACAAGCATATAAAATAAATAAAATAATTTAGAAGCCCAAGATATTGTTCAGCAGGTAAAATGTCTACCCAGACAAAAGATTTCACCTTAGAATTAGTCTTTCATGTTTAAATTGTCTCTTTCTGTGCATAAGCAAATACCACAAAAAGAACTGCTGGTAAGGGTTACTCACATAACCACTAAGGTTAGGAAATTTTTCTGGCAGTCTTTGATGGCCAAATTCCTCTTAAAAATGCAAACTATGCGAAAATACGCACAATCCCTTTGGTTTACTGCCCAGCTACGTGAAGCAGAACAGACAGTACATTAATTGAAAAGGAAATGCATGTCTTATCACTATCGAGATAAAGAAAGATTTTATCAGCTTCAATGCTATTACTTTTCATTGATAGGCAATACAAAAAAATATATTGTTGCACAATAGGGATTGCTCCAAAAACAGTAATTTTACTGCCCACTATAATAACCATACTGACCAGAATGACCTGACTTCTCCTAATAAGCAGTAATGTTTAAGTTTTTACATGTCCGTACTGACATTTCTAAAAGAAAAAAAAGCCTTTAGCTTAATTAACGTTGCCAGTGCTTTATACCTGAAATACCCATGTAAATGGGCCACTTCTCCTCACTCCCCAGATCCTAGATTAATTTGCTTCTTTATCTTACTTTCAAGCTATTGCTCTTTTTAGCTATTTTTTTATCCTACCCAAAGATCTCTTTCACTGGTGCACCTGATAGCTTTTCTAGGCCCCTGGTAAAAATATGACATAGTATTTCAGTGTCTCCGAAGGGTAATTGACAAAGAATTAAACTTTACTATCATGACTCTACTATTAAACATGCTTAGAAAAACCAATAGGTCTAGTTTTAATGTGACAATGCAGACTACGTGAATGACAATAATTGGGAATTAGGTGAAACTTCACATGTGACAAAAACCTTAAGCACCATTACTAGAAGGTAGATTGTTAATTCAAAATGTAAATATACTAATTGCCTTTACTCCAGGATACAAAAAGAACTTGTATGCCTGCTCCAAGTCACCAAAAATGTGGTTTTGGAACTTATGGCAGGCGTAAAAAGTAGAGATTCCATTTCAGGAGCAGGATAGACTATCCACTAATTGTTGATACAATCTCTGACACGTTTACTTACCTGCAATTATCCATATTCCGTTGTTTACCACCCTCCACCCTGCCCCTCCTTTCTCAAAATAATAATTTCTCTAAAGGAGCAGAGGGCAGAATTAAAGGCCAAATGAATGGCTACCACAGTGTGTCTAATAAAAAACAGCGTTGTGCTGTGAAAGACTTATGACACAAGTAAAGCTTGAGAAATCAGTAACATAGCAGCTTGACATCATGAACACAACAATGCTCGGTTTTAATGTTTTCCCTCAACTTTGATTTTTAACCCCTTTCAGTGGAACTTCCCGCTGCTGATGTTTGCCTGGAAGATCGCACCAGCTCTTTGCTGTGGTAATACCGTCGTTATTAAACCAGCAGAGCAAACACCGCTCAGCGCACTCTATATGGGATCTCTCATCAAAGAGGTAGGAATAATTGACCGGAATGCCTAGTCTTTCTCCTCCAATGCTTGCTGTAATTTTAGTTTCATGATCTGCTTTCACAAACCGTTTTGCGCTAATCCTCTTTTGGCAGGCTGGATTCCCTCCTGGAGTCGTCAATATTTTGCCAGGATATGGTCCAACTGCAGGCGCAGCAATAGCTTCTCACACTGGCATCGATAAAGTCGCTTTCACAGGATCAACTGAAGTAAGTGTGTTCCAAGTAACGTCACTGTGTGGAGTATGACTAAGTAACATCTAGCATATCCAGCCTATTTAAGTACATCTGGTGGTCACAAACTAATATGAAAATCAGTAGTTTTGATGCAGTGGTAATTTGCCTTCACACAATGTTATTCTTAGAAGGTGGTTCTGACACTATGGGCCGCCAGGATTTTTTCACTTTTTGAACACCTAATTGTTGAGCTTTTACTGTGAGGGAGCCTCATTGTTTGGGACATACCCACAGTGAACGCATAATTAAAGAGACTGCATGGGGATTTTACTGGTGTCCCCCTGGCTTGACCAGGCCGCTACGCAGCAGATGGAGTAAAGGACACCGGGCTGGTTACATGCAGACACATATGTACAGGTGTGTGCACACGTGAACGGGCTGCGTAGGGGAGATTCCTGGCATGCGCAGTCCAGGAGCAGCTACAAAGTGAATGCTGTGGCAGGACTTATGCAGAATTGGGTGGTGACATGGATTAGGCTTTATACAGTGGGAAGAAACATGGCAGGGAAAGTCAGTGTGCTTTACAGTGTGTATTCCATGATTCTCTTATGGGGATAGGGAGCACATGGGCTAGTTTTATTTTCCTAAGGCCTACAAATTCCAGACACATACTAAAGTCCACTGTAATGGGTGTGAGAATAAGTGTTCTGCAGAGTCCAAAAGTCATATTTGTACTACTTTTAAGTCATCCAGAAATGTCATATTCCTCTGAGTCAGCCATAACCAAGGCCTGGTTGGGGCCTGCCCTCAGCAGGCTGGATTGATAACCTTTCTTGCACTAGCTAAGGCCTCCTCTCCAAGGAAGAGAAGATGGATAAAGCTACATGCTCATCTATCAGCAGCTATCACTGGTTGTCAGGCACCACGTTGCACCAGGGAGAAGACTGCCCAGGGGGGGAGGGGCTTTTTCTGAGACCATGTGGCAGGAGACCTTGGACGACGCCATCTTGAAACAACCCAAAGGCCTAGGCAGGAAGGAGGGAGCAGGGGCAGAGAAGTGATGTGTCGCTGTGTGATAGGGCAACCAGAGACTTCCTGCCAGCCCCCTCCCCAACTTCTTAAAAGAACTTGCACAGAAAGAGGAGCTCTCTCTGGGGTGTGGCCTATTAGGCAGAGGGTGCTGGAGCCTGGCGCAATGGGCAGTTGGAAGGAGGAACACCCTGACTGCTCCAGAATCCTGAACATCACCAGAAGAAGAGTCCAGGACCAGGGCGCAGAAGCAGGGGCCTCTGCGCAGGGAGAAGAGAGGCCCAGGAGGAGAGCCAGGTGAAAGGCTGGCGCAGGGAGCCAGTGAAGACAGCCCCCCGCAGAATCCACCCTCTGGGAGACCCGGAGGGCGAAAGTAGAGTGCTCCCAGTGGCTGGGATGCGACACCAGGAGCAAGAGAGGGCAAAAATGGCGCAGATCAGTACCCTGGGGCCTGAGATATGCCCCCCAGAAGGTAGTAGACCTTTGACCTCCAAGAAGACCGCTGCTGAAGTGTGTGGGGCTCCGCCGCCGGTCTTTAATGGGCCCCTGGGGTGGGTCAGGCCCGGGAGCTGCGCCCAACAGAAGTAAAGGCGGGGAGCGCCGTCGCGCTCCCTGTGAAGAATGTGCCCCCGCGGGGTGCCAGTGTAAAAACAGGTCAAGGACAACCAATATTTGCCCGGTGGTATCGCCTCTTTAACCCACAAAATATTAATCAATGAAGAGGCAGGCGCTGGAGACTGGAAGGCAGGAAACAAGGTTTATTCTCTCCGGAGGAGAACACATCAGTTCGGACAGCCAGTATCGTCACGAGGTGCTCTAACCGCATCTCTGAGGCCTGGCCTCTTATACACAGTTTTGTGATCTTTATTGCAGGTAACACATTCTTGCAATGCTTTGAAGTATGAAAGGACATCCTCGGAATCTCCCCTTCAGGCCCGTTCCCACACACATTTACAGTTGAAGTCCCCACCCCGGTCACAATAGGTGATGATTATCGCGCAGCTGGACATTCCGCCGATTCACGGAATGTGTGGGGTTGATCGGATATCATAGGGTGGGGGCTTTGATCAATTCGAGGGTCCTTTAATGGGGGAAGCTTCCTACTGTACGGGGGGGGGCAATAAACAGTATCCGCAGGGCCAGGTGGCGGCCTGGGAACGGGGAAGACAAACGGGCACACAGGAAAAGGGGGTTTGTATCGAAGGGTCTGGGACCATGAAAGGAACGAAGGGAGGTGTCGCGCTGGGAACAGGATGGGGTTCTGAGGCAGAGCTGCGCTGAAGAGGGGTTTATGACCCAAGGCATGTGAGAGCGGGGGGTGGCCAGTGCGTGGGGGGGCTTGTGAGGGCAAAGGGCTGTGCTGGGGGCCAGTGGCGTGCAGAGGGTGGTTCTGATCGAGGCACCTAAAATGGCGGGTGCGCACGACAAAAAGTGTGGCATCAGGGGAAAAGGCAAGATGGCGCAGATAATGTTTACCAAACCGTACTAATTTTCCACAGTCCTCCCTTTAACATTCCCAAGACATCTTGCTGGCCTATTTCCTATCCATGTCTACTGTGGCGGTCATAAGTAAAGAAGTAGGAACCCAGGTGAAGGAGCTATAAACATTACATTTAAAATCTTTCGTCTTAGGAGGCGGGCCTATCGATAAGCTCGTTTGCAGGAAAGTCATAGTAATGCAATATCGGACAAAAACGATTCTGTAGTGAGAGCGTTGGGTACATTTCATAGATGCTTATAGTCATTCGGAATATGAGCGGATAGGTTATTACATATGTGAGTTCTTTTTGTATTCGGTTGGAGCATAATCAATACAATGGTGGCTGGGAGAGAAATGAGACGTAGTAAAAATGATAATCAGAGGTGTCATTGTTCGAAGGGGAAGTCCTATTGTCATGGATCATTATTAGTGAGTTCTCAGCATTCTTTGTCGTCTTCTGTTGGCACTGTGGAGCACCGGCGGTGGAGCTACGTGTCCAGCTCTATTCTAGGTCCCGCGTTGCAGGGCATGACCTTTTCCTCGCTTTCCTGGTCAAAAAGGTCCTTTTCGCCCTGTGTCCTTTTGAGTCGATTGTCAAAGAGTTCATGTGGAAGAAGGGGGGTGTGTGAGTAGTCCTTAGGGTAGGTCGGAGGAAAAGGGGGATGGAGCAGGGCCAGATCGGGAACAGACCAGGGGGACGGAAAATTTTAGGTAGGCGGGCCCATGACCGAGTTCAGAGAGCGGGGACTTTTCGGCACACGTTGATCATCGAGCAGGGGCGTCAGGTCAGCCCTTTCCTCTCATTTTGTCGGAAACAGTGCCTCGTCCTGCGACTCCTTACTGTTGCGGTCTCGTCTTGGCCAATGTCGCAGATGTTCCACGATCTGTAGCCAGGCCGCGTGCTCCCACATCCGGTCTCTCTCTCCTCCGACAGTGGTACCCTTAAATGAGTTTGAAAAGACAGTCTTTAGAGAATTGGCAGAGGAAGGTAATCACATAAGTCTATTTCTCTCCCAGCTCCAAGCAAATGAGAAACATTCGTTACATTGGGGTTCACAACCAACATATAAATAATTGATGATGGGCTTGCTGGATTTCCTATAACTTTCTTTCGTAACTATTTCTTTGGTGTTTGTTGGTGTTACATTCATTGTCGTGGTACGAGATCTGGTACCTATTCATTGCATTTTGTTTATTACAGTCACATCAGTTCTTCTGGCAGAGACCCACTTTCCTAGTACGAGCCTTACGAAGCTATACCGTTCTCCAGGGCTTTATATTTTACGAAAAAGTGCAACGTGCTACCACCATGGTCTGATAGGTATCTTTCTGAGGAACGAACATAGGCTAAACAATTTTCCATTCGATCAATGCATCCTACCTTTCAGCTAAACATTTTACTTCTAACAGGGTTTATTGCAACAATTTCTTCATTTTGGTCTAATCTTAACTTTGCAAACATCATTCTAATTCCTACATAGTCTCTTACAACCTGACTACTTCATTAAAAAACCGAGGTCTTATGGAAAACAACTAGGAACATAGCAAACTGTGGTGAGGGACTATCGTCTTGCTTTGTGTCATGAGGGCGTTATCTAGCAGAAGGCCACAGTTCAGTTGGTAAGCGTTCAGTGACATTTCTCGAATTCTAAACTCTGTAGCTTGCTCATCAACAAATCATTTCTAGGAACAACGGCTGGCCTGTGTTAGTCGTAAGTCGACCCATCTCTTACAACCGGGGGTGAGGGACATTTTTAAAACTCTCGTCCGGGGCAGCTGATACAAAACTGAGGGCGTTCTGGGAAGATGGGGATGTTTCGATCACTTTTACTGTTTGGGTATTGAGACAATTCGGGACGGGGAAGGTCGCGTTATCTGAGGCATTTTTTTTTTTTTTTTATCATAGAAGCCACTGACATGTAGTTCCCTTATTACGGGTCAGATTAGGGAACCTCAGTCGTCTTACCTGTCCTTTCCTTTTTGGCCAATTCTAGGTTTCATCAATATTTAGCAGAAAGGAGAGGTAGTGACACGGCATCAAGGTGATTTTTATTTAAGACAAATTTTCGCAAATACTTGCGGTAGCTGGAGCCAATTGGGTGGTGCACCAGGGGTGGCGGTTTGCCAATTAGGTGCTAGTCGTTCAGAAGAGTGAGAGTGTGGAGGAGAGAGAGAGAGAGAGAGAGAGAGAGAGAGAGAGAGAGAGAGAGAGATGTGCAACAATAGGCTAAATAGTACACGTGCGACATGGGGAGTGGCCGTGTATTAAGATAGGCTATTCAGCACATTACACAACATGAGACATTACGGGTCTCTGTTAGAATTTTGAAAGCATGCAGTTTGGGACGGACGAGCATTAGGCCGGGTACAGGGGACATGCATTGAGTAAAAGGCACCATTGTGTCGCACTTCTCGCACTCTCGGTCCTTTGACTAGTTAAGTCAATGCCTCAGTCGCATAAAAACATTTTCTCATAGTCTCAGACATACGTGACATGTGCCCATTCACGCAACACGGATTAGGGGTGATCGTGTTTCATCATATCATACAACTTATTGGCTCTTTCGTTACGAGAGCAGTTTGTGGGTGTGCTTAGGTGCCACCTTGCAGCGTTAGTCCGCTTCATGTATCAGACATGGCGAGGCTTCAGATCTTCACCATACCTCAGTCGTGATTCCAATGTAACCTGTAGAGGGAGGAAAAGGGGGGAAAGGAGGGGGACAACATTCGAGCATATCAAATGCATGGGCACGAAAGTCCTTTACTTACCACATACTCGTCTTATCTCCTCGGGATAGAATCCCTGGGGTCTTGGTTTCTGAAGCCAGGGGGGGGGGCAGTGTGTCCTTATAGGCCGTGTGTAGGGAAACGTTAAAAAAATCAGAGGCACTTAGTGCGAGGTATCTAGTGGGTAGATGTATCTAGCTATCGGGGTCCTTAAATCTTTTTCAACGCTGTGATGTTCTAAGGCATATCAGCTCTTCGGCCAACTCTGTTCCCTAGTACCTTTGAGTGCCGTACCTTTATAACATTCTATCATTTACACCGCTTCACTTTACCCGTCCTCAGAAGTCGAGGTCCTTCTCCATGCGTTAGTTCCTGAGCCAGTTGCATACTTGGAGGCAGAGTATCGTGTCTTAGATTCGATCCTCCATCCGGGGCTGAGCAACCATTTTCTAATAACCTTAAAAAGAGAGCAAAGCAGGGTGCACAGAAAAACTCTCCCGCTGTTCCCATATTTAAAGAAAAGCATGCAATACCTGTTCATAGTTTGGAAAACCTTTATTTGCACAATCGTTCAGCATGTAGATATGAGAGTGCAATCGTATTTGGCCGGACACGGCGATGGCTGAAGCACGTACAGTAAGGGGGGTATTTTGCAGCATTAAAAACATTTAAAAGGGTTTATTTATTCATTTGCAGAAAACTAAAAAGGTCTATCAATAGGTGAGGGATCAAGGGGCATTCATTTCATAATTGGAAGCACAGTCAGACTAGTTGCAATCAAATTCCTAAATGCATACCGTGGGCGTGTGTCACAAGCGAGGTTATGTATCAGTTACAATAATATCATAATAAATCGTACATTGAAACCAACATTTTTTTAACAGGGTCCTTTTACATGTTCGTCGAGTGAACCCTCCCTCTTTGTCGTCAAGTGTACAAAAGATCATATACATATCTCAGAACATCAAGTCTTATTAGTTAAAAACACCACGAGGTGTTCGTAAGTTCTTATTGACACCGGCGCCATTTTGGACGGGGCCGGGTTAGTCCGGAAGTAGCATCAGGGACAAAATGTTTCCCACAACCGGCGGTTGGACCAGAGTCCTTTTCGGCAGTTCAAAAAAACTCGTGCTAACAGAAGGGGTGGCTATGTCGTGGTTATTTCGTTAGCGATCAAGGCAGTTGTTCCTCATCGGAAGCCTGCAGGGGCCGAGGGCTCCGGGGACTTTTGTAGAATCTTCAAGGCTGTGGGGATGCTGTCGGAGGTGGGGGCTCGTGCCCCGGTGGGCAAGCGTCCGAGTTACACTGCTGGTCAGAGTTACTTTAGCGGCCTAGACCCGCCTTCCAGGGGGCCCAGACGCCATTTTGAGGCCCCACAGCAGCCGCCCTTCGTCGAGTCTGCAAGAGTGGAAGAGGCCCTTTGGGGTGAAAGAAATGGAACACCGTGCCGTAGGAGCAGGACATTCGGCTAGGGTGCAGCTGTGGTGCCCCCACCTGGGGGGGCGAGGGAGACTCGTTCACGCCGTCTCCCTCTCCCAGTGCACCCCACGCCGCCCCTTCTCACGGGCATACATGATGGCCACTCCACATCCCGTGCTCCACAAGTACTCTTGAGGGCCATCGTATGTCTTGTGCTGCGCAAGTATGGCCGGCGCCATCCCATGTCCTGTGCTGCGGAAGTATGGCCGCCTGCAGTGCATGTCCTGTGCTGCGGAAGTATGGTCGCCGTTGCATGTCCGGTGCTGCGCAAGTATGGGCACCGCCGTTGCATGTCCGGTGCTGCGCAAGTATGGGCGCCGCCGTTGCATGTCCGGTGCTGCGCAAGTATGGGCGCCGCCCGGCTGGAGGATTTCGGCGCCGGGCCGGGGGCTGGGAAACCTCCTATCCGGGGAGGTGGGAGAAGGCTCGTCCGCGTCGCCTCTCCCTCCCAGCCCACCCTGTACCAATTTTCAGCAGAGGTATTTGTGATGGCCGGACCGGGGCTGGGAAACCTCCTATCCGAGGAGGTGGGAGAGGCTCGTTCGCGTCGCCTCTCCCTCCCAGCCCACCCGGTACCAATTTCAGCGGAGGTATTTGTGATGGCCGGACCAGGAGATACGAGGGAGGGGGTCATCTGCACCCGCCTCCTCCCTACTCGTGGTCCGGGGGACGCCACCCCACGAAGAAGAGGAAGGGACGGCCATTTCATGCTGGGCCCGTGGTGCCCCCTGGACATCCCGCTGGCGATCTTTTCGATCGATGGCTGTCAGCAGGCCCCGCCCCACACGTGCTTTGTGTTTCACCTTCCGGATGGGCGTGACCGGTGACCTGCGGCATTTCGGGAGCTTCCGGAGCGGGGGTAGGTATTTTGTTTGGACAGGCATGTCTGGGTAATGGGGGGTTGTCTATGCAGGCCTGTAATTGATCCTTTTTTTTTTTTCAGAGTGGGGGGGGGGCAACAGAGAGTAATCAGTCCCATTGCACTCGAAGTTTGAGTTCATTAATGGAATGTATACTAATCTGTCCGAGACTACTCTGTGTATTGTTTCTGTAGGTTATCCGAAAAAGGGTGGCTTTTTTGTGTTAGGGAACAGTAGCGGTAGTACGGGGTTCGTCACCGGGTAACTTAGAGCTAGACTGGGTTTCCCGTCTTAGCGTTGTTCGATCTATGAGGACTCAAACATGTCGCTGAAATCGGTCTGGCGAAATCTGTGCCATCGGGCATAATCAAACGTGGTGGTTCTATCTGGCCTGTCCGCGTCAGTCTGATTTATCTTTGTCTCACGCCTTTTCCCTTTCTGCCGGCCTGTTATTTCTGTCGGCCCTCTGCTCTTACCCTCGTTCAGTAGAGTCGGGCATTGGGCTTTCCAGTGCCCGGAAAATTTACAAAAAGCACATTGGTTTTGCCCTAAGTCTGGTCGTCCTGTGCGTAGTGTCGGGGGATTACTTTCGGGTCGTTGTGTCTTGGGGTTGTCCTGTCGATATATTCCTTTACCTACTCTGACTTCGTCTCTTTTCTTTCGTTGCATTGCTTCTTTGCGCCACATACCGAGACTGTCGAGCATAATAGGCGTTGTCTTATTACTACAAAGGGCTATTTCTAACGTTTCTATTTTATCAAGATCGAAGGATCCTATCAGTGGCCACTGTTTCTCTTGATTTTCTTTGGTATACCTGTGCCACAGCTTACTATAGGCTATGGTAACTAATCCATACTTTGTGAACATGTCTTTATTAGGGGTGCCTTCCAGCGGAGCTAGATGGTCCACCTCTAATAAACGGTCCGGGCTGAACCAACTACCAATCAGTGGGGAGAAGACAGACATGACGGCTCACAACGAGGACAAAAAGTCAGCACTGCCTATCTTATCACTGCGTGCAAAGACTAGACAGAATATTTCTATTCTACTTTGTTTGCAGGCAGTGAATACCTCATGAACCAATATCAAAAAGTCAATAAACAATCAGTGGGGAGAATAAGTAGGCCCGCAAAAAGGTCTGCGTCCTCTACCCTTTCACTATCTGCAAAGAGGAACCTGTTCTTTCCTGTTTGCAGACAGAGAATCTCCAGAAAACAATCCGCGAACAGTAGTTCGGGGTCAAAAACAATTAATCAGTGTGGGAGAGGGAAATCTCCCGAGAGTTCAAAACAATCAATCAGTGGGGGAGAAAGATAGGCACGATGGCTGCGTTACCTATCCTTCACTGTTTGCAAAGAGAGAGAGCCTATTGTTTCTCCGTTTGCAGACAGTGAATCTCCAAACAAGTCAACAAAGAGTAATACTAGTATTTTCCGATCAATTAAACAATCATTTGGCAATTCGTCGTGTTTACACGACCTTACCCGGACCGTATGGACAGTTTCTTATCTTCCGAATCCAGCGCCCGATCGTCCTCTTTTCCTCGTATTCCTCGCGGCACTCCTGATGGTTCCCAGTCAGGACCGTAGATCACTCGAGAGAGGTCTGTTCGGAACCAGTGAAGTTCGGATGATCGGCTGCCAGACGAGGGTCTATTGGGCAAGAGCTCTCCCGATCGTTGCAGTCGTTCACTCTGTCGTCAGGACCTCTCCCACTGGATCCACGTGTCGCTGATGGGCCCCACGTTGGGCGCCAATTGTAAAAACAGGTCAAGGACAACCAATATTTGCCCGGCGGTATCGCCTCTTTAACCCACAAAATATTAATCAATGAAGAGGCAGGCGCTGGAGACTGGAAGGCAGGAAACAAGGTTTATTCTCTCCGGAGGAGAACACATCAGTTCGGACAGCCAGTATCGTCACGAGGTGCTCTAACCGCATCTCTGAGGCCTGGCCTCTTATACACAGTTTTGTGATCTTTATTGCAGGTAACACATTCTTGCAATGCTTTGAAGTATGAAAGGACATCCTCGGAATCTCCCCTTCAGGCCCGTTCCCACACACACTTACAGTTGAAGTCCCCACCCCGGTCACAATAGGTGATGATTATCGCGCAGCTGGACATTCCGCCGATTCACGGAATGTGTGGGGTTGATCGGATATCATAGGGTGGGGGCTTTGATCAATTCGAGGGTCCTTTAATGGGGGAAGCTTCCTACTGTACGGGGGGGGCAATAAACAGTATCCGCAGGGCCAGGTGGCGGCCTGGGAACGGGGAAGACAAACGGGCACACAGGAAAAGGGGGTTTGTATCGAAGGGTCTGGGACCATGAAAGGAACGAAGGGAGGTGTCGCGCTGGGAACAGGATGGGGTTCTGAGGCAGAGCTGCGCTGAAGAGGGGTTTATGACCCAAGGCATGTGAGAGCGGGGGGGTGGCCAGTGCGTGGGGGGGCTTGTGAGGGCGAAGGGCTGTGCTGGGGGCCAGTGGCGTGCAGAGGGTGGTTCTGATCGAGGCACCTAAAATGGCGGGTGCGCACGACAAAAAGTGTGGCATCAGGGGAAAAGGCAAGATGGCGCAGATAATGTTTACCAAACCGTACTAATTTTCCACACCAGGAGCCCACCCTGACCCCTGGCAAACATGAAGACGGGGAGCGCCGTCGCGCTCCCTGTGAAGAGGTGTAGGGGCCCAGGATCCCAACTCCAAGCACCGTCTGAAGAAGGAGGTGGGGGAGCGCCATCGCGCCCCCCACGAAGATGAAAGACGGGCGAGTGCCATCGCCCCCCCCCTGCGAAAATGTGCCCAAGGGGCCTGGGACCACATCCCCGGGCCCCGAAGAAGAGGAGGAGCAGGGGCGGGGAGCGCCATTGCGCCCCCCGCTGAGAGGTCTTGAGGGGCTTGGGACCACATCCCCAGGCCCCGAAGCAAAGCCGGGGAGCACTGCCGCGCTCCCCGTGTAGATGGCCTTGCAGGGGGGTGCCAGGAGCCCACCTTGGCCCCCCAACAAAGAACTGAAGGATGGGGAGTGCCTTCCCGCTCCCCGCGAAGGTGAGCAGGGGTGCCAGGGATCCCATCTCCGGGCCCCGAAGTGCGGGAAGGAGGGGGGAGTGCCGTTGCACTCCCCGAGGCCCGCGCAAGCTTCCGTGTCTGCCCGCCAGAGCGGCCAGACCAACTCTGCACGGCCAACTCCCGCGGCTGCGCGCGAGGTGCCTGCTGGTCGGGGAGCCGGCAGGGGCAGCTGGGGGTGGTTTCCCCTGGCTGCACTCCAAAGGGAATGCCTGCGGGGGTCCTGGGTGGGACCAGGACCCAGAAAAGGTGCCTGGGCCCTGATAATGGGCAGAGTGGCTGGGGGTGGGCTCCCCACGCCGCATACTCACCTGGGGGTCCGGTTGGGACCGGGCCCCCCATCGAAGGCAGGAGATGTAGCGAAGCATCCGACAGCGCGATCGCGGCTCCCTCCAAAGCAGCGGGGGAGCCGCTACTATAATATGCAAAGGTTCCTATAATGCCCTGCAGGCCAGGACCGGCATGCAAGAGCAAACCACTTTTTCTCTGTGCATGGTGGCCCCAGGAGAATGGAGTCACCACCAAGTGCGTGACAAGGTGCCCGGGGAGCTGCTGGAGAAGCGCAGTTTCCCCCCAGCACGAAGAGGAAAGTCCCCCCTAAGTCTCTTGGGGGAATGGAAGAAATAACCCCTCAAGGTCTCAGCCTGCATTTTAACCCTTCTTGGGCTGGAACGTTTGTTCTTCAGCTGGAAGAGAAGTGAGGAGTGCACCATGGTATGAAAGACTGAGGTGGGAATATATGGAGAAGGGCATCCCCTGGAGGTGAAGAGGTGTAATTGCACCAGAGAAATGCATTTACTAATGTTATTTCTTTTAGAGGGACTGAAGGTCACATGTGTAATGTGAAGTACCTGTGTAAGGTGATGTCATAAGCAAAGTAGGGCTATGTTGCCAGACATTCCTGCTAGGGTGTCTGGCTGTATATGCGTAATCCTGTGATTTTATCTGTGATGCCTTTAGGGGCTGTAATTGCAACGCATTCTAATGTCCAACAAATGTGATGAGTACTGTCATTCTAAAGTGATGCCTAAACATGTATTCTTGCTGCTGCGCTTAGGTGAAGAACCCTGACTAGTAGCCCGTAAGATGTAGAGGTGTATACTTCCTAGTCAGTAGGAAATGCTCAGTCAGGATTGTGTGTCACCAGGGTAGGTGTACCTATTTAAATGCTTGTTGAGGTAATGGGGTGGGTCGCTGCTGGGATGATGCCATTGCGCAGGGCCCTCGCTCCAGGTTATGCTCAACTAACTGCATTTGGGGGCTAGATGATGTGCATACATGGGAGTTGTGGTACTAGACCTCACCCCCACTGCGGGGGTGAGGTCTAGTACCAATGTCACAAAGTCTAGTGCCAATGTCACAAAGTCTAGTGCAATGTCACAAAGTAATTCCAACTGCATATGTATATTTGTAGATTGGTGCATAGTATTAAGTAGTGTGTGTGTTTAACAAATGTACTCCTACTTTTATAAAGCAAAGTACAGACTGGACAATCCATTATTCACAATGCCAACAACTTGAACTCTCGCAAATGCAAGACCTAATGCATTGCAAATGTGTTAGCAGAGGGCTGCCCTGCATTTTCCTGCCAGAAAGAGCAAACAGGTGAAAGCTCTTTGAGAAAATAGTGCTCGCAGGTTGTAATTAAAGCCTACAGAGCAACAAAACACGTAACAGGGGTTGTCCTCATGGGCGGTTACAAAATAGGAAAAGGTGGCACTAAGGAGGGACTACTAAGCCTAATGCCTGATGAAAAGCAACAGTTTACAATGGACAATGACACAAGCCAATGAATACCTGAACGCTGAGACCTTAGCAACATGGCTGATGCCAGGTGGAGCTGCTAGACAGCTAAAGCGGAGATTGGCCTGGTATCCCCCTCGACCGTCACCTACCCAGTTGGACATCGGACACAGTTCCTCCTCATCTCCCTGCTTTTGGCTCCTTCCTTCTCTCCCTCCCTCCCATGAACTCTCGCAACATTGATTTTATGCTGTACTTTGCTATGCTCTTGTAACTGATGTAACTTGTAACGCAATAATCCTAAACGTAAAGCGCTCTGATACCCCCTGGGGCCTGATTCACGCTATATAAAACATTAAACAAACAAACCAATGAAAAAACTGGGTGGAGAGTAGGTGGAGCTTCACGTCCGTTCCTTAACCCTTTCGCTGCGGCGGCAATTCCACCGCAGCGCTAAGGGGCGGGGGGTCCGTGCGGCGCTCCGACGCTTGTGACGGAACCGCTCCATCACACCCCTCGGGTGGGCTGTTCTTGTGATGGAGCGGTTCCGTCACGGCCCCGCCCGCTCAATAGAACGCGCCGCACAGGCGCAAAATCAGCGCCACGCAGGCACGGCGAGCGGGCTGTGATGGAACCGCTCCGTCACCAGCACAGCCCACCCGAGGGGCGTGGCGGAGCGGTTTCGTCACAAGTGTGGGAGGGGTTAATACAGAATGCCTTGCAGTGCAGTGCATGCGCTGTCCAGGCTCGACCTAAAAATACCTTAACGGTATCTTTCGCTAGTCAATTGTATCCTTTGTGCACTTGATCCATAGCAATATCAAGAACTCCTTCCAGAAGGTCTAGCCCATCCAGATAAATCATCATTCTGGATGAGGGGGCTTAATGATGCAGTATGTCACAGGCATTCTCTGGGTGGGAGTCATTTAAAGAACCCTACAGGGGTGTCATTGTAGGGTAACTATGATCATGGGGAAATTCTACCCTTCTGTCCGCAGAGAGATTGGGCCTTATCTAATGTATTAAAATGTTAATCTCACGGAAAGTGATAAGGTCTTCTTGAATACTTTCCTCTCCCATGTTACACAATGGGTTACAATTAAGCCTCTCTGTTTTCCGTTTTTACGGATTCCAGGAACTTTGTTGTTTGTTTCCTGCCCAGAACTTTCATGTCTACCAGGGTAGACCTGGGCAAGCAAAAATAGTGGCTGGTCTTGCATTACCACAGACCAAGCAGGGCGATTGTGGCTAGCTCACCTTAAAGTTTTTTCCACCGTTGGAAACAAGACTGCGTGCGGTTCCCACGCCTTTCAGTGTGACAGAGAACCAAGAGTTCAATAGTCAGGCATCTGCTGATTTTTGTTGTTCAGTGTGATTTTAACTCACACTTATAAATCACCACCATATTATCCATGTGCCAAAAAAACGGTAAAATATATGCAAAGCGATGTTATATTGTAATTTAAAAATGTGTAATGCACGTGTCAAAATCCCACTGGATGAAAATGATATCGAATTGTCTTCCAGTCCCCCTTTAATGTGCGATTCATCTTTCTTACTAGCTGCAATTTCAAGACATTGACAGCTACGTACAAATATGCAGAATGAGTTGGGCAGGAGTAAGTAGGAAATGAGAATGACGGATGTAGGATGAGTATTTGATCTCATAGCGCCTATTGCTGCGATGTTTTGCTTATTTTATTAAACACACTGTATCCGAGGCACAAGAATCATTTATCAATATTTTTACTCCAGAATAAGGAGTTAAGCATTTTACACACCTTCTCAAGGACCTCTCCTGGCCTACTGTCGACCATTACCCTGTGTTTAGCTCTCCCTTGCCCTCTAGCACTCACTTTTTAACATCATTTTCCCACCCCGAGATTCATAACGCTGCTGCCATGTTAAGGTAACGCCACTTAAACGTGGCTCTGTTAACCACCTCTCAGCGATGTTCAGGAATCACAGACCGCTAGCTTCCTCGGTGTGATGACGCTGACATGCTTTGAAGCTCGGCGTGTTTCTTTCCTGCTGCACACCCAGGGTATGAAGTGGCCCACCCACATTGGCCCCATCTGAATCCGAGCCAGCGGGGAGGAGGCGTATGGTTAAGATAACGCTGTGAGCAAGAGGGAACGCACACTTGACGCATGACAACTCCCTGCCAAGAGAATTTAAAAATCCCAACAGAGGAGATCTCTTCGCTGATAAGGGTGTTTGTGTTCCGTCCTCTAGCCAACTCCCTCTCTCTTTGGATCGATACAAAATGGAAAATCTCTGATGTTTTATTGGTGTAAGCATAATGGCCAGATACCAGTGTCGTGCAATATGAGAAGCCATAAAAAATATCATTTACGTTTTCATAAATTAAATCCAAAATGTTATTTTGTAGAAGACGTGCGGTTTATTTATGAGCTAAATACATGGCTTTTTTCTAAGGACGTTAGATCACGCAGAAGGAAGTAAGGGATACAAGAGCTTGGAGTTTTGGGCCATTTGTGTGTTTTTTTACAGACCTAGACAGTTTTCGCAGTAATTGGCCTTGAAATTCAAAGGATAGCGCCTATATTTAATCCAGTACCTACCTTTAAGGCCCGCTAATAGGAAGTGAAACCTATTATAGAGATGAAAAAGCAGCACTTTAAGACCCTAAGTAAGAACAGATGGACTCTTTTACTGCAGAGCTAGTGTAAACTGTTCCATATTGTTCAAGATTTCCTGTAACACTGAAGTCTCGTAACATCAAGTCAACATTGTAACTCTTGAAGCAATGCCCTTAAATAACCATCAGCCTCAGTAAACCTATCTGCATACGCCGCGGAATACAGGAACACATTGGGAGCAGATTATATTTTATATTTTGAGTTGATGTTATGGATCAAAATAAACTCTACTTGAGCAATTATCTTAAATCCACCACTATTAAATGTCACCCTTGGCAACTCCGCCGGGCAATAGATGGACACAAGGTTAACACAAACCTTAGTTCAACAAGTTACTGATCAATTAAATTGACCACAAGGCAAAATTGTTCGAGTTTAACATGCTGCAAATGACTCATAATCTCACATTTCTGCCATTTAATCCAGAACTCTGTGGGAAAATATTAACACATTGGCTCTAAATTGGGTGCACTTAGAACCTTCTCACTTTCATGTGCCGGACCATCAGCACGCTACATTGCGGAGATTCCTTACAGAATGGTAATGAATCATTTTTGCTGTAGCCTGTAAAGATGATCCTAACTGGTATTTGTAACGAAATGAGCAAAAAGTGGCCTTTGGGATTCTACTGGCGGGTATACTATGTATTTCTATAGTCTAGAGAAAATGCTAATGGCCGCCTCATCACAGAATGGTTGCCCAAAGGCAAAACAACCAAAGTTCTCCTTCCTCACACTAAAAACCGGAAGGGTCAATGGGCATGCTCGATGAGTGAGGGAAAGGTGTGGCGCCGCGGCCAGGGCGACTGACGCTGGAATCTGGGGATCACGGTTCGATCCCCGGATCCGGCGGCAGGTTGGCCCAGCACCATGTGACTCTGGGCAATAGCTTGCTTAATCTTCCCGACGGCCCCCAGTGCCTAGAGACCCTTACGGGTGAGTGTTCGCGCTTTACAAATGTGGATTATTATTAGATGACAGAATAACTTCTAAGTCTGTCAAATCTTCTGTCTAGTCTAGAGTTAACATTGGAAGGTGAGGTGTGAGGTATGCAGAAAACAGGCAAGTAAGGTTGGGAGACAGTCATTGAAAATGTGTATTTACCAGCTAGCCACTCACACCTTTTTTGCTATCACTAATAATCAACCTTAGTAGGACATTGAGGTGTGGATGAGCTAATAAGTGACTAGTTACACACATACCGATATGAGGCATTGTAGATGGGCCGAGTTACAGTGTCGCCTTTGAGATGGGAAGCGGACTGACATGTTGAAAAGGGTTGCCACTAGAATATGCCTCAGGACTGCCAGAGCACAGTGGTGCTTAAAGCTTGATGACTTTAATTGGTGAACTTTGGCAGGTAGTCGCTAGTGAGGGACACATCATGACATAAGGCCTGGTGAGCTAGAAATGACACACCGATTCTAATCAAATGTACTACTAATTATATTTAAATAACAGCCCAATATCTCCCTAGAAAAAGAATTAGACTTCATTGGACAGCATGGCACACGATGGTCGTGGGCTCGTTTTGATCTTCAGTTCCTCTGTTCCTCAAACATAGCAACTTATCATGTGTATTCACCGCCTCTTTTGGCCTCCTAACTTCTAGGTACAAAATAATTGATATCTGTTCTATAGCATTGGGACAATATCATCCCTAACTGGGAGGGAGAGGACCCTTCCTTCTGTGTGGAAAAGTAAATTCTCACAGTATCCTTTATAGAGATGTCTGGGAGTGGGCTGGATTCTCAGGATCTGGCAGGTTCGCTCTGGTTATTGAAGGTTTGTTCCCCTTTGTCAATCAAAAAGACGCCATTATGCAGACAGTAGCTAGTAGTTTCCCAGAAAGCTCAGGTTTTGATATTTATGTGCATATACTGCCCCATGGTTCTGAATGCTGTGGCCATTGTTTGAAACGACTTCCAGGTTTCTCACCACTCGAAAGTGTATGTTCTTGTGTAGTAGTGTAGATATACTCTGCAGACTGTATGTCTAGGTGGTCTCTTTTCTTTATAAGCACTTCCCATCAACAAGCTTACATGTGTGTCCTTGTAGCATTGCCTCGTCATTAGTACCCGAACATTTATTGTCTTCCATTCCATTGCTGCACTTCTCTCTTTAAGCATGGACATTGTCTATAGTGGTGCATGCTTTGTAAGTATGAACACAAAGTCAGTTTAAGCAGCCGACTATGTTTCGGCAATAGAAACAACCATCAATCACAAATCAAAGACTCACTGCTAGACAAAACCTGGCCATGCAGGACAGGACAAGCACTTTGTGCAGTAGAAGCATCCAGCACATAAAAACACCATTTATTTAGAGAACAACGAATTCTGCTAAAAACTTTCTCTGAATTCACCCTCTAAAAGAATGCTCTACTCTTGGTGGATACTTGCTCAGCAGGGCAGGTGCTACCATTGAGTGAGGTAAGGGAGCCGCTTAGAGGTGGTACCAAATTTCTGCAAAAAGCCCTAAACAGCCTTTCAGTGCATACTTAATGGGTGAGTTACAGGGTATAAAAGATCTTGGGACATATTATCAACAACTAGCGATATTTATCTCTAAATAAGCTTAGAATTTTTTTTTTTATCGCCTTGCATCGCCGGATTTTATCGCAGAGATAATGTGCTATTAGCAACATTTATCTCTAAAGCGATAACTTTTCCGGCAATAGCGGCAAAAAGCGTGAATTTCGCTGGAAATCCAACAATATTCAGGCATTATCGCTAATAGGGACTTAGCCTGAATATCTACCTCCCATTGGATATACAGGCTAAGAACTGGTCTGAGCAGGCGTTAGGTTTTGGAGATATTCGCGCTTAGAGCGAATATTTCCATCGCTACGCCTGCGTTGATAATAGGCGATAGCGATGGTAGCGACTGCTTTCAGTCACTAACAGGTTGGGTACGCCCAATTAGCATGTAATTAGCGATAAATATCGCTGATATGCAAAGTGGGCCCCAAACCGCTCGCTATCGGCTACAAGCTGTCGCTAACTGCTGTTAGCGACAGCTTGCTAATAGGGCGATAAAATTATTGCCGCTTAGCGGCCGCAAACCGCCGCTAAAGCGGCGATAATGTCGTATCGCCCGCCTTGGTAATATGCCCCCTTGTTTTATATATATATATATAGCGCCATAGTGTCAATTTTGCTATTTTAAAGTGCTATAAATAACAGATTTAGATGTTCCTAATTGTCTGATACTCAGTTTATTGATCTCGGTTGAGCAAAAGAATGAGTTAATACTGCTAAGATTCTAAGTTAGCATTAAACACTGAGCCATCTTACCGAATCTATGTGATATTCCTTTGCAAAGTAACCTATACATAAGCTAAAATTTGCTTTGTGTGTTCTGTTGCTGGCACATCTAACTCTAGGCCGTTGAGAATCGACCGAAAACTTTCTAAAGTGTACAAACCTGTTAGCTTTACCCAGGTGTTATGATAATTTATCAATTATATTAAGCTTTTAAATGCATTATTATTTATTTATTTATTTATTCAAAGTTTTATATAGCGCGAACAAGATCTTTACAGATATCAGAGCGCTTCACAGAGACAGGGGTAGGGGCAACAGGAGGGTGACTAAACAGACTAATGGGTACAGTATAATAGTCAGGAGCATAATAGGATAGCAGTCATGTACAGATAAAATACCAATAAACAATCAGGTAATCAGTGATATGAGACGGCGCAAAGTCATTGATCCAGCTACAATAGGGTTCAGGTAAACTTTGGCTGTAGGGATGGCTTATACCATTTTCTTAGAATTTGAGAGAACAAGGGGTGGGGGCATCAAGAGGGTGAATCAACAAACTAATGTGTACCATATAGTGGTCGGTAGTAGGAGAGTAGCATAATAGGGTCGCAATCAAGTAAGAATATAATGCCAATAGACAATCAGGTAACCAAAGATAAAAAGCGATGCAAAGTCTCTGATCCAACAACCTTAAAGTTCAGGTGAACTTGGCCATAAGGATGGTTTTCACCTCTTTCTTGAAGAATGCAGTGGAGGAGATAAGCCTGGTTTCAGGAGGGAGTGCATTCCAGATCCTAGGTGCCATTCCTGAGAAGGCGCGTTTGTATGTTTTTTCCTTCCGGAATCTACGAGGTTTCAGGAGTAGACTTTCCCTTGTGTTTTTGTGGACCCTCGTCGCTGGAGTTAGTAGCGCATTTGACACCCTGAGCGCATTTCCTTTTCTAACGCTACTGCTGGCCGGACCCGCTTCGCGGTAATTTGGAACTTGCTTGCTGCTGGGGACATTTGGGAGAAGGCATCTCCGTGAAACAGGGCTGCGAGCGCGGTTGCAGTGGGACTCCAATTCCCAAGAGTCCCTGCTGCTCACCTGCACCGAATTACCACCTGGTGCCGCTCTCCCTGTAGGTGACGCCCCCCTCCCTTGCTCAAAAGGATCTTGGACGCTAACCTTGCTGGGATTCCCTTGTGTTTTTGTGGACCCTCGTCGCTGGAGTTAGTAGCGCATTTGACACCCTGAGCGCATTTCCTTTTCTAACGCTACTGCTGGCCGGACCCGCTTCGCGGGTCCCGCTGAGCGGTAATTTGGAACTTGCTTGCTGCTGGGGACATTTGGGAGAAGGCATCTCCGTGAAACAGGGCTGCGAGCGCGGTTGCAGTGGGACTCCAATTCCCAAGAGTCCCTGCTGCTCACCTGCACCGAATTACCACCTGGTGCCGCTCTCCCTGTAGGTGACGCCCAGCCTCCCTTGCTCAAAAGGATCTTGGACGCTAACCTTGCTGGGATTCCCTTGTGTTTTTGTGGACCCTCGTCGCTGGAGTTAGTAGCGCATTTGACACCCTGAGCGCATTTCCTTTTCTAACGCTACTGCTGGCCGGACCCGCTTCGCGGGTCCCGCTGCGCGGTAATTTGGAACTTGCTTGCTGCTGGGGACATTTGGGAGAAGGCATCTCCGTGAAACAGGGCTGCGAGCGCGGTTGCAGTGGGACTCCAATTCCCAAGAGTCCCTGCTGCTCACCTGCACCGAATTACCACCTGGTGCCGCTCTCCCTGTAGGTGACGCCCCCCTCCCTTGCTCAAAAGGATCTTGGACGCTAACCTTGCTGGGATTCCCTTGTGTTTTTGTGGACCCTCGTCGCTGGAGTTAGTAGCGCATTTGACACCCTGAGCGCATTTCCTTTTCTAACGCTACTGCTGGCCGGACCCGCTTCGCGGGTCCCGCTGCGCGGTAATTTGGAACTTGCTTGCTGCTGGGGACATTTGGGAGAAGGCATCTCCGTGAAACAGGGCTGCGAGCGCGGTTGCAGTGGGACTCCAATTCCCAAGAGTCCCTGCTGCTCACCTGCACCGAATTACCACCTGGTGCCGCTCTCCCTGTAGGTGACGCCCCCCTCCCTTGCTCAAAAGGATCTTGGACGCTAACCTTGCTGGGATTCCCTTGTGTTTTTGTGGACCCTCGTCGCTGGAGTTAGTAGCGCATTTGACACCCTGAGCGCATTTCCTTTTCTAACGCTACTGCTGGCCGGACCCGCTTCGCGGGTCCCGCTGCGCGGTAATTTGGAACTTGCTTGCTGCTGGGGACATTTGGGAGAAGGCATCTCCGTGAAACAGGGCTGCGAGCGCGGTTGCAGTGGGACTCCAATTCCCAAGAGTCCCTGCTGCTCACCTGCACCGAATTACCACCTGGTGCCGCTCTCCCTGTAGGTGACGCCCCCCTCCCTTGCTCAAAAGGATCTTGGACGCTAACCTTGCTGGGATTCCCTTGTGTTTTTGTGGACCCTCGTCGCTGGAGTTAGTAGCGCATTTGACACCCTGAGCGCATTTCCTTTTCTAACGCTACTGCTGGCCGGACCCGCTTCGCGGGTCCCGCTGCGCGGTAATTTGGAACTTGCTTGCTGCTGGGGACATTTGGGAGAAGGCATCTCCGTGAAACAGGGCTGCGAGCGCGGTTGCAGTGGGACTCCAATTCCCAAGAGTCCCTGCTGCTCACCTGCACCGAATTACCACCTGGTGCCGCTCTCCCTGTAGGTGACGCCCCCCTCCCTTGCTCAAAAGGATCTTGGACGCTAACCTTGCTGGGATTCCCTTGTGTTTTTGTGGACCCTCGTCGCTGGAGTTAGTAGCGCATTTGACACCCTGAGCGCATTTCCTTTTCTAACGCTACTGCTGGCCGGACCCGCTTCGCGGGTCCCGCTGCGCGGTAATTTGGAACTTGCTTGCTGCTGGGGACATTTGGGAGAAGGCATCTCCGTGAAACAGGGCTGCGAGCGCGGTTGCAGTGGGACTCCAATTCCCAAGAGTCCCTGATGCTCACCTGCACCGAATTACCACCTGGTGCCGCTCTCCCTGTAGGTGACGCCCCCTTTAGCCATCTCGTCCTGATTAATTCGAACGTCATCACAGCCGCGCGGGAGCGCGCGGGAGCGCCGGGAGAAGCCCGGGACAAGGGCGGGACCGTCTGTGGCCGTCAGTGGACTGCAGTGGACGGGCGGGCCACCCCTCTAACATCCTCTGTAAAGGTGAGCACTTATTACGGATTTCAAAATGGGCGACAGCGAGAACATTGTCGTAGAAAACAAGATCGCTGACACTTCCGTATCTCTTATTACTTCCTTTGAGTCATTGATAGACTCTGCCTTTAATGAAATAGTGGAGACTGAGAGAAGGTTCTCTATGGGTTCTTTTTCAACTAATAATAAGATGACTCTTACAAGCAGCTCTGGCTGTATTAATGTTGACGCACACATAAATCCAGAAATAATCGTGGTAAAACCATCACATCCCTTTGTCGACGTGCCCACTATTCTGGATGATGAAAACACTGTCACCTATACAGCACAAGTCTCCGCCTCCGCAACATCAGTGGCAATAACGCCAAAGCCACCACCTACAGTGACATCCCTGGTATCGTCTCATACAGAGAGCGTTCCTACAATTGTAACAGCCTTGCAGGATGATGTCATTAATGTGGACATCATTGACCTTAGTAGTAACAAGCCGGTTAGGGAGAAACGCAAAAGAGGCACGTCTGAGCAAAGTGCAAATAAAAGAAAACAGCCTGTATTCCACAAAAATCAACCGACACCTCAAAGCTTGTGGAACAAAAATAAACCCTCGGGGGTACAAACTGTTTCAACAGAGGTTAAAGGGGATAAAGACTTTGGAAACATGGATAGTAGTTCTGATGTATCTATTACTGATCCATGCGGGAACTCTAAAACTACATGGACCCAAACCACATTAATGGGTGACAACTATAATCTATCTAGACAGAACGGAAATATGATAGAAACTATTGTTGATACTATTTTTAACCGGATTGAAAAACAAATGATCAGCCAGTTTAACACTGTTTTTAAAAGACTTGATAGACTGGATAACCTGGTTAAAACTGGTGAAACAAAAAGGAAAGGGTCAATCATTTTGGACCAAGTTAGAGCGGATCGCCTTTTGAAGGAATTGGAAACTGCAAACAATATACTGTCACTAAAGAAACAGGTTAACACCAGTACCTTGGGTGGGGCACCAAGCAACGTTGCTTCTGCTTCTCCATCGACGGAACAATCATTAGCTAAATCCACAACCGCTAAAAATGGGTCAGCTATGAGTAAGGATATTATATCTACGAAACCAACCCCTGTACCTGCCCCTAGGAAAGTTGCTATTCCATCAACTTCCAATATCTCTGCTTCAAGCAACAATAATGGTCTAACCAATCTAAGTACGGTTCCAAAATCGACTATTGTAAACAACAATGTGGGCAATGGCCCCCAAGGGTCTACCAAATCTTTTAAACATCAAGGACCCGCTCTACATTTGCCACCAGATGCTTGTCCTTTTGTTTTGGTTCTAGCAGGCGTTCCGCCATTGCGGGAGGATCAGAGGGAATCGTGGGTACAATTACGGAATAAGAGCATAGATTGGCTAATTAAACACAAAGGTGTTGGTTTTGACATCTCCAGAGAAATCATATCCGCACGTAGGGTATCGTGGGTTGGCCCATTACTCAAGGATAAGGAAGGTGACTGTGTTGTTCTTAATTTTAATAATCCTGGGACAGTAAGAAACCTCCTGAATAGAAACTGCAACTACTCATCCATCTCAACTGTTGCAACTATGTTACCCTTGAACTATTTCTACAGACAACCGGCCATACAACCTCGCCCACCTTTTATGCAATTCCCTGTGCCTTTAATGCATTCACAACCATCACCATTCATGCATTTTCAACAACCACCTATGCACTTTCGCCCATTATCTATGCAATTCCACCAACCTTACTTTCCTTTACAAACGTATAATAGATATGCACCCCTTTCGGATCTGGACATGCAAGACTGACCATCTTCGACTACTTTTGTCGACCCTTCTCCAGTATCCGAACCCCCGATTGCCTCAGAAATTCCATCTCAAAGCACCCTGAGTAAACCACTTCAGACCCTTGCCCATTTACCTTTGGATTCAGTACTTTCTCTTGTTAGTTGGAATATAGCAGGTCTGAATTCTAAATTGAAAATTTCAGAGTGGTTTAAGTGGGTTGATAATAATTGTGATGTATTGTTGTTACAAGAAACATGGAGTACAACGTCACCTACAATTGAGGGCTTCTGTTGTTACAATCTTAAGGCTTCACCGTCTCCCATGGGTCGACCTAGTGGGGGACTATCTATTTGGTCCAAAATAAAACATGGGGTACATACTAAGTTGATCCCAACACCGGGTATCTGTTGTTTTATGGCTATTAAGTGCATTAACAGACTGAAATTATGCATTATTAATTTTTATAATAATGATTTTGTTAGTCGCCCAAATGGCAATTTTATATTACTGTTTAATTTTATAGATGATATTATGGGGGGACAAAAATATGGATCTTTCGATGGTATTTGTATCGGCGGGGATTTTAATGCACACATGTATCGCCATAGCCCACCATGTAAGAATGGGGTAGAACTGAAAGATTTTATAGCTTCCCATGACTTAGTAAACGCTATGGAATTTGCTGGTACAAGTACAAATAATGTAGTTACCCCCACCTTCATAGGCCAGGGCTGTGCTTCTACGATTGATTACATTTTTATATGCCCTGAGTTAAGTGAAATAATCTTAAAAGCTGAAGTCGTCTGTTCCGCGTATAGTGATCATTACCCGCTTAGAATTAACATACACAATCCCCAGACCTCAAGGGTAGCAGTGAAACCAGAGATAGGCCCTCAGAATCTAGCATTATCAACCGACAGATTGAGATTAGCATGGAAGGGAGCTGATAATAAAGGAATACTCTCTAGAGTAATTAAAAAATACCCAGAGACAGTTGAGACCTGCCTGTCGTATATAAGTCCCAGCGTTGAGGTGGTTGGCGCTTTCGGTGATTTATGCAGGGCAATTAAAATTGAATCCTCTAAACCTGTCAGGCAGAACATCTCCCAGGGACCCCGTTGGTTTGATACTTCTTGCTCTAGGGCCAACAGGGATTTGAGGGCCGCACTAAATACCAGCCCGAGGGACCCTCAACTAGTGAGAGCTTTAAGATCACAATATAAAAGGGTTCGACGAATTAGATCTGAAACCCTGGTTATTAATCACTGGGAAACACTTACGCGCGCCGCCAAACTGAAGGACTCAATGGGTTTCTGGAAAGAAGTCAAGTCGTTAAGATCTTTTGGTTCCAACATCAACCAAATTAATAGTAATATAACTGACGAGGCTTGGGTAGAGCATTTTTCACAAATCTATGCCATATCAGCTACCCCTTCAGACACTGTCCCTCTATCCTCTAGCAATGAACCCTTGATCTTTTCATTGCTTGAGGTCGAGGATGCTATTATTGATAGTGCTAGTAATAAAGCCCCGGGACCTGATGGTCTTTCCATTGACCAAATAAAATCAGAAATTAATTTCTGGGCCCCTCTTTTATGCAACTTATTTAACAACCTAAATGAAAGCTCAATTCCCGAATCCTGGTCGAACAGTGTTATTGTGCCCATATTCAAGAAAGGCGACAGGTCGGAACCCGCCTGCTACCGCCCGATCTCACTAATCGACAATACGTTAAAAATTCTGGGAAGAGTAATCTTCAGTCGGATAAGGGATTGGGCTGAGGATAACAATATTCTTCATTGTAGCCAACTGGGTTTTAGAAGTAAGGTGGGCACTACAGAACAATGCTTAAATCTAAACCTGATTATGGCTAAATATATTATTGTTAAAAAATCCCCTCTTTATTTAGGTTTTATGGACTTGAGTTCTGCGTTTGATTTTGTTAACCGTTCTAGGTTGTGGTCACTTTTGCTCGATTATGGTTTAGACGACTCACTGGTGTATTTCCTTTCTTACTTACATAGGGATTTAAAAGCACGAGTACGGATTAATAATGAAGGTGATTTGTCTGACGATATCCCTATTAGCAGAGGAGTTAGACAGGGCTGCGTACTCGCCCCACTGCTTTTTATTTTATATATCAATAGGTTAAGCAACACTTTGAGTGAGATTATTAAGGATGTTCCCATAATAAACGGTTCCCCCATCACAACTTTACTTTATGCGGATGACGCTGTACTGATGGGGCGTACACCAAATGCATTACGCATTTTAATCTCTGGCTTTGTTACCTTTATGTCAGACCTTGGTTTAAATACTAATTTTAAAAAATCTTTTATAATGAATTGCGGACCAAAGAAGTATAATATTGCATCCATTAAATCGGGTAATAACATCTTAAAATGCACCAGCACTTTTCCATATTTAGGGTTGTTATTTTCCAACTCAGGCTCATGGCAGCAACATGCTGCCTTTGCAAGCAACAAAATTGGCAAGTCAATTAACTCGATCCTATCCCTTCGCCAACCGAAATTGGCTGATGTTGTTACCCCTCTTCTTACCATTTACCGTACCCAATGTCGACCAACCGGGACTTACGGTGCAGAAGTATGGGGATATTGCAACAGCTCGGCCCTCCAGGTGGAGGAAAATAGATTCTGTAGGAGGGTGTTAGGGGGAGTCCCTTGTGCTCCCACTCTGATTTGTCATAATGAATTGAGGCTGCCATATATTGTTGATTTTATAAAGTCAAGGCCTGCCCTATTTTGGATTAAAATCTGGTTAAATCCAGCAGCAACATTGACTCGTAGTATTATATCTGATTGTCTGTCTAGTGACAGATCTAACCATATATCCTGGCTAAAGGCAGTCAAAAATAGTCTGCAGCAGGTGGGACAAGGATCTCTATTTAGTTCCCCTGACTTAATTGTTCCCGCTCATAAAAATAGCATTAAACGGGCTCTTATGGAGCAATATACAGAGGAAAGGATGAGATCAGAAACAATTAAACCAGTGGTCTTGAAATATTCACGCATCTGTGATCTAGATGTTATTAATCTTAATAACTTTACTAGATATCTGACAACGCCGATAGGTAGATGGAATCGGAGTCTTCTATTCAGGTTCCGGGAGGGAAGCTTAGTTTATTTGCTTAGCTTCCCTATTGGCTACATTAAAAACTTAGAAGAATTGGATTGTCCCTGTTCCCAAGGAGGACGACAAAACTTATTACATTATTTCTTCTTTTGTGGCCACTACAAATTGTATACCCGTCAATATTTAAGACCAACTTTATGTAAATATAATCTACGCAAATCTATTCATGCTCTGCAATTCCTGCAAATGCTGCATATGGATGATGTTATCTATTCTGTTAGCTGTTTCATAAAAGCCTGTGTGAAATCGAGGGCAACTATGGAATCTGGATAATGGATAATAGCACCATGCTGGTTCATGTATTTGTGTACCAGCTACTAAATATTAATTATATTGTGTGTAATAGATACTTCTGTAGTGGGCAACCGTGGATATTGATGAATTAATATTCCTTAGTATTACGTACCACGCACCATGTACAATATATTATGCATCATAAGTCATCTTGCTGCTTAACCTAATTAGATTTTTGTTTGTTTTTAATTTTGTAAGAATTGTGTTTTTAATGTTTCTCTAATGTATTTTCATTCTGTATGTACTTTTATGGATGTATTAAATCCGAATAAAGATCATTTGAATTGAATTGAATTGAATTGAGTAGACTTTTTGAACTTCTGTTGGATCTCGAACCTCCTGATATAGACAACTTTTGAGCGAGGTAGTTGGGTGCCTTGTGGTGCACGGCCGAGTGTGTCATAACGGCAAATTTTAGCTGTATTCTGGCTTCAAAAGGCAGCCATTTCAGGGATTTTAAGTCTGGGGATATATGCGAGTGTTTTCTTGAGCCAGTAATGAGTCTCGCGGCAGCGTTCAGGGAGGCTCTTAGGGGTGCGGTTGTTGATAGCGGGAGTCCGCTGAGGGCCACAATTCCATAGTCTATGCGGGGGATGACTAGGGCTTGTACAGCAGTTTGGAAGTCCTTGGCTGGGAGGAAGGGTTTAAGTTTCCTCAATGTGTTGATTTGGAAATTAGCTCCTTTCGTTGCTTTGCTAACCTGCTGTTGCATGTTGAGTTTGGCGTCAAGTGTGATGCCTAAGGATTTCGCAGAATCCACAATGGTAGGTTGGACATTGAGTGCTGTTAGGTGATTAAGCCAGATTTGGGTGGTAGTAATTTTCGCAGGAGGTGAGATCAGTAGGAACTCAGTTTTCAGAGCATTTAGTTTGAGGTGATTATCGGCCAACCAAGATTGAGTGTTTCTAAGTGTGGAGTTCAGAAGTTTGATATCTTCCGGGCATTGTAGCTTTAGGTAAAGTTGTGTGTCATCGGCGTACATATGGAATTGTACATTGGATGCTTGGAGCAAGGTGGCGAGAGGTTCCATGACGAGGTTGAACAGTGTGGGGGAAAGGGAAGATCCTTGTGGGACGCCTAGATCTACTGGCACAGGTGAAGACAGCACATTGCTGATCTTGAACTTCTGAGACCGGTTATGTAGGAAGGAAGTAAACCATTTGAAAACAGTTCCGGAAAGACCCATTCTAGTGTTTAGCAACTCCAGTAGGTTCTCGTGTTTGACCGTGTCAAATGCTGAGGAGAGGTCAAGAAGGATGAGGAGGCAGGAATCATTGCGATCAAGGATTTGGAGGGCGTCATCAATTATGTGCGTCATAGCCGTTTCCGTGCTATGTTTCGCTCGGAAGCCTGATTGATGAGGGTTGAGGAGGTCAAACTGGTCGATGTGTTTTGTTAGTTGAAGTTGTACACATTTTTCCAGCAGTTTGGCCAGGGTGGGGATATTGGTGATAGGGCGGTAATTGTTCAGGTCAGCCGGGTCAGCTGTAGGTTTCTTGAGTATAGGCGTGACTTGCCCCACCTTGAGGGAGTCTGGGATGAGACCTTGTTGAAGGGAGCTGTTGATGATTTTGGTCCAAAGTGGGAGGAGCAGGGGGATGAAGTCTTTTACAGCATTAGCAGGTAGGGGGTCTATGAGGTGATTAGAGGGCTTCAAGGTGCCGAGCAATTTGTGTATTGCTTCTTCAGAGTAGGTGTCGAAGGACAATCATGATGCGTTATTTTTAGGTTGAGTGTTAGACATTCTGGTGTGGCTGGGGTATCAGCTTACATCATTGATGAGGTCACTTCTTATGTTGTCGGTCTTTAGCTTAAAGAAAGCAGAAAAGTCTTCACAGTGTGGGGTATCACTTGTTGTGCTGTTTGATTGTAAGGGTTGTGTCTTGGTTTGAGTTTTGATTAGTTCGAACAGTTTTTTTGGCCTGTTTTTTGCTTGGTCCAGCTGGAGGCTAAAGAAGTCAGACTTCGCGCGCTTTATTTTCCTAAAGTAGGCATTTCTCTTGTTCTTAAGCGTTTTGAGATGCAGTGAAGAGGGGTCAGATCTCCAGGTGCGCTCTGCCATTCGCATAGCGCGTCTATCATCATTGAGTCTGCCGTCATACCAAGGGTTTGAGTTCTTGGTGGAGACTCTCTTCAGTTGCAATGGGGCGGCTTCGTTGACTATTGAGTTCATAGAGTCAAGGTAGTGATCGGTCAGTGACTGAACATCCGAGGCGCCCGAAGGGGGAAGGAGGAGACTGCAGATGTGGGGAGGCAGGGAATTGGGGTTAAGATTCTTCATGTCCCTTTTCCAGATCTTGGATTTGGTAGGTTGAGCCGGGTTAAGTTTAACTTTTTCGTTGATAAAGAAGGTGATAATGTGGTGGTCTGACCAGTCACAGGGTTGGATCGCCTCCAGTTGGGTAGAGTCCTCTTTGGCGATGATGAGATCGAGTATCGAGCCTTTGTCGTGTGTTGGGCTGTTGCATATTTGGGTGAGGTCAAGCGCATTAAGGAAAGTTTTGAGACTATTCACCACTGCGTCTTTCTGATCGTTCCAGTGGAGATTAAAGTCACCCAGGTAGACTTGAGTGATCTGCCGACCGGCATTGGATGTGATCGTGTCCATGAGTTGTTGGGTGAATGTGAGATTGTCCCCAGGCGGGTGATAGATGAGATGTAAAGCACAAACTTGTTTGCCCTCGCTGGCGATATCGAGGCAGAAGAGTTCACAGGAAGTAAGGGAGGGGGAGGTGGCTTTAGTAACGGAGAGGTTGCTCCTAAAAATGCATGCAATTCCCCCGCCCGTCTTGCCGGGCCTGTCAAGTCTAATGATGTGATAATTGGGGGGGACTAGTATGTCCATTATCGGTATAGAAGCTTCAGTTAGCCACGTTTCAGTCAGAATGGCTAGGTCTAGATCCATTGTTGTGACGAGATCCGCGATGTTGGAGGAGTGTCTCTGGGCCGATCTGCAATTGAGTAGGATGCATTTGAGTCTGGGAGTGAGAAGGGTGGTCGAGCCTTCTAGAGAGAGGGGGACTTTTCTGAGGTTGTTAGGGACGGAGCCTCTGTTGCTTAGGGTCGGGGGCCTGAGGGGATTTGTGAGAATTGTGGGTATGGGGAGGTGTGTGATGGTTATGTGCTTTACAGGACCTGGGCCAAAAGAGCGAAGGAGGGAGCATAAGTCGCGGTCCGACAGGGAGTTGAGGACGCGACGGGGCGGTGGGTGTTATTGCGAGCGGGGATAGTCGGCCAGCGCGGGGAGAGTTGGATGCGAGGGTATGTGGGGAAGGTGGGGCGTTTGTTGGGTAGTGGAATGGTGGGAGGTTGACTGGGGTGTGAATAGAGACGTTCTTTGATGGTGTGGAGATCTTCTTTGACTTGTAGGAGACCTTCTTTGACTTGTTGGAGGGTGGATAAAATCATGTCCAGAGGTGGATTGGGGATGGTGTTGGTGATGAGAGCCGTGGGCGAGTGGTTGAGTAGTGAGCTGGAAAGCGAGCTGGGTACCGAAGGGGGGGATATGCTAGCGTTATTGGAGGGTTCTGCGGTACTATTGAGTGGGATGGCATTCAATGTGTGAGAGAATTTGTGGGCGAGGGGTGTGGGTGAGGTAGGGGGAGGGTGGGAGGCATAGGTAGAGACGTCGGTGGGAGGCGGCTCCGGTGAATTGAGGAGTGAGTGAAGGCTGAAGACAATGGGGGTGGCAGGAAGGTAGTGGGGGCTGAGAATGGGAGGGGAGAGAGGGGGGATGTTAAGGTAAGGGAGGTGGTATGTTCTGTGGGTCTAGTTGGGAGGGTGGGGAGGTGGGGAGTGAGAGTGGGGGGGGCTAGGGTGGGAGAAGGACAAATAGCTTCTAAATGTGTTATAATAATTCAAATATATTGGACTAGTTGTATGATTCCACAAGTATGTGCAGTTCTTTAACATGCAAACCGAGCTCCTATTTCCCACGCCGTCAAATAAATGAATATAGTAGTATTACCAGTCATGTGTGTGCTTGTGCACACTCCAGCTATGGATAGAGCCGATATCTTTAGGGTGACTTTCATCCAGTCCTGGTTTGTTTGACATCATCAACAGGCATAATGAGATGTGTAGCTCCACTTTTCCATTATAAGCATGGGCCTGAGCATTCCAGTATGTGTAGTCAGTTATGGGCCAGATTGAAAGCTATGCATACATTTATTTGAAAACACAAACATATGCTCTAAAGGACAAATTAAATACTTTCACAAACGAGCAGGTATATCTATAGCTTTACGTTTGAAGGTAACATGTATTTCTATAACGCACTCTCACCCTTGGGGTATCTTGGCATTATTAGCTGTTTATTGTTACTGAATCAGCGGTACTCATTTTTTCTTCCTCAAAAGGATGAAATGCTGAGTAGATCTGCAAGAATTCAACCTTGTGACTATGTGGTAAAACACAGAATCCTGCAGTGAATGGACTAGCCCACAAAGCCAATAGACCCAGCATAAACCTAGATCAGTCCGCATTACTGTAAAAAAAATGGGCCCTTTCACTTAATAAGTAATCTAAAATAGCAGGTGATCAATGAATCAGCTTCCTGAGACAGCGTGAACCCATTTGAAAAACTTACATCAATTTCGCTCACCGACAACATGCAGAGAAGTAAATGTTTCACTAGCAGTCTGATTGTAATGCTAATGTGCACTGGAACCCACATTGCTCTCATGTCTAAAAAGTTACCACATTATTAGTTTTCAGGATATACTGATACAATATCCTAACAACCAAGTATCAGAACAAAAAACAAAAAATCTACTAATGTTGAGCATGAAATAAACCTTGGATTGATAAAAAATATTCGGGTGTCACTGAGGAGTTGGCAGACTCACAACTTCATGCTCTTTTTTTACTTTGCAAATATAAAGGTTGTGAGGTTTGTTTATTTAGAAGAAGAGGGTAGATTTGGCAGCATTTGTAGAAAACCGTTACTGATGCTCCCAAGAGACGCTCACGGGAGATGGTGGTCTGTCACCGCTTGGCAGCCCTCCGCTGCTCTTTGCCTATAAATCCACACCCTTTTACACCATTTAACTGTGGTTTTAGATGAAGGAATGCCCAGGCATAGAGATATATATGAATGGGTGCCACATTAGGTATCAATCTCCTCCAGTTATTTCCCTGGCTAGTAGCAGTCAGAGCTCCCCATCAGCAATACAGGTCTCTTCCCATGGTCTCAAAACAGTCACTTCTGTAACTAGGTGCCCAAAAGGACTAGTGGAAAGGAGAAACTGGGGTACGGTGCAGAAAGTACAATGACTGGCAACTAAACCCTTACTTTTTAATTTGTAATAAAATATAACAATTTGAATTACAAAATAGAATGGCACCTTTGCAGGTGTTGTATCTACTCGATAACATGGCTTCTTAGAGTTAGTACATGCAGAAACACCCTGGAGCTTTGCAGTTGAAAAGGGAGACTACTGCAGCGGAACTATGCAAAGTAAATTTTTTAATGCATTTCTAGTTCCTTGGTGTATAAAACTAGACCAGTGAATACAAGAATTACTTTAAATAGTATACTGAAGTACATTCATGAAGTGAATAATTGAGAAGGTGGCTATAAGAGATTGTAGGGATAATCAGCTGGGTTCTGGTAGAGAACACTAGTTAAATGTCTTCCCCCCCTCTTATTTATTTTTTTGCTTCCATGATAACTGTCGATATTTTGTTTGGAACATGATTTTCTTTATACAAACCCCGATCTCATCATCAGTCAACAAGATACCAGAGAGAACATCAAAGAAGCACCAGGAGAAGCCCAATTGATTCATGCCAAACAAATGCTGACAGCCAACAGCTGCACGAGCAGCGACTCCCAGGCCGCCAGCAGGGCGAGTCTTTCATTCCCGAAGTGAGATTAATGTTATGTTGTATGATACAGACAGCGCTGTCCACCTACTGAGAGTGACATGTGTCTGCTCTCCTGGACCCTGCAAGAGTCTTCAACTTGTTCTTCGGATGTTGTGGTGGGACCAACTGTTGTACCCCTGTGGCTTGGAAACCCATGTTGTCTTTATCCTTAGTGGTATAAGGGACTCATAGAAAGATTCTGAGTAGGTTTTCATATCACTAAGTCACTCATTACTAGTGGCCCGACCTATGAGCGATAATTGAGGTGCACAATAAAATACAGGTGTGATGAGTATAGCCTATTACAAGTTCAGCCTGCACAATGAGGCATAGCATGCACATTTTTGGTGCTTACTGCACTAAAAAATCTGCCTGGCTCATTATTTTCTGGCATGTTCCCCCAGTAAATGTGAGGACCTGCCGACATTTACCCAAGGGATGCAGATTTTATTGTGGCAAGCATTTACCAGGTGTGATAAAATAGCAGAACTCCTAATTCTGATATTTGCAGTAACAGGAGTTACCGCACATATTGGAATTATATGGGCCATTCGTAATGCTGGTCTAAGAGACATCAGGCTAAATAAGCGTGTTTGGTGGATGGCTGGACATCTTACGCTCTAAAATGTTAACAGGAACATAGCCCTCGGGATTAATCAAAATATTACATTATGATAATAATACCACTATTTTCATTAGTATTTTTATGCATAAACTATTTTCACTTACTTTTTCGTTCAATAGTACAACATATATATCTCCCACGGGACTTATAAGTAGTATAACAAGGGTAACCACATATTAGATATCGCAGACCTATTTATCAAATTCATAACAAATTAACACGTAAACACATTGAATCCAGTCTAATGCTACGAATCTATGAGTCCCTTAATTGCAAGGATTTAACTAGTCCTTGTAAAATATTACTTTTTGGGGTGCAAACAGCACATTTCCACCAATCTTTCAACCCTAACATTGTGAAAAATCCTCGCATCAACTTACTTTTGTCCCAGTCCAAGTGTAAAAAGCCAAGATTTCTTTATAGATATTCTGAGGTTTCATACTCGCCTTTCAAGATACTGTTGACTCGATGTTGCTATTATTTTCCAAAACACACACACACACACATATATATGTGAGGATGTGTGGGGATATATACATACATAGTAAAAATATATAAATATATATATATATGCACATACACCTTTCTTAGGTTATGCACAGTATATTTAATATGTACATGTTTATATATTCTTATTCTTACATAATTGACTACGTTAACAGAATAAGGTAACTGATTCTGAGGTCTTTGCTGGTCCTCGTGACTGGCTCCCAATGGAAGTTGGTTGCCTAACGTGACTCTAATTGGCTGCAGTACACTAGCCCAACTTTTGGTTGAAAACGTTTCTAAGCATCGTATTCGCTCAATTTGCCAATTCTTGTTCACGGTTGAGTGAAATGCTTTGATGTGTTATACCGTGTAAATTCTATATCTCTGGAACCCTCTGGTGGATCTTTTTCATTGTAGAGGGGTTGGGCTAAGGCGCTCGACCTCGGACCTGGGGACCTGGGGATCTGGGTTCGAGTCTCGGTAACGACGCCAAAAACCCCCTGTGATTCTGGGCAAATCACTTAATCTCCCCGTGCCTAAAATGAAAGTGTGTAACGTAACTGGTGCTATGTAAAGCGCTCTGATAACTGATTCGGTTCTAGTTCGCGCTATATAAAACTCTGCAAAAAAAAAAAATACCTAAATGCAGTCTTGTTTCATAAATTAATGTTGTTATCTGTTTGACGCTGTTTAAATGCATTACACTTGTTCCTTGCTGCTCAGAGCCACAGCTACCCAGGGTTGAGCTAAAGTTTTGGCAGACAAAATCTACTAGTCTTTAAGACTCACACTCTCTGCAATACACATACTTATGTGCAGCAACACATAGCACGCTCCGCATCCACCACGTCAACAAACCTTGCACATCTTATCAATGTGTTCCATCCAGTACTGGTTCCATCCAAGCCAAACTACAAACGTTCAGCCTTGCGCTCAGACTACCTCACCAGCGATCTGAAGCCCTATAGAAATAATACAACCATACTACTTTAGTACTGGCAAGAGGTATGCGAATTGCTACATCAATACCGATTCAATGCAGTAATGTAATGTAACATAAGAAAGGTGTCTCTGCATTCTATTACAACTCAATGGATGAACACTGTTTTCTGTTTAAAAGGCCTCTAGGCCCAACTAGGGCAGAGTTCGCAAAGTAATCAAAAGTGGGTATTAAACAATGAGTAGGTTAGTTGTTATACTCCGGCACACAGTCTCATACCACCCTCCCAGAAGGGAATGGAGTTTTAGAGAGCAGATTCGACCATGCGAGTCTGAAGCCCCTCTTCGGACTCCAGGCGCCCCCGAGCCTGTGTTTGTCCCCTTTTAGTGTGACAAATAGCTTCCTTTGAAATCCACCAAATTACTTCTCGCAAGGGCCGCAGCAGGCAGCGGAGAGGGTTAAGGCGCTTTGCGGCCCATCCCGGGATACCGCTGATATCAATCTTGCAGACTGCTCAGCGCAGGGAAGGGAGTGGAGCTCCGGCTGCCAACATTCCTGCAGATTAGGCCGCGCAGCGCCATTATCTGTGGGGGAGCCTCGCTCCTAATGCTCCCCAGCTTGTCTCGGCCGCCTGCTTCGGAGCCCTGCACACAGCTGGGAGACACCATAGGAAGCATAAACAGAGAGGCTGCAGGGAAAGGGGCCCTGCCAATAGCACAGCTTCCCTCGCGCATCTTCCTCTGGCCCCGCGCGCTCAGGACACTGGTGGTAAAACCATTACAGTGTCGGCGGAGGGGGGGGGGGGGGATGCGCGGGGCCTTCCGGAGGGAAGGGGGCCGGGGGCCGGGGCAGGACAGCTGCGCGCTGTCTGCCGCAGTGAGAGAGGAGCTCTCTCCTCCCCCTGGCGCAGCCTGGCACCGACCAGCTCCAGCGCCCTGCAGGAATGCCTACGCCCCCACCTGCGGCGTGCACGGCGCGGGAGGCGCGGGCCCGTGAGAGGAGGCAGCAGGAGAGCCGAGATGATTCAAAGGCACGCCCTCCACCAACAATTGGCATATTGTGGCTGGAACTGTCTCGGGTGTCTTTAGTGACCGACTGCTGTTTTCCGCACCTTTGGACAATGCATTGCACAGCTCTCCAGGTGATTGGCTTATTTAGTTCAGGATTTTGCTTTGCATTCAGGGACTTGTAGTCCTGAACTTATAAACGTACATACATGCGCAGAAAAAATACAGTAGCTGCTTAAACATGTACCCTGCGTTCATAGGGTTGTGCAGTTGAGGCTGGTGCAGGTCTCTTGCAGACTGTGCACTTCCTCTCCAATTCTCATGCAGGCACTGCCTCCACCTCTCAGATACACAGCATATCAAATCTTCCAGGCCGGGCTGGCATGTTGGTCCTAGTTCGGAGATTAATTAACAGCTATTGGACGACTCCACTATTTTCCTCTCCTGGCCTTTCCCTTAAAAACCTAATGCATCCACCCTATGGGACTCAAGACACAAGCTTCTAGTGCCTAGTGAGAAGGCTGCCCCCTACCTACGGAATGCATTGCAGACACAGGCCTCTGGTGCCTAGTTAGAGGCCTGGCCCTCACCTTGGAAATGCATTCCAGAAACAGGCCTAGTGAGAAGAATGTCCCTAACCTTGTGAATCCATTGCAGGCACAGGCCTCTAGCGCCTAGTGAGAAGCCTGGCCCTCAGCTTCGGAATGCATTCCAGGCATAGGCCTCTAGTGCCTAATAAGAAGCCTGGCCCTCACCTTGGGAATGCATTCCAGAAACAGGCCTCTTGCGCCTAATGAGAAGCCTGACCCTCAGCTTGGAAATGCATTTCAGACACAGGCCTCTAGCGCCTGGTGAGAAGTCTGGCCCTCACCTTGGGAATGCATTTCAGACACAGGCCTCTAGCGCCTGGTGAGAAGCCTGGTCCACACCTTGGAAAATGCATGGCAGACACAGGCCCCTAGTACCTAGTGAGAAACCTGGCTCTCAGCTTGGGAATGCATTGCAGGCACAGACCTCTAGTGCCCAGTGAGTACGCCTGGGAATGCATTGCAGACACAGGCCTCTAGTGCCGAGTGAGAGGCGTGGCCCTCAGCTTGGGAATGCATTGCAGACACAGGCCTCTAGTGTCTAGTGAGAAGCCGGGCCCTCAGCTTGGGAATGCAGCCCAGACACAGGCCTCTAGTGCCTAGTGAGAAGACTGGCCCTCAGCTTGGAGATGCATTGCAGACATTGGCCTCTACTGCCTAGTGAGAAGCCTAGCCCTCAGCTTGGGATTGCATTGCAAACACAGGCCTCTAGTGCCTAGTGAGAAGCCTGTCTCTCACCTTTGGGATGCATTGCAGACGCAGGCCTCTAGTGCCCAGTGAGAAACCTGGCCCTCACCTTGGAGATGCATTGCAGACACAGGCCTCTAGTGCCTAGTGAGAAGCCTGGCCCTCACCTTGGAGATGCATTGCAGACACAGGCCTCTAGTGTCTAGTGAGAAGCCTGGCATCACCTTGGGAATGCATTGCAGACATTGGCCTCTACTGCCTAGTGAGAAGCCTAGCCCTCAGCTTGGGATTGCATTGCAAACACAGGCCTCTAGTGCCTAGTGAGAAGCCTGGCTCTCACCTTTGGGATGCATTGCAGACGCAGACCTCTAGTGCCCAGTGAGAAACCTGGCCCTCACCTTGGAGATGCATTGCAGACACAGGCCTCTAGTGCCTAGTGAGAAGCCTGGCCCTCACCTTGGAGATGCATTGCAGACACAGGCCTCTAGTGCCTATTAAGAAGCCTGGCTCTCAGCTTGGAGATGCATTGCAGACCCAGGCCTCTAGTGCCTAGTGAGAAGCCTTGCTTTCCAGTGCTTAATTTGTAAAAAAAAATGAAGTGTCTGGGCTGAAAATGCTGCCAAGGGGGCTACAGCTTACTTCTACCTCCGGTGTGCCCAACCTTCAACACCCGCACTGTCACTGTCTCTATCCTGTAACCATGCTGTGCTGTCTGTCCCACAAGACATGCGTTTTACTACTTTACCTACACCGTCAGATGAGTGCGATAACAAAATGTTCACCAAATGAAAATGCTTTTTTTGAACCTATTAATCAGTGCGGTCTGACTGGGTTTGTTGCAGGTCAGCAGGATGCTTGAGCACAGCAGGTCATGTCCCTGCTAGTCCTGCCACTATTACCCAATGCACTATCCAGGATTCAAATCTCCCGCTCTGCTGTTGCACACGCATCTGCAGAGGTCGCATTACCATCTGAGCTGTCCTACTAGAAAATAGTACATTTTCCACATGTTAGTATAACGTGCATAGTTTTGTAAAACTTTTTTTAGACTTGTTTAGTAGTTACCAGTAGGTGTAAAAATGCCAACAAAATAGTTGCATAATATTTAGTTCCTTTTAAGTGCGTGTCTGACCCCCTCCTCCACCCCCAACACTCACTGACCCCTCCCTCCCTGCACTCAATATATCAGTTCACATATTTTTTATGCACTTCGACTGCTGAGTCAGAGTTACTCGTAAATAGCTGAGCTCTGAACAGGGGCACGGCTTTATGCATGCGGTGGCAATGTGCCTAAAAGCCCTATTGGACACATCGCAGAGATGAGGTCATGTAGACCTCTTTGTTATTGTCGTTGAAATCATCTCTAGTCTCTTGCTACTTTATTCTGTCTCCTCTGCCACGCATTCCACTGGTGAGAACTGTTCTTCCGAGACCGACTTCCCAAACCCTTAGCAGTTCCCATGCACTGATTTCTGTCTCACAGAACATTTTCGCAAATAGTAACATTTTTCAGTAATTTGAAACTCTCTCATACAAGAAAAATCCGGTACATTTTCACGGGAAATTCTGCATATTCAATGGGCAACACCACAAACAAATACTTGCAGAGAAGACACAACGCATTGTAACGACTGGCAAGTGTCGTTCTTGCTGTGATGAAGAAAAGAAATGAAACCAAAAAAACAAGTCACTAGGAAATGATTTAGTGCTAGCCTCGTATTGCACCAGACGGACGAGCGCAGCAAAAGCGCCAGGGCCCCTCTTCTGTGTATGGCACAGTACACAGGAACATTCATTCTCCGCACTTGAGAATCATGACGTGTCTGAACCCGTGCTGCATCAATGCTTCCCAGCCAACCATAAAAGCAGCCTCCGCCCCCAGCCCACTAAGGATTTTCCACCTGGCCTGTACTGCCAGTCAATTTTGAAGCACAATGATGTTTAAAAAAGTTTGTGCATATTTTTCACATAAAATATTACCTATTGCAGGAAACACATTTACATTTCACAACTATTTTCATTTGTATATTAGGCATACCATAAACTTGCTTTTTACATGCAGGACATGAAAGTGACGTTTTTATACGTCTGTTGCCCTGTTGAGCTTGAGGAAGTGAATGACTGTTCCTCAGGAGTATTTAGAGTGGTATCCAACCTGCAGTGGACTAAGGAAGGTGCTTAACATACTGACACACACACACACACCTATGACCTTTCAATGTTGCAACACACACGCAACACACGCACATAGATTTGTGGCACCTTTCAATGTTGCACCACACGTGAATGCAAAGTGCATGTATGCACCTGTGTGGGGAGGGGGAGGCGTGAAAGTGGACACCTACCACTAAAACTAGAAAAAACTTGACTTGGGCTTTAAGAGGAGTGGATCCCACCCTCTATGTCCCTGTCACTTTCTTCCAATGTTTGAGCTTTAGATGCCTTACAAAGGACTTACAAAGGCTCAGATAAGGGAAGAAGATAGGGAGTGGGTGGGATGATGAGCATGTTCGTGGCATGCGCAGGTGGCATGCGTATCTCTGCCCTTACAGTTGGCCCCTCTTTTGCAGATTTTCCTTCGTTTGTGGTAACATTGGGCTGCAAAATTATGCCCTGCGGTTGTAATGGCGTAATTTCATGAATTTCACATAATAAATGTAGCGTCAAATTCCCGAAATGATGTGAATTGTGCTGGCGTAATTTAAACTTCATCCAGGCCTAATGTTCAGGCCTGCCTTGGGCTCATGCATCAGAGAGCTACAGGGTGTACGTTATGGCTTCCTCAGCACTGTGGAGGTATTACACGAAAACATGTAGTTCGGCAAGCCCCGACAAGATTCCCCTTGGAATAAGTCAAAGTGTGTTAGAGCATCATCCATAAAAAAACACAGATACAGAGGTTTGAGAGGATAACGAGCCTCTTCGACCTCCCGCTCTATAGTTTAAATCTCACAAAAAGAAGAGGGATAATAAAGCTGCGTGAAGGTAGACAATTGTGTGGGAATGCGGCAACTTTGTAAAAAAACTACCCTCACACACATCATAGGGCTGCTAACACACCTCTGCGTCAGCCCAACGCTGGAGGTGGAGCAATAGGGAGGGGAAGACAATACAACACAAAGTGTGGTGTGAGATCACAGGTGAGATAATGGTGCAGAGAAAGTGATATGAAGTGATATAAAACTGGTATCAGGGAATCCTTATCATAATTTTAATATTAGTACCCTGTCCAGAATTAAAACAAGAACGTGGATGGTAGGTTGGGGAGCTTATAATGAGACACCAACCCCTCCACTAAAGGTGATATCCCCTTCTTCCGCTAGATGTGGAGGAGGGAGGTTTAGCACCCAGGGATTACTGTTGTGAGAGTCCTGAGGAAAGCCGGGGTATTCGTTTAGCTGGCTGAAACATGTCGACACCCATGCAGAGTGGAGGGGTTGGTGTCTCATTATAAGCTGTGTGTGAGGGCAGTTTTTACAAAGTTGGTGCATTCCCACACACTTATCTACCTTCACGTAGCTTTATTATCCCTCTTCTTTTTGTGAGATTTAGAGCATCATCCATGGTTACGGGATGTACCACATTTTACAATTCATTGGAAGATAGAAGATAGGGGAATTTTTGTGCATATCTAGCTGTGTGTGAGGTCACTGACTTCTAGAAATCAGCCCCAGGAAAAATGCAGACCACACTAACCATGCGGGAGGTTGTAACAGGTCAAACGACGGTCATTTCTGCAAAAAACAAAATCTTGGCAAGATATCACTTTTCTGGGTAACCAATGGCCCTATTTATGATGGCTTCTCCTATAATATTGTTAACCACGTAATTGTATTGACGTATTTAGCATTGTGGCGAAAGAGAGGCTGTGGCGCAGCGGCCAGAGCTGCTTACTCGGGATGTGGGTTTAAGTCTCGGCATTAGCGCAACATCCTGTGATTCTGGGTAAATCACTTAATTTCCCTATGCTCATGGACAGTGCCTGGATACCCTCATGGGTGGTAAACTGCGCTATATAAATCTACAAACGAACTAAAAGACTACAAACTAGCTTTGGTAATCCTTAGTGTGCAGTGACTGTAGATCATATTATTGCTGCCCCACATACGGTCCTCGCACATTATTGTGATTATTAACATATTGTGGGCATTCTTGACAGTGATTGTTATCCATGGAATAACAGTGCCAGGTTTGTCATTATGGTGACTCCAGCATTATAGTGCCTATCTATGAAAAATCATGGCTGTCCCAAGTAAAGTGATAGTTATTCCTGGCATAATGTGTGCAACAGCAGCTGAGCCAACACATCACTAACTTCCATCTACTTGACAACTTCCAATCCGGGTTCAGACCTGGGCACAGCACCGAACCCACCCGTGGATGAAGCCCTCCAAGCCCTTAACCAAGGCAAAACCTGTCTCCTAATCCTCCTAGATGTATCCTCGGCTTTTGATACGGTCAACCACGAAAAACTCCTTGAACACCACAAACTCAGGATGGGACTGGATGGTCCAGTTCTTGAATTGTTTAGGTCCTTCCTCCAGAACCGTTCACAGAGATTCCTCATCAATGGTATCTTGTCCGCTCCCTCTCTGATCACGGTTGGTGACCCCCAAGGATCAACCCTGTCCCCTACCCTCTTCAACCTTTACCTTGAACCACTCGCAGAAGTGCTTCGCACCGCCAATATCTCCTAACACATGTATGCAGACAACGCCCAGATCTACATTAAAATTTCTTCTCCTGAGGACATTCTTTCCCTAAATGAGGCCTTGAAGCTGACAGTACATTGGCTCACCTCTAACCAGCTCAAATGTAACACGAACAAAACTGAATTTCTTCTAATCTCCCCACCCAAAACCAACGCTGACATCCTGGAATAGATCAAGTCGATCACAGCATTAAACTGCCCACCAACCATTGTGGACTCTGCTAAATCCCTTTGGATAACCCTAGACTGCAGCTTCAATATGAAGCGCCACATCAACTCGATGGCCAAAATAGCCAGATTTCACCTGAGCTATCTAAGAAACCTGATACCTTTCCTTGACACTCCCAATCTAAAAATAGGAATCCAGGCACTACTTATCTCCAGACTGGAAAATGGATGCTCTACCCTCGCAGGTCTACCCAAGATCTCCCCGGCCCCATTAAAAGCCTGCCTCAATGCTGCCGCCAGACTCCTAACAGGTTCAAAGAAATTCAACCACATCTCTCCACACCTTAAAGCTCTGAATTGGCTTCCCCTCGAGGCCAGAATCCAACTGAAGCTGTCTTGCATCACTCACAAGGCTTTATACTCCAATTCCCCTGCATTTCTTGCCCAGAAACTCGTGATATCTGGAGGAGCCAGATACTCCCGGTCCACCAGAGACCTCTTGCTACAACCAGCATACTTGCGGAAGAAAAACGTACACTCGGGCCTTCTCTGGGGCCGCACCAAGAATTTGGAACTCACTCCTGCCTGCAATTAGAAGAATTCCGTCTCTGGCGCGCTTCAGAAAGGAGGCTAAACCTACCTTCAGGGCAAATTCCTGTCCTAACTCTTGCCCTACAGTCACCTCTGTGACCTTGTTCTACCTCCTCCTACAGCCCCACCATGGCTTCTCTGGATGATATCCACTGGGCACCTCTGGGCACCTCTGGGCCTCCCACCCTTGATTCTGAGACCGTTTGTTTCGTATAAATTGTTTTACCTGTTCTCATCCCATGTGTATACACCCTGGGATCTGAGACCGCTTATTTCTGTAAAAAGTATCTATCTATTTTATCAATTATTGTATCCACCGCTCCAAGTTCTTTTGTATATCACTTGTCTATCCTGTAAAGGGCTCTGATACCCTTGCAGGTCTAGTTCACACTCTACAAAACACAAAAATAAATAATTGTCCCATCCTTGACAAAGTTGTTTGTGGCTCAAACATTTTGGGGCATCCTTGATATTTAGTTTACATTTTTAGGATAATGGTGGTTATTCTAGGCATAACGGTGATCATGTCATCATTGTGGTCACTCTTCGCATAATCTGGCCATCCTGGACTCCTGGAGGGCCTATGTGTCAAAGGTTAACAATCATTCGTATGGAATAGTAAGGCCTTGGTTATGGAGGGCCATTCATAAATGTGAAGGGGAAACAAATGTATGTGAGTGAGAATATTTCCATGTCCATGTCTAGTAAGTACTAGATGAAAATAACATTACAATATTTGCTAAAAGTAAAATCTGAAACATAGAGGAATAAAACAGTCATTTCAATACAATAACGACAATTTTTGGTGGTGCGGAATGTTGAGTTTATTGGCCTTCAAAGAAAAGCTGATATTTATAGCAGAGTGGGTGTTTTTCCAGAAGATGACGAGTTGCTGTTTGAGGACAAACTTGTATATGTCAAATTGAATATCAAGATAATTCAAACCATCTGTTAAACATATGGCTTTTTAAACCAATTTTTAGGGAAGTGGTGCTAAAAATGCAATATTTTGCCACTGTGTTTTCAAAGTTTTTTTGGGGCGTGCACCCAACAATTCTAGGCAGGCCCTTCAGGGTTGCTTGCAACACCATGAAGGTATTACTGTACTTTATGAGTGCTGTTTAGAAGTGCTGGTATTGACCCTATGAATTCTTTTGTCAATTTATTAAAAAATTCTGATGTGAGATACATTATTTGACCGCATTTATTTACCCTCTCTAGTAAAGAGCATCCTCCCACCTCAATTTAGGAGTACACACACACTCATTTCGCTCGGTTGGTGTAATAAAGGATGTCTAGTCTCACCACTTTAAAAGTGTATCATTTCGCAGTGGTGTGCAACTATTTTTAGTTGCAGTTTTGGCTACGGGATTCCTTTTTTTTGCATGTTAATGTACATTTCGCATGTGCTTATTCGTCTATAAATCACGTGTCATTCTTTAAACGGTGCCCATTGTTTAGAAAATTGCAGTAAGGGATTGAGGGAATGCGGTAATAAGGAAAATGGTCAATTTTACAATCCGACCCTGATTAGCTTCATAGCGGCCCATTATTATCGGCTGCACTAAAGCAAGGCTCGTGCAATATCTGCACCATTATTTCTTCCATTCCTGCAGAGATTGGATTTCGTATTAATTGCTTTCAAACCTGGCCATAAACATTTTTTGTTAATGGAAACCGAGCATTTTAGCAGACAAATGGGCCAGTTTTACAAACCCACTTACATTTTTTTCGTCAAAGAAAATGACCACTTAATAAGGAATATCCCTTTCTGGAACATTTCCAAGAGGAAGGGATTTTCAGGCAAGGTACCAAAAGTAGACGCCCAATGTGGAAAATGCTATGTGACAGTCCAATTTGAGGCATATTTCTGTATACGTTTCCAGGATTTTGTATAGCGCCTGATGTTCTCTTTAGCCTGAACAGAAGTGGACTGGGGCAGGGCTAATAGGAGACAGACCTCAGGGCCCTACTGGGAAACCAAAAGCTGCCCTGGCAAGAATCCTCAAACCAGCCTTACTCTCTTTGATTCCTCGTGCAATGTCTCTCTTCACGTCCATCCTCTCTCTTTCTCATATCGCTGTGGTCACTTTCTTTCTATTCTACCCCTCACCAGACACCTCCTTTTATTCCAACCTCTATTGAAGCCCCCCAGTGCCTGCTGTAATTACCTTGAGCTGGAGAAAGCCCCAAGAGCGTCCCTGGACTTTCAGTCCCCAAGGGCTCTAGCCACTAGGCAATGCCGTTGCAATAAAAGGCTTATTGCTCGATAGTGCCTCTAGTCCCAGAACCCTGAGAGATAGGACCGCCTCATACTAAGATCTACAGGACTTCAGGCTGTCATCATCACCACTGTTCTGTATATTTGGATTTGTGGAGACCCTTTCAATAGATGCTACTCTAAATGTGTAAGACAGTGTTTCTTCAATATACCTCACTAGACCTGCAGGAAACAATCGTGACTGGGTATACTTTTCAAGAAGATACACCTCCGAACTATTTCGCCCTGAATTTCCCCAACATGTCCATTTTCATTGAGCTTCATCATCTATGATTAATGAAAGAAACAGTATCACAAGTTGACTTAGCTGCCATGTGGACTCAAATTGCAAAGAAGGACCGGTGACTGATGAACCATCTCATGAGATCAAGAAGCCCCAAGTATGCAGAAGTGGTAACAAGTTTACTCATCCCTTTGGGCCTCTTTCCTCGAGCATATCCTCGATTTTTGTTCACATGCTGCTACTAGAGTCCCACACTGGAAAGACCACATCACACCCATGGCCCTCAATTTTCAACTGAAGAAATTCCACCATTGATGTAGATATATCTGCATACACAAATGCAATGGTACATTTTCATCAGTCCTAACTATAGAAATAAGCGAATGGGGAATTTTCCCCTACAAATTGTGTTTGTGCTTTCCAAAGTTTTGCAAAGTGCTCTGCAAATCATGTCTTAAAAAAAAAATATATCGAAACACTGCTAAATATGTGTGAAGACAGTTTGCTTCCAGGTACAAACTTTGTAGAACAAAACTCTGTAGTTATTGTATTGCTCATTTATTGTTCAATGCTGAAAACATTCTTCAAAGATGTACATGCAAAAGTCATCATGTAGTAATCAGGCCTGGAAACCTGCGACAGTCACAGATTTCAAGAAGTATTCTTTAAAATTGCATTTGTGCTAACAGTTTTCCATATTCAGCACTGTACATAAGGTGTTATTGTGCACGTGACAGTGCATTTACCTGTGCAGTGCACCTTTTCTCCCTGGAAAATACATTTTGTCATGTAGAAATCCCTTTTCCCACACATCCACCAATTAAGGGAGACTTTTCAGCCATTTCCAATTTACAATAGGATTTACTACTGTCTTTGACAGCTGTAATTCTGCGACTGTGTGCAGGGTATGAGTGAGTGGGAAATGAATGTAATACTTAAAAAAATTTTTTAGGGCCATTTCTGCCCTGGAGTACGTTTAACAACTGCATGAAATTAATTACACCAATATAGAGTAATATTATGCATGTCTAAATCTCTTCACAAGTGCATTTTCAAATTAAGTAAATGCCAGTCTTGAATTTACAAGGGTGAAACAAGACACTTAAGGGCCCTATTCACAAAATTATATTTGGCCATACCCATGCTTGTGAATTAACCCAATATGAGGATATACGTTCAGGTAGAGATATTAATCTCTGGGCGTACTTTTAGTTTTTTTTTTGGTAAATCGGGTCCGGAGTGAGTAAGTTTTTGAGAACAGTTCAACTTGTTTACTGTTCTGAAAAAGGATTGCATGAGTCTCTTGTACCCTCTTCCTCAAAACCTTTGTCAGAAAGAGTATTAGTTATTGCATTATATTGCAGTTTAGCTTTATGGGCTGGTTCTTGTCTGCTGGTACTGCTGGCTGGTGTTTGCGTCTGCTTTCTGTGTCACACATTTCTCCATTTCCTTCCAGGTTGGAAAGATGATCCAAGAAGCATCTGGAAAGAGTAATTTGAAGAGAGTAACCCTGGAGCTGGGAGGAAAAAGCCCCAACATTATTTTTGCAGATGCAGATTGTAAGTAAGGCTTGCTGTTACACGTCGCCCTTAAAACAACACTGTGGTGCGGACCCCTTTACTAAATTCTCTGCCAGGAAAATAGATCAAGGACACTTTTTTAATCAAGTTTGTTTTGGATAAACAGCAAATGCATTATTTAGGGTTAGGAAGCCAGATTCAGCTGTACATTATATGAATTTGAAAGGGCTGCATATACAAATTCTTCTGTTACATGTTCCATGCTGAGTGGATTAATCGGAAGAAATATGCAGGAAGGGCACAGAAAAAGTTAACTTCATGCACATCCAGCGTTTATCCAAATGTCCCTGTAGGAGATTATTAAAGTCGTTTGTCCCATTATGTGTTTAGAGCAGAATTACAGGGAAGGCTTCAAATAACAGTTGTGCAGTCATACGGCCTGATCTGGAATCAGCACAAATTCACTAATAATATGTGTAATTGCTCCTAAATGTTGCACTTGAGAATGGATGGCTGCAAAGGCACAATAGTCAGTGCCGCAATATGTAGTGTTTATTCCCTCAATACTGTATATTCGTAAATCTCCCATGAGAATACATCCATATAAATGACACTTATTGGGGTAGGCTTAAGACTTTAAGTATTCATATGAGCCAAATACCCCCCACCACCCGATTGTGAAAATCTGCCATGACACTTTTTTTCCACTCACTTTTTTCCATCAATAAGAAATTAGCAGGAACCCAAAGAATTGTCATCCACTCATGCCATTATGAATGTCTATGAAATACAGGAGTCCGGTAGAAACTGCTAGTCCAGATAGGTGGCAGTCCAGACCCATTGCCTTCACACGGAAAAGAGCAAACAGTAACTGGTGCCTACTCTGCTGCTTCACATTCATATTAGCAGCAACCTTTGGACATATCTCAGGCAGATTGAGATCCCATATCACATCATAAATTTGACTAACAATGATATCATGCATTAAGGCCTCTTAGCTCAGTGTTTCTTCCATAAGGAGAGGCTTGTAGGTTCTAACATCAAGTTAGGCAGGATATTGGAGCTCAACTGTTCTAAGCCAAATTTTGCATTTTGAAACTACTTTTTAATTGCAATGGGGGAAGTTGTATAATAATTGTAGATGGAATTGTGGATCTGAAGCTTAACGTCTTCTAATTAACAGAATTGGGGTAATTTCGGTGGTGGTCAAAGGGAAGACCACAAACAAGCTAGTGGGAGCCATGCCCAATATTTTGTTTTATTGTATTATTTTATGCTGTATTGTGTTATGCTATGTTAGTTCTATTTGGAGAGTACTCTTTCCACTATGCTTGCTTGATGTAATGCAAAAGCACAACAAACCGATAACTTAAAGAGCAGGAATGTTTTAAGCATGTTAGGAATTAGATTCTGTACAAAGAAGCTTCACATTTTCAGAACCTTGAGGCCAAAGAGTTACCACCTAAGTGCACCTTGCCAGTTTAAGGAATCCTGGGCATAAGTCACTCCAAATATCACATCTCGACACTGCTAACAAGATGACAGCTTCCTCTCTATAAGCAAGGGCTTCCACCACAAATGATCTTGCCGGACTTGCACAATGCCTTAAACTCAATTCTTCTGTTGATTGTTTTTTTAATTAAACCATTTGTTTATTGATTTTCAATTGCGATCATCCAAAAGAAATAGCAATCAACATTGGTTTAGATCAAGAGAGTATAAGGTTTCCCCTTCGACTGGTATCATAGAAAAAAATCTAAATTTAGGACAACAATCTTTAAAGTCACCATCTAATCTCTAGTAAAGATGTTTCGACATCCCACAACATCTCTTGCACACAATATTTGTACCCTAGTATGTACAAGCTTCTCAGTAAGGTAAACATTGCTCCCAGCTCTTTCAAATTTCTTGTATATATAGGGATTGTTCGTTCATAAAGCACTGGTCGACATTATTGCACAAGGAGACTAACTTTAGTCTTTCCAGACTTTCATATTTAATTACAGAAATGCTTGATAATGTTGCACAACAAGATACTGACACGTTCACATTCTCTAGGACATACCTCATTACTTACGCTATCAAATGCTGCCAGTTTAGCCTGAGTATATTGGACTCTCCATGGAATCTTGTGTTGCAGTAGCCTAAATCCTAAACGATTTGCTTCTTCTTGAGCCAAGCCTAGAGTCTCATCTCCTTCTGGATCATCTAAATGGCCTAAATCAGTCTCTTATCTACCTCTAAGTCAATTCAGGTATTGTGGTGCATCATTTATCCTACATTCTAGGGGTAAGTACACTTTGTTGGATACGTTGTGAACATCTAAAGTACATGTATCAATTGGAGATACCAGTAGTATTCTATTGGTGACAACTCATATTCAGTTTGCATCTTGGCAAATCCCAAAATATCCTTTCCAGCCCATTTGTCACCTAGGGTAGGTATACCTAACTACGCCATGATGAAAAACCATCATGGGTACCCAAATCAGGTGGCATGTTATGACACCATAACACTGTTTCTTTGGTATCAGCAGTTGAAAAGCATTGGCAAAGGAAGACAGATTGGCTTTGTTAAAGCTTGCTTAGAGCGGTATATCTCGACCTGATATCAAGTGTTAGTTTTCTGTAAATTGCGCTCCATCATAACATACACATCTATTCACATTGCAGAATCCATGCTTCTTATTGACCATGAAAAACATTTGTGACCTCATTGCTTTAATTTTGCAGTGGACTATGCTGTGGAGCAAGCTCACCAAGGAGTTTTCTTCAACCAAGGCCAATGTTGCACTGCGGGATCCAGGACATTCGTCGAGGAGACTATATATGATGAGTTTGTCAGACGAAGTGTTGAGCGAGCAAAGAGGCGAATAGTTGGAAGTCCTTTTGATCCATCCACCGAGCAAGGCCCACAAGTAAGAATATACTGCTAGGAAAGTGATTCTTTAAAATATTTTTTCAAGAATAGTATGGAAAATCAAGTATGCCAAGATGCTACTTACTAACAAAATACAAACTGTTGCAATTATGTAATGATCCACTACTCATATAGCCTACTATGGTTAAATGGCAAAGCCAAGTAATGCATCCAAAGGTATTGGGTACTATAAACATCACAAGGTGAGGCTGCATAAGTCTCATACAACAATTATATTTGGCAGCCAAGTTTCCAATATTGAAGGTTAAAGGACAGCTATTCAATTATGTAACTTTTAAAGATTCAACTCAGAATCGGCCTACTAGTGAAAAAGGGGAATTTACTGTCACAATTTCAGTGTCTTGATTAAAGAAAATCAAGATTTGCATTTTGTTTTAATGGCAACATTAAGCTTATGAAAAAAAAATCTGTAAAGTGGGTAGATTATTCACAGATGTACGTTTAGGGTGTGTGTGGATATTGACATACATTCCAAATGAATTGTTACACACACAAAATAACAGCAAAAAGATTGAATTATGTATTCATGTATTCATATAGGGTGGAAACCCTTCACATCTGCTGGAGATAAAGGTTTATAGATTTCCACAAATGAAAAAGTATTTGCATTGTGAAAGACAAATGAGAAATCTATGGGTAACTGCACATTTCCGCCAAACTTGAGTATTGACCTTCTGCAAACAATCACTAAGGGCTCTAATACGAGTTTGGTGGTGCCCGGACCGCCAGACTTGTAGGGGCATGGTCGGACCGCATTTGCCCCGCCGCAGCCGCTAAGGAACTGATTTTCACATCTTTTTGGCGAATTTCTGTAAATAATGTAATATGAATACATTTGGAAAAATCATGCATGTAATCCAGTGACTCACAAAATTGGTATTTTGTTATAATCTACCATTTCAGTCTCACATTAGGTGAGAACATAGGGTCATTGCCGCAACTTAAAGAAAACAAACAATTCCTTTCTGGTGCTCGTTTACAATTCAGCACCTGATTGAAAATAAAACCCAAAGCCTACTACTAGTTGCACGCCATTCCACACCTCTTCATGCAGTTATCAAAGGTACATGTTACTCTTCAGCATGTAGTTTATATAATGCTCAGTACAGTTCAACTTAGTATACACCACTTTTTATTTACACACACGAGGAACCAGTTACTTGAGTAATTACCAAATGTGGAAACATTTATATTTAATCTGATGTTGCTATGAGAAGAGAAACATTTTAAATGGTCTGTATATTCTATGAATTCGATATGCTTCTTACAAATTTTTAATATAGAAATATATTTTATCTTTTTTCTTCATGATCACAGACTGATAAGAAACAGTACAACAAGATTCTGGAACTTATTCAAAGTGGTATCACAGAAGGAGCAAAACTAGAATGTGGTGGCAAGGGGCTGGGAAGAAAAGGATTGTTTGTTGAACCAACAGTATTTTCCAATGTAACAGATGATATGAGGATTGCAAAGGAAGAGGTAAGGAACTGTCCTGTGAGGCCACAACTAGGGAGAGGGGTTGGCCTAACGGCTAAGGCGCTCGACCTCGGACCTGGGGATCTGGGTTCGAGTCTCGGTAACGACGCCAAAAAAACCCCTGTGATTCTGGGCAAATCACTTAATCTCCCCGTGCCTAAAATGAAAGTGTGTCCTCATGTAACGTAACTGGTGCTATGTAAAGCGCTCTGATAACTGATTCGGTTCGGTTCTAGTTCGCGCTATATAAAACTCTTAAAAAAAAAAAAACTACAAATGTCTCATAGCTGTGTTACCTTAACCAATATAAGAATCACTAGCTAAGACCTATAGAGAACAAGTGAAGAAAGCAATTCTGTAATTCCTACAGAAAACAGGAGTTAACTTGTTGCGGGTTCAATAAACCAGGGCCTGGTCATTGTGCAGTATTTTTCAAGATGAGAATTCTCATTTAACTAATAAAGGATAAGAGGGCACCACATTAACTGTAGTAGATATTCTTAAATGTAGGTCTCCATTAATGATACAATTGACTGAATTCAACGAAATAACCAACATAGAAGGGTGGAGGCCTGGGAAATTGCACTGCAGCATTAAAAAGAGGAGTGAAAAGAGGATGAAGAATATCATATTTGTCTTCAATATTTCGTTTAATTTACAACCATATTTAAGATAAATGTGATGTAGATGAGTGTGTATTCTGTCTGAACGAACACATTGAAGCGGGGTACACCTTATTACACATCTAATGGAAATGAGAATGTCATGCCGTTTATAACACTGTTGGCCTGATTCACAAAGGTAAACTTGTGTACTTGTACTTTTTTTGGTATTCACAAACTCCAATTTAAGAGTACGTTTACAATTACAGAGACTGCACAATTGAGGTTGAAAACTCCGCACATAAAAACATAGGTCTTTCCTATATTTTTATGTGCAGAGGACTCCGCCCGACCACAGAGTCTCTACAGTTGTAAACTTACTATTATATCAGAGTTTGTGAATTGCAAAAAAAGTAAACTTCCAAAGAAACATAAGTATGCCTTAGTGAGTCAAGCCCAGAGTGACAAACGTAGGGCCCAGTTCCTGTTTCAAAATAAAAATCTCTCAGCCTCCTTCAAAAGTAACACATTTAGAGTCAGCAGTTCATTTTCATCACTGTGATAAAGGTGCACCTAGTACTCATTATAAGTACTTGGATAAAGAATATTGTTGTGCAGCTAAGTGCCATCTAGGTGAACTAACAATCTGTGAAGTAGTTTAAAATTGAAAACAAATAGAGTTTAAAGTTTAAACCCAAAACAAATATTCAAAACAATAGACACAAAATAAATGTTGTTTGCGGTGTTCAGATAAACAGCAGTTTTCTGTCATACATTATAATCCAGGATGGTAGTTTGCTTGGTTGGTGAAATACTTCATCAATGAGAGGAATTTCAAAGTCAAAGATTGTTTAATTCCAAATGGATCAAGTTAATGATCAGAAATGATGCGCGCATAGAGTAATTTATAATTTTCTTTAAAATTTTGAAGCTTTCTTATTGCCAGTGTCTACCCACAAGTGTGGCATGAGTTATAAATCAACATATCAGGAACAGGAGTATAGATCAACCCAGTTATACGACATTAGGATTAGGTACTGCGCAGACAGTAAAGTAGTTGGGATTGTTGTCACCCAATAGGTGTTAAAGTGAATTGAAAATAGATTATGGTCAGGTGTAGCCAGATTATTTTTGGAACATTGTTCCACACCATGAGCACAAAGCGTGACACAACCTATTTAGAGGTAATTCTTTTTGTGGTATTTAAATGGCTAGGATTAGTGGTGCTGTACTCCTTTAATTTCTTAATATGCCCACCTAGTCAGCTTTTCAGGAGATAGATGGGTTGTTCTAGACATTTGACTTTGAGAGGAATGCAGATAATTCTGAATGTTCGAGTTAGTGTGTATCAGGGATGATTTTTTAACTTTTCCAAACCCCTAAAAATCTAATTCCCTAATCATTGAGAGAGAAGTAATCCTCTTAGGCAATGACAGGACATGCTGTAGATCAAGGGTAGTTTTATACGTAGCGTCCATATGTTTAAAACCTAGGAGGCAAGGGTGAAACTTTAGACTTTGGTACATAAAACTAGGGCCATGTTGAGCTCAAGAGGCACAAAGCCATTCTGTCTGGTCTGAATATAAGGTGCAAAGTTAGCTGTGAGAAGAAAGAAGAATTACATTTTCTTTGGGTTTAATCTAAGATTGAAGTTGGCCATCCAAGCCTCAAGCGCTTTCAGGTAGTGTTTGAATTTTGGGATATCTTCGTAATCAGTCACCAACAGGTAGAGCTGCTTCTCATTATATTCTGGGCCATTAGAATGATGCGATTCTGTAGCGTCAATGTTTTCTGCATAGTTATGGATTTGTTGCACTTGAAACATAATCCAACATATGCTGCATAATGTGCTTTTTTAACAAGAAGCACGTTTCCAACTCAAACAGATCAAAACTTACTGAAAACAGCGACACGTGATGCAGCACATTAGAACACCATTTGGAAAGGTTGACGGGTCACTTTTCAGTTGCTTATTGTTGTATTTAGGTGCTAAACTGGTGCATATGAGGTGAAACCGTTGCAAAGGCAGCGTTAATTATATGTATAAATATTAAAATAACAAAGTAATGCTATCACAAAATGCGCCTATTACACGCCATCATTTGCATTTTGTTGCTACATTAGTTTGTCAACTTTGTCGCATAATTTGGTCATGCCTTGTCACATAATTCCAGCGACCCTGAATATTTCTGTTGGTGTAACTGTGCTTTGTTGGCACACCGGTCCTCAGTGGTTGCACATAAATATTGAAACATTTTGGAGACAGGATAGAACCATGAGGAGCTGGCCATGGCAGGTGAGTGATGGACAACCTGGTTGATCCATGCTTAAACACAGAGATATGGATTCTAGGAAATAAGTGAACTATTTGAGAACAAGGCACTCTGTTCTTATCCATATAATAAGTCACATAGAGGTCCAGTATATGCAGCATGCAAACATAGCCACCATCCATCCCCTGTATAGTAACATAAGCTACTTGAGAGGTTAGGTGCCATAGGGCTGAATCTCAGCCTAAAGCCTACTCGATGGGAACTAAAAGGACTAGATTTATCAATATATGAATACAGTTGGAGTTTCCTGTCATTTCAATTAGTTTTTCAGGAAATAGAAGTTTGGAAACACTATTGCACATGCCTTGCTATTTGTTCACAAATCTACACTTCCATCCATATTCTACTTAAGCTAGTAAAATCATGTATCTTGATGATAGAATTCCATCATTAGTGGCTAATTCTTCAACTGGATTTGTGTGACTAAATTGTTCTCTATATCACAGTGATATTTAAAGAATATTTTGCTAAATGATCCAGAATGTACCGTCTGGGAATAGGAAAATAACGCAAACTGTGAGCAGTCAAAGAATTATATAGAGTACATTTGGACTGTAGACTTTTTTCTACAACATTCAACTCTTAGAAGGTTTTTCGTTCTTTTTTTATTTAAACGCTAAGAAACGTTGTCAAGTTCACAAGGAGACTGGATTTTATATAACATTTTCGTGCAATAACAGTAGGTACACTTTGACAACAACACCCCATTCAATGTATATTGCACGAAAGCGGTGCAATGTTTATTTATTCATTTGATTCATTTGGCAGAGCACAACAAAGAATTTTGAGAAACAAATGCTGTACATAGAAATATTATAGTGGTACAATAGAGAATTAGTACTCTTAAGTGGATACATAGAGAAAGTAATTGTAGATTAGGTGGATGGTGGAAGTTGAATAATAAAATGACAATATAAACTTTTATCATAGATGCTTATATACAGAATGCATTATTGTTAATACATTTGTGCTAGAATAAGGTCTTTGTTAAGTTAAAAATTGCATTCATTTTTTGTGTGTAGATTTTTGGGCCTGTCCAGCAGATACTGCGTTTTAAAACCATGGATGAAGTGATAGAGCGAGCGAACAACTCTGAGTTTGGACTGGTAGCTGCTGTTTTTACAAATGACATCAGCAAAGCCCTGACGGTCTCCTCAGCAATGCAAGCAGGCACAGTGTGGTAAGGCTCCTTTGGATATCATTTTAAATTGTGCTTAGCCTTGCATGCAGAATTTAAGGATGATAGGTTGAAGGAGGACATGTGCTGGTGGACAGAGGAACACATTTTCTAATAATTCCACATGGAGGAGGAATTTAAAGATGCAATGTGGGTTCACATGCTACCTCTAGCTAATCCAATCTAGGGTTCAAATGCTAACTGAGAAGGCAACTGCATGGGCAAGCGGGTGCCGGAGTTTCAGCAACTAATCATGAATCAACATTGACCCCTACATGCTTCCATACAAATGCTGCAGTTGGAAGGTGGAATTGAAAGGTCTTAACAGCATTGTAAGAGTGATCAGAGACTTTGTATCATGATGTTACATAGATTTATATGGTCCTCTTCCCACATCTCAAAGTTGGGATGATTGTCATTGTCAGATGTACATTTCACATCCTTTAGGGCTACTTGTCTCTGGGTACTGTGACTTGTATCTATCAGTATCTGATGACTCTGTTACAAAAAGAAAAATAAACATAGATTATGTCAACAATTAAGTTGGAGCCATAAGCAATGAAGCATGAATGTTACAGCTCTTCTTTTAAGTGGGGTGAAATTGTCATCGGGAAAAGGATGATTCATATCCTTCTCCCCTTTAGTTCAGCAGTCACAGGCATTTAGTATCAATGTCTTGCTGGCATTTACTTAATCACACTCATTTTGAATGATTACCTTTGCCAAATATTTCACAGGCATATAGTATCCATGTCTAGCTGGCATTTACTTAATTACAGTAATTTTGAATGATTACCTTTGCAAAATATTTAATCTGTTAACCATTGACCAGGCATCGCTTACGCGAAACCCTCTATAATCTCTGTCATCACTGAAAAAACTACAGTATTTATTAAAACGTGATGGAAATACTTGAGCATGCTCTTTGAAATACTTATAATAGGGGTTTAAGAACCATTTAAGTTTAAATTGTTTATGCTTCGCTTTATCTTTCAAAACGGGGATAATTGAAACATATATTAGTTAGTGTGGCCCTAATTGAACAGGGCAAATACAAGGAAATGATGGACGGAATGCTGAAACTTTTCAGACACTCACCCCCAGTCACAGATCTGGGTTGAATCCATCAAAATTCTTTAGCTCACTTCACCACCTCAGTTCAGACCCAGCTATATGCAAATCAGTCTTGACCCTGTGCCTCATGGGAAGAGTCCAGCCCAAACTGCCAAGCCAGGTCTTCCCTGAACCTGAAACAAGCTCTGGGTAACACCTTTCATCAGCCAGGCTAGCTTGATTCCAGTGGCAAAGTGAGCAAGGAACCCACGTCTGGGCATACCCTGCCAATTTAGGACGAACAAAGCAAACACAAGGAGATGATGGTCGGAGCGCTGAAACTTTTCAGACACTCACCCCCAGTCACAGATCTGGTTGAATCCATCATCATTCTTTAGCTCACTTCAGCACCTCAGTTCAGACCCAGCTATATGCAAATCAGTCTTGACCCAGTGCCTCATGAGAACAGTCCAGCCCGAACTGCCAAGCCAGGTCTGCCCTGAACCGGAAACAAGCATCCTGGGACCGGTTTCTGGGTAACACCCTTCATCACCCAGGCAAGCTTGAAACCAGTGCCAAAGTGAGCAAGGGACCCACATCTGACCCACAAGAGCTAATGTGTCATATATCATGAAGTAAAGTTAACTTTTAGTCATTGGTCAAGCGTCATGAAGGTTTCTTTCTTATTGGGATTTCTAGACCATCCATTAAGTACCTTTCCAGCATTAAAGCCAATTTAAATTCTACTTTAGCATTACACCCTGCTAGGAAGTGGGTTATTCATTTGGGGAGGAGAAACCTTTACCAGCTTCACAAACTCACCCTGGTGGCGTGGAAAAGTAAGGTGCGGACTTAATGTCTCAGTTCGTGGGTTAATGGGATCTCAGCGTGTGTTCAAGCAACTGCTATGGAGTGAAGGTCAGGTACAGAAAGTGTGTCAGCCCAATGAAACATTTTTACCTTCCTTCTTAGCCTGTTTCTGGAGACAATAACCTATCAATGGGAGAGATCCAAGCTTGAAGACGGCAAACGTTTGTCAAATTTAGATAAGTTATCTTCGAGCTCCTGCTGAAGATGATGATTGTGTCACCAACAGTACCAAGCTGGATTTTCTGTTTTTTGTGGCTCTTGAGCAGGAAACAAGAGGTCAGCCATCAGACCCTTGGGCAGCAGTCCATTCCCTCAGGGTGAGCAGGAGTCAGGAGTCCTTCAGTCCTTGACTTTCAGTAGGGTTTCTTTCTTCAGGTGCTGTCTTCGCTGTTCCAGGAGTGTTCTGAGAAGGTGTTGGTGAGGTGCCAGCCTTATCCTGTGTGCGTCTGAACGACTAGATATATTATATTCCTCATCCATTCCTCACATATTTATGCTGAAATGTCATATGACCTGAATCAATTCAAATCTGTGTGCAAAGCATATAAAAACATCTTTAGCTTTATTTGATATAATCTGTCCAGAGTTTTTGTCACAAAGTTCATATACTGTAAGGAGCTGCTTATTAATATGCCCTCTGAGTCTTTACAGCAGATGGCAACTGCAGCTTTGCAAATCCGAATGTTTAAGAGGCGAAACGCTGGGGCAAGTTTAAAAAGTACGGCAGTAGCATATAACATGAGTTAGCTGTTCATTTTTCAAATTTACATAATCGGGAACAATTATACTTTCTTTCATGCTTCCTCGGTTGTGTGTGTTTCTCCTATATCACATAATCCAAAGCAAGGCATAGGTATCAGACTTTTAATTCTCACTAGACGGCATGTTAATGATGAAGGTGGAACTTATTTGTCTTGTAGCTTTCCATGACCAGAGTGCTGTCGGCCTTGTTTTTAGAGGTCTTAGAATCATGTTTCAGTGATTTGACGCTGATGTATTTTCGCAAGATTGTTTTGAAACTTACATGAGAAAGATTCTGTTCCCACGGTGATTCCATGCTTAGCACCTGTAGTACTAAGCTAATAGTGATGTGCCAGGGTGTATTGTTCAAGTAAGCTGACAAATGAAATTCCTTGCTATGAAAGCCTTTAAAAGAATTTTCATTCTCACGTTTTAATTTCTACCAGAATTATAGTATATTATCACTTGATATCGTAGACTGGTTGATTAGTTTAAGTTCCATATAAATTTGATCATCTCTTTCCAATTAAGATAGTCAAAAAAACACTCTGTATAACTTGCTTCAGGACTCATTTAGCCAGATGTTAAATCGGCCTAGAAATGTTTCCCATCTATAGACTGATGCTGAAAGAAATTTCGCCTTAATATGTTACGAGTAGTAAAATAGATAGCCCATATTTTTTTATGAAAAGTTTATAAACGAAAGCTTCAATGATGCAACTTTGTATTCCAAAGCTTGAAAATGCATTTTAATGTGCCTTTTGCTTAGCCCTCCACCGCAAAGTATTGAAAAAAGTGTGCACTCTGAATAGATTTTCTGTTTAAATTCTAGTTATGTCTGGTACTAAACTTCAGTATTTTGGTCTTTTCAAAATGTACTTTGGTAGTATACGCTGTTATTTTTAATGTATGTTGCAGACTGATACTAATAAGGTCTAGAATTGCTGTACCATCAGCAAATTACATTATAAGCATTTTGTGCCCATTAAGTTGGAGGGAGGAGAAAGTCCTGGAATTTCTTACTGCTTGCTTAATATCTGCCACATGTAAATGAAATAAAAGGGGAGCCAATAAGCATCCTTACTTTGTAGATCTGTATTGTATCAGTTAATGACTGAATTTCTTACCCGTTCTTCCATTAGATGGGGGTTCTGGCTCTGCCTCTGCCTAAACCAGTCCCTACATTGGATGAGATACCTTTCTTCTAGTAGCACCAATAACTCGTTTTTGCCCCCTTCTACGACTCGATCTTGACAGTCTACCATTTAGAAGGATACTGGGAATGAACGAGAGCAGATACTTTCAGTCCCATTTGGCATCTCCAAATCAGAGGAGTGTGAAGGCTGTCCTTTGCTCTGCCAACTTACCTTGTCCCCCTCCCAAATACCCAACCCCTAGTAAGTGGTCTGTTGTTGACAGCACTCAAGCATTTATGGCCAAGAAGCCAGGTCATTGTCTTCTGGAGATCAGCATTATTACCTCCAGCCTTTTATGTGTACTGAACTTCTGGAGGCGAGGTTAGTGTCAAAACTGATTCTAAGTAAGTTTTTGCTTAGGCAGCCCAAAGTAAATTTTTAGAAAGTTACTTTTCCGGTTAAGTTTTTAAAAAACAATTGTTTCCATCAACTTAGATCTTTAAAAATTGTTGAAAATATCTTTGTATAACTTTACTACTATTATCCTGACCAAAGACATAAATGACCTGTTTATGGAGAATCCAGCTCAACTTACCCAGTGAATGCATCTTTGGATATTTATTCACTAAGAAGACACACTATTTCCAATATGTAGTGTGTCTTTTTTATGTATTAACCACTAACTATGTTGGCTTACAAGACATACTTTAGAGGTGACTTACTCATATATAAGCATAGGTTTTCCTACATGACTAAGGCACTTTTCCGTTCTTGTTGACTGGATGCTGAAAAGCGTTGTTGAGGTTCTTTCTTCATTGCCCAAGCAAAGGCCCACTGCTCTTAGTAGTCACGGTGCTACCAGGAACAGAATAGTTCACATAACAAGTGTCAAGGGTCTGTTTTAAAGGTTCCCAATTGGATGAGAAATCCACAAAGGCAAAAAATCCTCCTTGACAATCTTGTAACTCTTGAGTGAAGCTGAAGATTAACACAGAAGTGAATAGCAACTAAGGAAAATAAATGGGAAACAGCGTTTACAACGCTGCCATTACATCACGTTCCTTTTACAACGTGGTTGTTACAATGACTGTGTTGTTAAAAAATGTAAATTGATACTTGTATAGCGCACTGCTCACCCGCAAGGGTCTCAAGGCGCTTGTACGAATACCGCTGTGGAACCCATCCTGGCTTTCCCTGTGAGGTGTCCACTCCTGGGCACCCCCAAGGTGGGGGCCAGGCATCCTTAGCGTTGTGGGGGCCGTTGTGGAGATTAAGCAAGCTATTGCCCAGAGTTGCAGAGTGGGACTCCATGATTGGAATAGGCACCGAGGCGAGAATTATCAGGTCCATGGAACTTTTGAGCCCAAGACCCGCCGAGGCAGGGAATTGAACCCTGGTCCCGGGCTAGACCTCTGCATCAGGGTCTGCCGCTCTAACCATTGAGCCACACTTCTCCACTGTTAGAAAGCGATATACCTTTAAATCACAAATCATTAGATCGACTTGCTGTAGGGAGCGCTTTAACCTAAGGAATAGTATAATTTACTATTCCAATACCTACCCTGCTGTTGCGCATGCTGGAGTTAAAATAGTATATTATACTATTCCTACGTCCAGCACACCTCCTACAGCAACTCGATCTAATGACTTGCGATGTAAAGGTATCGCGTTCTAACAACGCGATCATTGTAACTACCGCTTTGTAATAGAATGCAATGTAATAGCATGCGTAGTAACATGCTATATTTAAAATAAACAAGTATTGGGTGGATTCATAGAATTGTTCTTAGCCACAGGCAATTACTTACTCTGGATCACAGTCCAGTCCATCATTTTATTATCTGCTATGCAGTCTCAGACAGGAACTAGCCTTATGCAAACCCCACACCGTCAATAGCATCCGCCTGCTCACACCCACAAACACAGAACCCGAATACCTGCTCACCCACTGGGGCTCTCTCACAACCCAAGCCTTATTCGCCATCCTGAGCTCTGTGCATTAGGGAGCATGCACGGACCCCTGTCCCCAACACCTCTTCATCCTTGGGAGAAATGCATGGTAACAAGCTTAAAGAAGTCCTAAACACCTCCCATCACCTCGGTTTCTTTCCCTGAGGACTGGAAACATGCTGAAGTGAACCCTCTCCTGAATAAACCATCCGCTGACTCAGCAGAAAGGAAGACCTACTGACCCATCTCCCTTCACCACTTTCCAGTGAAAGGTCTCAAGAAGGCAATCAACCAGCAACTCACCGATCACCTGGAACACAACAACCTCCTGGACCCCTCTCAATCCGGAGTCAGAGGTAACCACAGCACTGAGACAGCCTGTATCGCAGCCACCAACGACATCAGGGCCCTCTTGGACCCTGACGAAATGGCAGCCTTCATCCTCCTGGACCTATCAGCTACCTTCAACACTGTCTCCCATCATATCCTGATCAACAGACTCCCCTACATCGGAATCCAGTGAGACACCCTCAAATGGATTGCCTCATACCTCACCGGAAGAACCCAGAGAATTCGCCTTCCACCATTCACCTTGGAACCCAAGAAGATCATCTACGACATCCACCAAGGCTCATCCCTCAATGCCACCATCTTCAACACATACAGGACCCCACTGGCCATCAGCATCAGATCGCACTGACTCAACATAATTTCCTACGCCAATGACACTCAGCTAATCCTCTAGCTGTCAAAAGACCCCTCCGCCACCAGAACCAACTTAAAACGTATGTACGATGAACGTTGCTCACTGGATGAAGGACAACTGCCTCAAGCTGGAAACAGACAAGAGAGAAGTTCTCATCTTTAGGAACAACATCCCACCATGGAACGACGCATGGTGGCCTGTGGAATTCGACCAACCCCGCAACCAGACAGACCATGCCCGCAACATCGGCATCATCCTGGACAGCAAGCTGCCCATGCAACAACAGGTAAACGCTGTTTCATTTGCCGGCTTCGCTACGCATGCTCCTCAAGATCGATACCAGAAGTACCATCATGCAGGCCCTCATCACCAGCAGGCTAGACTACAGGAACACACTGTATGTAGGAACCACTGTACCGCCTCCTGAACAGATTGCAAACAATGCATAACTCAGCGGCAGGACTCATCCTCGACCTCCCCAGACAGATTCGCATCATATCCCACCTTTAAAAGCTACACTGGCTCCCGATACAAAAGATATATTAGTTCAAGATATTAACCCACACATACAAAGCCCTGCAAAACAAAAGACTAACATACATCAACAAACGCCTTACCTTCCACCATCTTACCAGACACCTACGATTTGCCTCACTCTTCCTCACAGATGCCCCCTAGATCCATCCAGTTAACAGTGGAGGACGCTCCTTCTCACATCTGGTGGCCAAAACCTGGAACAACCTCCCCCTGCACCTCAAGACTGCCTCAGTATTCCAGCATTTCAGGAGAGAACGTAAGACCTGGTTGTTCAAATGAACTGATCCCCTCTCAGCAGCTAGCTACCCCAGCACCTTAAGACCCTTGCGGGTGACTAGCCGGGCTATATAATTGACGGATTGATTGATGCACACCAGCTTGGTCCTTCTCCAGTAGGACTGGTCCATCCAGGACTGCGAGACCTGGTCCCCTGTCAACAAGATGTGGAGTCCGTATGGTCCTGGCTGCAAGAACCCCCAGCCACACTCTGAGGGCAGATTCCTTGAGACAACTGCCTTCTTAACAATGTCCCTGCAGTGCTTTTAAACTACTGCCAGCTAAATCATTCTGGTGGTCTTGGCAGCGATATAGGTTTGCTATATAAGAGGCTGGTGTAAATACACACTGCAGAACACATATGACAGTTACATTTCACATCACTTGGCAATTTCGGCTCTAACTTCCATGGCCTTACAGGAAAGTTGCCTTTCAATGGCTCATATGTGAGCCTTAGAAAGGCAGTGCTGTGGGACCGTGAAGGACTGTGATGTCCAAGGTGTGCTGGAACACGGGGTGCATACGGACAGGGGGGGGGGGCACACCATGTGCCTGCTGAACACATCCCCTGGCCCAGAGGCAAGTTTCCCTAACTGCCACAGTTTTCATGGCGGACTCACCACCATGAAAACTGTAGCAGTGGCACAGCCAGCATATTGCCGGCCTTAGACCACTACAAGACCAACAGGGATGGCGGATCGCTTGCGGTAGAAGAGGTCCTATGGTGGTCCAACTGCCCAATTCATGATACGGTGGTCGGACTTCTGGTGTCCGACCGCCATATTAAGTCTGTTTGGAACTCGTAATCAGGCCCTACATCTGGAGTGACAATGCAGAAAAGGGGGCTTTGGTGAAGACCCAATCACCGTTACATATTCAAATTTGTCAAGTTCACCATTCTGTAAAGCAAAGACTTTCCAAATTCTCACAATAGTTGATGTTTTAAATAATTAGGATTTTAAATATGCTGCATTGCGTATTTGAAAATATGTAAAAACTTTCTTCTTGGTTAGGTTCGAAGAAGAGATTTTTTTTGCTGCCTCTCTGAATTCCTTGTGACTGATTGCTGTTTTCTTCTTCTTCCCAGGATTAATTGTTACAATGCCTTGAATGCCCAAAGCCCTTTTGGAGGGTTTAAGATGTCTGGTAACGGGAGAGAGATGTAAGTAACATCCCAGCGTTCTAAGTTTACATGATGAAAATTGTTTTATTGCTTCATTTTACCTTTGTTTTTCTGATTTTTAGCAAATACTCATCCTGATCAAATAACACAAAAAGTCTTTGAAGTTCTGTCATGCTTTTCATATAATTATTTAATAATAGCTGAAAGGGGGGATATCCTTGATAGAAATTGCAAGGCCTATATGGGAAGCTATTATTATTTTAGCCTTTGATGCGCTATTGACAGAATCTTCAAGTTTGAAATGTATGTTTTCCATGTAATTTCTATATTTTCAATACACTCGTTGTAAATATTATTCTGTAGAGGCCATAAAGCACGAATTGATCGTTCAACCAAATAATTAAATGCGTAAGAAAATAACTACTTTTAAAAAAAAAGTTTAAACACTTTCAAATACTTGACTACATTACAGAAGATTTGGGTTATTGCCAATCCCACAACAATAATGACAACAATCAAATAATGGTAATAATTCACAAATATGGAATTTTAACCCCAGAGCTTTCACCATTAGGCTTGTATTATGTCACAGATTCCATGCCTTTAAAACACAAAGCTGTAGGATGAGTGTTTGTCCTTGTAAACCTGACGTTACTTTGCAGCTTTCAGCATTTGTGCCTGTTGATGTACATCATTCTGTAAAAATGTGTCAAAGAAGTCCAAAAAGTTTATATTATTGTATGCACTCCTGACCCAACGTTTAGTCTGCGTTTATATAAAATTCTACTGTGTCTGCTGTATATATTCTTCCACATGTGTTTCCCTTACATGGATGCTAAATAGGACATATTTTATGAAAATCATTAAAACTTTGGCTGTGATTACTTTTATCTAGCAAAAATATGTCAGAACCAATTACGGCCAAGCAATTGTCCTGAATATCATCATGTTATTAGGAAATGATAATCTTGTGTCTCTGAAGTGTAGACATAAACTAAGTCAGGCATTTTTAAAGATGTTGATTATATTATTACTCTTTCAAATAGTTACAGTTTCTTGCTGTATGCAGATTTGTCTGTTATAAACACGGTTGATTGTATTTAGGAAGTACTGTGGAACTAATCTAAATTAAAAAAAAGAAAATAAATGTGCAATCAGTTTTTGTTTTCCTCCTGCTTTTTTTTTTACTAATGGAGTAAATGATTGTGAATGAGTTATTTATCGTAGCAATGCTGATTATAATGTATTAGGGATGTGTAACAGCCCTAAATTGGACTAGGGATGTAGTTGATTAAATCCTGTCAAACTATGCTACTTTTGATTCTAGGCAAATCACTTAATAACCCTGTGCATTTAAAATATAGATGTGACCTTGTGTAATGTGACGTAATAATGTCAAAGCTTCCACATATGAATACACATTTGAATACACTTTTTTAAAAAGACTTTGCCATATATTAAATGATGTGATTTACAAAGCAAACATTTTCAGTGCTCGTCTCATGTACGGGCTCTACGATCCTAGCCGGACCCTTGGCTCAGCTCGGTTCGGCTCTCCCTGTCAATTTGTTGGTTCACCCTCCTTTAATTGTGGTCCCTGCAAACAGGTGTTCAGACGTTTATGGGCCACTTGTAATCAGGCCCCTAGTATTACTCAAAACCAGTCTTTATGACAAAGTAGGAGAGATTTAGGCAATCCAGCTTTATTATTGTGAACGTTCAGGAACAGAGACATATCACTGGATAAAATGTTAAAGCAGGTAATATTGTGATTGAAACAAAGTATTAGGCATTATGGCATTGTTATACAGCCAATGGCTTCAACATTTCAAAAGAACAGCGTTCACACTTGAGTCTCACGTGGCTATTGTGCCAGTGTGGAAACGGCCGGAAGCTTTGACCAATATGGGCTAATGAGATATTTGAGCACTATTTCTGCTTTGAAAAAAGAACTATATTGTGCCAAATTCTTAGGTCGAGCCTGGGCAGCTCATGCGCTGCGCTGCGAGGCATGCTGTATTCAGATAGGGATTTGAAGCTCCGCACACTCTCCACCCGTATTGTTCATTAGCTTGTGTCATTGTCCGATGTCAAGTGTGGCTGTTCATTGGGCAATAGGCTTAGTAGTCCCTCTTTAGTACCTCCTTGTCTCATTTTGTAACCTCCCATGGCGACAACCCCTGTTACTTGTGTTGTTACTCGCTAGGTTTTAATTGCAGCTTCCGAGCACTCATTTTTCAAATAGCCCTCTCCTGCCTGTTATTGCAGGCAGGACATGCTCTCTCCAAACGCTTTTTAAAAACTTTTATTGCACGGGCCCTGAACGCATTTACAATTCAATAGGTCTCGCATTTGTGAGAGTTTAAGGTATTGGCATTGTAAATGACTATGCCTTTTATTTATCTGTTTTAAAACAACATATAAATAAAAGGCTTTGTCTTGTAAATGTGAGACCTATTGTATTACAAATGTTATGTTATGTTAATGTAACTTATTAAGCGCACGAATACCTGGAGGTGTCTTGGTGCTGAACCTGAACGTAAGCCCTGAGGTATGAGAAAAAATTAGTTTTGAAATAGCCACGTTTTAAGGCCTTTTCTAAATGAGGCAAGAGAGTTGGCAGCTCTAATGTCCATAGGAAGCATATTCCGTAGTTTCGCCGTACCATGGCCTATGCTTCGGCTTCCCCAACTAGAGCTGCGAATCCTTGGAACCATCATAAGTCTGGCGCTAGTAGACCGTAATTGTCTGCCAGGATGTTACCAGGAGAAGATGCTTTTCAGGAATACTGGCCCTTTGTTATTCAAGGCCCTGTCGGCTAGACATAGTGTCTTGAACTTGATACGTTGTGCCACAGGAAGCCAGTGAAGTTTCGGGATGTCTTTAGAAACTGATTTGTGCTTTGGCAGGTTTAATAAAAGCCTAGCAGCTGCATTTTGCACAATCTGTAGTTTATTCTGATGTTGCTTCTGCATATTCAGTTTCAAATGTTTGTTCTATAAAGTGGTTTGTGAACCGTAGTCTCCTTAACTTTGAGTTGCTTGACCTTGCTCAGTCGCTTTAACATCAGCCTGGAGTTCTGATAACATTCCATAAGTTTCCTCTTCCTATGAGTGTCCTGCATCAGAACAGCCAGCCTCACAGCAGTCACATTCACTGCTTTTAAATTTCCTTTCCATAGCAAACTCTTTCTGCCTGTAGGTGCTCATACATCTTATTTTTTATTTCAGTTTTCAGATTTAATCTTATTATGTATGTATTGGGGTCTGCATATTGATGTGTATGTTTAAACAAGCACTACGTTCTAATGAACCAGTTATTCTTTCCAAAAGAAGTTAAGTGCTTATTTAGCGTCTGGCGGCCTGTACTCGTTTGTGCCAGGTCAGCAGAATGATATATTCTGCTGACCCGTCCCAGTACAGCCAGGCATATTTAGAGATCTCTGCCAGGAAGTTCAGTCGGAGAGCTCTATGTCTTCAGAGAAGCCGTAGTCATGGTGGCTCTGATGAAGACACTGAAACTTTGCTCTGCAGGTACTATGTTCAAATCGCCCTCGCAGCAAAGTTTTTTGTTTTTCAAGAACAAACTCCCAAAGCAGGAGTTTGTTATCCAAAAACAAAAAAACAAATGGCTGTGACGTGCTAGGAGTATTTTTCCAGCACATGGACTGTTCCAGGGAGGAAAAACTTATGTTGGGACATCCACTCTAAATAGGGCAGAGGGTCTGATATTCTTATACTTATGGCTTAATGTATATCAGGTCTTCAGTCAAAGGTTTCTGTCGGCCATTGGAAACATGGTTCCCTGATTCTAAGTAGATCAGGGGAACTGCCAATTTGGCAGGCACGGTACTCCAGCGTGTTTTTGGTGGAGTACCCTGTCTGCCATACTCCAAATGAGCTACTTAATATGCATTCATGTATGTCTGCTTAGAAAACTGAAGTCTGACTATAACTTGACATCACTCATTTTCTGTTTTCCAGGGGGGAGTATGGATTACGGGAGTATACAGAAGCAAAAACAGTCACAATAAAGATCCCCCAAAAGAATTCTTAAAAGCATTGCCGACCATACGGGGTGTAGCGCATGCAATGCCTGCTTCAGCATTCATCATGGAACAGCACTCAGGAATGCAGTGTTCTACCGTCTATATTTAAGAGTTTAAACTGCAAAGAACAAACGTGATGCATTGCAATGAATTATACAAACAGTTTCTGCATGATTCACTAAGTGTCCCGTCACTCCAGTGTTGCATGATATATTACCAAAAAATAACATGGTAAAAAGTTACTGTAGGCCATTTAATGAACGTTCAATGTTTACAGCTATGAAACATATATAACCTATCTTCAGGAAGTTGACAGACGCACTGACCATTGTGTACACCAAGGACAAACAATCCCTTAAACTGATAAGTATGCATGAATGAACATCCTGAGTATTCCCCCCTTTAATTTGCAAGGCATTTTTCAGAAATGTACAGTGAAAACAAATTGATACGCCTCTTCCAATCCAAAATATTGCACCTCATACTTGTTTTCAACATAACCTCGATATTACACAAGAGTGGAAATCATGACTCTCCCGACACGCAGATCTAGTTTAGTTAAACATTATCCTTACACTTGGAGCTGGCAATAGAACAGTATTACAAATGCAAATAAAACATGTTTTACATAATCAGAAGCAAAGCAAAATATGGATTTGTAATTTGGATTGGTAGAAATATATCATATTGTACTTTATAGGCCAGGCTAGTTACCTCACAGGAAAGGGCCAGTAAAGCATTAAAAAATCTCATGCAATGTAACGTCCATGTTACGCATGAGCAGTTCTAGTTTACATATTTAAACAGAAGTTAAGAGTTAAATTGAGGGTGAAATTAAATACATTCACATCAGTCTAGTGAGGGCGCATGGGGAATAGAAGCCTGTGACTGCTGCATTGTATTGCACAACAGGTTCACTCATCAGCAACTAACACAGGCTTACGTTGCACTTGTTTCCTATTACGTTTTCCTAAATACTTACCTATTCAAACCCACCTCTAAAACTAGAAATATTGCATCTACTGCCAAGCGCTATGGCAAGTTAAGTTGGATGGATAATGAAATTATAACCAAATAGTACATTAAGGTACATTTTTCATTTCATTGAAAGATGGAGCGAAGTACTTTCTCTAGAGATAGCAAAAGAGCAGTGTGCTGTGCGCTTACCGCATACTAATGACCACTGAAATCTGACTCAAAGCAAAAGCAGCAAAGGAACTACCATTCTACTATGTAGCTATCATTCACATATTGTGCTTCAGCCATTTTTGAAGATGCAGGAACTCTTCTGGGTTCTTTCGACCTACCTTTGTTTCGTTAATACTGGTAGGGCAATTCATGAGCATCAGTTAGCCACAGTATCCGCCATTAATCCCAGGTAAATATCAAGTGAAATGCATTTTCATATTGCATTTTGATTGTGGGCGTGAATATGGCTTTCTGAGATGTACCAGTCGGCCAAAGGACTATGTATAACTTGAAGCCACTTACAGTCAGAAAAAAATCTATGGTTCAGAATTTTTATTTAAAATAATAAATAAATACAAAACACAACAAGAGAAGCCAATGTAGTCCCCAAAGTTAATTTCTACTCTTTCTGGCCTTCTAATACTGCAGCCAAAAAATGTCCAAAGGATAAAATATTCTTGCCACATTAAACAGGTTTTTAATGAATGCATTGGGGATGGCTAGGCAATGTGTTTACTTAGTCCATAAGCGGAACTCTTTTGTGGGCAGTTTCAAGCATGTGTTTAAAGTTAAAGGTGGTTTCTGTTTCACAGTCTCATTTAAGAAAAGCTGTGTTTTATGAACAGCAGATTAAAGTGATAACCTCATCCATATGAGACACACTTGATGTTTCCCACGGCTCTTTTGAGCCAAGTTCGATGCGTTTCTGCAAATAATGAATTTCTTAATTTTGAATTATTTTATTTTCAAATCAAACATATGTGCACATGGTTCTCTAGAGCGGTTCTAGAAATGGACTCCAATATATATGATATCACATTAACACCACTGTGGAAACTCCAAAAGCATATGCGTCTCAATATTTGCTTTTGATCAAAATTGAATAAATATTTCCGAGCATATTTAGCCTACTTTTGAGCTGCCCGGGCCATCTCTTGATTTTCTCCAGCATGCATTGTGCTGTATATGACTGAGACATCCAGTTAAGTAGCACCATGCTGCACTGCTTGAAGCACAGTTATGCTGCCATCTAATTATAGAGATAAATCAAACGAGAAGAGTTTACAGTATATTTTAAAGAGTAACCAGCAACATAAAATAGAGTTTAAAATGCACATCCCAAGCCCATTTCAAGATAACATTCAGAAGAGGTAATCATTCATGTTTGTATGTTCAAAATATCTAGACGGTGCACAATACAGAGCTCTTAAATTGCTATTTATGTCTTTCTTCTCTTTCTGTGCATGAAGACCTGAAGCCTTTCCTTTGTCTGTATATCTTTGGTCAGAGTTAATGTTGCAGAGAGCGCTCAACCACATATTTCCTAAAAATAAATGGATAGAGATGGAAGGAGCTCCATAGTGAAAAAAGACAAAGGTCAATAAATATTAAAACGTGGCACTAACTTATTGCCGATTGTTAACTTTCTCTGAGATTTGAAAACCATGTTCACTTGGCTTTATATGTTTTATAGTTGTCAAATATTGAACAAACAGATTTTATTTATAACTCATATTTTAACTGTAGGTCAAACACAATATGTACATATGTTGCTATTAGTTGCTTTTATTTTCAAATACTACAGTAGTATGTTCATAGAAATATATATATAAAAATATACTAAAAGGAAACGCCTGTCAATAACCACTTTAATGTGAAAGCAATGTAATCCTACTTTATTGTGTCAGAGTGTATTATAATTACCATAATAAGTAATAATTTACCACAATGTTGAATGTTAGTAGTAGGAGCTACAGGAATGTTTCTATTTATAGAGAAAACCGTAATACTGAAACATATACACTTATATAATGACATTTTTCTTATATTTTTGTGTTTGTGTTACCGTATGCCAGTCACTACAGATAAATGTAGTGCTCTTAAATTGTAGCTCCGTGTTCCTGTATATGTGTTTGTAAATCATGTTTGAAATGTGTACATGCATTCTTTCCCAATTTTACCTTCATTCTTTTCTTGAACTTTGTATTCATGTATATACATTTATGTGTTATAAAAATGTAAAATGATATAAAATATTTTCTATGATGTTTTTAATTAAAATGGTTAGAGGAAATACTTTTTGTCTTGATTTCTTCTGTATGGCAAGAAGAACACATTTCAAAGACTAAGGTGTCATCAAATGCTCACGATGTGCAAAGAGAAAGAAGAGATAGCTGGAACAGAGGACAGAAAATGAGTCAGAAATGGAGAGGGAAAGAGGAAGGCATAGTAACAGGCTGGCTCAGAACAGGGAGTGAGAATCATATTGGATTTCTCCCTACAAAATGTTAAATTGAATAACACAGTTATGTCTTTGTTGGGTTAGGAGTACATCATTCCCTCTGCTTCCTGGTAGGTTTGCATCAAACTATGAATGTTTTTTTTTTTTTTTTTGCAGAGTTTTATATAGCGCGAACTAGACCCGAACCGAATCAGGTATCAGAGCGCTTTACATATCACCAGTTACGTTACATGAGGACTCATTTTAGGCACGGGGAGATTAAGTGATTTGCCCAGAATCACAGGAGGTTTTGGCGTCGTTACCGGGACTCGAACCCAGATCCCCAGGTCCGAGGTCGAGCGCCCTAGCCGTTAGGCCAACTCCTCTCCCCAATGCTGTTAGACCGTCAGCTTTAATATTACTCAAATTCTCAGACACAATAGAACGATGTATGCTACAGGCTATGCTGACATTGAATAAATGCAACCAGGACCCACCGTGACTTTGATGTTCCCAGTGGAAGGGGTTTTGGAGCAGCACCAGGTACACATCCAACGGTATGCTATATGACACATGAATTAATGTCCTGTTGTATTTGAGGAATGAACAAACATCAACTACTGCCTGCACCACAGGTACCAGGGGTTGAAAGAGAATACCTGTCTGACTGGAGCTGAAGTTTCAGTGCTAGCCCTGGGAGCAGACTAAGAGGTACCCCAGTTCATCAGCTAACTGGCCTACAGACTTCCCACCCAGACTAACTCTGAACAGAGATCCCCAGAAACCTCAATGTACAGCCCAGGAGACAGGGTGTTAAAGGGTGAGATAAATGGGCTGTTCACTGGCTCGTTCCCCCTGTCCTCTGATGCCCAGTCTGGTCATGACACCTTTTTCCTTGATTGTAAATGCATCTGACTAGATCAAAACCCACAAACCTACATATATATACAAACTGTGTACTGAAAAGATGCACATACATAACAAACATTACAGATTTGTAATTAATATGGTTAACCAAAGAAGAGCAAAGCTGATGTGCAGTGTTTCACAATTCTACTAAGTGAATATGTGTCATATTACACGAGAGTAGAAAGCCAGAAAAGGAACAGGGGTGCAGCACTTGGGTACAACAGATCTGGCACTGTGTGTGTTCTCGTGTAATATGAGAACAGCACTTGGGTAAACGAGGGTTGCTGTTTGTGTAATAAATGAGCAAAACCTGTGTAGCAAAGGGGTGACAATACATGAGCAATCTCATGTAATATGAGTGCAGCACTTGGGGAAAAGAGTGCCGGCACTGTGTGAACTCTCTTGTGTAATATTGGAGCATCTCCTTGGTAGAAGAGTGCAGGCAGTGTGTGGATTCTCTTGTGTAATATGGGTGCCGCACTTGAGTAAAAGAGGGCTGACATTGAGCTCGCATGTAACATCTCCTGTTTAATATCAGAACAGTGCTTGGGTAGGAGAGAGCCTGCACTGTGTGAGCTCTCGTGTAATATGAGAGCACTGCTTGGGTAGGAGAGAGTTGCCACTGTGTGAGCTCTCGTGTAATATGAGTACAACACTTGGGTAAGAGAGCGCTGCCACTGTGTGAGCTCTTGTGTAATATGAGAGCAGTGCTTGGGTAGGAGAGAGCTTGCACTGTGTGAGCTCATGTAATATGAGAGCAGTGCTTGGGTGGGAGAGAGCTTGCAGTGAGTGAGCTCTCGTGTAATATGAAAGTAGTGCTTGGGGAGGAGAGAGTTGCCACTGTGTGAGCTCTCGTGTAATATGAGTTCAACACTTGGGTGAGAGAGAGCTGCCACTGTGTGAGCTCTCGTGTAATATGAGAGCAGTGCTTGGGTAGGAGAGAGCTTGCACTGTGTGAGCTCTCATCTAATATGAGAACAGTGCTTGGGTAGGAGAGAACTTAACCTGTGTAAGCTGTCGTAGAATATGGTACACTTTGGCAGAAGAGAGTTTGCACTATGTGAGCTCTCGTAAAATATGAGTACAGCATTTGGGTGAAAGAGAGCCGGCACTGTGTAAGCTCTCTTGTGCAATATGAGCACAACATTTGGGTGAAAGAGAGCAAGCACTGTGTGAGCTCTCGTGAAATATGAGTACAACATTTGGATAAAAGAGAGCTGGCACTGTCTGAGAACTCTCTTGAAATATGATTACATATTTTGGATAAAAGAGAGCCGGAACTGTGTAAGCTCTCTCTTGAAAATGAGTACAACAATTGGGTAAAAGAGAGCCAGCACGGAGTGAGCTCTCTTGTGAAATATGAGTACAACATTTGGGTAAAATAGAGCCGGCATTGTGTGAGCTCTCTCTTGATATATGAGAACAACATTGGGTAAAAGAGGGCCCTCTCTCGTGCAATATGAGTGAAACACTTGAGTACAAGAGAGCAAGAACTGTGTGAGCTTTCTTGTGAAATATGAGTACATTTGGGTAAAAGAGAGCAGGCAGCGTCTGAGCTCTCTTTGAAACATGAGTACAACTATTGGGTAAAAGAGAGCCGGCACTGTCTGAGCTCTCTTGTGAAATATGAGTAAAACAATTGGATAAAAGAGAGCCAGCACTGTGTGAGCTCTCTTGTGAAATATAAGTACAACATTTGGGTAAAAGGCAGCCGGGACTATGTGAGCTCTCTCGTGAAATATGAGTACAACAATTGGGTAAAAGAGAGCCAGAACTGTGTGAGCTCTCTTGTGAAATATGAGTACAACAAATGGGTAAAAGAGAGCCAGCACTGTGTGAGCTCTCTTGTGAAATATGAGTACAACAATTGGGTAAAAGAGAGCCAGCACTGTGTGAGCTGTCTTGTGAAATATGAGTACAACATTTGGGTAAAGGGCAGCCGAGACTATGAGAGCTCTCTCATGAAATATGAGTACAACAATTGGGTAAAAGAGAGCTGGAACTGTGTGAGCTCTTTCTTGAAGTAGGAGTACAACAATTGGGTCAAAGAGAGCCAGCACTGTGTGAGCTCTCCTGTGAAATATGAGTACAACATTTGGGTAAAAGAGAGCCGGCACTGTATGAGCTCTCTTGTGAAATATGAGTACAACATTTGCGTAAAAGAGAGCCGGCACTGTGTGAGCTCTCTTGTGAAATATGAGTACAACATTTGGGTAAAAGAGAGCCGACACTGTGTGATCGCTCCTCTGTAATATGAGAGCAGCGCTTGGGTAGGAGAGAGTTGACGATGTGTGATCTCTCTCGTGTAACATGGGTGCAACACTTGGGTAGAAGTGCTGCCACTGTGTGAGCTCTCATGAAATATGAGAGTTGCACTTGTGTAGGACAGATGGCATTATGTAAGCTCTTGTATAATATGGGTACAACACTTGGGTGGGAGGGAGTTGGTACTGTGTGAGCTCCCTCGTGTAACATGGGTGCAACACTTGGGGAAAAGAAATTTGCAACTGTGTGAGCTCACGTGTGTAATATGAGAACAGCCCTTGGGTAGAAGAGAGTTGGCACTATTTGAGTTCTCTTGTGTAATACAGGTGCAACACTTGGGTAGAAGAGAGCTGCCCCTATGTGAACTCTCGTGTAATATGATAGAAGCCCTTGGGTAGGAGAGAGTTGACACTGTGAGCTCTTCTGTGTAATATGAGAGTAGCGCTTGGGTATGAGAGAGTTGCCACTGTGTGAACTCTCTTGTGTAACGTAGGCGGAACACGGGTAGGAGAGAGTTGGCACTGTGTGAGCTCTTGTGAAATATGGGTACAATACTTGGCTAAGAAAGAGTTGGCACTATGTGATCTCACCTGCGTAAAATGAGAGCAGAACTTGAGTAGGAGAGAGTTGACACTGTGATATCTCCTCTGTAATAGGAGAGCAGCGCTTAGATAGGAGAGAGTTGGCACTGTGTGATCTCTCCTGTGTAATATTAGAGCAGCACTTGAGTAGGAGAGAGTTGACACTATGTGATATCTCCTTTGTAATATGAGAGCAGCGCTTGGTTATGAGAGAGTTGGCACTGTGTGAGCTCTCTCATTTAACATGGGTACAACACTTGGGTAGAAGAGCTGCCACTGTGTGAGTTCTCGTGTAATATGAGAGCAGTATTTCAACGTAGTTTAAATGCTTTTTTGCACTAGGAATGAAAATTTAAATGTAAAACAAAAATTTCAAAAGAATGTCAGGGCTACTGTTTGTCTGTATATTGAAAAGGGTAAATATAAAAAGAAAGCTAGAGTTAGCCGGCAAAAAGTTACCACCAATTGTAACAAAAAACAAAATTAAAAAGAAAAATACTAAATAATGAGCCCGAAAATTCACCTAACCTTTTCCCAGTTTTTTGTTTCCCTATATAACACATGCAACATAAAGATTTTGCTTTGAAAATGTGTTCTTTATATTAAAAACAAATTATACTTACCAAAGTGAACAACATTTAATTTAAACATAATCTTTGGTAAAATGGTGGCTTTCTGAGAATTAAGGCCATCTTCTGGATCTGAAAAAACTGTGAACAATTTCCCCAGCTGGTTGTGGATATCTTAGGTTCTGAAAGAAGGAGCTGTAAGAGTGGGGCTTAAAGCATTTTAGAATAAAAGTATAAAAGCTGAATTGATATGAAAACCTTAAAGATGAACTGGAGAAATGTACCTAAGTGTAACTAACAGTTGAAGGAACTGTAGAAACATTAAATGAATGTTCAAAGTGATTTCAAAAGTTTCTCATTGAAGGCAAGGAAGATGAAAACCAGACCGTAATGAGTTAACAGGGAAAATTAGGAACACGTAGTAATTACTATTTAAATCTGGTTCATAGGAGATTATAGATGTGAACTACTCTTTATACCCAACAGTAGTGAAATCAAAGTGAAAACGACTATTAACCCCAGGTCCCGCCTGTCCTCGTCTCATTCAAAACAAATTGGAGATAACCATCTTGCGCCAGAAAAAAAGACCAGAGGAATGCTGGGGATCCTAACCATGCCCCTCCAGCTGAGAGTACAAAAGCAGTACTTACCCAACATTCCGCCTGAACTACTAAGCTCTGTTCTTTTTTTTCTGACTGTCGACTGAAATCAGGCGAGGTGCTGGTGCTGCTGCTGCTGGGCTGAAGTGGCGTTTACTTCTTCCACTCCCCTTTTGGATGCCTGGCTGTGCAGGTGGGGAGTCTGCTGGTTTGACTCCCGGCCTGCCGGGCTTGCTGGGACGCTGGGCTGTTCCTGGCCGACTCTTACATGCCAAACCAAAGGGGACGATGAATGGAGTGTTGAACAATGCACGCACTCACCCCCAGTCAAATGATCTGGGTTTAATCCATCATCATTCTTTAGCTCACTCTGCCACCCCAGTTCAGACATGGCCATGTGCAAATCTATCTGACCCTGTGCCTCATGGGAACAGTCCAGCCCGAACTGCCAAGCCATGTCTTCCCTGGACTCGAAACAAGCATCCTGGGGCCGGTTTCTGGCTAATCAGCTGTCATCAGCCAGGCTAGCTTCAATCCAGTGGCAAAGTGAGCAAGCGACCCACGTCTGGGCATACCCTGCCAACTTAGGGCGAACAAAGCAAAACTAAAGGGGACGATGGACGGAGTGTTGAACAATGCAAGCACTCACCCCCAGTCAAATGATCTGGGTATAATCCATCATCATTCTTTAGCTCACTCCGCCACCCCAGTTCAGACATGGATCTTACATTCCAGCCAGCCCTTTTTGACTGGTGGGCCGGCCTCCCGGTTCCTTTTGGGTTATGGTGTGCTTCTTCCTGTGGCCTGGCAGGGTGAAAGACGCACCATGATTTCTGATTCTCCTGCCTCCCTGCTTCTCCTGTCCTGGTGTGGATACTGGTCCGGCGCCTTGGGCTGGCTGGCAACGTTGGGGGGACACTTGTTCCTGTTTCCCACTCCCGGTGAGTACAGCATAGCGGTGTATTTTTCTTTTCCTTTTGGGGGCTCTTTGCTGACGCATGCTAGATGGCTGCGGAGGTTATGCACATCTGCTGTTCAGGCTTTCTATTCCTGACAACGCTAGTTCATATTGGATGTTTGATTGAATACCCATGATTCCCATTGCTATGATGTAAAAACTTTGGTATGAAGCTTCATATGGCAATAAATTACAGCCTGGCAGATGGTACACTGGTAGCTATCTGGGCTATGTGTGCTTTCTAATGCGGGGTGGTGCAGTTTCTTCAGTATGCAGTGGCTCTTCTCTTTGTGTTTGAATCTTGGCATGGTGGATTCTGTCAGTGTTTTTCATCTCTTGGGTGCTGCGGACGTCCTCTGTTGTTTCCAGCACTAACTGTTCCTCTCCTTCTTGCTAATGCCCTCCCACATGTGACGATGCTTCCTCCTGCCCGAGAATGACTCCTGGTGGTGTGCCTTGGGCTGGCTGGGGGGGGGCTTATTCCTGTCTTCCAGTCCCCCCCGGGTACGTGCAGCATCACCTTCCGGGCCTCTGTAGATGCTGTGTTGTTGGCCCTCGGTCTTGCTGGTCTGCCTGGTTTATTTTAGGGAGCGTCTCTGGCTGGCCTGTTCTATCATCCATTTCTGTTCTTGGCTCGTCTGCTGCTGATGTTGGGGCTCCCTTGGGGTTCCCTTGCTCTGGTCTTGGGTTCTCTGGGCCTTTTGGTCGACTGGCTTTCCCGTTAGGAGGGTCCGTTGTGCCTCTTCTCTGTTGTGCCTTCTCCTGGGTTGTGGCTTCCTGCTGCGGTCTCCCCGTGTTTGCAGTTGGGGTGTTCTGTGGCTGTGTTGCTTGGGGCTGGGTGTCCCTTTTGTTCCCCTTTCTTTCTTAGTTTCCCCTGGTCTCGTTGTCCTTGGAGGTTGACCTCGTTGGCTCTTGCTGCTCTGGCCTTTCCTGGCAGGCCCTGGTTCTGTTTCTGGGCCATTCGTCTGAGGGCCAGGTTTAGGCCTGGTGGGGTTGTGGTCTCTGCTGGGCCTGCTCCCTTCTGGCTCTTGGAACCTTCTGGGGCAACGTTCTGGGGTTGGGTTTGTGTTTCCCCGGTTTTGTTTGTGGGTACCTTGGCTTTCCCTCTTTGCCTGTCCCGGGGCTCTGTCTTGCCTCACGGGCTGGGTGCTTGGGGGTTGTCGTCTGTCGGCTCTCTTCTTTCCTGGGCCTGGTGTTCCTCTGTGGGGTTCCGATGGCTTTGTCCTCTGGGCTCTCTGGGTCTGGGTCATTCTGTTTGGGGGCAGGAGCTGCTTACCACCTTTCTGGTTATGTCTGGGTGGTCCTGCCCTTGTCTTGTTTTTTGGGGGGATTGTGCCTTTTCCCTGTTGACTGGCTGTGTCCTCTTTCCTTTTTGGATTGGTCCTTTGTGCCTGCCTGGTGGTGCTGGGCTTCTTGGCCTTTTGTCCTGTGGCCGTCATTGGCTGTGTCCTGTTGAGGCTTCTTTTTCTCTGGCCCACTGCAGTCCGGGTGTTGGTTGCTTTGGCGCCTTTCCCTTCTGGGATTTTGCTCGGGGTCTCTTTGGTGTTCCTACTTTCGGCTTCCTATTTTTGGTCTGGTCACCTTTTTCGACTTACTCCCCTTCGCATAGTGGTGTGGGTTTTTCCCTTTAGTTGGCCTACGTTCTCTATTTCTTGTTTTCTGTTAGGGTGCCTGTTGGACCTGGGGTTACCAGTCTACATAGGGTAGCTTGGCACAAAGTAGGTAGGCTTATCCTAAAGGTACATGTGTTAAGTTTGCGTCACACCCTCCAGTAACATAACGTCCATCCATTAAAAAATAAGGACACCACACCAGTTTAGAAAAATACGGGCTGTTTTATAAAACTCTTTTGTTAAGTTTCCTCCTTCAGTAGTTCAACAGTTTAATACACTAAGCATTTTGACCTTTCTCTTAATCGTACCCTGTAACACCACTGTGCTTTGTCTCTTATGTTTTACACATTCACTAGTACTTAGTTCAGCAACCCTTTAGCATTTCAAACTTCCAACAATGATTTTTACATTACGATGCACTGTCTTAATTCTCAGATTCTACACCTCTTACAACAACGGTTTGCACTTATAAGAGAAGGCTTTCCTGTACAATGTTTCCAAGAACCAAAGGGTTATCATCTACACTTGGATTCTCTTTTTAGGCGTTCACTGGTTGTATTATGTGAGGTTCACTTAGAAGACATTTCACTTTAACTCGAACCAGTACATCAAAGCATCAGTCAGATTGAAGAACCCCCCCCCTCTCCTCATTTAGTTGAGCGCTAGTGTTTTAACCTATATCTGGCATCGAATTACAGGTTTTGTTACACCAAGGCTCTTCACAGTCTGGTCTGCCAAAACGCTCAGTTGTTAGGTACTCCGATCAAGTCTCTAGTGCCCTCCAAAGATTATCTCCTTAGCTGAGCCCCGCAGCTCCGATTTATTTTCTCCGGGCCACCCAGTCTCTAAGGCTGGGAATGTAGGTTTCTATTCTCTGACTCCCCCGCCTTTACCACAGAACCTGCTTAGTTTTTTTGGCAGAGCACCGCCTCTCACTTCACTCAGCTTCACCAGGAGTCCACTAGCAAACCTCACCGCCAGCTTTGGGTGTTCCGTGTTGAGCCGTCGGGATCGCATCTCTGCATCTCCTCACACGAACGCCCCCTTCACAAGCCGCACACTGGGCCTGCACAAAGGAACAGCGTCTGAGGCGCAGGGCCGCCCTCCTTCTCACGCCGACGGCAATGCTCTCTGTCAGTTCCGCCCTCAAGCGATTGGGTCTCTAAGGCCACTCCGCCTCCTGACAATCTTGGACGGTGCTCAGTGAGCCTGCGCAAGGGGAACAGCGTTTCCTCAATCCAGCTCTACCATCTATCGTTCGCCCCACAGTGCGAACAGGGATCTGGTTTATCGCCGGCTCCGGGCCCACGGCCAGGCTATCTCCCCCTCACACAGCGGCTATGCCCTCAACCCAGGAGCGTGACAAGGAGGGGGGCGGAAACCACTTTCTCCACCACACGAAGGTAACCGATGGAGCCCAGACTACGTGGGCAGTGTCCAGAAAGGCCCGGGTAAGGTTTAGGCTGAATATTTCTCTCGGTCCAGGCCTTGTTTTCTCAAAGCTCCAAGGGCCTGTAGTTGACTCCCTTGCCAGAGATAGTGGGTCGGAAGTCCCAATTCAGCTCGACCACTCTACCCCTTCCTTCTCCTCAGAGGTCCATTCTAAGACTAGAGGTCAATTCCTCCTAACACGTCGTGAGACCCCAATCAGGTACAAGAAGGAGGTCATACAGCAGGGCCAGATCTGTAGGGAAGGGGCAGTGGCAGCAGTAAGGCAGCAACCCTCTAACAAGAAGTCAACCCTCTGAGCTTCCTAATCCTCTATCCTCACAGCCTGCACTCCGACTGGTTCTGTGTCCACACAAAATGGCCGCCCAGGTTCTGGCCTTTTATACCCCTAGCCTTAAGGGTCCAGAATAGGCCAGAAGGTTCTAGAGTCTCCCTGTGTTACCCTATGGGCCCCTGCTCCTGAAGTGACAGTTATGGCAGTTACTGACCACCATTTTGTGTGTCTTGTAAATTCAGTCAGGAAGGCACCTGAACCTCAGGGAAAAAAAACTATGAGGGCAAAGAGCTCCTAACCCCAAAGTCAACACTTGAAAAATTCCAGTGGACATCAAAAATAAAAGGTTTGAGGGGCAAAAAGGGGACAAAAATAAATAATAAAAGGAGGGACCACCCAAAGGGCTGACATGTCTAACAGTGCCTCCTTGCTGTTGCTGTCACCTTCTGTTTTCTTTGGTTCCTGTTCCAGTCCTTGGTTGCGTCTCCGCTGGCTGGTTCTGACTTGTTGGCCCATTGGGCTGCTGGGGGTCTTCGGTCCTCTTCTTTGGGTGGCCTTCTCGCTGCCCTTTGTTGTTGATAGCCTTTGTGTGGCTTTTTTTGTTGGGCTTGTTCTCCTCCTTCCTTGTCCACTGGGGAGGAGGGGGTGCTCCTGGTGTTTGCTGAATGCCCTCTGTGGGTTGTCCGCCTCTTCGTGTTGTCTGTTGTTTTGCTAGATGCGTCCATGTTTTGGTGGGGCGCCCTCGTGTCTGGGTGCTCTGCCTGGTATTTCTGGCGATTCTCCCTTTTGCTTCCCTTGGGTTGCTGCCGTTGGTGTGGTTTCCTAGGTGTGCTTGCAGATTTTAGAAGGCCGGGTTTCTACTTTGGTATTCTCCACTTTGTATTTAATGGGACGAGGACAGAAGGGACCTGGGGGATAATGCTTTATTACTAACCAGTAATCTTCATTACTCCGGGTCCCGTTGTCCTCGTCCCATTCCTACCCCCCGCCCTCCCTCCCTGACAGCCGGCCTTCCTGTTGGGGGCTTGTTAGTTCAGGCGGAATGCAGGGTAAGTACTGCTTATGTACTCCCAGTAGGAGGGGCGGGGTTGGGAGTCCCAGCATTCCTCTGGTCTTTTTTTCCTTCAGGAGATGGTTATCTCCTCTTTGTATTGAATGGGACGAGGACAACGGGACCTGGAGTAATGAAGATTACCGGTAATTATTAGAAAATTGCCAGGCAACTGATTCTGTAACCACTTATATTCATTGAGACCTGGATGCCTTCGCAATAAACTTTGGTTCTCCTATACATGTCCGAACATATCAGTGCAGAAGTATGTACATAGTTCCTTCCAGAGTAGGAGATCATCACGTTGTGCTTGTGCTCTGATTCTGGGCTGGTGGCGGCAACTTTGCAGATTTTATACAAGGAAGAGGGGCACAAAGTAGGTAAAAAGTGGTAAATTCTGCACATGCACTCTTAAAGATTTGTGCACCCAGTCCAGGTTTGAAAGGAACACTTTCCCACAGGAACAAGGTGTCTACCCAAGGAGATCACCTCATAATATTATGCAATGTTCTTATAGCTTCCCATAATTTAATTCACTACAGCAAACAACATTTATATTTTCCCTTCCTCAATTAATTAAGGGGGTAAATCATATCTAATTTACTTCCATCCTTGCTTTATTGTATAGATCTAGTTCAAAACCTTTTTAAGCATTTTGCAATTTAGTAACAATCCCACGACTCCCAGGTATATATTTTTCCATTGTGTTTCTTGTCAGTAGGGGTTTACAATTAATGGTGTATTGGGTAGAAACTTCTAATTTGGTATTTCCAGTACTTGTTCTGATTCATAAGTATAGTGCTAACTAGGCTTAAAAATTGCTTACTGTAGGAAATTGGGTTACTGGTTGGGGGAGGGGTGTCTTTTTCAAGCAGCAACTGCAATCCTTGTCAAGGGGAAGTCACAAGCAAACCCCAAATTAAACTGAAATCAACTGTTGTAACTTGCCGCAGAGCAGTCAAGCCTAACTTAGAGACAATATGTAAAGTATTTGTGTCACACTTCAAACCATTCTTGTGTTGAGTATAAACTCAACACAAGAAAAGTCCCACACCAAATTAGAATACAGTACATTTTAAGAAACAAATCAAGACCAAAATGACAAAAATCCAATCAGTAGAACCGAAGAGATTCAAGTTTCAAGATTTCAGTGAAAATGGCATCAAAAAGCACATAGCACCAACTGTGGTTATCACGTCACTCTGGACCCGCATATAGTCACAAGTTCAGGCAGATCACAATTAGGCATGGGCCAGCTACAGGTATTCACTTATGCCTGCTGAACACAGTACCTTAATCCAGGTTGCATAGAGATGCAAAGTCCTGTGAATAGGGTAAGTCGCGCAGCAGAGATGATGTTAGGACCAGGCTAGGAGATGCATTGTGCAGCGGCTGTTCCTGGGAACTCCAAAGTGCAGGCAGTGTCCTTGCCTGGAAATGTGTACTGCAGCAGTGGTTCTGATGGGCTGCATTGGGCAAGGCATCGTCCATCTGTTGAGATGTGTCAGCTCCGATGGAATGCACAGGGGAATGCAAAGTTCTTGCATTGGGGAAGTCTGTGCAGCAGGCAATGTGTCAGCTACAAGGGCGATGTGTTGAGCAGCAAAGGCAATGCACCAAATCTGTGGGAGATGCACTGCACAGCAGAGTTCTGCTGGATCCACAGATGGGCTGGCAGAGCACCTTCAGAACTACTTCCAAGGATCCAGCACTGGGGTGGCACTACTTGGGAGCGAAGTACTCACAGACTGCAGAATCCAGGTGCTGGGTTCCAGGTGGTTAGAAGCCTGTTATGTCCCTGAGGCTTCTGATCAGAAGGCCAGCCAACCATCCCTGGGAGTGACTATTGGGTCCTGGGTTTAGAGATACAGGTCCAGTCCTTTGCAACCAGGCAAGAGGGCAGCAGGGCAGCACCGCAGGGCAACAGTCCTTCAGCTCATCAGTACAGTGGTTTGGTAGTCCCTTCAGCAGCTCAGCTCTCCTCAGACTCAGATATGTACTGAAGAATTGAGTCTAAGGGTCCAATGTTTATACCAGGTGCCCATTTGGAAGTTGAGGAAGCTTCTTTATATTTCCAACCCCCCCCCCCCCGAGATATCAAGTAGCCCCATCAACCCTACTCTGGCCTCATTTTTTCTTTCTTAAACCCTTTGTAAGGGTACCCGGGGAGAGACTTAGTGGTGTATAAATGCGATAGGTGACAGCTCTGCTCCCTCATATATTCAGAGTGGCCCATCCTGCCAACACATATCTTCCCTTTGTCTCACTGTCTGGGAGCAACTGCCAGCTACACCTAGTCATGTGACTCAGGAACAGGTTGCAGACATCAAATGGCTATTTAAAGCAAATGTAAACTTTCTAAAAGTGGTATTTTCAGAATTGTGACTAAAAATCATACTTTACTATTAAAGAGGGCTTTTAATTACAGTAAATTAGACACCAAGCTCAACCTGTCTATCTGCTCCCAATTGGAAGTCACAGTTTAATAAATGTAATAAGGTAACTATAATTTTATTCTAAGAGAGCGCCTGGCCTTGCAGTAGTATAAAACGATTGTAAATGTTTTTCTCTACCAGAAAATGTAAAACTTAAAAGTACACGTCCAACTTTTTAAATACCCCGCACCCTGCCTTCTGGGCTTTTCAGGGCCTATCCGAGGGGTGACTTATAGGTATTAAAAAAGAAGGATTGGTCCAGCCAAAAGTTTTATTTTGCCAGATAGACATGGTTTGAAAACTGCACACACAGGCTGCAATGGCAGGCCTGAGGCATGTTTAAAGGGCTACTTAAGTGGGTGGCACAATCAGTGCTGCATGCCCACTAGTAGCATTTATTTTACAGTCCCTTGGCACGTCATGCCACTTTACTAGGGACTTACAAGTAAATTAAATAGGACAGGCGGATGCAAGCCATATATTAAGGAGAGAGCACAAGCACCTTAGCACTGATTAGCAGTGGTAAAGTGAGCAGCGTCCTAAAGCCAACAGAAACTATGTCAGCAAAAGAGGAAGATTGAAGGCAAAAAGTCAAAGATGCCAGGTCTAACACCAAGCCAGACATAACTTATGTTACTTGTTCAGTATCGCTTGTACAGCATCAGTAGTTCTATGTTGACACGCACTGAGCAAACTGTTGTGTATATGACTCACTGTGAATCACCCTCTAAACACACTAATTCTTCAATGACATTTTTGAAGAGCATAATCTTCTGCTTTAGGCAGTTGGCTGTAACTAATAATCACCGGGCTCCAATATATTGAATCACTTTTTCCGTTACAATTCATCTTTACAAGAACATGAGTTAGGGTCGCTACTCTTAGCATAAAGCATGCCACAGACAGGTGTCCATTGCTATCAGAATGAAACAAGCTAATGGGTACATCGGGTAGGCCTGGGGAGATGACTGTCTTGGCTGGAGAAACAGAGTAGCTCTGCCCTACAGCATAGTCTACCAGGAATCTCTGGTCAAGAATGCAGATCGAATCTGTACTATATTTAATCTCATACATTGATATCTAGCATAAAATGAAATTACACTGAATAATGACACAACAAAAGTTTACCTGACATAGCATTTAAACTCTAAACATACATCCATCCATAGGAATTAAGGTAATGCAGAAAGAATGTTGATCTTTTAACATGGATTCCACAGGGAAACATGTTTTACCCGACTGCTATAGCATGTTTCTTTTTGACAAATGTATAGGTTGGAATATCGAAAATCTGTTCTATGGCTGCCAAGCATGTTGCCTAATTATAGGTGAAAAGCATCTTTGCAGTATTCATGGCTCACAAATGGTGGGGTGGGAAAAAATGCCTCTATGAGCAGATGCTCAATGCAGAATGTTAACCTGGTCAGTTTTTCTTTTGCAGATGTTAGGTAGGTCTCAAAAGTATTCAGTCAGCAATTGTCTCAAGGAATGTCTGGTGACTCTTTCATTGAATAAACAACTACTCAGAGAGCGCCCTTGATGAAGACTCCCTGCTGTTGCAGAATAAATAGAGGATGGGCAGGGGAAAAGGGTGATGCATCACTGTATACACATTGTATTCTTTCCCTGTCACATTTCATGAGGCTTCATTTTGGGACTCTGAGGTGCCACATGTTTGTAGACTTTGAATTACTTCTCAATCCTGTGTTTTTAAAATGCAGATTTGCTTTCTGCCGCCTTATGGTTAGGTTTGGTCTATAGACATATTGTGATGAATAATGGTGTAGCAAAATGTACGATTAACGTCTCACAGGAAAAAGCCTGTAGATTTGATCAAACCAAATATTATACCGACTCACAAGGAGAACAATCACCAGATTCATGGCTTTGTGAGGTCCACAAAATGATTGGGCTCTGACATGAGACAGAAGTATTACAATTTATGGAAATGTGGGTGTTATTTTAACTGCCTAAAGTAAGCCAAAATATGAGATGGAGAAAATTTAAATGTTAGTAATGACTCCAAGGAACAGGGTGTTACCATACTAAAATCACAAAATAATTTTCTAGCATTTTAGTTTCAATCACATTTGGAATTAGAGGGAGGCAACATATTATACTGGAAACAAATGTGTGTACCAAATCCGTATATTCTGTTTTGACGGGGTTTCATAAACTCTGTGAGGGCAATTTTTGCCTTCGGTTAGAAAAATGTAATACAAAGCAAAATTACAAAGGTTTGTTACTTGCCCAATTCAATGGGATCTTGTTAATAATCCTATTGAAGCCGACTGAGATGAATCAAAATGTTGGAAACATTGACTTAGATATCACAATTCCACCACAAAGACTCACAGGTTGGTCCTCTGTCTTGCAGAAAGACCAATTATAACAGGAGGTGACATTCACACATATGTGGCAGACATTTTTGTGAGAGAACCTTTGACCAAAAAGCTGCTCTTCCATGGATGTTTGACTGAGTAAAGAGAAGCCAAGGCGGCGGCCTTAAATAATCAGGGTATTCAAGACAAGAGCAAGGATAAGAAGCTAGTAATAAAATAGCAACCCAATCTGACATCATAAATAAAGAACTGATGGAAGCTGGGGAGCACTTCTAGAGTTTCTCTGGATACAGAATAGTCCACGGTAGTTATTTACTTTTAATAGTAAAATAAGAGAACCTCTACAAAAATAGATGAGCATGGGAATGGCATACTTTAGAATAAAGAAGAACAAAGGAGTACACAACAGGGGTGCAAGACAACATACACGCGCTACCCTACAGGATAACAAAGAGTTTGTTAAGTGCTATGATCCCCTTGCAGTAAAGGATGGTTTATTAAAATTAAGTAACACTGAAATTCACTTATATTTTGATAATTCTTCCACTCCAATTGGGCATGGTTTTCTCCACACAATGAAAAAAATTTGAAAAACTTTGTACAAGGAGTAACAAGAGGCGTTTTACGTATAACAGGTCCGTCACAATAAGATCAACACGCTAAAGCTACTTCACATGAATATGTATTGATTATTTTTAGAGCTTGACAACTTTAAGTGAGATTTCCCAAAACCCTAAAACAGCTAAAGTAGTCTGCTAAAATAAAAGCATTAAGAAACAGCTAGAATTTGAAACACCAATCAATACAGCTGAACTGGAGTACAATCAAAAGAAATTGGAAAAGTGTTCTGAATGGGATGGAAATCCATTATAGGACATCAATGTGAACATTTAACTTGGTATGCAATAAGACCACAGAATAGAAAACAGAAATGTACACTGCTTTGAAACCTTTAAACAATCCACAAAAGCTAAACCAAATGCAGGAGTGTAAATAGTTACAGTTATTTGACAAAGGTTATTCATATAGTAAGGTGGGATTGCGCTGGTACAACTACAGCACTTCACCTGGTCCTTGAGGGGCAAATCATAAGGGCCCTGTATTTATTTATTTATTTATTTATTTTCTTGTATAGCGCAGGACTTGACCCCCGAAGGGGGTATCCCCGCGCTTGCGCTTTGCTACAGATGTTCAAGTGGTTTATGAGCTGGGAGGTGTCTAGCAATTAGGAGGTCGAATATAGGTGAGTTTTAAGAAGCTTCCTAAAAGATTGGAAGTTGGAATTTTGTTTTAGGATAAGTGGAAGTGAGTTCCAGAGAATGGGGCCTTTGTAGGAGAGAGCTCGGCCTGCCTGCCTAACCCTCCTTATCCTAGGGACCTGGAGAAGCTGTTGATTACTGGAGCGCAGAAGGCGTCCAGGGCTGTAAGGAGTGAACTTGTCAATTAAATATTTAGGGCCTGAGCCAAAAAGACATTTGTGCATAGTGCAGCAAATTTTAAATTTAACACGCTGCTGGACAGGCAGCCAATGGAGTTTGTCCAGAAGGGGACGTGAGGGAGTCCTGGGCAAAGCGTTGAGAACCAGTCTCGCCGCAGTATTCTGGACTACTTGTAATCTATTAAGTTGTTCCTCATTGGCCGAGATGAGCAGGCCGTTACAGTAGTCCAGCCTACTGACTACAAGGGTGTGGACAAGAGTTTTTCTGTGACAGTCAGGCAGAAATGGAAAGATACGCCGCAAGAGTCCAATGGTATGAAAGCACGATCCGGCAACTTGGCTGGTATATTCTTTGAGCAATAGTGCTTGATCTAGTCGCACACCAAGATTCTTCACAGTCTGTTTTGGACTTGGTACTGGCCCTAGGTCCAAGGGCCACCATTCTGGAGACCACAGAAGGAGGGCCTCCCCGAATAACATCACCTCTGTTTTGCCTACGTTGCACTGGAGGCAATTTGTGGCCATCCAGTTCGATACTGCTCTCATACCATCCGCAAAAGATTTCTTTATTGCGGGCGTGAGAGACTGAAAGGGGAACAAAAGCTGGGTGTCGTCAGCGTACGACACCGGGGTGAACCCATATTCTCTCACAATGTCAGCCAAGGGGGCCACATACACATTAAAAAGTGCAGGGCTTAGACATGAGCCTTGTGGCACTCCCTTGGTGAGCTCCCTTGAGATGGAATGAAGGGAGCCCAATCTGACTCCTTGTGAGTGGTTTGAGAGAAAACTCTCCAACCAGGACAGAGCCGCGCCTCCTATACCCACCTCCCTCAGACGACCGAGAAGAATCTCATGTGATACCGTGTCAAAGGCAGCGGACAAATCTAACAGCACCAGAATCATCGAGCCCCCCCATCCAGTGTCATCCTGATGGTATCGGTCACTGAGAGGAGGGTGGATTAGGTGCTGTGATGGGGTCTAAATCCTGATTGAGAATAGTCTAGACCCCCCGCTGCCTCGATGGATTTAGACAGGTGGGTATTCACATGTTTCTCGGTCATCTTGCTAAGGTATGGCAGGAGGGAGATGGGTCGGAGGTTGGATAGGTTCGAATAGGGTTCACCACCGCTTTTTTCCACTCCATAGGCACCCGCCCTTCACTGAGTGAAATATTTAATACTGACTGGATCGCTGGTCCAATCAGAGTACTCAGGGAAGCGATCATTTTGGCGGGCAGAAATCATCAGGGGACCCTGATTTTATGTTACTGATAAGGGAAGGGAGATCAGAGTCATTAATTGGCGGAAAGATAGTAAGTGAGTAGTCTCTGAGTGTGGACCATTTGGAAGGGACAGGGATGTTGTTCCTTTGACTGGGGGATTTCATGATTTTATCGTAGATCAGATTAATTTTATTCTCAAAGAACAAGGAGATTTCATCACGAAGGGACTGGGAAAACTCACCCGGGCTTTCGCAGACTACCGGCTTTACAAAGGCCTGTAATATTTTATACAGTTCCTTAGAGGAATTTCCTGCCTCTTCAAGTTGCTGGTTGAGACTGTTCTTCCTTGCCAGCCTAATGTTCTTATAATAGTTGGATTGGGCATTCTGGTGTGCTTTCTTACTTTCCTCATTTTGGGTTCTCCTCCATATCTTTTCAATCTTTCTACATCCCTGTTTCTCTGCTCTAAGTGCCTCTGTATACCATACTTCTTGCTTAGAGGTAGGATGTTGTTTATGCAGCTACAGTGGGGCCATTATATCGACTGCCTCTATAAGGGATGTATTAAATTTAAAAAGAGCCGACTCTACGCTATCTATCTCAGTGAAGATGGGCCTCTTCCACACCCTCTGCAGCTCATCCACTGTTATTTTGTGCCACTGTCATCGCCAAATTGGCGGAAGAGGTGGTCTTTGGATAGGTTTATTTACACCCAGCAAAGAGAATTCAACTAAATAGTGATCGGACCAATTTACCTGGGTTGTGGAGTGACACCGTATTTTGGGACAGTTGGAAAGAAAGTATGTCCAAAGTGTGACCCCCTATATGCGTGGAGCCTCTATTCTGCATTTCTAGACCTAAGGTGGATAGATCAGCAAGCAGTGTTGGGATTTCTGGGTGCGTGGGAATGTCTACGTGAATATTAAAATCACCCAAAAGAATGAAATTTTCCTTTGTTTTAAAGTGCGGTGCCAGCAGTTCCAGAAGGGATAGAGAAAAGCCCGAAATGGGTCCCGGAGGGCGATAAACTAAGGCTCCTTTCCAAAACGTTTTTGCGGCTGAGCTTATCTTGAGGATCATAATTTCCATTGATGGACAGTATGTTTGTTCAAATATAGAGACCTTCAGGTCCTCCCTATATAGAATGGCTAAGCCACCCACGGTTTTATCAGGGCGGTCAAAATTCAGGAACTTGTAGCCTGAGGGGACCCCTAACATTATAACTGGGACTGTGTGGGGTTTCATCCAGGACTCTGTTAAAAAACATATATCTGGTTGCAATGTATATACAAGGTCCCATAGTTCAAGATGGTGTTTAGGCAGAGAGCGGACGTTCAGCAGAAAGCTTTTCAAACCGCACACTGACATAAATTTCTCTGGTTTTCCCCTAACGATGGGTTTGACTTGGGATGCTTGAAACTGACAATTTATACATGAAAAAGGGCCCTCTGGACATGGCCAGGAGTCTCTTTTACAGCCTTTCAAAGGGGCTGCCTGTAGTTTTCTCAAAGTTTGAGTTGAATACCTGATTCTAGTCGCCCCTGTGGGAGAGGGTTCCTGGAGGGCAGAGCCCATGGCCCCTAGCCCCGTCCTGTCGCGGACGGGCGCAGACGGGCTTCTCTCTGGCTTGTCTCAGGCACGTCCTCAGGCGCACCCCTGCGCGCGACCGCGTATCCTTCTACATAATCAATGTACATTCTACAATCGAGAAATATAATCTGAAAGTGACTAGTGAAATCAGTTTATAATGGATGAAGCTTAAGACCATTTGTAATTGGTTAAAGAAAACTGAGTGGCTGCAAAAATGACTGTTGCCGACCTGAATGTAACTGTGACTTTAGATGCTGTGAACTGTGATGTTTAGTGGAATTGCTCAGCACAGCATGAGCTCTGGAATCAGTTTTAGGGGACGGCATTTAAACCCAGATCCTAAGAAAAGCTACAAAGGTGACATACACTGAAAATACAAAGCATTTCATGCATCTGCACAGGCGCCTAACATTCTTTCTAATGACCTTCTGTGTTAGAACACGCACAAATGACAGCAAGGACCTCTTTGAACCTAAAGTGTCCTTTATTTCTTAGGTAGATTTTGTGGTCAAAAACACATCCCAAAAACTATCTATATTGACAATTGTATTCCCTCTTATTCAGCTAAATCCAAAACTTATAAAGATCCTAGATTCAGTTGGCCAGAATGTACTTGAACCGCAAGGCACAAACTTGTTCCTCCTACTTTGAAATCCCTTTATTGGCTTCCATTTACGCCAATTATTCATTCCAAGATGCTATGTATTATAAAAACGGTCCTCGGTGAAAATGGCCCTCTCCATATCTCCATCTAACCTACTGGCCATGCTGATTCTTAGGCCCATCAATGCCTCTCCTCCCTGCCAAAGTCAATCCTGATTATCAAAATGCGCTGGGAGATCCCTCAAAACCCCACTTATGAAAAACATTACATCCACCACAAGAGTTTAATTGAAATATTGCTGTCAAGTTCAAGAAAAATCCGAAGACCTGTCTTTTAAAGAAAGCATTTAGCACAAATGAGTCTGAACCATTTAACCTTTAGATGATTTGTATCTAGAAAAGCTTTTGAAAGGGCGGTAGATCCCTCAACCTGGCCTCTGTTTGTTGGCTACAAAGTCCAATGACGGAATTAAAAGAAATGCTGCCTTTTCATTTCGTCAGCATGAAAATACATTTGACAAGCTTTAAAAGATTTGATTTTCCCTGACAAAATAAGCCTTTCAACATTCTATAATTCCCTTCTTGTCATTTATTAAAACTACCTGCTCTTGGAACTCGTGTGAACTTAAAGTTGAGTTGAAGTGATGTGAATGGGGATCGGAAAGTGTGTATTCCCACAGTGCTTGTACACCTCCATTAGCGAACATATTATTTGCTGGTCAGCTGGTCTGTGATGTTCTTGGAGTCACAAAACATCCCAACAATGATCTGCCCATTAAAGCCCATTTCAAGCAAAACCTATGTTTTACACCTTAAAAACCACAACAGTTGGTGGCAGTAAACAACTACTCATAAATCACAAGGAGGGGGACTCGGAGCCAGATAGAGGTCCATCACCCGTGCTCCTAACTATAGTTAATACGTATAATTAATGTGGGTTCTTGTTCCTAAGTGGAAAAGAAATAGAAAAGGTTTTGGAAATAGGGTAAAGAAGTGGCTGCACAGAGGTCTTCCTTATTTGAAAGTGTTACCCTCACTCACTGCTGCAATGCCCCATGGGCCCAGCGAGAGGGCTCTTTGTCAGAGATCTTTTCGTCTATCAGCCATGATGGTGCATGCAGATATGTGGAGTATAATGTGTAAAGTGGAGAGTGTGATCTAAAATTTGATCAAGGAAATTAAATTAAATAGTTTTCAAAGATCCTTTGGTAAGGCTAAAAACTAAGACAGGGTAGTGTGTGCTGAGTTAGGAAGCACCACTACTTGGTGAGTGTGGTGTAGTGAACAGTCGTAATTTCACTGTTCAGGTCGACATGTTTCACGCTTTGACGGTTTAGTACTGGATCCTTAGCGTTTATTCAGGACCCAAATTAATTAGTCCCAGGCCCTACGTTAGTGTGGGTATCTGGAGTATTATTTTACACACTCGCTTGTTTTGATGCAATAGATCCTAGTTATCTATATCAGGCTCACCCCAGTAGGAATCCATAAATCAACCTAGAAGTAAGGAGAAAGATATAGGGAAAGAACTTGAAATATTAAAACAATAATTGTTTTTAGAAGTGAGTTATTGTGGACAACACAAATGATGCAAGCCTGGTTTCTGCATATTGTCATATCATGCAGTGCCATGCTGTGGTGTCAGAGCTCTATGTTAGCTCTTCTGTCAGTGAGTGCCACCAGTGCCTAAATCACTCATGATATCACAGTGTAGAAAACAAACAATCATAAAAAGACTACACAAACAGGGACATACAACATACACTGTAATTTTCACAAATAAAAGCTTTGTCACTACTGACTCCCATGATGTATTCATATTTCTTACCCCTTCTCATAGGCCATAGTGTGCCTTAGGTCCAGGCAGGGGACTGCAAGATTATTGCGGTTCGGGTAATACAAAAATCAAGAGCGAAGGTAACCAATGCATAGTTTCACTGGCAGTGTACTCACGTGTCACTCTCTTCTCCGCGGTCATTACCATACTCACAGTTCCATGCACGGTCTGTAGCCCGTAACCTACGCCTCATCCTGCCTGCCTGTAGATGAAGTGCATTGTTGAATGGGGCACAGTTTAATATAGTGAGCCGGGTTAACGAGGATCACCGAGGGCCTTGACCCGGAACTTACTTCAGCATCAGTAAGTGTAGTTGGTGCGTGTATGACCATAGTGGTCAGGGCATATAGTGGTGGCTATCTTGAATTGGTTTGGAGGATCTCATATAAATGATGGTGCTCCGTTTATAATGAATGATGTTCTATGGTATTGACGTGGGATCGCCTCTCTTAAATTTCTGGTGTTGCATGATGGTCAAATTATTCCCAATATCGTGAATGGCTAAGATATCTGAACTCAAGTGGTCGGAACCCCCAGTCGCAGCCATGTTGGAAGGATTTGGTAATACTCATATTCTCAACAATAATCAAGTGTGCTAAATCTAAAAGGTCCAAAATAAGAGGTTAAAGTAGAAGGTTACGGCAAGGGGGCTGCTCCCTCTTGTATCATGGTGTTGCGCAATAGGAATGTGCACTAAGCGTAGGGGGCAATGTGCTCTAGCTTCCTTAAGTCTAATCTGATAGCAATGTGTCATTGGAGCATTGTCGAGTGACAATGGTGTATAGCTCGTATTCTGCCGGACCAGAGATGCTTCTGATCCTCTTTTGTCCAACGCTAGATATTCCCGACTTCTCTGCTTTTTGGGGGGGGGACTGAGGAGCTCATGTTTATCATCCCTGGGTGATTATCCCTAGCACTTTCACTTAAGAGACCCGTCCGCCATGTCTCTGCTTCTCGTTCAGGAAATGTGAATCCTCATGTTTTGTTGCTGAAGAAGTATCCCTTATGGTCTTAAATGTTGCATTCAAGCCAATGTATTTATCATTTAATCTATGTTAATGTGAATATATCCCTCTAGATCTAAATTTCTTTATTCCTGGCTAAGATAAGCTCATGTTAAGGGCATAAAAGAACATTAAACCATTGCTCTGCCACAAGAAAAGATTCTTTTGAAAAAAAATTCTCAAAACTCTAATGCTGTGTTGCGAGTGGGGTATCCCATACTCTCTTGACCAGAGAGTATGGGATACCCAACTCACAACACAACATTAGAGGGTTGAGTTCATCACCCCTAGGGAGTCATCTGTGTATGTAGGTTGCTGGTGGGGTATGAAATGTGTATGTATGTATGTAGTGCATGTGATATGTAAGTACACAGTATAGAGGTGTTGTCTGAGTGTGGGGGACTATAAATATTGATTTTTGTATTAATTTGTATTGTGAAGATATTAAGTTTGTGTAGTAAAAATTGATTTTTTTGGTGACAAATTTTCTGTGCTAGCTAGGACTAATTGATTTCTATTCACATTTCTCCTATTTTTTTATAGAATGTAATTATAGATAGTAGCACATATCAAATGTAAAAATGTAATCTATTTTACACACACAAAAAAATAAGGTTCTTTGTTGTGAACAGATTGTAATTTTTAAAGCAATGTTTTTTAGTTGAAAAGATAAAACAAAAAAATAAAAAGAGAATTTTTTCAAAAGAATCTTTTCTTGTGGCAGAACAATGGTTTAATGTTCTTTTATGCCCTAGGCATTAAGAATTGACGATTGTTTGTTTTATGATATTCTGGATCTTGTTGAATGAAAGTGTAAAAGTTGTTACACAGGTAGGTGGATTATTTGTCTCCTTTTTCCATGTCTCCAGTAGGGCAATGTGATGAATATTTCTGGCCCTTTTGTAGGCCTGGTGACTATTCTCTTCAGATAATCCAGGGTGGTCAGATTAGTGCAAATATTTTTAACTTGGATATCGTACTCTGAAGGGTATCACAATCGTACCTCAAATAGAGAAACCGGCCAAGGGGAAGATTATTCCTAAGTGCCTTGGGATGATGGCTCCCATAGAGTTGGGGACTGTTGCGGTCTGTAGCCTTTTTGTAAATGGTTGTTGATAATCCACCATCACTTCGAGAGATCAGCAGGTCTAGGAATGGTACAGCTTGCTTCGACATAGTACTCGTGAAGTGTAAGTATGGATTGAGACTGTTGATCCATGTACAGAATGTTTCACATGTCTCCACCTCGCCATGCAACAGGATCAATATATCATCAATGAATCGTTTCCACATTCTGATGTTATTACGGTACGCGTTGGTCTATGCAGTGATGTGTTTGTTTTCAAAGTCAGCCATATACCGGCACGCTAGGCTAGGCACGGAGGTGCTGCCCATAGACGTTCCCTGTATCTGGCGATATATTTGATCCTTAAAATTGAAGAATGTTTCTTTCAAAGCTAAAGTCACACATTTTACAATGAAGTTGACAGGGGTTGTTGACTCCCAGTGTGGTATAGCCAGTAGGTAAGTTTCCATTACCTCAATAACATCATTTGAGGGATATTTGTGTACAGTGCCTCTACTTCTAAGGTCACCAATAGGTTAATTTCTCAGGGATGCTTGCTTCAATATTTTGAGCAGGTTAAGAACATTAGTAGTGTCTTTGAGGTACATGGTTGTTTCTGCAACCATCGGTCTCAGGAAATGGTTGCAGTATTTGATTAGTGGTTTCAATACAGAGTTGATACCTGAGACAATGGAGCATCCTGGTGGTGGTGTGGTCCCTTTATGAAGCTTTGGTAGTATGTAGAAGTATGGTGTTTGGGCATCGAGTTTATAAGAAATTTGGACCACTGCTTGGTAATCTGACCCTCTGTACTTGCTTCAGTCACCTGTTCAGCGATTTTGGTGGTAAGTCTGGTGGAAGGATCATTGATAAGTGGGCAATAGTATTGCTCATTCGATAATTGTCGTAGACAATCCTCTTCATGGCTGATACAAGAAAAGATCTCCAATAAAGAACCTTCTTGCAGGGCCCATGGGGAATTGCAGCCCAGGACCCACGAGGAGTAAAACGCCTGATGATGTAGCATGACATACACCAACAACAAGAGAGAAAGGGTCAAACGGTCACTCTTATACCCCTTGGGACTAATCTATCTAAACAACAACAGAGTACCAAATGCACAAACACTGAGTTAAAGAAACAAAGTGGGAGAAAAAATCATAGCTCAGAAAGGAAAAAGAACCCTCAGGCACCAACTAGATATGTTGGTTGCCAGTTGTCTTCATCGGGTCCTTCTTTGTGAAAACGTAAAAATGCTACGTAGTCAGAAATTACAGTGCTCAAATAAAAAGAGTATGGACTACTCCCCAGAAAAAACTTATTTAATATAGGGGTAGTTCTAACTCTATTAAAAACAAGTGTAGAAAGGTGGACATATACACGGTTGGGTTAATTTGAACCAAATGTCCTAAAAGGTCGACATGTTTCTTGCGAGAGCCCAAAGTCAGCCCAGCATTCCTCAGGACCACAACAACCCTGGCCTCATGTTCAGTGCTCACTGTGGCACCAAAATCATACAAGGCGGGGTGAAACAAATATTTAAAGTTTAAAATCATAAACTTATCTGTAAGCTTATACGCGCAAACTTCCATGTAAACATTGTCACAGTTGCATGCTGATCAATCTGGAAAGATATGGTAAATATTTGCACGTTAATATTCAATAGTTTCATTAGTAACTATCAATAGATATACTCTAAGGAAATCACTTAAAGGAAGTAGCTATACATCGGAACCCCCATCTGTCATCACAGTTTGTGGAGATTACAATAAGTTAACCTCCATTGATTAAATTGCTACACTGTTAGTGACCGTCAATTCAAAAACATTGGATATTTAATTCAACATCCTGCCAGGTCTATATTAACCAATTTATGACAAAATTTGTCATGAGACCACCGTCAGTTTCCTTGACAAGGGGCCAGAAACATTTCTACAAAAAGGCGTGCCCATTAAAACACTAACGATACCTGGAAGACTCAAAACGCCATTAAAGAGGACCACTTACTCAGCTGCAGAATAAGAATTTCCCCTTAGGTCCGTGGCAGGGGAAACCTTCACGTTTAGAAAATCTGTGAGGAAGCACAACAGGAAAAAAACGAATGTTTATTTTTCCTGTCTTTGACCCCATTTTTTCGAAACACAAAGCTTTTCTTTACTGCGTGAAGCACACGTGGCCGCCACACTGGGTGAAGCACACGTGGCCGCCACACTGGGTGGCGGCCACGTGTGCTTCACGCAGTAAATGCCGCTATTTTGTTAATTTAATCGAGACGCTCCCATCGGCTCAGGGATTACAGGCCGTGGACGTGAACAGACTAGGTGTGTCTGCGGGGAGTCGTTTGGATGAAAGTAAGCGCGATATATAAATAACAATGCAGGGCACTGTGGCTTTGGGATTTTAAAGAAAAGCTTTGTGTTTCGAAAAAATGGGGTCAAAGACAGGAAAAATAAACATTCGTTTTTTTCCTGTTGTGCTTCCTCACAGATTTTCTAAACGTGAAGGTTTCCCCTGCCACGGACCTAAGGGGAAATTCTTATTCTGCAGCTGAGTTAGTGGTCCTCTTTAATGGCGTTTTGAGTCTTCCAGGTATCGTTAGTGTTTTAATGGGCACGCCTTTTTGTAGAAATGTTTCTGGCCCCTTGTCAAGGAAACTGACGGTGGTCTCATGACAAATTTTGTCATAAATTGGTTAATATAGACCTGGCAGGATGTTGAATTAAATATCCAATGTTTTTGAATTGACGGTCACTAACAGTGTAGCAATTTAATCAATGGAGGTTAACTTATTGTAATCTCCACAAACTGTGATGACAGATGGGGGTTCCGATGTATAGCTACTTCCTTTAAGTGATTTCCTTAGAGTATATCTATTGATAGTTACTAATGAAACTATTGAATATTAACGTGCAAATATTTACCATATCTTTCCAGATTGATCAGCATGCAACTGTGACAATGTTTACATGGAAGTTTGCGCGTATAAGCTTACAGATAAGTTTATGATTTTAAACTTTAAATATTTGTTTCACCCCGCCTTGTATGATTTTGGTGCCACAGTGAGCACTGAACATGAGGCCAGGGTTGTTGTGGTCCTGATGAATGCTGGGCTGACTTTGGGCTCTCGCAAGAAACATGTCGACCTTTTAGGACATTAGGTTCAAATTAACCCAACCTTGTATATGTCCGCCTTTCTACACTTGTTTTTAATAGAGTTAGAACTACCCCTATATTAAATAAGTTTTTTCTGGGGAGTAGTCCATACTCTTTTTATTTGAGCACTGTAATTTCTGACTACGTAGCATTTTTACGTTTTCACAAAGAAGGACCCGATGAAGACAACTGGCAACCAACATATCTAGTTGGTGCCTGAGGGTTCTTTTTCCTTTCTGAGCTATACTTTTTTCTCCCACTTTGTTTCTTTAACTCAGTGTTTGTGCATTTGGTACTCTGTTGTTGTTTAGATAGATGTAGCATGACACCCACATGGTTGTGTGAGGGCAACACTTCCAAAAAAGGAAGACCACCCCCCTAGAACTATATATTCCAACCAGCCACTTCATTAGCCTGTATCCAAAACCTTTACTATACCTTCTCCCCTTAGGAACAAGTACCCACATTGATTATAGAAGTTAATAACAACTGACAGACAACAGAACAATTGTTCGAGGCTTGCAAGTTCAGCCATTGATACATCACTTTCTTGCAATAAGACATTTATGTCAATTGGCGGGGCATACACACCCCTATAGGAAATTACAGTAGAAAGGCTGACTCTGCATGCTTTCCTCAGTATTCTCTTTGATTCTCCCCACAGCCAGGACCAACCAGAGGCTTCATGAGTCCTGTGTCCTCGCCGCCCTCCATGACCCCATATTTTCTGGCATCCTGTGGCCTGGTAAACTAATTTTGTGGCCCTTGTGCACCAGTCCATTCTGGACTCCCACTCCTGCATCATCAGGATCATGGCACATCCCATTTCAAAATAGATCTTGCTGGACCATCAAGGCCACATTGCAGAAGAGGAGTCTAATGTCTGGTCTCCCCAACCTCCCAGGGCCACCAGTGTTTGGGGTAAGTTCTATTGCTATGTCTAAGACTGCCAAAATAATATGTTCCACCCCATAGCCCCAGACATTTGTTAATCCCCCAAATCATGTACAGTAGTGTACCTCTTTATCCACAGCCTATATACAAAGATCGGTCTCAATTCTACCCATGTGAAACAGTCTGCTCCTTGTAAAGTATGCCCTGTGGAATACCTTCCATTGAAGCGGTTAGAAGCTAGCCCGTACTTTGGGAGGGTAGGGCATGCCATGCCCCAGTTGTTGTCCTCTGGCTTTCCTAGAACCATCTTCCATTTACCCCAGAGACAGTCGAGAGGGGCAAGACCTGTTGTGTAGTACATACCAATATCCCCCACCTTCGATATGCCTAGTAGGCCCCACCTTTTGTGTGCTTCTATTGCTCTCAATCCTTTCAGGATGCTGGAGTCCCAGACCGCCGTCTCTGGCATCCTTTTACCCTTCCAACCTAAGACCCTTATTGTCCTTTTCAATACGCTGATCCCTATCGAAGGTGGTAACAGGGCATCCCCCATGCCCTGTAGAGGCAGGAGATGTACCCCTCCGGGTCCATCGCTTGCTGATCGGCCTGAATCAATGGCTCCTGCTGTGAAGAAAAGGCCTAGTCATTGATCACTTGGGGCTGGGCCTCCCAATAATACAGGTGTAAATTGGAGACTGCCAATCCCCCCACCAGGGGTTTTCTGGTCAAAGTAGCTAGTGCTATTCTCGTTGCTCCCCTGTCCCATAGCAGAATCCTAGTCACTTCATCCACTGCTCTGATGAATGTATCCCGAACTCCAGATGGGGTGTTCTGTAATACATACAGGGGCATTGGCAGGTAAATCATTTTCTATAGGGCATCCCTTCCCATTAGTGACAATGCTATGCCCCCTCCAGTGACTCACATCTCCACTGTAGTTATCGATAATTCTGGTGAGGTTTTCCTGAAGGAAGGGCTCTCTGTCTTTGGTCACAAAAAGGCCCAAATATTTGAATCCGGTCAGTTCCAATCTTGAGAGATAGCCCCACTTCCGCCCCTGTCTGCCATGCGACAGTGGGTAGGCCACTTACTTACACCAGTTAATGTGGAGTCCAGAATATAACTCAAACACCTCCAGAACCTGTAGGACTCTCTGCATGGAATGCTGTAGGTCTGCCAGGCACATCAGATTATTGTCCGCATAGAGCGATATTACATCCTCCCACCCTGGGTCCGATCGCAGTCCAAGGAGGAGCATGCTGAGACAAACCGATGCCCCAGCCCAGTTTAAACTTCCTAGAGAGCATCCCTTTGACCTTAACCTTGACAATCAGATCCGCATAGAGCAACCTCATCCAAGATAAGCACTTTGGTCCAAATTCCATCTTTTGCAGGATCGCTATTATTTAACACCATTTCAAGGAATCAAACGCCTTTTCACAATCCAGCACAAGCAAAATGTCTGGTTCGGCTAAACAGTTTCTGCATGCCGGACACCCCACTAGTCATGGTAGGTTGTGTCTCTTCACCTGATAGGGTATAAATCCCGAATAGTCAGGCTGTACCAGGGAGTCTGTCACCCATATTAGGTAGTTTGCCAAAATATTTGCAAAGCTTTAGTGTAGTAATTGAAGTCAACTCAAATAAGGTTCAAAGGGTTATTTATTGAGTATCTTAACATCGGTGTTCCCAGCTTGTCGCATCAGGTGGCAGACCCTCACTCAACGTTCTAACGCTGCATTCGAGAGGGAGGGAGGGGTAGACCAACAAGGGAGAGGGCAAAGGGGTGGCAGCGGGGACGGAAGATACCAAGGGTTAAGTTACAACACATCATCCTCCCTAGGGAGCAAATCATGAGGAGGGAAGGGAAGGATCTCAGGAGGGGGGGAAGAAAGGAGGGAAAATGTAAGAACAAAGTACAATGCAAATATAACATTACCCAGGATGGGAAAACGCAGACACACAAGGTCCACGGTCTTGAACGTAGTATCACCCGATAGTTCCCTGAAAGGGCTAGAGTATTGGAACAGAATACAACATCCAATACAGAGGTGTGGAGCACCTAACAGATTATCTCATGCTATACTGCCTGTGCCAGAACGGGGCTGTTCTCTGTCTAGATCCTTCTCTCCTCTTCCCCCTTTCCATCCTCCTTACCCCTATCTCAGCATTCCCCCCACATATTTCATTGTTCCTAAGAGTAACAGGCACTACTTGGTCTTAGCTCCACATTTTCCCATCTTCCATGACTACTACATTACTCTTCACCTCCTTAATTTTTCCTGGGGCGTAGAATTTGTCTCCTTTTTTTCCTAACTTGTCAGGTTTTCTGATGTACACCCTCTGTCCTTCGAGTTTCTTCTCCTTGACACCCCACTTCCTGTCGTACCATTCTTTGTATCTGCGCTGTTTGTCTTCAATTTTCTTTCTCACTTCCTCTTGATCAATTTCCACCTGATCATCTCTGCTAATCCAATTTGGGGAAAGCTTTGACCCTGCCTTCCTGCGTCTCAGCAACTCAAATGGTGAGTGTCCTGAAGTGGAGTTTGGCGTAGTATGATATGCCCACAACGTTTCCATGATGGCCTCCTCCACGTTTTTCCCTGACTTGCTGGCGAGATTCATGCACTCCTTCAGAAGGCGGTTCGCCCTTTCCACTTGCCTTTGGACAATATAGTGGTGTACAGATATGGGAAATCGAGCAGTCTCTTAGAAACTCTTTCATCTCCTCCAAGATCAATTGTACACCATTGTCCGTTATTATTGTTGCAGGAAGACCTTCTCTTGAGAATACCTCCTTAAAGAAGTGAATCAACGACTTGGTATTGATATTGTATACCATCTTGTGAGTTATCCAATTAGAATAATAGTCAATCAACCCCAAGAGGTACAAGTCTTGTGAGCCTCTACCATGAATGCGGCCCGTAATGTCAAAACCCAGCTTTTGCCAGGGTGCCATTGGAACTTCCACCGGGATCATTGGCAAATGTTTTGTTACTTTAGACTTATCACTCAGGCTGCACGCGTAACAGTCGTGTACTTTTTCCTCCATCTGTCGATCCATCTCTGGGAACCAGTAGTCAGCACGTAACTTTGATTTACATAAGCTTCTGCCCAAATGACCTTCATGGGCCAGTACGATCACCTGATTCCTCAACCCCTCTGGTGGAACTAGTTTTCCAGACTTCAAGATGAGTTTTCCTTCCACCGACAGGTCATCCCTTACATTCCAGTAGGGTTGAATTTCGGTATCCAGTTCCTTACATCTGTTTGGCCATCCTGTTCTGATGTACCTTTTCACCCTCTTCAAGGTTTCGTCTTGTTCCATTTGAGTTTCCCAATCTTCCTTCGTGACTGCTGCTAATCCTATTTCCAGAATGGTATCGTCCACCTTCTCCTCCTCTGCATCACCGTGGATGGGAGCCCTTGAGAGGAAATCCGCCACCTTGTTTTGTTGTCCCGGGATGTATACCGCTCTGAAATTAAAACCTTGTTGGCCCAAAACCCATTTTGCTATTCGCGGGGTCATATCTTCCATATTTTTTTTTGTAAACAAAGGTACCAGAGGCTTGTGATCTGTATGTACCTCGAATTGGACTCCCCACACAAAGTACTTGAAATGTTTGATTGCCCAGTATACAGCTAGGGCCTCCTTTTCCACTGTAGAATAATTAACTTCCGGAGCGGTAAGGGTCCTGGACGCAAATGCCACTACCTTAAGTTCCTTTCCCACCCTCTGAGTCAAAGAGGCTCCTATTCCTCTATTGCTGGCATCTGTCGAGATTATTATGTCTCTTTCTGGATCGAATTTTCCTATGAACGGAGCGTGTATGATCGCCTCTTTAATTTTTTTAAACGCCATCTCTTGATCTTCTTCCCAGTTGAAAATGCTATCTTTTTTACCAACTCTCTTAATGGATAGGACATGGTGGCGAAATCCTTAATGAATTTTGCCATGTACTCCGCCAGTCCGAGAAATGACACCACTTCCTCTTTGTTTTGTGGTGTGGGGGCATCTCTAACAGCATTCACTAGGTCGCACTTTGGTTTGATGCCTTCTTCCGAAATGGTATGGCCCATGTAGTCCACTGAGCTCACCCCCAACTTGCATTTGCTCACTCGGGTGGTGAAACCGACTTCTCTCAGTCTTCTTAGCACTCCGCTGACGTTTTCATTGTGTTCTATCTCATTTGATCCGTAGATCAAGATATCATTTTGGAAACACATTGTCTTTGTGCAGTCTTTGAGGATGTGCTGCATGACTCGTTGGAAAGCCGCAGCCGCGGACGCCAATCCAAAAGGCATCCTCAGAAATTTGAAATTACCAAAAGGGGTCGTAAATGCCGTCAGGTTTTGTGATTCAGGATGTAACTCTATCTGATGATAGGCCGATGACAGGTCCAAAACACTGAAGAATTTTGCCCCTTGAATGGTGCTCAACATCTCTCCAATTCTCGGAAGAGGATATATGTCTACTTGAATGTTGGCATTCAGGTCTCTCAAATCCACACATAGCCTAATGTTCTTCCCTCCATCCTTGGTCGTGATGACCACTGGGGCCAACCATGCTGAGCTTTCAATCTCCTTTATCACCCCTTGAGAAATTAGCTTTTCTAACTCACTCTTCAATGGCTCCTTCATGCGCAGTGGAATGGACCGTGTTTTATGTACCACCGGTACAGCTCCTTCTTTGAGGGTGATTTTATGCATATAGTTCTTTAGAACACCAAGATTTTCGTTGAAAACCTCCTTAAACTCAGTAGTCAGGTTTTCCGCTATGCTGGGTGGCTCCACTAAAAGCACTTGCTCCTTGTTGTTGGGGTACAGCTTTATCCCTAACTTTTTCTGGTGCTTCCACCCAAGGAGGCTAGATCCTCTTGTGGTTACATACACTTTCCCCACTGTGTGCCTGTCCTTAAACGTAATTCTCATTCTTGCCATTCCCTCTAATGGAATTCGTTTCTTGTAGTTTCCAACAGGACTGATGTCAGCTTTCTCTAACTCCACCCCATACTTTGAAAATTTCACATCAAATAAACTCTTGTCAATCAATGTATAAGGGGAGCACGAATCAGCATAGACCTCAAATTTCTCTCCATCTAGGGTAATTTCGCATTTGGGATAATCATTACTATCATTAGCATCATCATCCCCCACTTGAAATATGAATGTTTTCTCACCCCCTTCTGCAATTTCAACATTTTCAATCATGTGTACTTTAGGATTGATATTCTTACAAACTTTAGAGAAATGGCCTCTCCTGTTGCATTTCCTACACAAAACATCTCTGGCTGGACATTTCCAATTATTTGCCAAATGATTAGGACTACCACACTTATAGCATAACAAACCTTGAACATTACTGCGTGGATTGCTCTTCATTTTCTCGCCCACCTTACAAACAGTTTCACCCTCATGTACCATCTTGCTCTCATTTTTTTTCCTGGTCACACCCTCATGGATTCTCATTTCCTTCATGCACAAAGCAGTGTGCTCTAATCCCTTTGCTATACTTAGTGCCTCTTCAAGATCCGGATTTCTAGTGAGAAGTTCCTCTTGTATTCTAGAATCATTTGTACATCTCACAATTTGGTCTCTTATCATCGAATCCGTTAAAGCCCCAAACTCACACGTAGCAGACAAACCCCTCAGGACAGCAACATAATTAGTGACTTTTTCATCTTTCTTCTGCACCCTTTTATAAAATTTGTGTCTTTCTAAAACCACATTGAGCTTTACTTTAAAATGTTCCTCCAATTTCCTCAAAGTGTATTCATAGACATTAGTACCTTCTACTTCCTCCTGTTCGTCATCTACCTGTCTGCCTGTTATGTCTTCAAAGACCTTCCTGCCCTGAATCCCCAAGTTATGTAGTAATATGTGTTGTTTTCTCACATTATTGTAATTACCTCCCCCTATCGCAATGAGGTAAGACTTGAAAATACCTTCCCACCTCTTCCATGGTATGTCAGACTCGCCCAAATCATTTAAGAAAGGGGGAGGCTGGCTCATTCCTGCCATGGCCATACAAGATAGGGTCCCTCCCAGGCTAACTGTAACCAGTCCCTATGTAGCGTCCTACAACAGGACCCTAAATACCAAATACTCCCCCCTTAAATCTTTATAAATTCAATTAAAGGGGCTAAATGAATTAGCAAAAGAGCACTCAACACTTTACAAAGGATCAGTACACAATAACTCTTCATCAAGAGGTAAAGGATATGAGTCCTCTTTCTTTCTTCATTGATTTTTTTTCACTCAGATCCAATGCGGACGCCTGAAGTCTGTAGGTGGGAACTTCCTGTGAAGGGACTGCAGTTTCCTCTCACAAACCGTTTCTCTTACACGCCGGTCGCTTTCCTCTCGCCCAAACACCCTGCATTTGAAGAAATGAAGCGAATGAGTTTCTTAGCACTGCCTTTGTCGAGCTAGGCGCTTGCTGAGGTGGTTTTCACTCATCCATCGACGCGTGCCACAACTTCAGCGCAGCTTGTCTGGAAGCCGACGGCTCTGCTCCTCACACGCTCTCCCCGCACCAGCTGACCTTCAGGACAGTCGCTGCCTCAGGCGCAGGCTCACCACGGACCCCCGCAGACGCTCTCCACTTTCCGCTTTACTCCCGACTTCAACAAAGTGAGGCTTCTCTCGCGTGGAGAATTCCTCCGTCACCTTTCTCAAATCCGCATTGCCACTTCCACCACCAACAAGGCTTGAGAAGAAGAGTGTCTCTGTATTTTCGCCACACCTTATTAAACGGCAAAAGGGATATCCCAAATTACAGCTCCCCTCGCCGCTACTGCCGTGCCGACGACGACTCCTCCTCCTATCATCCGTCTTCTCACTCTGCTCTGCACCTATTGAAGAATGGCAGAGCCAGTGTGGTAAGTCCAAATCTTCTTACTTTTATATGACAAGTTGTATAATACGCTCCAGGGGAGGAACACCAGCTGTCCCTGGCCCAGCTTCCGTCCAACGTCGCCAAAAATGTAGTAATTGAAGTCCACTCAAATAAGGTTCAAAGGGTTATTTACTGAGTATCTTAACATCGGTGTTCCCAGCTTGTCGCATCAGGTGGCAGACCCTCACTCAACGTTCTAACACTGCATTCGAGAGGGAGGGAGGGGTAGACCAACAAGGGAGAGGGCAAAGGGGTGGCAGCGGGGACGGAAGATACCAAGGGTTAAGTTACAACATTTAGTCTCTAGGTTCAATGAGGATAATTAGACTAAAGGCGGCACATTTCTTGAGAGGCTTCACAGGGATATGAATCATGACACTCGTCGCCTGTCTCAGATCATGTAGGAGGGCCCAGTCCTGAAGTGCCCTGGAAAACATTTTTCACATTGGGCCCGCTATGCGGTACCGAACAGATTTGAAATATTCAGGGGGCCAGACATTAGGGTCCAGGGATCTCTGCTCTTTCATTTGGCATATCACCTCAGAGATCTCTAAATTTGTAATCTCTGATTCCAGCCATTGGCGCACCTCGCTTCCTAACTGAGTTGCTGCAAGATCCACCACAAAATCGCGCAGGTCTCCTTCCTCCCTCTTGGCCCGGTACAGCTCCTCTAGTTAGGAAGTGAAGGGCTGTGCAATCACCCCTAGTGTCTCGGCTGTCTCTGGAGGTTGTCATGATCGCCGGGATCCAGGTTTGTCCCTCCTCTGACCACGACAGCCAGGCCAGTAAATTCCCCGCTTTGTTGTTACCTGTTTCATATAGTCAACCCTACTGTGCCCAAAATTTAGCTCTTACCTTTTGTTGTACCTGTGTCTTCAGGTCTGCCCTTAGCCGATTGATCTTGTGTGCCAGTCCCGGGGTACAGGTAGTAACATATTCTTCCTCCCATTGTTTCAATGCAGAGTCTACCTCCCCATTTTCCCAGTTCCCCTCTTCCTTTGTCCCCTACATATGCGTGATCAGTTGGCTCCCAAAGGGTTACTTCTGAGGCTACCATTCCATTGTTATCTAGAAAATAATTAGTTGTGGACTCAATCACCAATTTCCTCATATTCCAGTCACTCAGTTCCTATGAGTAGAGTATCTATTCCCCTTTCAGTCCTGGGGTGGTTGTGCATAAATATGTTATGATGGGCTATTTCAGAGATGCTCCGCACCAGAAAAGGCGTATGTGTGAAGCGCACCAGCTGGGGACATGATACCAGGAGGTAGTCCAGCCTGGGCATGGAGCACATCGTGTTGACTACAAAAGAGTACTGGCGTTCCCCGGGGTGTTTCCCCTGCCACAGGTCGACCAACCCCAAAGCCTTTAAAAATTGGTATAGACAAAGGTCTGTCAGGGCCTTCTCCCCCATGAATGTCACCCAATCCCTCTCACCATGCCAGTTTAAGATCTCCTCTGATGAGTAGTAGGGTCTCTGGAAGCCCTGCTATCCAGGGTCCCAGTTTTTCCAAACCTATCAATTGCAGATCCAGCGGCAATTAATACGATGCCAGCACCATATCTTCCCCTTTCACTGCCCCTTACAACCACCAGTATCCCAGGTCACCCACTCGGGATTGCGTGACCTCTAATGAACCCACAACAGTTACCCACCAGGTGGGTTTCCTTACTTCACGGTTATGCCGGTTAGCACGCAGTTCCCCGTACCTCTGTTATTTTGAAGAAACTTGTAGCAGGAATTTATTATACCTGCCTTATTCTATATGGGAGCTAACTTTGGGACTCGTGTGATTTTCATTGAAATATTTCAGATATACTCAAGAACATAAATTGTAATCAACGTATTGGGATATATTCATACATTCGCTACTTTTATACTTCAATCAGACTTTATTCACTACTTCTTGACAATATATCGAATTCTCACTTTACATACAAAGCCCTGACGAAGTTCCTTTGGCTTCAGGTAACAAAACGCGTTCTACTTCAAATAAAAAGAGGATTGATGGACTATACTTGTCTCGTTTTGATTGACGTCTATCAGAGTGCACCTTCCTTATCTATGAACTTTCCTGTAGGAAACTTATGTCTGGGTCATGCCTGAATTAGTATTTCCACACTATAATACCCCTCTTAAGTTTACTGCCCAAGCCCAGGAGAGTACATGGCGCGAATCAAGCACAAACACTAATTAAAATATAGTCCTTCACTGTGTGTCCTAACAGGGGTTACCACCCTATTACAGCTGGGGTCCAGCACAGGCTCTCAACCCTTCAGCCCAATAAGTCCACCATCTCCGTTGAAGTTCTCCGAGTCCTCTGTTTTCATCTCTGAGTCTTTTACCAGGGTGGCTCAGCAGTTGTCAGAGTTCAAAGACTGGTGCCGCTGGATGTCCGTGATCACCTTTGCTCTCTCTGTCTTTGCGTGGTCCTCTGATAGGACAGCATACAGCCTCCGACTTTGACTTCTGCCTCTGCCAACCCTGCAGTTCCTCTCTCTCTCACCGCTTCGGCCTGGATGGCCCCTCGCTTCTAACCAGTCCCAGGCTGTGGTGCCCTCCCCAATCCTCCTCTGTCTGATCCCAGTCATGGGTTTCCATTCGAGGGGGACAGTGGGTGGTCAGCCACTGGCCCCCTTTTCTGTGACTTTGGTCTTACCATGATGAGGTGGGGCGGACAGTTATAGGGTTAACTCGGCTGCCCCCAGGACCCAACTGTGTTCCCGTCCGTCAGTCCTTCATCACTGCAGCTGCCTCTTCCATGCCATTTAGGCCGCCTTGCACAGGGTTACCCCTGCTCCCCTGGGACACCAGCCTTCCCCTCAACCCTGATCCTAGCCTCTGGGAGCCAACTTCTTAGCCCCCTGAAGGCTGGACCCGAGCAGCAGAGCAGTCCCCTGCATAGGCATAAGCACCCACAGCTAACCTCAGCATCCAGGTACTCTACATTCAACTACAGGTCTCCCCCGGGGCTGTGCATGTGTAGCCTAGTGCTCTTTTTCTACCCCAGGACCTCATGCCAGTCAAGTCTCGGCCCCCCTTCCAAACTAGGATGGCATGGGCTGCTTTCTCCAGGCCCCCTGGCTGGTGCACTGTATGGTGCCAGCTATGCTGCCAGCCTGACTACTGCATCCGCCGGTGGCAGTCGTGTGTGTCTGATAGCCGAGCACCGTCGTTCCAGTACGTGCCCAGCCGCTCGTCAAAATCGCTCCCTCCAGGACCCTGAGGTCCCCATGTCAATTGAGCTGTCTCAGGGGGGTTCGGTTCCTGTTTCTGCAAGCCCCCACAGCCAGCTTGATGGGCTCAGCGTCTTAGACCCTTTTAGCATAAATTAATCCGTGGACGCTATATTCAATAAAAGCGATCACCATTTATTCTTTTTTGAAACATCATACAAATGCTTTTGTTTGTTGCACACACAAAAGACCAAATACAACAGTGAGTCGTAAATATAATCTAAACAAGCATTTGCAATGCAATAGGTCTCGCATTTATACAAGTTTGAGCTATTGGCATTGTAAATAACAATGCCTTTCATTTAAGTTTTGTTTTTTAAATCATAAATAAAATGTACTGTCATTTACAATGCCAACTGCTCAAACTCTCGCAAATGCGAGACCTATTGCATTGCAAATGCTTATTTCAAAGTTGTAAGGACACGGTGAGCTGTAACTATGTCACATCAATAAAATAAAGAAAATGGGGGAAACGAACACCAGGACAACTTTTGACAAGATTGACAGGGTTAGCCTCTTGTTGCCGTCCTGCCTGCTGCCCAACGCCCAGAACGCTACCCTACGCGCAACATTGGAGCATCGTCGTTGGAGCATCGGAAGAGCCCCGCCCATCGGGAGTACGAGCCGCAGCCGCCGAGGTACGGGGTACACGGAACGCGAGCAGCTTGCCCCCTTTTCCAGGTTTTGGGGAAAGTAAGCGAGCCTGGGGCCCCTGCGGGCTGAGACGGGAACAGAAGAATCGCTGCACCGATACAGGAGGAGGGAAAGTGCCGCCAGATAAGGAGCAGGAGAAAGGAGCAATTATAGCCCCAGAAGTACAGGGACGAAGGGCACCCAAAGACTTTGCTAAAGCCTGGTGCCTGAACCTGGAAGCTTCCCCCCTTGCGCTGAAGAAAGGATGTAAGGGGGAGTTCTGCTGATCAATTACAAACTACAAAGCACAGAGTTTAATGTAAACCGGTGGCAAGGCGGGATAAAGGCACAACAGAGGTAAGTGAAAGTGTATGTGTGAATGCAGTAACAAACGCCCCCTCAAAGCAAATAGTATCTGTTAAACCTAACTGCTTAGGGGGTTAGTGAAAGAGGGGAAAATCAAACTATAGTACACAAGTTTGTAAAATAAGAATATACTTGTTATATTCCCGTGTTGAGAGCTATGGCGCCAAAAAGGAAGCAAACAATCCATAAAGTGTATACGGAGCTAAGCCCCGGGTGGAGAGAACTTTCTGGAGAATCAAGGACCCTAGAAGAAAGCCAGGAGAGCCAGACCAGCCCCATGGCAAGCGCGAAAGCAGCACCGCAAAAGAGGAAAAATAAAGAGACCCTGCAAGAAAATAAAGAACGCCTGTCAATTTCTAAATCTGTAAAAGACTTTCAGCCTGATTAATCAATGGGCCGTTTTGCGAGCCCCTAATAGCGATTCATAGCGAATCGCTATTAAGGACTCGCAAAACGGTATTCATGTAGGAATTGCTAAATAAATAGCGATTCCTACACATTCCTTATTTGCGAGTAGCAAATTGCTAATCGCAAATAAGGAATACTCCCCATTCATTCCTATGGGCCAAAAGGCCCATAGGAATGAATGGGGAGTATTCCTTATTTGCGATTAGCAATTTGCTACTCGCAAATAAGATAGCGATTTAAAGGGTGCCAGGGGTGTCCAAAGGACACCCTGTAGCACCCCTTAAATGCAAATTGAAACTGGTGTTGCGCACACACATGTCCAAAGGACATGTGTGTGTGCAACATGCAACTTAGAAAAATGCTTTTAAAAGCAATTTTCTAAGTTTTTGCTATTTACCGAGAGGTCTGACCTCTCGGTAAATAGCGGCCCGAAATTGCGAATTAGCAATTTAAAAATGGTTGATGAATTGCATTTAAGGAATCTCAAATAGAGATTCCTTAAATGTAATTCCTCGCAATTTAGCGAATTAGCAATTACCGATTTTTGCATTTGGGATGATGAATCCCAAATGCAAAAATTGCGCTCGCAATGGGCCAGATTCTCAGAATCTGGCCCTTTGCGAGCGCAATTCGGCTTGATGAATCAGGCTGTTTGTAGGTAAACACTACAAAAGAGTAGTGTCACCTATGAGACCCTTGGAAGCAGAAATAGTACAGGAGAATGGGAATGACTCAGTAGAAATTGTTGAATGAGTACTGGAGGCAACATCTTTGTTAAATCAGTCACTCTTTTGTTAAAATAAATTGCTGGCAGCGCCGCGCCTGTCTTCATCCCCCAAATTATTCTCGCTACACACACAGGCCCTAGAGACCTCAGGGCAAATGAGGAACACCATGGCAAGATTGAGTATTGATTAGGAGGAGGAACTAAACGCATCAGCCCAAAGGCCAAATGAAATACAGTTGGAAACACAGAGAAGTGTAAGAACAGACGATCTAAAGAGGAACAGCCAACAAGAACTAGATATCGCTGCAACACCCTCCTCTTCAATGATGGACCTATTGTTGATGCTTCAGAGAACCCTTCAGAGGATACTAGAAGTTACAATGTTAAACAATGGGGTCTGGAAAACGCAAAAAACACACTTAAAAAAGATTGAGGAGGAGTTGCAAGGAATCAGAGGTCAAATGCCACATATGATTAGACCAATAGAAGAACCACAGCCCATAGAACAGAAAGGGAGTGTAGCAATAGCTGTAACTTCTCATAATGTATATATCTCTGAACGCCCGATGTTGATAAGGAGAAGAGGAGGAAACAATAGATACAGTTCTAGGAACTATAGTGGGCACCCTAGAAGAGTGATAAACAGAAAGAGGGAACCCAAAGTAGAAACAAGGATAAAACAGCGGGAACAAGAGGATGAGATTAAGGCATGCCCAGCATTTACACAAGTACCTAATAAGCCTGCAAGACCGGGGGGCGAGAGGGAGGGAACCAAGAATCAAGTAAAGAAAAAGATTAGTAAGGGACCTAGTAACAAGCAATCAGAAGTAAACTCTTTAGTAAAACCAATGAACGTGGGACATAATATCTATGTTCGGAAGAATTGTACCCTTGAAAAAGCAGCCCGCAACTTGGTAAAATAGGAGTAAAAAGCCACCAGGCGAATGCTAGATGGAAGGACAACAGTCAGCCAGGCACAGAAGTCCAGAAGTCTGTTACTGAGATAGGAAGTAATAAACTGTTGTATTTTGAACCAGTTCAACCAGACAAAAAGGGGAAGAAAACACGAAAGATTCAACCCTTAAATACGTCCCAATTTCTATTCTCATTCTTAAAATGCCCAAGTCTGAGACTAGTGGGCTTCATAGAAAACACAAATGGGAAGGATATCACAAGAGTCCTAGTCTACTCAGATTTGGTAAAACTGGCAATTTGGAAAGCAGAGGATGAGATAGAGCAGGAAGGGACACGGCTAATCGTAGAAAAGGAACTGGAAACAAAGGTTCAATCGGGTAGAGACTTCTTAAAATGTCATGCAGGTCTTGGGAAGAGACAAGTGAGGCTTATGGAGAATAATGTAGAGGGGAGAGGCATACTAAATACACTAAACATAGTAGAGAATAACTCAGACATTGAAAATTCATGGGGCAATTGGAGTCAAAGAAGCAGCGCTGCAGGTCCCTCCGAGTGGTATAAAGAAGACATGGGGGAAGATGGAGGTTTAAATGAGGTGGAATAGGATGAGGGGGGGTTGCATAGCCTTAATTTCTTAACCTGGAATGTTAACGGCTTGGGTGACAGAGCAAAACATGAACGTTTAAGCAAGTTAGGAATGAACGCGGGAATCTTGTGTGTGCAAGAAACTTGGCTATGCGACGAAACCCCATTATTTGATGGCTTCCTCCAGCTCCACTGACCAGCTAGGAAAAAGAGGTTTGGAGGCCCGGCAGGGGGGATTATAACCTTAGTATCCAGAAAAATAGCAAAATGTAGTGAAATGTAAATGGCTTTTGGTATGCAGATTGTCCTTGCTGGTTTTTGATAAAAATATGAAAATGTAATTATTTTAAATGTGTAAATGCAATGGGAGAATATTAAGGAGTATGAAAGTGAGTTGGTGCATTTTAAAGATGATATAGACTCTCTATGCAGAAAGTATGAATCGGATTTATTTTTTATAATGGGGGATTTTAATCATAAACTGTGCCCAGAGAAGGTAGACCTCTGGTATAGGGATATACTGGATGCGTATGAGATGAAGGAGGCAACCTTTCAAGTCTATGAGCCATTAAGATGGGATGAAATGCTGGGAAACTACCTAGGGATGAAGGGTCTGTTCTGCTTGAATGGTAGATTAGATTCAGATTGCCCAGCAAAGAAAACATTTAAAACAGGCACTCAAAATTGCCCAATAGATTATATTTTTATGTTTGCTTGGAACTTCCCTCTTATAAGTACATTTAGGATACTCCAGATAGAAGAGAGTGACCATAACCCCCTGCAGTTGACAATTCAAGGGGGAAGGCCAAAACCCTGTGATAAAGTAATCGCACAAGTTGAATACCCAAAAACGGTGACTACTAGATTATCAGAAGAATATATAGAAAAACTAGGAAAACTCCAACAGAAGATACCCTTGGGGGAAATAGGGGTCCGAAATCTGGAGTGGTTTGAGAGAAAAATAGAGCAAGTGGTGCAATGTCTTCGATCCGAATTAAAAAGAGAAAAACAAAATCAACAAATAATCCCAGCAAGACGATCAAAATGGTTCTCGGTAGAATGTCAGAAGAAAAAAAGGTAAATAAGGAAGGGAACCAGAAGTATTAGAAAGAAATATGATCAGAAGAGACAAAGGCATCTTGAAAAATTGAAAAGAGAATATAAAAAGTTAGTTGCAAATGCTAAAAGAACTTATCAAGATAAATGCTGGGAAAATCTATTGGAAGCTATCGAATCGAAGAACTTAAGACAGTTCTGGAAATAGGTAAAAGAAGCAGCAGACCACCCAGTTGGGGCAATGAAACGGGTGGTAGACGAGGCAGTATGGGAGAAGTATTTGAAGGAAATGTACAATCCACGGAGAGAGTCAGTAGAAGAAGTGCTAGAGCTATGGCAAGGGTTAACAGAAGATCTAAAACCAGACTTTACAGAATTAAACGTAAAAAATACATTAGCTAATTTAAAGTTAACAAGAGCCGCTGGCCCAAACAATCTCCCAGCAATAATAATAAAAGCAGAAATGAAGTGGTGGCCAAATTTCCTCTCTCAGATGTTCCTGGTAATCCTTGAAGGAGTGAAAATACCTAAGAATTGGAAGGGGGCAGTAATAAGGCCAGGACAAAAAAAAGGGGATGTGAATGCACCACAAAACTATCGATTAATTAACCTGTTAGATATAGGGTAAAAGGTTTTAAAAAAATAATCTTGACTAGATTAAAGAACTGGGTAGAGGAGTTCGCAATTGTACCAACTGAACATGGGGGCTTTAAGGAAGGCCACTCCACGGTCGACCATTGCTTTGCCCTGTGGGCAGCAGCACACAAATATATGTTGAATTACCGCATTCTTTTTCTCTGCAGGGAATCACAACGGGGTTGTTATCACGACCGCGTTGTGATTCCGCATACCATTACTCCGCAAATCATAACAAAGACTTGCGGAGGGGCGGCGCTGGAAGTTCGAATAGTATAATTTACTATCCCAACTCCAGTCTGTGCGGACACTAGGGAGGGTGTTGGATTTTAAATCCAACACCTCCCCCCCTCTGCAAGTCGTTGTTCTGACTTGCAGAGTAATGGTATGTGGAATCACAACATGGTCGTGATAACGACCGCGCTGTGATTCCCTGTGGAGAAAAAGAATCGCTGTAAACGCTGTTTACCGCGGCACGCAAGTCAATGGAACAAAATGGAAAGCTGCGCTGTTGTTTTGTTGACTTTCGAGCTGCATTCGACTCAGTTGATCGGAACTGCCTCTTGGAAACCCTAGAAAATAAAAATATCCCAGTGGGGTTGCTGAGGATAATAAAAGAGTTACACAGTGGCAATACGGCCCAAGTAATTAGGGACACAAAAGGGTCACTGACTCCAAAAACAGTGTAGTAATGAATGTCCACACGTGGATTTATTTCTGGTACGTTTATTCAGTAACAATCACCAGCTATAGTGAACAGCTATAGTGAACGGCCTAAAACAGGGCTGTGTGCTAGCCCCTCTGCTCTTTGCTATATTTTTGGCTGATTTACCGGCAACCTTAGAGGTTGAAAGACGTGCAGGCCCGAGAATGGATGGGAAGAAAATCTTCTGCCTGTTGTACGCAGATGACATGGTGATTTTAGATCAGACTGAAATCGGCCTACAAAGGAAATTAAATGTTTTAAGGAATACTGTAATGTGAAATTTTTAACCGTAAATATGGAAAAAAACAAAATGTTATGTTTCGGAAAAAAAAAAGACAAGTTTTATCTGGAAGTTAGAAGATCTGAAACTGGACATTGTGAATACATTCCGTTATTTGGGGGTGTGGTTCGACAGGACGCTAAAGTGGCATATTCACTTAGAAGCCCAGAAGGCTAAGGCCTTTACATTGATCTGTGGTTTGAAGAAATTCAATCGAGATTATGGAGCGATGTCACACAGACCGTTGTTGAAGGCCTTTAGCACAATGATTCCACCGCAAATACTACATGGAGCAGAGGTTCTTTACCTAAGTGGGAAACAAGCTTGGGATTCAGAGGAAGGAAAGTGTCTGAAAACACTGCTGACACTACCACCCTCATCGATGATACAAGCAATAAGAACTGAGATTGGTACAACTGCTTGGAGTATACAGGCACAAATGATTTTACTTAGATTTCGGAAACATTTGGATATAGAGACAAGCCAGAAGGTGTCACAATGGTGTAGGAAAGAGATCCAATTAAACAGTCCTAAATTGGCTAAAGAGATAAGGAAGAAAATATCACATGCCTGTGAAAACATAAAGGTGAAAATTTCCCATGATTCCCTGGAGGTAAAATTCTCTAAGAATGAGCTCACGAAACAAGGACAAGAAGTCTCAAGAAGAGCAGATATGGTATACCTAGAAAAGAAAAAATCAGTGCAACAAATGAGGGATTCTTGGCAAAAAGAAAATTGGTTTCCTTATCTGGACGTCTTACCTACTTACTTGTATAGACAGGATATCTTAAGACTGACAATAGGTATAAACCCCTCGCTAGTAAATGAAGAATTAAAAAGGAAAATGTTACACTGTAATGGTCACTGTAAATGTAGTTTGGGCACCAAAGGAGATATATTGCACATTTTGTTAGACTGTGTAATACTATTAGAGCAGCGTAAAAGTTATCTCCGCCCGTTATTTTTAAAATATGATATAAGACATCGGATCAAGGCAGTAGAACTACTTACAGAAATGCCAAACCTTAACATAGCGATTGCAGTGGGGAACTACATGAAAGAAATCAAAAGTTTCCTTAGAGAAAATTAGCTGAAATGTGTAGTAATCTTAACTTTTTTACTAGGCTAACATTTTAAATGAGGAGGATTGTATTATAAATGAATATTTTATATTGTACAATTTTATAATGTATTGTGTCTTCCCGAGTAAGAGCGCCGAATTATACACCACTCATTGAAAACTTATCAATTTTCTTAACATTGAGAATGTATAAATTGTGATGTTTTAACCTGTGTAAATTGGCTTTATATCTGTTTAAAGGCTAAGGTCTAAATAAACATTGCTTTTGACAGTGACAGTGACAGAACAACTTTTGACCAAGAGCCCAAAATGATTTTCGATGGAATCCTTCACAGCAGCATCAGATAAGGACATAAGGAAGGCTACATGTGAAAGGATAGAATATAAATAAATCAATGGTAAAGCCAACATTTTTCGTCCTATTGGACCTCTTTGATTTGCACATTGATATATAGATATGAGAGTGCTATGCGGAGGAGCCCTCAGAGAGTGCGCCCGAAGGAGGAACAAGTATGACAGCTTCAAGGGTCCCGAATCGAGCAGCTGGGCGCCCTCTGCCAACACTTAGTTCTACGTTTCTGAAACAAGAAATGCCTTGCCCTATACCGGCATCCTCTGGTGACTGGGCACCATGGATGCTGATGCAAAAGCTGTGAGGTTGGTTTTGGCATACCTGATTTGTGTATATCGGTCTCCTCGGACCCGGTTATGTGCTCATTACACAGATGCATTTCGTGCTGCTGAAGGATATTAACATTGAGACATTTTCCAACATCTCAATCATGTAAAAGACATACGGATTTTAGTTTATGATTCCAGCTTATACATGGAACACTGACAATTGGAATTCTGGCACTGGTCTTGTATTTACGGCTTTTAGAACTGCTGTCCAAAGGGATTGTGGGCCTTGTAGTCTGATTAGGAGGAATAACGATCTCCCGGTGGCTGATATTTAGCGTCGGACACAAACACACTTTGTGAAACTTGAGCCCCGCAGTGCTGCCACTAATCTTATTAATTGAAGGTGTTTCTCAGTGTATTTTACACGCATTTGAAAGTAATATTCCAATTCATGTTCAACATCGTTACCATAAAGTTTTTTTTTCCATTTGTAATTCGAGATGTTTTAAAACAGTATTGTTAAAAACAGATGCAGCACGACCTCAAGCAATTCAAGCGTATTTTAATATTACTTTTTGATTTTAGCAAAAATAAAGGGCATTTTATGCTTTTACAGAAGGTTGGCGCTACAATGTTAAAGACCCAAATACCCTGGCTAGTTATTACGACAAGCTTCTTTAATGACCAGGAGAGATATCATTATGTCTATTTCTTATATATTCCAAGTCCAGAATATTTGTCGAGTGAAGAAGCGGCGTGAAGCTGCGAAACGCGTCTTTGACTTTGGGGTAATAAACGACTAAAAAGCACCGACATTGGGTCTGTGTCCTGTTTGCTGGCGGCAGCGTGTGATTCAAGACGTGGCAGCTATCCTGACAGGATTGGGTGATATATATATATATATATATATATATATATATATATATATATATATATTCACTGGAAAAAACCATAGGTTTCAGGAGTTATATAGTTATGAATTAGCTTTTACAAAACCTTTGAAATTCACTCAAAAAACTATAAGTTTTAGTGGTGTTATAGTTAGCTGGACATTTTACTCATACAAAACCATTGAAATTGCTCCTATATAGTTAGTTGTACTAAGTATATATCGCGCACCCGCAATCCACTGCTGATGATGTCACATATTAGATCATTCATGACATGGTCAGTGACATCACTGATGACATCTCAAATGACATCACTGATGACATCACTGATGACATCATCCACATGACAATCTCATACACCTTTTCATACACTATTACAATTTTTCATCACTATTTGTAAAATACAGAGTATCATATTTAAATCCATTGTCACAATACAAGTATCTAAAAATCCACTCAGTGATTCATACATGTATACACACATCTAATCCCTTACCTATGGATTCACTCATACATGCTGTCAATGAACAATAGAACACTATCAAAAATACTTATACATCTATATCGACATTAAACAACAGCACGCATCCTATTCACATATGAAGTCATCCTACTCACTTATGCAAACAATGGATCATACTTACATATTTACTTAGCAAAACACTTATACAAACACCACTTCTTCTATTCATTTAGATAGTAAGTCATACTTAGTGAATTATAAAATCATTATTACAAGTATACAGTTATCCATACAGTCACTCACACAATCATTGTGTCTTATGTATACTTATTTATATACAACAACTGACACATACACTGCCTTTTATTTTTCTAGTTTTTTGGACCTGTACCTTTGAGAAATATATTTGCTCATCACCACACCCATAAAGAGATTCCCTCACCCAAACTGTTAGAACATGTAGTTTTAACTTCATATATCTACTGAATAAACTATTCACACATCTTTGGACAGTCACACACCCTCCACCGAACCACACACACTTTCACACTCTCATACAAATACTCAGTTAACTAATCAATAACTAATGTAGACTTTCACATAGCTAGTAACCAACTGTAGAATCAGTTTACACAACAACTGACAAAGTGATACAGATATTCACACAGTTTAGTCACTATCCACTATATTTAGTGAGACATTATAAAATGGTCAAGTAAACAGTCAATTACACTGCTACTAAATCCTCCATCCAAATATTTATTTATATATCCACTCATTCTTCAATGCAAATTGCTATATATATATAATGCATATTTAAATAACGAAGCAAACCACATTCACTGGATGATATCATCAGTGATGTCATCAGTGATGTCATTTGAGATGTCATCAGTGATGTCACTGACCATGTCATGAATGATCTAATATGTGACATCATCAGCAGTGGATTGCGGGTGCGCGATATATACTTAGTACAACTAACTATGTAGGAGCAGTTTCAATGGTTTTGTATGAGTAAAATGTCCAGCTAACTATAACACCACTAAAACTTATAGTTTTTTGAGTGAATTTCAAAGGTTTTGTAAAAGCTAATTCCTAACTATATAACTCCTGAAACCTATGGTTTTTTCAGTGAATTTCAAAGGTTTTTTTAAATGCTAATTCCTAACTATTTAAGGCCTGAAACCTATGGTTTTTTCAGTGAATTTCAAAGGTTTTTTTAAATGCTAATTCCTAACTATATAAGGTCTGAAACCTAGGGTTTTTTCAGTGAATTTCAAAGGTTTTTTAAATGCTAATTCCTAACTATATAAGGCCTGAAACCTATGGGTTTTTCAGTGAATTTCAAAGGTTTTTTAAATGCTAATTCTATTAGCGGATAACGTTTAAATATATTAATATCCTACTGGGACCACCTGAGCAGCCCTAGGGGGTCAGGGTGTTCCTACCCTGCCCCCTTTTTGTGTTCTACACGTTTGTTTTTCTGCTTTCTTGTGCCTAATTCCTAACTATATAAGGCCTGAAACCTATGTTTTTTTGAGTGAATTTGCAAGGTTTTTTAAATGCTAATTCCTAACTATATAAGGCCTGAAACCTATGGTTTTTTCATTGAATTTGCAAGGTTTTTTAAATGCTAATTCCTAACTATATAAGGCCTGAAACCTATGGTTTTTTCAGTGAATTTGCAAGGTTTTTTTAAATGCTAATTCCTAACTATATAAGGCCTGAAACCTATGGTTTTTTCAGTGAATTTCAAAGTTTTTTAAAATGCTAATTCCTAACTATATAAGGCCTGAAACCTATGTTTTTTTCAGTGAATTTCAAAGTTTTTTTTAATGCTAATTCCTAACTATATAAGACCTGAAAGCCCACCAGGAATCTCCAGTATGCACCAGGGGACTGCATTGCAGAGAGGTGTAATTAAGCCACGGCCCTTTTTACACCTCTCTGCAACGCAGCCCCCGTGCATGTTTGAAGAGGGGGAACTCATTACCCCTGCATACTGGGGGCCCCTGGGGGCCAACTAGCCCACCTGGAACCTCCAGTATGCGCCAGGGGGCTGCATTGCAGAGGTGTAATGAGGCTATGCCCCTTGTTACACCTCTCTGCAACGCAGCCGCTTGGCGCGTTTGCAGAGGGGGAACTAATTCCCCTTGCATAATGGGGGTCCCTGGGGGCCAACTAGCCCACTAGGAGCCTCCAGTATGCGCCAGATGGCTGCATTGCATAGAGGTGTAATGAGGCCACACCCTTTTTTACACCTCTCTGCAACGCAGCCCCCGTGCATGTTTGAAGAGGGGGAACTAATTCCCCTTGCATACTGGGTGTCCCTGGCAGCCATCTTGTGCCTTGTTCGAACCAAGGCACAAGAAAGCAGTGAAACAAAGGTGTGAAACTTGCAAAGGGGCCAGAGTAGAAACACCCTGACCCCCTAGGCCTGCTCAGGGGGTCCAACAAGGACCCCCAAGGCAAAAAAATATATATATATATTTTTTTTTAAAGTCGCGGGGTACAAAAAAACAATAAAAAAATATAAAACAACAATAAGAATAAAAAACAGTTCTTTTCAGAACTACCTCCAATTTATATAAAAATGCTACATTTTTAAAAAACTCTGTCTTTCTTTTTTTTTTCAGGGTATGCGTACCGGTACGTGTACCGATATGTGTACCGGGGCGCGCAACCCCTCAAAAAAATAAAAAAAAATAATGAGTGTGTGTGGTGTGTGTGTGGGGGGGTGGGTGTGGGGTGTGTGGGGGGGGTATGTGTGTGGGGTGTGTGTGTAGGATGTGCGGGTGTGTGTGTGGGGTGTGTGTGTGGGTGTGTGTGTGGGGGTGTGTATGGGTGTGTGTGGGGGTGAGGAATGTGTGTGTGGGTGTGGGTGTGTGAGGTCTGTGTGTGGGGTGTGTGTGTGTGTGTGTGGGGGGGTGTCAGAGGTGTGTGTGTGGGGGGGTGAGGTGTGTGGGGGATGTGTGGGGTGTGTCTGTGAGGTGTGTGTGTGTGTGTGTGGGGGGGAGTGAGGTGTGTGTGGGTGGGAGTGTGTGGGGTGTGTGGATGTAGGTGGGGTGGGGGGGTGTATGGTGTGTGTGTGGGTGTGGGTGTGTGGGGTGTTTGGGTGTGGGTGGAGGTGTTGGTGTATGAGGTATGGTGGGAGGTGTGTGTGGGGGGGTGGGTGTGGGGTGTGTGTGTGTCGGGGTATGTGTGTGGGGCACCCCCTCAAAAAAATAAAAAAAATAATGAGTGTGTGTGTGGTGTGTGTGTGTGGGGGGTGGGTATGGGGTGTGTGTGTGGGGGGTATGTGTGTGGGGTGTGTGTGTGTAGGATGTGTGGGTGTGTGTGTGGGGTGTGTGTGTGGGTGTGTGTGTGGGGGGGTGTGTGGGTGTGTGTGTGAGGGGAGTGTGTGTGTGTGTGTGTGTGTGTGTGAGGTGTATGTGGTGTGTGTGAGAGTGTGTGTGTGTGTGTGTGTGTGAGGTGTGTGTCAGAGGTGTGTGTGTGTGTGTGGGGAAGGGGTGAGGTGTGTGTGTGTGGGGGATGTGTGGGGTGTGTCTGTGAGGTGTGTGTGTGTGTGTGTGTCTGAGGGGGGATGAAGTGTATAGGTGTGTGTAGGTGTGTGGGGTATGTGGGTGTGGGTGGGGATGTGGGTGTGTAAGGTGTGTGTGTGGGTGTGTAGGGTGTTTGGGTGTAGGTGGGGGTGTGGGTGTGTGAGGTGTGTGTGGGGTGTGTGTGGGTGTGGGGGGTATGTGTGTAGGATGTGTGTGTATGTGTGGGTGTGTCTGTGAGGTGTGCGTGTGTGTGTGTGTGTGGGGGGAGGTGTGTGTGTGGGATGTGTGAGGTGTGTCTGTGAGGTATCTGTGTGTACGTGTGTGTGTGTTGGGGGGAGGTGTGTGTGTGAGTGTGTGTGTGTGGGATGTGTGGGTGTGGGTGTGGAAGTGTAAGGTGTGTGTGTGGGATGTGGGGGTGTGGGGTGTTTGGGTGTGGGTGGAGGTGTGCGTGTGTGAGGTGTGTATGGGGAGTGTGTGGGTGTGGAGGTGTGGGGTTGTGTGCGTGTGGGTGTGTGTGTGGGACGTACTTGTAGGTACCTAAAACAGCCACAGAACCAAAAGCTCTTTTCAGAGCTACCCTACCTGTAATCACTCAAAATGATTATTTTATTATTTATTATTATGATTATATAATTTTTTCCACTATTTTTCCCCATGGTACGCTCCCCGGTGCGCGTACCGGGCGCTCCCCCCGCGAAAAACGGAAAAAAACCATTTTATTTTTGCCCCGCGGGACCCTTTAATGGCCCCCACATCAAACCTAGGGGGTCAGGGAGGTCTACCCTGCCCCCTTTTGGTCATTTCCCCCTTTGATTTTTGCCACCACTTGTGTCTCAATCCTACCGAGACACAAGATGGCGGCCGCTGCGGACTGTTTCGAATGTTTACAGACACCCGAGAACCAATCAGCTTCCCGTGCGCAAGTCACGTGGCGCGCCCGGAGCGTTCCCCGGTGCGCGTACCGGGGCGCGGCCATAGATATATACATTTTTTTTAACCTAAATTACTCAAAATCCTCTGGAGCACATATCTTGAGACATAGCAAAGGCACATCGGGCTACCAGTCCCTACAATTTTGCCAAGTTTGGTGAAAATCCATTCAGCCGTTCGAGCTAAAAGTGCGACAGACCGCCCTATGGAAATTAACATGTGGAAAACACGTTTGGGACCCCCCTTTTATCTCGGCCCCCGCTTGACGAATCCCCCCCCAAACTTTCAGGGAAGGACCGGAGCGCCGCGAGGCAAAGTTGCTGAAAAATTCAGGCAGATTCCTCAACCGGCGCCAAAGTTATTCCCAATAGAATGTTGCAATTTCCCTATGGAAATCAATCCTAACTATATATACCTACTGGCGACCGCCAGTAGGTAATATATATATATATATATATATATATATATATATATATATATATATATATATATATATAGCAAAATGAAACCCCTCATTTTGTTCCTTTTCAAATTAAATGTATTAAGTGTTACCACTTTATTCCAATCAAGTTGACTTCAGGTGTGCCATACTTTTGTCATAAGTAAGACTGTTAGCGTTCTAGTTGTTCTTTAGAACACTCTTGGACATTCTGACATTGGGCTATATTTGGGCTACATCTGGCTGATATTTGGGCTACATTTGGGCTCTTTTGTCTCTGGTGGCCATCTTGGGAGACTGCATATCAGAATTTTTTTTATGAAATATAAGAGGATTTAAGAAGTCACTCAAAATGTGCCCTCATTTTTCTTTCTTCAGCACTAATCATAATTACTATGGCAAAATTAATCCCCTCATTTTGTTCCTTTGCAAATTAAATGTTTTAAGTGTTAATACTTTATTCCAATCAAGATGACTTCAGGTGTGCCATACTTTTGTCATAAGTAAGACTGTTAGCGCTCTAGTTGTTCTTTAGAACACTCTGGGACATTCTGTCATTGGGCTATAGTTGGGCTACATCTGGCTGATATTTGGGCTACATTTGGTTTTTTTGGTCTCTGGTGGCCATCTTTGGGCTACATTGGGCTACATTGGGCTACATTTGGGCTCTAACATATATATAGCCCAATGTAGCCCAATATATATTTTTCAAAGTTAATTTTCGTAAAAACCACTGGAGCATATATCTTGAGACATAGCAAAGGCACATCGGGGTACCAGTCCCTACAATTTTGCCAAGTTTGGTGGAAATCCATTCAGCCGTTCGAGCTAAAAGTGCGACAAACCGCCCCATGGAAATTAACATGGGGAAAACACGTTTTGGGACCCCCCTTTTATTTCGGCCCCTGCTTGACAAATCCCCCCCAAACTTTCAGGGAAGGACCGGAGCGCCGCGAGGCAAAGTTGCTAAAAAATTCTGGCAGATTCCTCAACCGGCGCCAAAGTTATTCCCAATAGAATGTTGCGATTTCCCTATGGAAATCAATCCTAACTATATATACCTACTGGCGACCGCCAGTAGGTAATATATATATATGTATATATATATGTATTTATATATATATATATATATATATATATATATATATATATATATATATATATATATATATATATATATATTCACTGAAAAAACCATAGGTTATAGACCATATATAGTTAGGAATTAGCATTTACAAAACCTTGAAAATTCACTGAAAAAAACATAGGTTATAGACCATATATAGTTAGGGATTAGCATTTAAAAAACCTTATTTTACTCACACAAAACCATTGAAATTCCATATATAGTTAGTTGCACTAACTATATATCGCGCACCCGCAATCCACTGCTGATGATGTCACATATTACATCATTCATGACATGGTCAGTGACATCACTGATGACATCTCAAATGACATCACTGATGACATCACTGATGACATCTCAAATGACAATGGTTTTTTAATAGCAAATATCATAAGCTGTCGAATGTCAAGTACGTGGTAAGTAAAAACATTTTCGTGTTTATGCACACTGATCTGCTTTGAATGCTGCCCCCCCTCCCCCTCATTTCTATTAGGGGTACTCTCTCTTTGCAGATAGTGAAGGGTAGTTAACGCAGGCCTTTGCCCCCGTTGTAATCCGTCGTGCCTGCTTCTCTCTCCATTTGATTGATTGTTATCCAAGCATTTACTGTTTTAGAATTGTTTCTCTTTGGTTCATTCTCTATTTACAAACAAGCACAGAGTCGCAATACTCTGTTTAGTCTTTGCAGATAGTGAAAAATCGTGTTAAAAAACAAAAGGAATCGAGCAAAATCAGTAGGCCACTAATGGGATCTCTTTTTGACCTCGCTAAAATAGAAACATTAGGAACAACCCCTCATGAGAAATACGAAACTAGTGAGATGAACTGAGCTCCACACCATGATGGCTGCAAGACAGCTCGGCTCCGTCACCCACCCCGCCCAAAATAACGATAAACTCTATGCAAATATTACAAATATATACAACACACCAGCAAAGTAACAGGGTAAAACATTTTATTAAATAACTATTTACATAACTATTTTATACTTTTTGTTGCCCGATCCGGCTAGCTCAATCGATCGAGCATGAAACTCATGCACTCTGATAATTCAAAGTTTTGAGGAGTGCTTGTAACACTGTCTGAAGCCTATTTGCACTTGCTACAGCTTCACTATTCTCAATGTAAGTGGGGGCTGTTTGAGGACGTGACTGCATTTGAAAACAATGTGATGCGGTGCCACCCTGAACCGCTTGACGGAGGCCCCCGAGGGACGGTGTCATGGCGCGGACTCGGAGGGGGCGCTTGGCTCCGGCCCCCTCCGCAAGTCGTGTTGCCCTGGTGTGGCCTGAGATCGCCCCCGACATAGGTGGCCGGCTCCCGGGGTCAAGCGGAACTTTTTGCCTTTTGGTGACTCTTCCATTCTTGACCTTGTCCCACAATCCGTTTCACCTAAAGACACGCTGTAGTGGGGCGCCCCTTTACCGTTTCAGTTGCCATTCCGCCCGCTTTTGCTACACTGTGCCTCTTCCGCTATTCAGCTGTTTACCGCCTGCTCTTTTGACTACAGCGTCTCGCTCACCATGTACTTGAGTTGCTCCCGCTCTTGCGGTGCAGCGATAGGCGGCTGCCACAGGACTCTCAAAATGGCGGCCGGCTCTTCAGATTTGGGCGTGGTCCACTAAAATGGGCCTGCAACACCTTGGAACTCGGACGCTTGTCTGCTAGAGCTTGGGCTCCATTCTCGAAAGCGTCCCCTCAGCCTTGAAGATTCTACAAAAGTCTTGGGGGCCCCCGACTCCCGCAGGCTTCTGGTGGGGAGCGGCTAGCATGATTGCTCGTGGAATGGCCACGATGGAGCTACGAAATGGTGGTGCTCTCATGCTAACGCCAGCTTCAGTCTGAAACATCCAGAAACACTGTAGACTACCAATTCGATCAGTTCCGGTAGCGCCCCAACGTGACCCGGTAGAGAAGAACTTGCCCTCCCCTCTTTGACTGATGGTTCTTGTTGCCCGTCCCTTCTGTTGTCATTTAACAGAACTATTTAGCCTGCTGAAAGGGGTTGTGTTCCGACCGCCGGTTGGTGGAGACATTTTGACTATATTCTGGACCTGCGTTGTCGCGTAATGCGTCATATGACGCACCGCGTTAGCGCATCCGGAAGTGCTCCGGTGCGCGAAGCGCAGCTTCCCGGAAGCGATCTGGGGCGCGGCGCGCAGCGCGTAACGTAAGCATAACAGGTCATGTGACTTGTTAATAAAACTTTTCATTGGTTCATTTTACTTTTCTTATTCTAATGATGAAAGGCTTGGTCATATGACCTAAAAATTACGCTTTTTATTACTTTCGAACATTATTTTTTCTTAAACATATGTTATAATGTTCCAGGCTAATGTACTTTCCCGGAAAATTTACAACTGTCCTGCAAGTAAAATATATTCCTTTTTCGAGAAAAAGGGCGTTTCTTCGTCCCATGACGGAGCCGTTGAGCAAAAGAGGCTCGGCCTGCTGTCTTAGTCGCCGATACGCCTGAATATCAGATTCTTATCGATCACTTTATGTTGCAGAAGTAGAAACACAACAGCCCTTGACCATTTATCTTTACTGCGTTCCTGCGTATTATACCTTTTACCCTTCATGTAATTGGACTGCTTTATTTCACTTGCCTTTTACTGATTCTAAAACAGTGACTATTATTAAAAACTTTACCAATGTAAATACTACTACCATGTTTTCTTTTAAAAACCTTTATTGTGAAAATGTCAGTATACAAATACGGGCCTATAACCACGTGGGCCGGCCACGGAGCAAACTGTAATCATATATGATGAGTAGACATTTACACTGTAGAGGAACGTAACAGGCGGGCCATTAGGTTGCAAGAACTAAGGTGTCTAACAGTTGCGGAATCGGTGGACGTACATTTTATAATTAAAATACGACAGAGCCAGTTACAATAAAATTATCTAGATATACATTTGCGGGCAAGTACCATGGGTGACGTTAATTCGAACTTTCAATAGTACAGTAATCAATAACACATCAGAACTTAATATCAATAGGGATGTCGAAATATTCAATCAATTCTCGTCCCCGCCCGCCATGTGCTTCAAAACTGCATACGTATCTCGTGATTTCAAGGTTCAGCAACCAGTACACAACAAGGAGTTACGAGTCCCATTTATTCCGGCGCCATTTTGGGCGAGGACGGGCAGGTCCAGGATATAGTCAAAATGTCTCTACCAACCATCGACTATGATGATGTTCATATGCTGTATTTATTAGAGTAACACTCATCTGTCCACATGAAATTAATTTGCCACAATCTAAACATGTCATTTTAATCTTTCCAAAGTTCTTCTAAATATTTGGGACCGTTTCCCTTGCCTCTGATGCTGTCAGTGCCACTTCTTTGGTGAATGTACTGGCAGGTCGGGGGTTTTCCTCCAAATCTCTCTTTTGTGCAGCACTATAATTAATCGGTGCCACCTCTCCATATGACGATGCATGGTACAGTTACCATAACTATATTTTTTTTCGGTTCCTCTGGAGAGTACATCGTGGCAGATGAGGCAGGTAACGTACCGGGCATTTACCTTTTTTGCATGTAGAGGAAAGGAAAAAAAATGCGAGCGTCCGAGTTCTAAGGTGTCCCAGGGCCATTTTAGTGGACCAGGCCCAAATCCAAAGAACAGGCCGCCATTTTGAGAGTCCTGTTGCAGCCGCCTGTCGCTGTAGCATCAAGAGCGGCCGAAACTCAGCTGAATGGCAACTGAAACGGTAAAGGGGCGCCCCACTACAGCAGACGAGCCTCCACCTGGGAAGGCCCGTTCACGCCGCCTCCCCCCCCCCTTCGGGCACCCCACGCCGTTATTCGGAGCAGGATTGTAGGATGGCCACACCAGTGCGGCAACTTGCTAGACACCACCTCGGTGCCAACCGAATCTCAGCGCCTTGTGGTGTCTTCTATTCAGAAAATATTGTTGTGCTGCCTTCGGCCTATTCGCCGCAAGTGCGCACGCAACTCAGCTGCATAGCGAGTGAAACACCAAGGGGCGCCCCACTGCAGCCGAGGAACCTTCATCTTGGGGGCGACGCACAGCATCACATTGCTTTCCAATGCAGTCAGATCCTCAAACAACCCCCACTGACTGACGCGAACTCACAGGCCAACGGAGCGCCCCACGCCGACTTTCGGCGCAGCATTGTAGGATGGCCACACCAGTGCGGCAACTTGCTAGACACCACCTCGTTGCCATCCGGATCTTGGCGCGTTGCGCTGCCTTTGGCCCTATTCGCACATCGGTCCGCTACTGACGCCATCTCACAGGCCAACGGGGCGCCCCACGCCGGCTTTCAGCATTGTAGGATGGCCACACAGGTGCGGCAACTTGCTAGACACCACCTCGGTGCCATCCGGATCTTGGCGCGTTGTGCTGCCTTCGGCCTATTCGCACATCGGTCCGCTACTGACGCCATCTCACAGGCCAACGGGGCGCCCCACGCCGACTTTCAGCATTGTAGGATGGCCACACCAGTGCGGCAACTTGCTAGACACCACCTCGGTGCCATCCGGATCTTGGCGCGTTGTGCTGCCTTCGGCCTATTCGCACATCGGTCCGCTACTGACGCGAACTCACAGGCCAACGGGGCGCCCCACGCCGACTTTCAGCATTGTAGGATGGCCACACCAGTGCGGCAACTTGCTAGACACCACCTCGGTGCCATCCGGATCTTGGCGCGTTGTGCTGCCTTCGGCCTATTCGCACATCGGTCCGCTACTGACGCGAACTCACAGGCCAACGGGGCGCCCCACGCCGACTTTCAGCATTGTAGGATGGCCACACCAGTGCGGCAACTTGCTAGACACCACCTCGGTGCCATCCGGATCTTGGCGCGTTGTGCTGCCTTCGGCCTATTCGCACATCGGTCCGCTACTGACGCCGCCTCACGTGCCAACGGATTTTCTACGCTTTTTATACCCTATGCCGCATAACAGGTCATGTGACTTGTTTATAAAACTTTTCATTGGTTCATTTTACTTTTGGTTTCCTAATGATGGAAGGCTTGATCATATGACCTAAAAATAACACTTTTCATTGGATGAAAACTTTTTTTTTTTCCCAAACGATGAAAGCCCCACCTTGTTTCTAGATGTTTCAGACTGAAGCTGGCGTCAGCATGAGAGCACCACCATCTCGTGGCTCCGTCGTGGTCATTCCGCGAGCAATCATGGCAGCCGCTCCCCACCGGAAGCCTGCAGGAGTCGGGGGCCCCCAAGACTTTTGTAGAATCCTCAAGGCTGAGGGGACGCTTTCGAGAATGGGGTCCAAGACCTAGCAGACAAGCATCCGATTTCCAAGGTGTCCCAGGGCCATTTCAGTGGACCAGGCCCAAAAAGGAAAGAGCCTGCCGCCATTTTGAGAGTCCTGTGGCAGCCGCCTATCGCTGCACCGCAAGAGTGGGCGCAACTCAGCTGAATGGCGGATTTTGACACAGTGTACCAAAAGCAAGTCAAGTCAAGTCATAAAATTTATATAGCGCACTACATACCCAGAGGGTTTCAAGGCGCTTAGGAAGGGGAGGAGGATTATTTGTCAAATATCCACGTTTTAAGCTGCTTTCTGAACGCTAGGTGATTCTGGGTGAGGCGAAGGTAAGCGGGGAGTGAGTTCCATGTTTTGGCAGCCAGGTATGAGAAGGATCTGCCTCCCATGGTGGTCTTGTTGATGCGAGGTACAGTGGCGAAGGCTAGGCTGGAAGAGCGAAGTTGGCGGGAGGGGGTGTAGAAGGACAGTCGAGAGTTGAGGCAATCTGGTCCGATGTCGTAGAGTGATTTGTGTGCGTGGGTAAGCAGACGGAAAGTAATCCTCTTATTGACGGGTAGCCAGTGGAGGTCTTTAAGGTGACCAGAGATGTGTTCGTTGCGTGGGATGTCTAATATGAGCCTGGCTGAGGCGTTTTGGATTCGTTGTAGTTTCTTCTGGAGTTTGGCGGTGGTACCTGCGTAGAGGGTGTTTCCGTAGTCCAGTCGGCTCGTGACTAGAGCGTGGGTGACTGTTTTCCTTGTTTCGGAGGGGATCCAGCGAAATGTTTTTCTGAGCATGCGAAGAATGTTAAAGCAGGAAGAGGATACGGCGCTGACTTGTCTGTTCATTGAGAGTGAAGAATCCAGGATGACGCCAAGGTTCCGTGCGTGGTCTGTCGGGATGGGTGCATTTCCGAGGGCTTCCGGCCACCAGGAGTCGTCCCATGCAGAGGGGGATTTACCTAAGATGAGGACTTCTGTTTTGTCTGAGTTCAGTTTCAGACGGCTTTGTTTCATCCATTCGGCGACTTCTTTCATTCCTTCGTGTAGGTTAGTTTTGGCGGTGCTGGGGTCCTTGGTGAGAGATAGGATCAGTTGGGTGTCATCCGCGTAAGAGATGATGTTGAGGTTGTGTTGGCGGGCGATGGCCGCGAGGGGGCTCATGTATACGTTGAAGAGGGTGGGACTGAGTGAGGATCCTTGTGGTACGCCGCAGATGATTTCAGAGGCCTCGGACTTGAATGGTGGGAGGCGGACTCTCTGGGTCCTTCCGGTGAGGAACGAGGTGATCCATTCCAGTGCCTTTCCTTGGATTCCGATGTTTCTGAGGCGTTGTAAAAGGGTGCTGTGGCAGACTGTGTCGAAGGCTGCAGAGAGGTCGAGGAGGATGAGGGCGACTGTGTCTCCATTGTCCAGTAGAGTTCGAATGTCGTCTGTTGCTGCGATGAGGGCGGTCTCAGTGCTGTGTTTGGCTCGGAAGCCAGATTGTGAGGGGTCGAGTGATTTGTTGGCTTCGAGGAAGGCGGCGAGCTGGTTGTTGACAGCTTTCTCGATGACTTTGGCCGGGAATGGAAGAAGCGAGATGGGGCGGTAGTTTTTGAGTTCGGTGGGGTCTGCTGTTGGTTTTTTCAGAAGGGCGGTGAGTTCAGCGTGTTTCCAGTCTTCTGGGAAGGTAGCGGAGTTGAAGGAGCAGTTGATGACGTCTCGGAGGTGCGGAGCTATGATGGAGTCTGCTTTGTTGAAGATGTGGTGAGGGCATGGGTCTGTGGGGGATCCAGAGTGGATGGAATTCATCAGGCGTATGGTGTCCTCCGTGGAGATTGGGTTCCAGGCGTTAAGGGTGTTAACGAGGGGAAGATGGTCAGCTGATGGTAGGGTGGGTTGGCTTCCGGGTTGTTTGTCAAAGCTGTTGTGGATGTCAGCAATCTTGTTGTGGAAAAAAGAGGCTAGGGAGTCGCAGAGGGTTTGAGAGGGGGTGATGTCGTTGGAGTTGGCCGAGGGGTTGGAAAATTCCTTGACGATGTTGAAAAGTTCCTTGCTGTTGTGGGCGTTGTTGTCAAGTCGATCCTTGAATGCTGTTTTCTTGGCTTTTCGGATTAGTTGGTGGTGAGTACGGATGGCGCTTTTGAAGGCGTCCTTGGTGCTGGTGGATGGGTCTTTTTTCCAGGCCTTTTCAAGGGAGCGGCACAGTTTCTTGGACTTCTTGAGGTCATCGTTGAACCATGAGGCCTTCTTGATGCCAAGTTTGTGTTGACGTTTTTTCAGTGGTGCTAAGGTGTCGGCGGTGTTGGATAACCAAAGGGTGAGGTTGGAGGCGGCTTCGTTGGCGTTAGAAGAGAGGGCTGGGGAGGTTTGAAGGAGCGATGTGGAGATCTGCTCCGTGGTGATGTTGTTCCAGTTTCTTTGTAGAGTTGGTTGGAGGTGGATGATGGGTTTCGGCTTGTTGTAGGTGAAGTGAACGCAGCTGTGGTCAGTCCAGAGGAGATTCGTAGTGTGGCTGAAGGAGACATGGTTGCTGGAGGTGAAGATGGGGTCAAGTGTGTGACCTGCGATGTGGGTGGGGGAAGTGACCAGTTGTTTAAGTCCGAGGTTGGCGAGGTTGTCCAAGAGGGTGGCGGTGTTGCGGTCGTTGATCTTTTCAAGGTGGAAGTTGAGGTCTCCCAGAAGGATGTAGTCTTTGGAGGGGAGCGCGTGTGGGGTGATGAAGTCCGTGATGTCTTCACTGAATTTTGCGCGGGGTCCTGGTGGTCTGTAGAGGAGGGTGCCTCGGAGTGTGGTTTTGGGGTCGATGTGGATCTGGAAGTGAAGGTGTTCGGAGTTAGCGAGGTTAGCGTCAGAGCTGGTTGAGATGCGGATTGATTTTTTATGGACGATAGCGATTCCTCCTCCTGTATGGTCGGTGCGGTCCTTGCGTGTGATCTTATAGTCATCAGGGATAGCGATGGCGATGTCAGGGGCGGAGGAAGCGTTCATCCATGTTTCCGTTAGGAAGGCGACGTCAGGAGAGATGGTGTCTAGTAGGTTCCAAAGGTCAATGGCGTGCCTGTGGACCGAGCGGGTGTTGAGAAGGATGCATTCTAGGTGGTTGGGGTCGGGAATCTGTGTTGTGGTCGCAGCGGAGATGTTGTCGGTGCCGCTAAATTTGCAGGAGAGGCAGGAGAACGGTCCATGGGTGCGTCCAGGAGCGGCTTGGACGCAGGTGGGGGCGCGACCGGGGTTAAGGGCTAGGAGGGTGGCGGCATCGTAGGTAACGCGGGGGGGCTGGGCAGCGCGAGGGGCAGGGGGACTGGCGCAGGGCGCGGTCCGGGCGCGGACGGGCGTAGACGGGCTTACCTTTGGCGCACCTTCGGCGCGGCCGTAGCGCGTGGACGCTGCGCGTGGGGGCATTGGCCATAAATGGAAGGTGGGGGGTGGAGGGGCGAGGGCGCTTCAGCTGGGAGGCGGGGCGGGCAAAGGAGGACGACAACAACAACAAAATGGAGGTGGAGGGGTCAGGGCGGCAGGAGCGCTAGGGGGGAAACGCAAATATTACAATAGTGTCACGCTACGGAGCAAAATGCTAATGAGATAAAGCGGCGAGATGAAAACACAATATGCAACAGAGTCACGCTAGCAATATCGCACTGTAAATGGGCAAATCGGTAAATTCAGCAATTAAATGGGCAAAGCGGCAGTTCCAGCACGCAGCGGTAATGAGGGCACACAGCAGGCAGTAATTATAATCGCAGACCAGGTTAGAGCGTAAGCGCTGCACAAACGATACCTCAGCAGCAGGGGAGCGACCACTCAGCTTGGAAGCAGAGAGTGAGTCACGGCGCTTCCTGGTGTGGGAGCGCTGTTTGTTGTCTGTGGGAGGGCGCTTCAGCTGGGAGGCGGGGCGGGCAAAGGAGGACGACAACAACAACAAAATGGAGGTGGAGGGGTCAGGGCGGCAGGAGCGCTAGGGGGGAAACGCAAATATTACAATAGTGTCACGCTACGGAGCAAAATGCTAATGAGATAAAGCGGCGAGATGAAAACACAATATGCAACAGAGTCACGCTAGCAATATCGCACTGTAAATGGGCAAATCGGTAAATTCAGCAATTAAATGGGCAAAGCGGCAGTTCCAGCACGCAGCGGTAATGAGGGCACACAGCAGGCAGTAATTATAATCGCAGACCAGGTTAGAGCGTAAGCGCTGCACAAACGATACCTCAGCAGCAGGGGAGCGACCACTCAGCTTGGAAGCAGAGAGTGAGTCACGGCGCTTCCTGGTGTGGGAGCGCTGTTTGTTGTCTGTGGGAGGGCGCTTCAGCTGGGAGGCGGGGCGGGCAAAGGAGGACGACAACAACAACAAAATGGAGGTGGAGGGGTCAGGGCGGCAGGAGCGCTAGGGGGGAAACGCAAATATTACAATAGTGTCACGCTACGGAGCAAAATGCTAATGAGATAAAGCGGCGAGATGAAAACACAATATGCAACAGAGTCACGCTAGCAATATCGCACTGTAAATGGGCAAATCGGTAAATTCAGCAATTAAATGGGCAAAGCGGCAGTTCCAGCACGCAGCGGTAATGAGGGCACACAGCAGGCAGTAATTATAATCGCAGACCAGGTTAGAGCGTAAGCGCTGCACAAACGATACCTCAGCAGCAGGGGAGCGACCACTCAGCTTGGAAGCAGAGAGTGAGTCACGGAAGCGGGCGGAATGGCAACTGAAACGGTAAAGGGGCGCCCCACTACAGCAGACGAGCCTCCACCTGGGGAGGCCCGTTCACGCCGCCTCACCCCCCCCCCCCCCGGGGCGCCCCACGCCGTTATTCGGAGCAGCATTGTGGTGTACCAAAACCAGTGCGGCAACTTACTTGACATCACCTGGGTGCCATCCACATCTCAGCGCGTTCTGCTGCCTTGGGACTATTCGCACAACAGACCGCTACTGACGAGCCACCCCCCGGGACGCCCCACGCCGTTATTCGGAGCAGCATTGTAGGATACCCAAAACCAGTGCGGCACCCAGGCAACATCACCTGGGTGCCGTCCAGATCTCAGGACGTTGTGCTGCCTTGGGACTATTCGCACAACCGACCGCTACTGACCATTGTTCCTTCTTTTTTCCTAAAAATTTTTAAATGTTTTTACTGTTTTTGTTGCGTTGTTTATATTTATAAGTTATTAAAGTTTTATAATCCTACTACTTTGTTGGAGTGCTATATATTTTTAATGTGACACATAATTGTAAAAACTTTGATGTACAAAGAGGCATCCCTGGAATCTTCCGCTTCAGGCTCGGTCCCCTCCCCAATCACAATACAGGATGGTTTTCAGATAGTAGGAACGCGTGTGGTGTGACGGATCTCATCGGGTGGGGGCCTTGATCTACTGTAACTCCTTTGAAGAGGGGTGATTCTTTACAGCTGGGGCCATAAAGTACATCTGCAGGGCTACCTGATAGCCTGGGACCGGCCTGGACAATCGGACACAGAGGAAGAGGAGTGTCAGAGGGTGCGGTAGTGAATAGGGCGAAAGGGAGGTGTCGGGCGGGCACAGAGTGTGATTATCAGGGAAGAGCAGCGCAGATGGGGGGAGGTTTATTGCCCATGCATAAGACAGAGAGCGGGGGTGACCAGTGCCTGGGGGAGATGCTTGCGAGGGTGGGGAGCCATGCTAAAGATCGACAGCGTGCAGAGAGTGGGTCTGGTCAAGGCATCTAAAATGGCTGCCGTGCACGACAAAAGTGTGGCATTTGAAAAAAGGCAAGATGGCGCAGACAATGTTTTTCAACACTTCCTGATTTCCTTTGAATCGAACGTTAACAGACGTTATCTCTCCCACACTACCGGTCCCCCTGGGCTTAAACGCCGAGATGGTAGGGACTGCATCCTGTGGAGATAGGCCGAGACGTCACTCAGCAGAAAAAAAAGTAAAAAAAAGTCTATAAACACACAATAAGTTAAAAGTCAATCATTCTTGTTTCCTTGTAGTACGCTCCCCAGTCCGCTTCCCGTTACGCTAACCGGGCGCACCCCACCCAAAAAAACTATTTTTTTTTTTTTTTTTGCCCCGCGGAGCCCTTTTAAAGCCTCCACATCAAACCTATGGGGTCAGGGAGGATCTACTATGCCCCCTTATGGTCATTTGCCCCTTCGCTTTGGCCTCCTCTTGTCTCTCGATCCTACCGAGAGACAAGATGGCGGCCGCTCCGTACTGTTTGGAATGTTTACAGACACCGGAGAGCCAATCAGCTTCGCTTCGCAAAGCTCCGTAACGCGAAAAGTACGCGAAACGGAGCGCTACCCGGGACGCTGTCACAGATATATATCTTTTTTTGAACGTTCATTTCTCAAAATCCACTGCAGCACATATATTGAGACCCAGCAAAGGCACATCGGGCTACCGGTCCCTACAATTTTGCCAAGTTTCATGCAAATCCATTCACCCGTTCGATTTTTTTTTTTTTTTTTTTTTTGCCCCGCGGGGCCCTTTTAAAACCTCCACATCAAACCTAGGGTGTCAGGGAGGATCTACTATGCCCCCTTATGGTCATTTGCCCCTTCGCTTTGGCCTCCTCTTGTCTCTCGATCCTACCGAGAGACAAGATGGCGGCCGCTACGGACTGTTTGGAATGTTTACAGACGCCGGAGAACCAATCAGCTTCGCTTCGCAAAGCTCCGTAACGCGAAAAGTACGCGAAGCGGAGCGCTGCCCGGAGTGCTGTCACAGATATATATCTTTTTTTGAACGTTAATTTCTCAAAATCCACTGGAGCACATATATTGAGACCTAGCAAAGGCACATCGGGCTACCAGTCCCTACAATTTTGCCAAGTTTCGTGCAAATCCATTCAGCCGTTCGAGCTAAAAGTGAGTCCAACCGCCCTATGGAAATTAACATGGGAAAAACGTGTTTTGGGACCCCCCTTTTTTCTCGGCCCCCCCTTGACGAACCCCCCCAAATTTTCAGGGGCTGCTCAGAAACAAAATGTTCCATTTTCCTGAAAATTTCAGCCAATTCCGTCCACAAACGCCAAAGTTATTAGACATAGAATTTTCAAAAATCCCATAGAGAAAAAATCCTAACTATATATACCTACTGGCGACCGCCAGTAGGTAATACATATATATATAAATATATATATATATATATATATATATATATATATATATAAATAAACAATCCAATCCTTAATACCTTTGTTGAAATAAGGCGCCGACACCGTGGGAATCAGTTATCAAAGAAGAGTTGTTTTATTCCAGAATGAAGTGGCTTGACGCGTTTCGGCGGGGAACCCGCCTTGTTCACAACATCTTAACACTTAGTGCGGCGTGCAATATATATATATATTTCCATTCCACACAGCCCGCTTGTAGTACGACAGGCTCCGACACAGCTCGGGCTCACAGCCAAAATCACTATGTCACACCACAAGACTGAAGCATGAATTGTTTCCTCTCACATTTAATAATTAAAACCTCACAGACGCGTTTCGGCTTGCATGTCTTCCTCAATGTGGGTTCACATAGCGAGGGAATTCCGTAACGGTTTAAAAGCCAGCACAGTGTCTCTTCATTGGTTGTAACAGGTGGTGGCAGCTCCTGTGAATACTGTTGTGCGCTGAGGGGCAGACTGCGAGGCGTGTGCTTGTGATGATCTAAGATCACCGCGCTCTCTTCTGCCTTCTTGTCTCGGACTTAGCCGCATTTTAATAACCCTTATTTTTGTATACTGACCCACACTGTTGCCGCAGCATTTTCCTGATTTTTAAAATTGCATTCTGTGTTTTAAAATCCCCGCATTGTTCCTTGCACTTATCTGCTGCTAGGTGTGTTCTCTCCCCACCCGATCCATCACAGCTGTATTGCCGCTAGTGTGGCGGGTTGGGGCGCCATCTTAGGTCAGTCCCCTGACCGGTAGGACCAGAGTTAGCGGTCTAGCCGGAGGCGGGGCGAGACTACTTCTTGCACATGCCTCCTCGGACGCGCAGCGGGCGAGCGCAGCGGGAGCGACAAAAGGCGCGCCAGAGTTGCACTTGAATTAAGCCCGTCTGCGCCCGTCCGCGGCCGGTCGGGGCACGGGGCATGTCACTCTGCCCACTCTAATGTTACTCCTTCCTGGGACCTGATTCAGCTACAAGCGCCTCGCTCCCTTGATCCCCTCATTAGGTCTAGGTTAGAGCTTCTAGGTTTATTGTGTGCCCGTGACAGGTTTCCTGAGGTTGCTATTCTGCCATCCCTTGCTCTCCAACGGACCTTACCCCCACCGCTAGTCAGGTCCCTCTCGGTGCTACAGCACCTGACAATTTGGCCCTTTCAGTGATCTACCTCAATACCCGTTCCCTGGTGAAAAACTAGTTAGAAATTTTCCACTTTTTGGACTCTGACCGCCCTGATGTCCTATTTTTAACGGAGTCCTGGCTCACCGAAGAATCCACTCCGGATGTTCTGGCTGCCACCCCACCTGGTTATTATATCCTCCATGCTAATAGAGCACCCGGTAAATCGGGTGGTGGGGTCACAGCAATTATCAGACATCCGATTAGATTCTCTTCGATTGTGACGCCTAACATTCCCTCGGTTGATCTCCTAGCTCTTAGGCTGGAATCGCCTGTGTCGCCTCTTCTGTGTGTCCTGGTTTATCGCCCCCCCAACACATGCCTGACTTTGTGACGTTGTTTGGAGACCTGCTCTCCCAGGTGGTTATTAACAATTCCAGAATCTTGGTTCTTGGTGATTTTAATTACTGGCCTTCGGATGAGCAAGAGACCTCCAGCTCACTTGCTTTCTCCGATCTTCTACATAGCATGAATTGCTGTCAACACATACAAACTGCCACTCATGTTAAAGGTCACATTTTGGACCAGGTATGGACTTCGAATGTAGAAATATCCACCCCCCATGTCTTCCCCTGTTTGTGGTCCGACCATTCTGTCATTTCCTTTTCCCTTAAGTCGCTCGCCCGTCACAGTCACTCACGAGGGTCGACATTTTCGGCCCGGAATTGGAATAAGGCCAATCTTGGCGATTTTGTCACTCTTCTCAATTCCTCCCCCCCCTTGTCCAGGGCTCAATTGATGCCTACGCGTCAGATTTGACGGGCTGGCTTGAAGTGGCCAGTGACAAGGTTGCTCCTTATAAAACTATTAAAGCCAAGTGCCTTCATGACGCTCAAAAATGGTTTTCGGAAGATCTTAAAACCTTGAAATTAGAACTCAGACAGGCTGAGCGCCGTTGGCGCAGGTGCTATGCCCCTGACGCTAAAGCGGAGTTCTTAGCCCTTATGAAAGGTTATAAATCTGCCATCTTGGCGGCCAAGACCTCGTACTTTTCCAATAAGATCTTAGACTCTGCCCAAAAAGCTAAAGATATCTTTTCCATCGTGGAGGAACTTTCACATCCGGACAGGGTCACTATTAAACCCCTCCCTTCTCAGGCACTTTGTGACTCCCTCAACTTGTTTTTCGTGGAAAAGATTAAGAAAATTAAGGATAGCATCTCTTCTGTGGCCGCTACTGAATCTGGTGTTGCTGCCAATACTCCTCTGCCCTCACAAAATATTCTGCTGTTAACTCAGATTCTCCCTATTCTGGAAGAGGATTTCCCTGCTCTTTTGAGTAAGGTTACCTCGGGCTCCCCGACAGGTTGTTATCCTCTATCGGTTCTTCGCGAGATCTTCACCGTTTGTCCCAACCATCCCCTGACACTCTTGAATCTCTCCCTTTCCTCCGGTTTTGTCCCAAGTTCATTCAAAATTGCGGAAGTGGTTCCCATCTTGAAGAAGCCCACGGCCGATCCTGCGGTCATGAGCAACTTCCGCCCCATATCTCTTCTACCTTTCCTTAGTAAAGTCCTTGAGTCTCACGTGGCCAATACCCTGAGCTTGTTTGTTGAACAATCTCATTTTTTGGATTCTCAACAGGCTGGGTTCAGGCCTGCCCACTCGACAGAAGCAGTCATTCTTTCTGTCATGGAAGAACTACGCAGGGCATCAGCCAGGCCCTAGTGCTCCTGGATTTGTCGGCCGCTTTTGACACGGTCGACCATGATATTTTGGTCGGCCGTGTCAGGGAGGCTGGCATCCGGGGCACGGCCCTAGGGTGGGTTCGTTCATTCCTGACCGATCTGCATCAGGCGGTGCGACTCTCCCACTTCTCGGCCGACAGAGTTGGGCTGACCTGTGGAGTCCCGCAGGGCTCTTCCTTATCCCCTCTTCTTTTTAACTTATATCTTACCCCTTTGATTCGGTCTCTGCGTGGCATGAATGTCACTGCATTCAACTATGCGGATGACATTCAGCTGGTGTTTAATATTGATTCCTCGCACCAGTCAGTCCTTGACTTTCAAACCATCCTCTGCCATATTAGCAATTGGATGGGGGCCAACCAACTAAAGCTCAACCCCGACAAGACCGAACTGGTTCTTGTCGGGGGCCTCTCCAATCCCTGGAACTCCACCTATTGGCCGTCTAGTCTGGGCGCTGCTCCGGTGCCCGCTAAAACGGCCAAAAGTCTAGGAGTCATTATTAGTCAGGATCTAACAATGAAGGCTCAGATCAGTGCCACGGTGTCTTCTAGCTTTTATCAGCTGAGGAAAATTAAGAAGATTGCCCGCTTCCTAACTACGGAAGCCCTTACCCTGGCCCTGTTGGCGTTAGTCATCTCTAGGGTGGACTACGCCAACTCTCTGTACGTCGGGATCCCAGCTTACCAGCTTAAAAAACTCCAGCTGGTCCAAAACCAGGCTGCCCGCCTAATATATCACCAGCCCAGGCACCACCATGTCCGTCCTTTGCTAAAATCACTCCACTGGCTCCCGGTGTCCGAGCGCTGTAAATTTAAGCTAGGCTGTACGATCTTCAAAACCCTATTGGGTACTGGCCCGTCCTTCATCTCTGCCTTACTGCACCCGCATGTCCATTCACGGAACCAGCGTTCCTCTCACCTGGCTCTTCTTAAAGTCCCGAGATTTAAGCGTAAGAGACGAGGCGGTCTCCGGTTCTCGTTCTTGGCGCCCTCCTTATGGAACTTTCTACCCATTGAGTTGCGACTTGCTCCCCCTTACAATCGCTTCAGGTCTTTGCTGAAAACTTTTCTTTTTCACTTGGCCTATGACTAATCCCTCTGGATCTCATCATTTCTTTCTCTTTTTTTTTCTCTCTCTCGCTATTGCTTTCTCCCCTTCACGCCAAAGCGCCAAGAAACCGTATGGTGTAAGCCGCGCTATACAAGTGCTTTTCACATCACATCACATCACATCACATTGGTGGAGTGGAACGGCCATAGAGAGAGGACTGTTATTTCACCCCATGGTGTTTCCTGTAGCCACAACCACGCATTGCAATGGGGCCGGAACGATCGTAGTGGCTTGTGCCTGATTCCGGAAGTGGTGATACCAGGTACTCCTTATCCCACCTTAAGTAACACAATGCGTAGTGGCTTCATCCAATGCAATGGAAGTCTGATATGGAGGAAAAACAAAAAATTAGCTCGCTGGATCTTTGGTACATGCTGATGTTCTCGGCGTACCTGAAGGTAACAGACAAAGCCACACGTCAACTCACTATCACTGCCCAAATTTCCCTTTTGCTTCCTACACCTATGAGCACTGCCAAGAATAATGCATAGCGACCCATTAATGCCTTGACTGTTAATCGCATTTAATGCTGGTATCACATTGGAAATTAAATTTCAGTTTTTGAATTTACCTTTGCATTTATCAGTGGTGATCTGTTTTATGTTATTTTGATTACTCTTTGATGTGTACTAAATACTTTACTACGGCGACCAATCTCTTGAACGTACTGTGATGAAGTGTATGGGCATGGCTGGAAATATGGGGTAAAGTGCACCAGGAAGATGTGGTTTACTCACTCCCAGCTGAGGAGCCAGGAATGGACAGAGTTCCAGAGACCGAGGCAAATTGCGATACACTGGGTGGGGGCTAATGGTCCAGCGATCAGAAATTGGTTTGCAGACCTATTGGGATGGGCAATTGCTGACGAGCAGCACATAAAGCACACTCAAGGGGACAAGCGGTCATCAGAGTATTTGTCAGATTCTCACTCGCTTTCAGATAATCTATGCTCCTCATGATGAGTGGCCTCAAGCCTGGGACTGGCCGCAGTAGAAAATGGGCCCAGTGGAATTATGAGATCTACCGAAACACTACAGATCTCTTTACTTTTACTTGAAAATGTTGTCTTCTGCAAACTGTTGAAATATCTGTGAGAATGTCTGGGCGAACATGAAGAATTTTTGGATCACAACTATTGATTCCTCCAGTAATTCCTAATTTCTTGCTGTTCCCTTATGGACCAACTCATAATGGATATGACTTTCTCCACTTCAAGATTAGCTCCAGTATCTGAAACTCTAGTGGTTGGGAAAATAGGGCCGATTTTCAGGGCTAATCATAATGATTGGCTGGATACTCTAGATTTTATATCTGCACCAGGACATCACCAGGAACCCTGGTCCTTCACTGTGAGAAGCTGGCTTGGTATATGGTGCACACTTATGTAAGTGGTCACCCTGCATCATTCCAGCCGACCCTTATGGTGAATTTAGTGGTCTTAGACAACCTTAGAAAACTCTCTAAGTGATAGCTGTGGAGAGCAGCCATCAGGCTTAGTCCAGAAGGAGTGTAAAGCAGCTTGTTTTACCAGAGTGTAATCTTATTGGTATAGATTAAGTGATAAAGAACTACACAGTGTATTTATACAAATATCTATTTATTTTTAGACATTCACTAATACATACAGATATCTCCTAGCTGGAGATATACACAATGCACACAATACTTTACAATAGAAACAGGTCAGTAGCACGAATACACAGTGGTCATCAGGGGGAGACCAAACCATTTACTAAAATAGTGGTATGCGAACCACGACTCAAGTCAAGACTATACCCAGAATACATAGAGGTGCGGGGATCCAAGGAACCATCCAAGATAAGTAACCAGGAACCCCACGGAGGCCGTGTGAAGAGTGGGAAAATGACTGCGGGCACAATACAAGTCAATTGGTAAGTCGTGGTTGCAATTTTAAAGAAGAAGGATCCTTTCCAGTGGATCCTGAAGAAACCCCATGGAAGACAGAAGGTTGGAGAGTCTCCCCACCCGTGGATACCCTTGGAACCAGGATACCTACACCAGGGAAGTCGGGTGCATAGGTGTGAAGTGGCATTGGAAACCGCCGTCGAACTCAATGGAGGACTTCAGGAAGATACCGCTGCTGGAGAATGTGAAAATGTCCGGTGGAACCCAAAGGTGGATTCAGGATGAGAAGTACCTGCAACAGGGCCGCTCTAGGGTGGTGCGATCGGTGCCACCGCACCGGGAGATGACTTGGGGTGGGGGGCGTATTTAAAAAAAATATATGATCATTTTAAAAACACCTGCTGCTGCGTTCCATCCCTCCAGGATTCTAGGCATCAATTAAAATGTCAAGATAACTCCAGTGATTAATCGTCTTCCTAGAAAGAGACCAGAGGTTTGTCTAGTAGAAGTTTTGACTCATCCTAAGGTAGTCATTCATCAGAAAGGAGGGATGAGGAATTTATGTCCAGTTCAGTTCCCCGGGAACGATATTCTGGTAATCAATAGGAAAAGGACACTGGTATCTACTATAACCATTGGTTATATTTGACAACCCTCATAGGCGCTTAAGATTATAACGATGCGGTGTATTTGTTTCTCCGCCCCTCATCTAGCGTCATGGCATAGTCATCGGGTTGTCAAAAGGGTAATATGCCTGCCTCACCCGAGGCAACCTCTGGCAAAAGTAGAAGTGTCCAGGAATATTATGACACCTTCAGAGGAATGATGTCTGAAACAAACTTAGAGGGTGAATTAAAAAACAGTTTCTCACCAAAATAAGAATTTTTATTAGAAAAGGTGGAAACTGTTAGTAAAAATGATTGGGTATATTCGATAATCGAGTTACTGGATTATCATTTGTAACTTTATAGAACGGTCGACATGTTTCAGCTCTTGTGGGCCCAGCCGGGTCTAAAGAGCTTTTGTCAGGACAAAACAAAGGGGGGGTTACTCACACAACTTGTGTAGTATTCTTGTACGTAAAGGAATTCACAAATTCGTATTCCTGCATGTTGGGAACAAGAACAAAAACATCATACTGTTCACATATGAAAGTATATTAGGCATATTTCACTTGTAAAAACATATTTCGTGATTTACAAATCCATAAGCAATCATTATAATAAATAGATGCTGATTATATTGTCATGCACGACACTAGGTGCACTAAAGCTGGGGCGAGCAGTGAAGAGAGGGGCAACGGGGTTCGGGTCTACACCGAAAGTAAACACTGCAAATAGTGCAGAGCGAGATAATAATTTGTGATCAATGTCCACTGTGTGTTATGAGGTTGAGCTTTCTTCCTTTACCCCCTATGCATCATAAGAAAGGATGGGGTCAAGTACGCCTTCGTGTACCGGTGTAAAAAAGGTTCATACTCAATTTGTGCAGACCAGTATAACATGTAGTGAATATCACCAATGTGTTATGATGGATTCTTCATTCACCATGATTAGGGTCAAGCACGCATTCATGCAACTGGATTAGGGTCCATAGTCCCTAGTTAACGTTACTACTACCTGCATGTCTTGTTTAAGAAAAAACGCTATTAAACCTTAATATGGAAAGACAACGTTTGAAATACCTTAATATGGAGAAAATTACTCCTCTTCAGGGCGCGAAGAGTCGCTTAAGTGGTGATTCGTGCTAAATAAGAGGAAGTAAGTAGAACGCTTTGTAAATACCTTTGAATAGCTGTAAGGCGCAGCTCCCGCAAGGAATCGGGAATGCCATTCTTACCCACGTGGAGTCTCTGTGCTGCTGTGCTGACTCTGCCCCTGGAAACGAGGGCGCGGTCAATTCGCCTCGTCTAAAAACTCCCATGCAGACATAGAAGAGGTAGTTCTTAAGGAAAAAAGACTTTCGTAAAGTACAACTAAGTTCTAAAAGCAACCCAGGCTTTTAAGAAATGAATATATATATACACTGTTGGAATATTGAAATAAGCAATTATTAATGTGACCTAGCTGGTAGGCATGAGATTAATATGCATACTTATTCTCCAGAAACTTTCGTAAATTAGATACAACTAAGTTCTGATAGCAACCCAATCTAATGAAAAATGAATATAAATATGAATATATACGCTATTCAAATATTGAACTAGACAATTGTTGATATACCAGGCTGGAAGGCGTGAGAATAATGCACTTACTTATCCTCCAGACAAGGGTCATATGGTCAAAGTTTTTCCTTACGTGGTACACACTCAGTGAGAATAATGGGCTAGTCTAATTGCAGTCAATATATATTTTGAAAGTAGACTGCGGACGACTCAGTGAAACAGTACTGTTCCCTTGCAATATGTTGATAAATATTAAAGGTAGTCTGTTGATTCCTCTGTAGACCAGTTCTTAACCAATCACATTAGTTGTTAATTATAAAAGGTATGTATTGAAGATCACTAGACAGTGGAACAGTACTAAGCCCTGCAGTGGGATTAGTAATTCTGAGGGATGGAATATATAGGGAATTAATAGAAATGGTGCCAAGGAATATTATCATTCATTCCCGACACGTGTGTTTTAAGACGATTCACCCATCTTTGTTCCTTTTCGAACAAAATTTGTTCAGCATTGGTGTTTTTATCGTAAAGCATCTCGAGGACGGTCCATCTGAGATCGTCACAAGTATGTCCTGCTTCCACGAAATGTGTGCAAAGTTTCGTGGTGCTCTTTTTCAGTATAACATTGCTTCTATGCTCACCTATGCGGGTTTTGACCTTCCGGCAGGTCTTACCTATATATTGCTGCTGGCAAGGGCAAGTTATAAGGTATACCACGTGAGTGGAATTACAGTTTGTATGCTGACGTTGAGTCCAAAGCAGGTGTTCCGTAAGTTGTAATGATTTGGTGTTACTGGTAAATTTGCAGACCCCACACATCCCACAGGGGTAATGACCAGTCACTGGGGCCATATTCACGTCTCTGGTGATAGTCGGTGTCGGTCTTTTCTTTGGACGTGTATGGACTAGAACGTCTCTGATGTTCTTGGTCCTCATGTTGGCGAATCTTGGCTTGGGCCAATTATATGCGCCCGATGTAACAATAGGGCAATTTTTCTTTATCAATTTTTGAACCTCATAGGTTGCTGGGTAAAAAGTCGTAATGCATGTCACAAGATCTTTCACTGGTTCTTTTTCATAAGTCTGTAACAGGCAATCACGCGGTTGATTGAATGCCCTTTTTCTGCACTTGGAGATAACCCGTGATGTATAGTCTCTAGCTCGTAATTTTTTGCTTAGGACTAGTGCCTGTTGTTCATAGTCACTGTTTTTACTACAGTTACGTTTGTGTCGTAAAAACTGGCTATAAGGAAGATTATCTCTTAAAGGTTGGGGATGATAGCTCAGGTACGACAAAAGGCTATTCTTAGCAGTCGGTTTTGTATAGGTTTTGGTTTCTAATTTTCCATTTTCACAAAAAATTGTCAAGTCCAAAAAATCGATGCTTTGATTGCTCGCAGAGAACGTGAATTTCAGCCACCGATCTTGACCATTGAGCCAATCGATGAACAATTTTAAATCTTTACTGATGTCCCAAATTAACAAAACGTCATCAATATATCGTTTCCAGTATAATATACTGGAAACGAATGGGTTATCCTCATGTAGGACACATTTTTGTTCGAATTGGCTGACGTATAATCCAGCTACCGATGGAGCAAAGGCTCTGCCCATAGAGGTTCCATGGCACTGTAAAAAGAGTTGGTCATTGTATTCAAAATAATTTTCTTTCAATGCCATGTGGCAACATTCCAGAATGAAATGACGGGGGGTCCGATGCGACCATTCTTCTTGAAAGAGTAGATCTTCCAGCATTTGCATTGTTTCATCTTGTGGCAAACTAGTGTATACGGATTCGACATCTAATCCTACTAGGATCATGGTATCTGGGTCAAAATCTCTGTTGGCAATTTGTATAAGGAGATCCCTGGTATCTTTCAAATACGTCGGTGTTCTATGTACTAAAGGTTTTAGGTATTCATCGGCGAACTTCGACAATGGCTCCAGGAGGGATCCGATGCCCGAAACTATCGGGCGTCCCGGTGGTGGGGACTTGTTTTTATGAGTTTTCGGTAGTGAATAGAAGAAAGGGACTTTCGGTGTTCTTGGTGTTAGAAAGTCTGCTTCCTTCTTTGAAATCCACCCATTCACCTCAGCTTCATGTGTCATTATAGCAATGGTATTGGCAATCCTCTCAGTAGGATCAGAGTCAAGACGTTTGTAGAAGGTTTCATTGGAAAGTAAGGTCAGGCATTGTTGGTTATAACCTTCCTTGGTTAAAATGACGACCCCACCCCCCTTGTCGGCAGGTTTTATGACTATATTGTCATTGTCTTTCAACTCTGTGAGGGCACGGCGTTCATGATTATTGAGGTTTTGGTAAGTTTTCTTATTGTAATCCAGATTGTCGATACCTTTTAAAATAGCCTGTTCAAATGCTAATATTTCCAAGGGAACCGCACTGGTAGGTGGTGTAAATTTAGACTTTCTTCTCAGAGTCGTGTCTCCCTCATTGAGTTGGATTGGTGATCCATCAAAGAAAGCTTTCAGCTTTAAAGTTCTACAAAATTCAGACACCTCACATTTGAGTTTAAATGGATCCAGGGGGGGGGTTTGGAAGAAACCCAAGGCCTTTGTTAAGGATGGTCACTTGGTCGGTAGTCAGAGTGATTTCAGAGAGATTGACAATCAAAGAGTTTTTTTGTTCGTCTCCGTCTGGGCTGATGACATGCTCCGTGTTTGTACGTTTGGCAGATGGTCCTGCCAGGTCAGATTTTTCTTTTTGCCTCTCGGTTGGTTTTGGCCTCGTCCTAAAAAAGGTTGTTGTGTTTGATGGGAGTTACTAACATTTGGAATCATCTGATTACCCATTTGTGGCTGTTGGTCAATGCTTGGGTTGTAGGGATTCATCCATCCACCAAAAGGGGGCATAAAGGGTTGGAAGAAGGGCATTGGATTCCCATGAAAGAAGGGCGGTCTTTGCCATCTATTGCCTCTGTTTCCTCTATTGCCTCGCCGTGATCCTCGATACCTGGGGTTATTACGACCCCTTCTCGTCAGTGATTGCTCGGAATTACCTTCCGATCCATCTGACGACCAGCCTGTCGATTCTACATCGGACCCTGTGTCTGTTGTCGTGTATTCTGCTTTAGAATAAGGGTACATCCGTTCTTGGCTGAACTTTTTCAAATCTTTGGCCAATTTCTGTAATTTGTTTTGCATGAGAAACTCCTGGGTTTCATCCATTTCTTTCGTGATCTCTTCCAATCTTTTTTTATAGATTAGAGGATTGATGTTTCTTTTCAGTTCATTTTCGCTCCTAGAAGTTTTCTTTATGACCTAGCGTTCCGTCGCGATTGGTCGTCCATATCTTGGAAGTGCACTCTCGATTACCTAGTTCTTATAGTCAAGACAGCCAAAAGATTATCGGAGGCTTTACTCGCAGAGATACAAACCTGTGAAAATGAACTGAAAAGAAACATCAATCCTCTAATCTATAAAAAAAGATTGGAAGAGATCACGAAAGAAATGGATGAAACCCAGGAGTTTCTCATGCAAAACAAATTACAGAAATTGGCCAAAGATTTGAAAAAGTTCAGCCAAGAACGGATGCACCCTTATTCTAAAGCAGAATACACGACAACAGACACAGGGTCTGATGTAGAATCGACAGGCTGGTCGTCAGATGGATCGGAAGGTAATTCAGAGCAATCACTGACGAGAAGGGGTCGTAATAACCCCAGGTATCGAGGATCACGGCGAGGCAATAGAGGAAACAGAGGCAATAGATGGCAAAGAACGCCCTTCTTTCATGGGAATCCAATGCCCTTCTTCCAACCCTTTATGCCCCCTTTTGGTGGATGGATGAATCCCTACAACCCAAGCATTGACCAACAGCCACAAATGGGTAATCAGATGATGCCGAATGTTAGTAACTCCCATCAAACACAACCACCTTTTTTAGGACGAGGCCAAAACCAACCGAGAGGCAAAAAGAAAAATCTGACCTGGCAGGACCATCTGCCAAACGTACAAACACGGAGCATGTCATCAGCCCAGACGGAGACGAACAAAAAAACTCTTTGATTGTCAATCTCTCTGAAATCACTCTGACTACCGACCAAGTGACCATCCTTAACAAAGGCCTTGGGTTTCTTCCAACCCCCCCACCCTGGATCCATTTAAACTCAAATGTGAGGTGTCTGAATTTTGTAGAACTTTAAAGCTGAAAGCTTTCTTTGATGGATCAACAATCCAACTCAATGAGGGAGACACGACTCTGAGAAGAAAGTCTAAATTTACACCACCTACCAGTGCGGTTCCCTTGGAAATATTAGCATTTGAACAGGCTATTTTAAAAGGTATCGACAATCTGGATTACAATAAAAAAACTTACCAAAACCTCAATAATCATGAACGCCGTGCCCTCACAGAGTTGAAAGACAATGACAATATAGCCATAAAACCTGCCGACAAGGGGGGTGGGGTCGTCATTTTAACCAAGGAAGGTTATAACCAACAATGCCTGACCTTACTTTCCAATGAAAACTTCTACAAACGTCTTGACTCTGATCCTACTGAGAGGATTGCCAATACCATTGCTATAATGACACATGAAGCTGAGGTGAATGGGTGGATTTCAAAGAAGGAAGCAGACTTTCTAACACCAAGAACACCGAAAGTCCCTTTCTTCTATTCACTACCGAAAACTCATAAAAACAAGTCCCCACCACCGGGACGCCCGATAGTTTCGGGCATCGGATCCCTCCTGGAGCCATTGTCGAAGTTCGCCGATGAATACCTAAAACCTTTAGTACAGAGAACACCGACGTATTTGAAAGATACCAGGGATCTCCTTATACAAATTGCCAACAGAGATTTTGACCCAGATACCATGATCCTAGTAGGATTAGATGTCGAATCCTTATACACTAGTTTGCCACAAGATGAAACAATGCAAATGCTGGAAGATCTACTCTTTCAAGAAGAATGGTCGCATCGGACCCCCCGTCATTTCATTCTGGAATGTTGCCACATGGCATTGAAAGAAAATTATTTTGAATACAATGACCAACTCTTTTTACAGTGCCATGGAACCTCTATGGGCAGCGCCTTTGCTCCATTAGTAGCTGGATTATACGTCAGCCAATTCGAACAAAAATGTGTCCTACATGAGGATAACCCATTCGTTTCCAGTATATTATACTGGAAACGATATATTGATGACGTTTTGTTAATTTGGGACATCAGTAAAGATTTAAAATTGTTCATCGATTGGCTCAATGGTCAAGATCTGTGGCTGAAATTCACGTTCTCTGCGAGCAATCAAAGCATCGATTTTTTGGACTTGACAATTTTTTGTGAAAATGGAAAATTAGAAACCAAAACCTATACAAAACCGACTGCTTAGAATAGCCTTTTGTCGTACCTGAGCTATCATCCCCAACCTTTAAGAGATAATCTTCCTTATAGCCAGTTTTTACGACACAAACGTAACTGCAGTAAAAACAGTGACTATGAACAACAGGCACTAGTCCTAAGCAAAAAATTACGAGCTAGAGACTATACATCACGGGTTATCTCCAAGTGCAGAAAAAGGGCATTCAATCAACCGCGTGATTGCCTGTTACAGACTTATGAAAAAGAACCAGTGAAAGATCTTGTGACATGCATTACGACTTTTTGCCCAGCAACCTATGAGGTCCAAAAATTGATAAAGAAAAATTGGCCTATTGTTACATCGGGCGCATATATTTGGCCCAAGTCAAGATTCGCCAACAGGAGGACCAAGAACATCAGAGACGTTCTAGTCCATACACGTCCAAAGAAAAGACCGACACCGACTATCACCAGAGACGTGAATATGGCCCCAGTGACTGGCCATTACCCCTGTGGGATGTGTGGGGTCTGCAAATTTACCAGTAACACCAAATCATTACAACTTACGGAACACCTGCTTTGGACTCAACGTCAGCATACAAACTGTAATTCCACTCACGTGGTATACCTTATAACTTGCCCTTGCCAGCAGCAATATATAGGTATGACCTGCAGGAAGGTCAAAACCCGCATAGGTGAGCACAGAAGCAATGTTAGACTGAAAAAGAGCACCACGAAACTTTGCACACATTTCGTGGAAGCAGGACATACTTGTGACGATCTCAGATGGACCGTCCTCGAGATGCTTTACGATAAAAACACCAATGCTGAACAAATTTTGTTCGAAAAGGAACAAAGATGGGTGAATCGTCTTAAAACACACGTGTCGGGAATGAATGATAATATTCCTTGGCACCATTTCTATTAATTCCCCATATATTCCATCCCTCAGAATTACTAATCCCACTGCAGGGCTTAGTACTGTTCCACTGTCTAGTGATCTTCAATACATACCTTTTATAATTAACAACTAATGTGATTGGTTAAGAACTGGTCTACAGAGGAATCAACAGACTACCTTTAATACTTATCAACATATTGCAAGGGAACAGTACTGTTTCACTGAGTCGTCCGCAGTCTACTTTCAAAATATATATTGACTGCAATTAGACTAGCCCATTATTCTCACTGAGTGTGTACCACATAAGGAAAAACTTTGACCATATGACCCTTGTCTGGAGGATAAGTAAGTGCATTAATCTCACGCCTTCCAGCCTGGTATATCAACAATTGTCTAGTTCAATATTTGAATAGCGTATATATTCATATTTATATTCATTTTTCATTAGATTGGGTTGCTATCAGAACTTAGTTGTATCTAATTTACGAAAGTTTCTGGAGAATAAGTATGCATATTAATCTCATGCCTACCAGCTAGGTCACATTAATAATTGCTTATTTCAATATTCCAACAGTGTATATATATATTCATTTCTTAAAAGCCTGGGTTGCTTTTAGAACTTAGTTGTACTTTACGAAAGTCTTTTTTCCTTAAGAACTACCTCTTCTATGTCTGCATGGGAGTTTTTAGACGAGGCGAATTGACCGCGCCCTCGTTTCCAGGGGCAGAGTCAGCACAGGAGCACAGAGACTCCACGTGGGTAAGAATGGCGTTCCCGATTCCTTGCGGGAGCTGCGCCTTACAGCTATTCAAAGGTATTTACAAAGCGTTCTACTTACTTCCTCTTATTTAGCACGAATCACCACTTAAGCGACTCTTCGCGCCCTGAAGAGGAGTAATTTTCTCCATATTAAGGTATTTCAAACGTTGTCTTTCCATATTACGGTTTAATAGCGTTTTTTCTTAAACAAGACATGCAGGTAGTAGTAACGTTAACTAGGGACTATGGACCCTAATCCAGTTGCATGAATGCGTGCTTGACCCTATACATGGTGAATGAAGAATCCATCATAACACATTGGTGATATTCACTACATGTTATACTGGTCTGCACAAATTGAGTATGAACCTTTTTTACACCGGTACACGAAGGCGTACTTGACCCCATCCTTTCTTATGATGCATAGGGGGTAAAGGAAGAAAGCTCAACCTCATAACACACAGTGGACATTGATCACAAATTATTATCTCGCTCTGCACTATTTGCAGTGTTTACTTTCGGTGTAGACCCGAACCCCGTTGCCCCTCTCTTCACTGCTCGCCCCAGCTTTAGTGCACCTAGTGTCGTGCATGACAATATAATCAGCATCTATTTATTATAATGATTGCTTATGGATTTGTAAATCACGAAATATGTTTTTACAAGTGAAATATGCCTAATATACTTTCATATGTGAACAGTATGATGTTTTTGTTCTTGTTCCCAACATGCAGGAATACGAATTTGTGAATTCCTTTACGTACAAGAATACTACAGAAGTTGTGTGAGTAACCCCCCCTTTGTTTTGTCCTGACGAAAGCTCTTTAGACCCGGCTGGGCCCACAAGAGCTGAAACATGTCGACCGTTCTATAAAGTTAAATATGATAATCCAGTAACTCGATTATCGAATATACCCAATCATTTTTACGAACAGTTTCCACCTTTTCTAATAAAAATTCTTATTTTGGTGAGAAACTGTTTTTTAATTCACCCTCTAAGTTTGTTTCAGACATCATTCCTCTGGAGGTGTCATAATATTCCTGGACACTTCTACTTTTGCCAGAGGTTGCCTCGGGTGAGGCAGGCATATTACCCTTTTGACAACCCGATGTCTATGCCATGACGCTAGATGAGGGGCGGAGAAACAAATACACTGCATCGTTATAATCGTAAGCGCCTATGAGGGTTGTCAAATATAACCAATGGTTATAGTAGATACCAGTGTCCTTTTCCTATTGATTACCAGATCATCCTAAGGTAGGACAGAGGTGTAAAATACCTGCTGCTAAGAACGAGTACCATGCTGATAACAAAGTGCATATTATGTAAATAGGTCAGTGTGTTACTGCTTATTTAAGAGAGCTCCTTTTGTTACTTGTGGTTTATAAGTCCAAATCCTAAGATAGCACAGTCATCAAACAGCTGCAGGCAAACTGAAAGGAATATGTTAGAGCTATATGTTTTTTTGCCCAGTCTTTCATTATTTTAATCTTGCCAAAAGGGTTCATTTGCGTAGAAAACAATTCTTATTATTAAAGAGAGCCCCTAACAATGATGTTATATTTTAAATTCTGAATTTGTGCTTTTCCAGACTAAGGACTCAAACTATATTACCTACCAGTACCGATGACATGTCACTCCTAAACTACACCTTGTAGTCCTGTCTGATGTAACATTTCCTATACACTGATTTATACACACATGATTGTCTCTGTGCAATGTGTGTGTGATGTAAAGTGTTCTGACATCTTACACTGGTATGAGTGGTGCTATAAAACTAAATGAATCTGAGAGACAGTGGTTATGGAGACTTGAGGGACACTGTTAATGGGTGCTAGCTAGGGAATCCGTGACAGAGGTAATTATTGGGGGGCGCCAACAAACATTGTCGCACAGGGCGTCACCAGTGTTAAAGCCGGCTCTGACCTGCAATCAGAAGGGACAGAGCTTATTCCACTTGGAAGTGACCAGGAGGCCCAGACGAAGAATACCCACCAAAGTCAAGTGTTGCAAGAGAGCTGTCCCACGTCGGATGTCGAGAGGTGAGGAGTCAGTGTCCATCGGAAGCACCAACAGGCCTTAGTAACTGCCACAAATGTGGAAAGTGACGAAGGTACAGTGTCGGGACCAGCAAGGTCCAGGTGACACCACAAGCAGGGGAGTCAGGGCAGGCCTGAGCAATCAGGAGAGCCCACAGGAATGGAAGGAGATCCTCAGGAAGACCCAAAGGCCAGAGGCACTGGAGGCTCAAGAGGACCTCGAGCAGCTAACCAAAGATGCAGTCCAAAGGTGCAAGTGATGCGGTGAGGATGAAGATCTTGGTCACATGAGATGCTTGAAGTTGGGGCTATTACTGCAAAAACAACAATGATGGACAGAATGTGGATCAATGTCACACATTCACCCCAGTCAAAAGATCTGGGCCCAAATCCATCGTTTTTCCACTCCACACCACCCTGGGTTAGACAATGGCGATATGCAAATCAGCGCTGACCCTGTGCCCCATGGGAACAGTCCAGTCCGAACTACAAAAGCCATGTCCTTCCCAGAACGGAAACAAGCATCCGAGGACCGGCCCGGTTTCGAGGTAACACCTCTCATCAGCCCGGCTAGCTTGCTTCCAGTGGTGTGGAGTGCCTGGGACTCACGTCTGAGCATCCCCAGTACACTTAGAGCGGTTACTGCAAAAACAACAATGATGGACAGAATGTGGATCAATGTCACACATTCACCCCAGTCAAAAGATCTGGGCCCAAATCCATCGTTTTTCCACTCCACACCACCCTGGGTTAGACAATGGCGATATGCAAATCAGCGCTGACCCTGTGCCCCATGGGGACAGTCCAGTCCGAACTACAAAAGCCATGTCCTTCCCAGAACGGAAACAAGCATCCGAGGACCGGCCCGGTTTCGAGGTAACACCTCTCATCAACCCGGCTAGCTTGCTTCCAGTGGTGTGGAGTGCCTGGGACTCACGTCTGAGCATCCCCAGTACACTTAGAGCGGTTACTGCAAAAACAACAATGATGGACAGAATGTGGATCAATGTCACACATTCACCCCAGTCCAAAGATCTGGGCCCAAATCCATTGTTTTTCCACTCCACACCACCCTGGGTTAGACAATGGCGATATGCAAATCAGCGCTGACCCTGTGCCCCATGGGAACAGTCCAGTCCGAACTACAAAAGCCATGTCCTTCCCAGAACGGAAACAAGCATCCGAGGACCGGCCCGGTTTCGAGGTAACACCTCTCATCAGCCCGGCTAGCTTGCTTCCAGTGGTGTGGAGTGCCTGGGACTCACGTCTGAGCATCCCCAGTACACTTAGAGCGGTTACTGCAAAAACAACAATGATGGACAGAATGTGGATCAATGTCACACATTCACCCCAGTCAAAAGATCTGGGCCCAAATCCATCGTTTTTCCACTCCACACCACCCTGGGTTAGACAATGGCGATATGCAAGTCAGCGCTGACCCTGTGCCCCATGGGAACAGTCCAGTGCGAACTACAAAAGCCATGTCCTTCCCAGAACGGAAACAAGCATCCGAGGACCGGCCCGGTTTCGAGGTAACACCTCTCATCAGCCCGGCTAGCTTGCTTCCAGTGGTGTGGAGTGCCTGGGACTCACGTCTGAGCATCCCCAGTACACTTAGAGCGGTTACTGCAAAAACAACAATGATGGACAGAATGTGGATCAATGTCACACATTCACCCCAGTCAAAAGATCTGGGCCCAAATCCATCGTTTTTCCACTCCACACCACCCTGTGTTAGACAATGGCGATATGCAAATCAGCGCTGACCCTGTGCCCCATGGGAACAGTCCAGTGCGAACTACAAAAGCCATGTCCTTCCCAGAACGGAAACAAGCATCCGAGGACCGGCCCGGTTTCGAGGTAACACCTCTCATCAGCCCGGCTAGCTTGCTTCCAGTGGTGTGGAGTGCCTGGGACTCACGTCTGAGCATCCCCAGTACACTTAGAGCGGTTACTGCAAAAAACAACAATGATGGACAGAATGTGGATCAATGTCACACATTCACCCCAGTCAAAAGATCTGGGCCCAAATCCATCGTTTTTCCACTCCACACCACCCTGGGTTAGACAATGGCGATATGCAAATCAGCGCTGACCCTGTGCCCCATGGGAACAGTCCAGTCCGAACTACAAAAGCCATGTCCTTCCCAGAACGGAAACAAGCATCCGAGGACCGGCCCGGTTTCGAGGTAACACCTCTCATCAGCCCGGCTAGCTTGCTTCCAGTGGTGTGGAGTGCCTGGGACTCACGTCTGAGCATCCCCAGTACACTTAGAGCGGTTACTGCAAAAACAACAATGATGGACAGAATGTGGATCAATGTCACACATTCACCCCAGTCAAAAGATCTGGGCCCAAATCCATCGTTTTTCCACTCCACACCACCCTGGGTTAGACAATGGCGATATGCAAATCAGCGCTGACCCTGTGCCCCATGGGAACAGTCCAGTCCGAACTACAAAAGCCATGTCCTTCCCAGAACGGAAACAAGCATCCGAGGACCGGCCCGGTTTCGAGGTAACACTTCTCATCAGCCCGGCTAGCTTGCTTCCAGTGGTGTGGAGTGCCTGGGACTCACGTCTGAGCATCCCCAGTACACTTAGAGCGGTTACTGCAAAAACAACAATGATGGACAGAATGTGGATCAATGTCACACATTCACCCCAGTCAAAAGATCTGGGCCCAAATCCATCGTTTTTCCACTCCACACTACCCTGGGTTAGACAATGGCGATATGCAAATCAGCGCTGACCCTGTGCCCCATGGGAACAGTCCAGTCCGAACTACAAAAGCCATGTCCTTCCCAGAACGGAAACAAGCATCCGAGGACCGGCCCGGTTTTGAGGTAACACCTCTCATCAGCCCAGCTAGCTTGCTTCCAGTGGTGTGGAGTGCCTGGGACTCACGTCTGAGCATCCCCAGTACACTTAGAGCGGTTACTGCAAAAACAACAATGATGGACAGAATGTGGATCAATGTCACACATTCACCCCAGTCAAAAGATCTGGGCCCAAATCCATCGTTTTTCCACTCCACACCACCCTGGGTTAGACAATGGCGATATGCAAATCAGCGCTGACCCTGTGCCCCATGGGAACAGTCCAGTCCGAACTACAAAAGCCATGTCCTTCCCAGAACGGAAACAAGCATCCGAGGACCGGCCCGGTTTCGAGGTAACACCTCTCATCAGCCCAGCTAGCTTGCTTCCAGTGGTGTGGAGTGCCTGGGACTCACGTCTGAGCATCCCCAGTACACTTAGAGCGGTTACTGCAAAAACAACAATGATGGACAGAATGTGGATCAATGTCACACATTCACCCCAGTCAAAAGATCGGGGCTCAAATCCATCGTTTTTCCACTCCACACCACCCTGGGTTAGACAATGGCGATATGCAAATCAGCGCTGACCCTGTGCCCCATGGGAACAGTCCAGTCCGAACTACAAAAGCCATGTCCTTCCCAGAACGGAAACAAGCATCCGAGGACCGGCCCGGTTTCGAGGTAACACCTCTCATCAGCCCGGCTAGCTTGCTTCCAGTGGTGTGGAGTGCCTGGGACTCACGTCTGAGCATCCCCAGTACACTTAGAGCGGTTACTGCAAAAACAACAATGATGGACAGAATGTGGATCAATGTCACACATTCACCCCAGTCAAAAGATCTGGGCCCAAATCCATCGTTTTTCCACTCCACACCACCCTGGGTTAGACAATGGCGATATGCAAATCAGCGCTGACCCTGTGCCCCATGGGAACAGTCCAGTCCGAACTACAAAAGCCATGTCCTTCCCAGAACGGAAACAAGCATCCGAGGACCGGCCCGGTTTCGAGGTAACACCTCTCATCAGCCCGGCTAGCTTGCTTCCAGTGGTGTGGAGTGCCTGGGACTCACGTCTGAGCATCCCCAGTACACTTAGAGCGGTTACTGCAAAAACAACAATGATGGACAGAATGTGGATCAATGTCACACATTCACCCCAGTCAAAAGATCTGGGCCCAAATCCATCGTTTTTCCACTCCACACCACCCTGGGTTAGACAATGGCGATATGCAAGTCAGCGCTGACCCTGTGCCCCATGGGAACAGTCCAGTGCGAACTACAAAAGCCATGTCCTTCCCAGAACGGAAACAAGCATCCGAGGACCGGCCCGGTTTCGAGGTAACACCTCTCATCAGCCCGGCTAGCTTGCTTCCAGTGGTGTGGAGTGCCTGGGACTCACGTCTGAGCATCCCCAGTACACTTAGAGCGGTTACTGCAAAAACAACAATGATGGACAGAATGTGGATCAATGTCACACATTCACCCCAGTCAAAAGATCTGGGCCCAAATCCATCGTTTTTCCACTCCACACCACCCTGTGTTAGACAATGGCGATATGCAAATCAGCGCTGACCCTGTGCCCCATGGGAACAGTCCAGTGCGAACTACAAAAGCCATGTCCTTCCCAGAACGGAAACAAGCATCCGAGGACCGGCCCGGTTTCGAGGTAACACCTCTCATCAGCCCGGCTAGCTTGCTTCCAGTGGTGTGGAGTGCCTGGGACTCACGTCTGAGCATCCCCAGTACACTTAGAGCGGTTACTGCAAAAAACAACAATGATGGACAGAATGTGGATCAATGTCACACATTCACCCCAGTCAAAAGATCTGGGCCCAAATCCATCGTTTTTCCACTCCACACCACCCTGGGTTAGACAATGGCGATATGCAAATCAGCGCTGACCCTGTGCCCCATGGGAACAGTCCAGTCCGAACTACAAAAGCCATGTCCTTCCCAGAACGGAAACAAGCATCCGAGGACCGGCCCGGTTTCGAGGTAACACCTCTCATCAGCCCGGCTAGCTTGCTTCCAGTGGTGTGGAGTGCCTGGGACTCACGTCTGAGCATCCCCAGTACACTTAGAGCGGTTACTGCAAAAACAACAATGATGGACAGAATGTGGATCAATGTCACACATTCACCCCAGTCAAAAGATCTGGGCCCAAATCCATCGTTTTTCCACTCCACACCACCCTGGGTTAGACAATGGCGATATGCAAATCAGCGCTGACCCTGTGCCCCATGGGAACAGTCCAGTCCGAACTACAAAAGCCATGTCCTTCCCAGAACGGAAACAAGCATCCGAGGACCGGCCCGGTTTCGAGGTAACACTTCTCATCAGCCCGGCTAGCTTGCTTCCAGTGGTGTGGAGTGCCTGGGACTCACGTCTGAGCATCCCCAGTACACTTAGAGCGGTTACTGCAAAAACAACAATGATGGACAGAATGTGGATCAATGTCACACATTCACCCCAGTCAAAAGATCTGGGCCCAAATCCATCGTTTTTCCACTCCACACTACCCTGGGTTAGACAATGGCGATATGCAAATCAGCGCTGACCCTGTGCCCCATGGGAACAGTCCAGTCCGAACTACAAAAGCCATGTCCTTCCCAGAACGGAAACAAGCATCCGAGGACCGGCCCGGTTTTGAGGTAACACCTCTCATCAGCCCAGCTAGCTTGCTTCCAGTGGTGTGGAGTGCCTGGGACTCACGTCTGAGCATCCCCAGTACACTTAGAGCGGTTACTGCAAAAACAACAATGATGGACAGAATGTGGATCAATGTCACACATTCACCCCAGTCAAAAGATCTGGGCCCAAATCCATCGTTTTTCCACTCCACACCACCCTGGGTTAGACAATGGCGATATGCAAATCAGCGCTGACCCTGTGCCCCATGGGAACAGTCCAGTCCGAACTACAAAAGCCATGTCCTTCCCAGAACGGAAACAAGCATCCGAGGACCGGCCCGGTTTCGAGGTAACACCTCTCATCAGCCCAGCTAGCTTGCTTCCAGTGGTGTGGAGTGCCTGGGACTCACGTCTGAGCATCCCCAGTACACTTAGAGCGGTTACTGCAAAAACAACAATGATGGACAGAATGTGGATCAATGTCACACATTCACCCCAGTCAAAAGATCGGGGCTCAAATCCATCGTTTTTCCACTCCACACCACCCTGGGTTAGACAATGGCGATATGCAAATCAGCGCTGACCCTGTGCCCCATGGGAACAGTCCAGTCCGAACTACAAAAGCCATGTCCTTCCCAGAACGGAAACAAGCATCCGAGGACCGGCCCGGTTTCGAGGTAACACCTCTCATCAGCCCGGCTAGCTTGCTTCCAGTGGTGTGGAGTGCCTGGGACTCACGTCTGAGCATCCCCAGTACACTTAGAGCGGTTACTGCAAAAACAACAATGATGGACAGAATGTGGATCAATGTCACACATTCACCCCAGTCAAAAGATCTGGGCCCAAATCCATCGTTTTTCCACTCCACACCACCCTGGGTTAGACAATGGCGATATGCAAATCAGCGCTGACCCTGTGCCCCATGGGAACAGTCCAGTCCGAACTACAAAAGCCATGTCCTTCCCAGAACGGAAACAAGCATCCGAGGACCGGCCCGGTTTCGAGGTAACACCTCTCATCAGCCCGGCTAGCTTGCTTCCAGTGGTGTGGAGTGCCTGGGACTCACGTCTGAGCATCCCCAGTACACTTGGAGCGGTTACTGCAAAAACAACAATGATGGACAGAATGTGGATCAATGTCACACATTCACCCCAGTCAAAAGATCTGGGCCCAAATCCATAGTTTTTCCACTCCACACCACCCTGGGTTAGACAATGGCGATATGCAAATCAGCGCTGACCCTGTGCCCCATGGGAACAGTCCAGTCCGAACTACAAAAGCCATGTCCTTCCCAGAACGGAAACAAGCATCCGAGGACCGGCCCGGTTTCGAGGTAACACCTCTCATCAGCCCGGCTAGCTTGCTTCCAGTGGTGTGGAGTGCCTGGGACTCACGTCTGAGCATCCCCAGTACACTTAGAGCGGTTACTGCAAAAACAACAATGATGGACAGAATGTGGATCAATGTCACACATTCACCCCAGTCAAAAGATCTGGGCCCAAATCCATCGTTTTTCCACTCCACACCACCCTGGGTTAGACAATGGCGATATGCAAATCAGCGCTGACCCTGTGCCCCATGGGAACAGTCCAGTCCGAACTACAAAAGCCATGTCCTTCCCAGAACGGAAACAAGCATCCGAGGACCGGCCCGGTTTCGAGGTAACACCTCTCATCAGCCCGGCTAGCTTGCTTCCAGTGGTGTGGAGTGCCTTGGACTCATGTCTGAGCATCCCCAGTACACTTAGAGCGGTTACTGCAAAAACAACAATGATGGACAGAATGTGGATCAATGTCACACATTCACCCCAGTCAAAAGATCTGGGCCCAAATCCATCGTTTTTCCACTCCACACCTCCCTGGGTTAGACAATGGCGATATGCAAATCAGCGCTGACCCTGTGCCCCATGGGAACAGTCCAGTCCGAACTACAAAAGCCATGTCCTTCCCAGAACGGAAACAAGCATCCGAGGACCGGCCCGGTATCGAGGTAACACCTCTCATCAGCCCGGCTAGCTTGCTTCCAGTGGTGTGGAGTGCCTGGGACTCACGTCTGAGCATCCCCAGTACACTTAGAGCGGTTACTGCAAAAACAACAATGATGGACAGAATGTGGATCAATGTCACACATTCACCCCAGTCAAAAGATCTGGGCCCAAATCCATCGTTTTTCCACTCCACACCACCCTGGGTTAGACAATGGCGATATGCAAATCAGCGCTGACCCTGTGCCCCATGGGAACAGTCCAGTCCGAACTACAAAAGCCATGTCCTTCCCAGAACGGAAACAAGCATCCGAGGACCGGCCCGGTTTCGAGGTAACACCTCTCATCAGCCCGGCTAGCTTGCTTCCAGTGGTGTGGAGTGCCTGGGACTCACGTCTGAGCATCCCCAGTACACTTAGAGCGGTTACTGCAAAAACAACAATGATGGACAGAATGTGGATCAATGTCACACATTCACCCCAGTCAAAAGATCTGGGCCCAAATCCATCGTTTTTCCACTCCACACCACCCTGGGTTAGACAATGGCGATATGCAAATCAGCGCTGACCCTGTGCCCCATGGGAACAGTCCAGTCCGAACTACAAAAGCCATGTCCTTCCCAGAACGGAAACAAGCATCCGAGGACCGGCCCGGTTTCGAGGTAACACCTCTCATCAGCCCGGCTAGCTTGCTTCCAGTGGTGTGGAGTGCCTGGGACTCACGTCTGAGCATCCCCAGTACACTTAGAGCGGTTACTGCAAAAACAACAATGATGGACAGAATGTGGATCAATGTCACACATTCACCCCAGTCAAAAGATCTGGGCCCAAATCCATCGTTTTTCCACTCCACACCACCCTGGGTTAGACAATGGCGATATGCAAATCAGCGCTGACCCTGTGCCCCATGGGAACAGTCCAGTCCGAACTACAAAAGCCATGTCCTTCCCAGAACGGAAACAAGCATCCGAGGACCGGCCCGGTTTCGAGGTAACACCTCTCATCAGCCCGGCTAGCTTGCTTCCAGTGGTGTGGAGTGCCTGGGACTCACGTCTGAGCATCCCCAGTACACTTAGAGCGGTTACTGCAAAAACAACAATGATGGACAGAATGTGGATCAATGTCACACATTCACCCCAGTCAATAGATCTGGGCCCAAATCCATCGTTTTTCCACTCCACACCACCCTGGGTTAGACAATGGCGATATGCCAATCAGCGCTGACCCTGTGCCCCATGGGAACAGTCCAGTCCGAACTACAAAAACCATGTCCTTCCCAGAACGGAAACAAACATCCGAGGACCGGCCCAGTTTCGAGGTAACACCTCTCATCAGCCCGGCTAGCTTGCTTCCCGTGGTGTGGAGTGCCTGGGACTCACGTCTGAGCATCCCCAGTACACTTAGAGCGGTTACTGCAAAAACAACAATGATGGACAGAATGTGGATCAATGTCCCACATTCACCCCAGTCAAAAGATCTGGGCCCAAATCCATCGTTTTTCCACTCCACACCACCCTGGGTTAGACAATGGCGATATGCAAATCAGCGCTGACCCTGTGCCCCATGGGAACAGTCCAGTCCGAACTACAAAAGCCATGTCCTTCCCAGAACGGAAACAAGCATCCGAGGACCGGCCAGGTTTCGAGGTAACACCTCTCATCAGCCCGGCTAGCTTGCTTCCAGTGGTGTGGAGTGCCTGGGACTCACGTCTGAGCATCCCCAGTACACTTAGAGCGGTTACTGCAAAAACAACAATGATGGACAGAATGTGGATCAATGTCACACATTCACCCCAGTCAAAAGATCGGGGCCCAAATCGATCGTTTTTCCACTCCACACCACCCTGGGTTAGACAATGGCGATATGCAAATCAGCGCTGACCCTGTGCCCCATGGGAACAGTCCAGTCCGAACTACAAAAGCCATGTCCTTCCCAGAACGGAAACAAGCATCCGAGGACCGGCCCGGTTTCGAGGTAACACCTCTCACCAGCCCGGCTAGCTTGCTTCCAGTGGTGTGGAGTGCCTGGGACTCACGTCTGAGCATCCCCAGTACACTTAGAGCGGTTACTGCAAAAACAACAATGATGGACAGAATGTGGATCAATGTCACACATTCACCTCAGTCAAAAGATCTGGGCCCAAATCCATCGTTTTTCCACTCCACGCCAACCTGGGTTAGACAATGGCGATATGCAAATCAGCGCTGACCCTGTGCCCCATGGGAACAGTCCAGTCCGAACTACAAAAGCCATGTCCTTCCCAGAACGGAAACAAGCATCCGAGGACCGGCCCGGTTTCGAGGTAACACCTCTCATCAGCCCGGCTAGCTTGCTTCCAGTGGTGTGGAGTGCCTGGGACTCACGTCTGAGCAGCCCCAGTACACTTAGAGCGGTTACTGCAAAAACAACAATGATGTACAGAATGTGGATCAATGTCACACATTCACCCCAGTCAAAAGATCTGGGCCCAAATCCATCGTTTTTCCACTCCACACCACCCTGGGTTAGACAATGGCGATATGCAAATCAGCGCTGACCCTGTGCCCCATGGGAACAGTCCAGTCCGAACTACAAAAGCCATGTCCTTCCCAGAACGGAAACAAGCATCCGAGGACCGGCCCGGTTTCGAGGTAACACCTCTCATCAGCCCGGCTAGCTTGCTTCCAGTGGTGTGGAGTGCCTGGGACTCACGTCTGAGCATCCCCAGTACACTTAGAGGGGTTACTGCAAAAACAACAATGATGGACAGAATGTGGATCAATGTCACACATTTACCCCAGTCAAAAGATCTGGGCCCAAATCCATCGTTTTTCCACTCCACACCACCCTGGGTTAGACAATGGCGATATGCAAATCAGCGCTGACCCTGTGCCCCATGGGACAGTCCAGTCCGAACTACAAAAGCCATGTCCTTCCCAGAACGGAAACAAGCATCCGAGGACCGGCCCAGTTTCGAGGTAACACCTCTCATCAGCCCGGCTAGCTTGCTTCCAGTGGTGTGGAGTGCCTGGGACTCACGTCTGAGCATCCCCAGTACACTTAGAGCGGTTACTGCAAAAACAACAATGATGGACAGAATGTGGATCAATGTCACACATTCACCCCAGTCAAAAGATCTGGGCCCAAATCCATCGTTTTTCCACTCCACACCACCCTGGGTTAGACAATGGCGATATGCAAATCAGCGCTGACCCTGTGCCCCACCCATGGGAACAGTCCAGTCCGAACTACAAAAGCCATGTCCTTCCCAGAACGGAAACAAGCATCCGAGGACCGGCCCGGTTTCGAGGTAACACCTCTCATCAGCCCGGCTAGCTTGCTTCCAGTGGTGTGGAGTGCCTGGGACTCACGTCTGAGCATCCCCAGTACACTTAGAGCGGTTACTGCAAAAACAACAATGATGGACAGAATGTGGATCAATGTCACACATTCACCCCAGTCAAAAGATCTGGGCCCAAATCCATCGTTTTTCCACTCCACACCACCCTGGGTTAGACAATGGCGATATGCAAATCAGCGCTGACCCTGTGCCCCATGGGAACAGTCCAGTCCGAACTACAAAAGCCATGTCCTTCCCAGAACGGAAACAAGCATCCGAGGACCGGCCCGGTTTCGAGGTAACACCTCTCATCAGCCCGGCTAGCTTGCTTCCAGTGGTGTGGAGTGCCTGGGACTCACGTCTGAGCATCCCCAGTACACTTAGAGCGGTTACTGCAAAAACAACAATGATGGACAGAATGTGGATCAATGTCACACATTCACCCCAGTCAAAAGATCTGGGCCCAAATCCATCGTTTTTCCACTCCACACCACCCTGGGTTAGACAATGGCGATATGCAAATCAGCGCTGACCCTGTGCCCCATGGGAACAGTCCAGTCCGAACTACAAAAGCCATGTCCTTCCCAGAACGGAAACAAGCATCCGAGGACCGGCCCGGTTTCGAGGTAACACCTCTCATCAGCCCGGCTAGCTTGCTTCCAGTGGTGTGGAGTGCATGGGACTCACGTCTGAGCATCCCCAGTACACTTAGAGCGGTTACTGCAAAAACAACAATGATGGACAGAATGTAGATCAATGTCACACATTCACCCCAGTCAAAAGATCTGGGCCCAAATCCATCGTTTTTCCACTCCACACCACCCTGGGTTAGACAATGGCGATATGCAAATCAGCGCTGACCCTGTGCCCCATGGGAACAGTCCAGTCCGAACTACAAAAGCCATGTCCTTCCCAGATCGGAAACAAGCATCCGAGGACCGGCCCGGTATCGAGGTAACACCTCTCATCAGCCCGGCTAGCTTGCTTCCAGTGGTGTGGAGTGCCTGGGACTCACGTCTGAGCATCCCCAGTACACTTAGAGCGGTTACTGCAAAAACAACAATGATGGACAGAATGTGGATCAATGTCACACATTCACCCCAGTCAAAAGATCTGGGCCCAAATCCATCGTTTTTCCACTCCACACCACCCTGGGTTAGACAATGGCGATATGCAAATCAGCGCTGACCCTGTGCCCCATGGGAACAGTCCAGTCCGAACTACAAAAGCCATGTCCTTCCCAGAACGGAAACAAGCATCCGAGGACCGGCCCGGTTTCGAGGTAACACCTCTCATCAGTCCGGCTAGCTTGCTTCCAGTGGTGTGGAGTGCCTGGGACTCACGTCTGAGCATCCCCAGTACACTTAGAGCGGTTACTGCAAAAACAACAATGATGGACAGAATGTGGATCAATGTCACACATTCACCCCAGTCAAAAGATCTGGGCCCAAATCCATCGTTTTTCCACTCCACACCACCCTGGGTTAGACAATGGCGATATGCAAATCAGCGCTGACCCTGTGCCCCATGGGAACAGTCCAGTCCGAACTACAAAAGCCATGTCCTTCCCAGAACGGAAACAAGCATCCGAGGACCGGCCCGGTTTCGAGGTAACACCTCTCATCAGCCCGGCTAGCTTGCTTCCAGTGGTGTGGAGTGCCTTGGACTCATGTCTGAGCATCCCCAGTACACTTAGAGCGGTTACTGCAAAAACAACAATGATGGACAGAATGTGGATCAATGTCACACATTCACCCCAGTCAAAAGATCTGGGCCCAAATCCATCGTTTTTCCACTCCACACCTCCCTGGGTTAGACAATGGCGATATGCAAATCAGCGCTGACCCTGTGCCCCATGGGAACAGTCCAGTCCGAACTACAAAAGCCATGTCCTTCCCAGAACGGAAACAAGCATCCGAGGACCGGCCCGGTTTCGAGGTAACACCTCTCATCAGCCCTGCTAGCTTGCTTCCAGTGGTGTGGAGTGCCTGGGACTCACGTCTGAGCATCCCCAGTACACTTAGAGCGGTTACTGCAAAAACAACAATGATGGACAGAATGTGGATCAATGTCACACATTCACCCCAGTCAATAGATCTGGGCCCAAATCCATCGTTTTTCCACTCCACACCACCCTGGGTTAGACAATGGCGATATGCAAATTAGCGCTGACCCTGTGCCCCATGGGAACAGTCCAGTCCGAACTACAAAAGCCATGTCCTTCCCAGAACGGAAACAAGCATCCGAGGACCGGCCCGGTTTCGAGGTAACACCTCTCATCAGCCCGGCTAGCTTGCTTCCAGTGGTGTGGAGTGCCTGGGACTCACGTCTGAGCAGCCCCAGTACACTTAGAGCGGTTACTGCAAAAACAACAATGATGGACAGAATGTGGATCAATGTCACACATTCACCCCAGTCAAAAGATCTGGGCCCAAATCCATCGTTTTTCCACTCCACACCACCCTGGGTTAGACAATGGCGATATGCAAATCAGCGCTGACCCTGTGCCCCATGGGAACAGTCCAGTCCGAACTACAAAAGCCATGTCCTTCCCAGAACGGAAACAAGCATCCGAGGACCGGCCCGGTTTCGAGGTAACACCTCTCATCAGCCCGGCTAGCTTGCTTCCAGTGGTGTGGAGTGCCTGGGACTCACGTCTGAGCATCCCCAGTACACTTAGAGCGGTTACTGCAAAAACAACAATGATGGACAGAATGTGGATCAATGTCACACATTCACCCCAGTCAAAACCTCTGGGCCCAAATCCATCGTTTTTCCACTCCACACCACCCTGGGTTAGACAATGGCGATATGCAAATCAGCGCTGACCCTGTGCCCCATGGGAACAGTCCAGTCCGAACTACAAAAGCCATGTCCTTCCCAGAACGGAAACAAGCATCCGAGGACCGGCCCGGTTTCGAGGTAACACCTCTCATCAGCCCGGCTAGCTTGCTTCCAGTGGTGTGGAGTGCCTGGGACTCACGTCTGAGCATCCCCAGTACACTTAGAGGGGTTACTGCAAAAACAACAATGATGGACAGAATGTGGATCAATGTCACACATTTACCCCAGTCAAAAGATCTGGGCCCAAATCCATGGTTTTTCCACTCCACACCACCCTGGGTTAGACAATGGCGATGTGCAAATCAGCGCTGACCCTGTGCCCCATGGGACAGTCCAGTCCGAACTACAAAAGCCATGTCCTTCCCAGAACGAAAACAAGCATCCGAGGACCGGCCCAGTTTCGAGGTAACACCTCTCATCAACCCGGCTAGCTTGCTTCCAGTGGTGTGGAGTGCCTGGGACTCACGTCTGAGCATCCCCAGTACACTTAGAGCGGTTACTGCAAAAACAACAATGATGGACAGAATGTGGATCAATGTCACACATTCACCCCAGTCAAAAGATCTGGGCCCAAATCCATCGTTTTTCCACTCCACACCACCCTGGGTTAGACAATGGCGATATGCAAATCAGCGCTGACCCTGTGCCCCATGGGAACAGTCCAGTCCGAACTACAAAAGCCATGTCCTTCCCAGAACGGAAACAAGCATCCGAGGACCGGCCCGGTTTCGAGGTAACACCTCTCATCAGCCCGGCTAGCTTGCTTCCAGTGGTGTGGAGTGCCTGGGACTCACGTCTGAGCATCCCCAGTACACTTAGAGCGGTTACTGCAAAAACAACAATGATGGACAGAATGTGGATCAATGTCACACATTCACCCCAGTCAAAAGATCTGGGCCCAAATCCATCGTTTTTCCACTCCACACCACCCTGGGTTAGACAATGGCGATATGCAAATCAGCGCTGACCCTGTGCCCCATGGGAACAGTCCAGTCCGAACTACAAAAGCCATGTCCTTCCCAGAACGGAAACAAGCATCCGAGGACCGGCCCGGTTTCGAGGTAACACCTCTCATCAGCCCGGCTAGCTTGCTTCCAGTGGTGTGGAGTGCCTGGGACTCACGTCTGAGCATCCCCAGTACACTTAGAGCGGTTACTGCAAAAACAACAATGATGGACAGAATGTGGATCAATGTCACACATTCACCCCAGTCAAAAGATCTGGGCCCAAATCCATCGTTTTTCCACTCCACACCACCCTGGGTTAGACAATGGCGATATGCAAATCAGCGCTGACCCTGTGCCCCATGGGAACAGTCCAGTCCGAACTACAAAAGCCATGTCCTTCCCAGAACGGAAACAAGCATCTGAGGACCGGCCCGGTATCGAGGTAACACCTCTCATCAGCCCGGCTAGCTTGCTTCCAGTGGTGTGGAGTGCCTGGGACTCACGTCTGAGCATCCCCAGTACACTTAGAGCGGTTAATGCAAAAACAACAATGATGGACAGAATGTGGATCAATGTCACACATTCACCCCAGTCAAAAGATCTGGGCCCAAATCCATCGTTTTTCCACTCCACACCACCCTGGGTTAGACAATGGCGATATGCAAATCAGCGCTGACCCTGTGCCCCATGGGAACAGTCCAGTCCGAACTACAAAAGCCATGTCCTTCCCAGAACGGAAACAAGCATCCGAGGACCGGCCCGGTTTCGAGGTAACACCTCTCATCAGCCCGGCTAGCTTGCTTCCAGTGGTGTGGAGTGCCTCGGACTCACGTCTGAGCATCCCCAGTACACTTAGAGCGGTTACTGCAAAAACAACAATGATGGACAGAATGTGGATCAATCTCACACATTCACCCCAGTCAAAAGATCTGGGCCCAAATCCATCGTTTTTCCACTCCACACCACCCTGGGTTAGACAATGGCGATATGCAAATCAGCGCTGACCCTGTGCCCCATGGGAACAGTCCAGTCCGAACTACAAAAGCCATGTCCTTCCCAGAACGGAAACAAGCATCCGAGGACCGGCCCGGTTTCGAGGTAACACCTCTCATCAGCCCGGCTAGCTTGCTTCCAGTGGTGTGGAGTGCCTGGGACTCACGTCTGAGCATCCCCAGTACACTTAGAGCGGTTACTGCAAAAACAACAATGATGGACAGAATGTGGATCAATGTCACACATTCACCCCAGTCAAAAGATCTGGGCCCAAATCCATCGTTTTTCCACTCCACACCACCCTGGGTTAGACAATGGCGATATGCAAATCAGCGCTGACCCTGTGCCCCATGGGAACAGTCCAGTCCGAACTACAAAAGCCATGTCCTTCCCAGAACGGAAACAAGCATCCGAGGACCGGCCCGGTTTCGAGGTAACACCTCTCATCAGCCCGGCTAGCTTGCTTCCAGTGGTGTGGAGTGCCTTGGACTCATGTCTGAGCATCCCCAGTACACTTAGAGCGGTTACTGCAAAAACAACAATGATGGACAGAATGTGGATCAATGTCACACATTCACCCCAGTCAAAAGATCTGGGCCCAAATCCATCGTTTTTCCACTCCACACCTCCCTGGGTTAGACAATGGCGATATGCAAATCAGCGCTGACCCTGTGCCCCATGGGAACAGTCCAGTCCGAACTACAAAAGCCATGTCCTTCCCAGAACGGAAACAAGCATCCGAGGACCGGCCCGGTTTCGAGGTAACACCTCTCATCAGCCCGGCTAGCTTGCTTCCAGTGGTGTGGAGTGCCTGGGACTCACGTCTGAGCATCCCCAGTACACTTAGAGCGGTTACTGCAAAAACAACAATGATGGACAGAATGTGGATCAATGTCACACATTCACCCCAGTCAATAGATCTGGGCCCAAATCCATCGTTTTTCCACTCCACACCACCCTGGGTTAGACAATGGCGATATGCAAATCAGCACTGACCCTGTGCCCCATGGGAACAGTCCAGTCCGAACTACAAAAGCCATGTCCTTCCCAGAACTGAAACAAGCATCCGAGGACCGGCCCAGTTTCGAGGTAACACCTCTCATCAGCCCGGCTAGCTTGCTTCCAGTGGTGTGGAGTGCCTGGGACTCACGTCTGAGCATCCCCAGTACACTTAGAGCGGTTACTGCAAAAACAACAATGATGGACAGAATGTGGATCAATGTCCCACATTCACCCCAGTCAAAAGATCTGGGCCCAAATCCATCGTTTTTCCACTCCACACCACCCTGGGTTAGACAATGGCGATATGCAAATCAGCGCTGACCCTGTGCCCCATGGGAACAGTCCAGTCCGAACTACAAAAGCCATGTCCTTCCCAGAACGGAAACAAGCATCCGAGGACCGGCCCGGTTTCGAGGTAACACCTCTCATCAGCCCGGCTAGCTTGCTTCCAGTGGTGTGGAGTGCCTGGGACTCACGTCTGAGCATCCCCAGTACACTTAGAGCGGTTACTGCAAAAACAACAATGATGGACAGAATGTGGATCAATGTCACACATTCACCCCAGTCAAAAGATCTGGGCCCAAATCCATCGTTTTTCCACTCCACACCACCCTGGGTTAGACAATGGCGATATGCAAATCAGCGCTGACCCTGTGCCCCATGGGAACAGTCCAGTCCGAACTACAAAAGCCATGTCCTTCCCAGAACGGAAACAAGCATCCGAGGACCGGCCCGGTTTCGAGGTAACACCTCTCATCAGCCCGGCTAGCTTGCTTCCAGTGGTGTGGAGTGCCTGGGACTCACGTCTGAGCATCCCCAGTACACTTAGAGCGGTTACTGCAAAAACAACAATGATGGACAGAATGTGGATCAATGTCACACATTCACCCCAGTCAAAAGATCTGGGCCCAAATCCATCGTTTTTCCACTCCACACCACCCTGGGTTAGACAATGGCGATATGCAAATTAGCGCTGACCCTGTGCCCCATGGGAACAGTCCAGTCCGAACTACAAAAGCCATGTCCTTCCCAGAACGGAAACAAGCATCCGAGGACCGGCCCGGTTTCGAGGTAACACCTCTCATCAGCCCGGCTAGCTTGCTTCCAGTGGTGTGGAGTGCCTGGGACTCACGTCTGAGCAGCCCCAGTACACTTAGAGCGGTTACTGCAAAAACAACAATGATGGACAGAATGTGGATCAATGTCACACATTCACCCCAGTCAAAAGATCTGGGCCCAAATCCATCGTTTTTCCACTCCACACCACCCTGGGTTAGACAATGGCGATATGCAAATCAGCGCTGACCCTGTGCCCCATGGGAACAGTCCAGTCCGAACTACAAAAGCCATGTCCTTCCCAGAACGGAAACAAGCATCCGAGGACCGGCCCGGTTTCGAGGTAACACCTCTCATCAGCCCGGCTAGCTTGCTTCCAGTGGTGTGGAGTGCCTGGGACTCACGTCTGAGCATCCCCAGTACACTTAGAGGGGTTACTGCAAAAACAACAATGATGGACAGAATGTGGATCAATGTCACACATTTACCCCAGTCAAAAGATCTGGGCCCAAATCCATCGTTTTTCCACTCCACACCACCCTGGGTTAGACAATGGCGATATGCAAATCAGCGCTGACCCTGTGCCCCATGGGACAGTCCAGTCCGAACTACAAAAGCCATGTCCTTCCCAGAACGGAAACAAGCATCCGAGGACCGGCCCAGTTTCGAGGTAACACCTCTCATCAGCCCGGCTAGCTTGCTTCCAGTGGTGTGGAGTGCCTGGGACTCACGTCTGAGCATCCCCAGTACACTTAGAGCGGTTACTGCAAAAACAACAATGATGGACAGAATGTGGATCAATGTCACACATTCACCCCAGTCAAAAGATCTGGGCCCAAATCCATCGTTTTTCCACTCCACACCACCCTGGGTTAGACAATGGCGATATGCAAATCAGCGCTGACCCTGTGCCCCATGGGAACAGTCCAGTCCAAACTACAAAAGCCATGTCCTTCCCAGAACGGAAACAAGCATCCGAGGACCGGCCCGGTTTCGAGGTAACACCTCTCATCAGCCCGGCTAACTTGCTTCCAGTGGTGTGGAGTGCCTGGGACTCACGTCTGAGCATCCCCAGTACACTTAGAGCGGTTACTGCAAAAACAACAATGATGGACAGAATGTGGATCAATGTCACACATTCACCCCAGTCAAAAGATCTGGGCCCAAATCCATCGTTTTTCCACTCCACACCACCCTGGGTTAGACAATGGCGATATGCAAATCAGCGCTGACCCTGTGCCCCATGGGAACAGTCCAGTCCGAACTACAAAAGCCATGTCCTTCCCAGAACGGAAACAAGCATCCGAGGACCGGCCCGGTTTCGAGGTAACACCTCTCATCAGCCCGGCTAGCTTGCTTCCAGTGGTGTGGAGTGCCTGGGACTCACGTCTGAGCATCCCCAGTACACTTAGAGCGGTTACTGCAAAAACAACAATGATGGACAGAATGTGGATCAATGTCACACATTCACCCCAGTCAAAAGATCTGGGCCCAAATCCATCGTTTTTCCACTCCACACCACCCTGGGTTAGACAATGGCGATATGCAAATCAGCGCTGACCCTGTGCCCCATGGGAACAGTCCAGTCCGAACTACAAAAGCCATGTCCTTCCCAGAACGGAAACAAGCATCCGAGGACCGGCCCGGTTTCGAGGTAACACCTCTCATCAGCCCGGCTAGCTTGCTTCCAGTGGTGTGGAGTGCCTGGGACTCACGTCTGAGCATCCCCAGTACACTTAGAGCGGTTACTGCAAAAACAACAATGATGGACAGAATGTGGATCAATGTCACACATTCACCCCAGTCAAAAGATCTGGGCCCAAATCCATCGTTTTTCCACTCCACACCACCCTGGGTTAGACAATGGCGATATGCAAATCAGCGCTGACCCTGTGCCCCATGGGAACAGTCCAGTCCGAACTACAAAAGCCATGTCCTTCCCAGAACGGAAACAAGCATCCGAGGACCGGCCCGGTTTCGAGGTAACACCTCTCATCAGCCCGGCTAGCTTGCTTCCAGTGGTGTGGAGTGCCTGGGACTCACGTCTGAGCATCCCCAGTACACTTAGAGGGGTTACTGCAAAAACAACAATGATGGACAGAATGTGGATCAATGTCACACATTTACCCCAGTCAAAAGATCTGGGCCCAAATCCATCGTTTTTCCACTCCACACCACCCTGGGTTAGACAATGGCGATATGCAAATCAGTGCTGACCCTGTGCCCCATGGGAACAGTCCAGTCCGAACTACAAAAGCCATGTCCTTCCCAGAACGGAAACATGCATCCGAGGACCGGCCCGGTTTCGAGGTAACACCTCTCATCAGCCCGGCTAGCTTGCTTCCAGTGGTGTGGAGTGCCTGGGACTCACGTCTGAGCATCCCCAGTACACTTAGAGCGGTTACTGCAAAAACAAACATGATGGACAGAATGTGGATCAATGTCACACATTCACCCCAGTCAATAGATCTGGGCCCAAATCCATCGTTTTTCCACTCCACACCACCCTGGGTTAGACAATGGCGATATGCAAATCAGCGCTGACCCTGTGCCCCATGGGAACAGTCCAGTCCGAACTACAAAAGCCATGTCCTTCCCAGAACGGAAACAAGCATCCGAGGACCGGCCCGGTTTCGAGGTAACACCTCTCATCAGCCCGGCTAGCTTGCTTCCAGTGGTGTGGAGTGCCTGGGACTCACGTCTGAGCATCCCCAGTACACTTAGAGCGGTTACTGCAAAAACAACAATGATGGACAGAATGTGTATCAATGTCACACATTCACCCCAGTCAAAAGATCTGGGCCCAAATCCATCGTTTTTCCACTCCACACCACCCTGGGTTAGACAATGGCGATATGCAAATCAGCGCTGACCCTGTGCCCCATGGGAACAGTCCAGTCCGAACTACAAAAGCCATGTCCTTCCCAGAACGGAAACAAGCATCCGAGGACTGGCCCGGTTTCGAGGTAACACCTCTCATCAGCCCGGCTAGCTTGCTTCCAGTGGTGTGGAGTGCCTGGGACTCACGTCTGAGCATCCCCAGTACACTTAGAGCGGTTACTGCAAAAACAACAATGATGGACAGAATGTGGATCAATGTCACACATTCACCCCAGTCAAAAGATCTGGGCCCAAATCCATCATTTTTCCACTCCACACCACCCTGGGTTAGACAATGGCGATATGCAAATCAGCGCTGACCCTGTGCCCCATGGGAACAGTCCAGTCCGAACTACAAAAGCCATGTCCTTCCCAGAACGGAAACAAGCATCCGAGGACCGGCCCGGTTTCGAGGTAACACCTCTCATCAGCCCGGCTAGCTTGCTTCCAGTGGTGTGGAGTGCCTGGGACTCATGTCTGAGCATCCCCAGTACACTTAGAGCGGTTACTGCAAAAACAACAATGATGGACAGAATGTGGATCAATGTCACACATTCACCCCAGTCAAAAGATCTGGGCCCAAATCCATTGTTTTTCCACTCCACACCACCCTGGGTTAGACAATGGCGATATGCAAATCAGCGCTGACCCTGTGCCCCATGGGAACAGTCCAGTCCGAACTACAAAAGCCATGTCCTTCCCAGAACGGAAACAAGCATCCGAGGACCGGCCCGGTTTCGAGGTAACACCTCTCATCAGCCCGGCTAGCTTGCTTCCAGTGGTGTGGAGTGCCTGGGACTCATGTCTGAGCATCCCCAGTACACTTAGAGCGGTTACTGCAAAAACAACAATGATGGACAGAATGTGGATCAATGTCACACATTCACCCCAGTCAAAAGATCTGGGCCCAAATCCATCGTTTTTCCACTCCACACCACCCTGGGTTAGACAATGGCGATATGCAAATCAGCGCTGACCCTGTGCCCCATGGGAACAGTCCAGTCCGAACTACAAAAGCCATGTCCTTCCCAGAACGGAAACAAGCATCCGAGGACCGGCCCGGTTTCGAGGTAACACCTCTCATCAGCCCGGCTAGCTTGCTTCCAGTGGTGTGGAGTGCCTGGGACTCACGTCTGAGCATCCCCAGTACACTTAGAGCGGTTACTGCAAAAACAACAATGATGGACAGAATGTGGATCAATGTCACACATTCACCCCAGTCAAAAGATCTGGGCCCAAATCCATCGTTTTTCCACTCCACACCACCCTGGGTTAGACAATGGCGATATGCAAATCAGCGCTGACCCTGTGCCCCATGGGAACAGTCCAGTCCGAACTACAAAAGCCATGTCCTTCCCAGAACGGAAACAAGCATCCGAGGACCGGCCCGGTATCGAGGTAACACCTCTCATCAGCCCGGCTAGCTTGCTTCCAGTGGTGTGGAGTGCCTGGGACTCACGTCTGAGCATCCCCAGTACACTTAGAGGGGTTACTGCAAAAACAACAATGATGGACAGAATGTGGATCAATGTCACACATTTACCCCAGTCAAAAGATCTGGGCCCAAATCCATTGTTTTTCCACTCCACACCACCCTGGGTTAGACAATGGCGATATGCAAATCAGCGCTGACCCTGTGCCCCATGGGAACAGTCCAGTCCGAACTACAAAAGCCATGTCCTTCCCAGAACGGAAACAAGCATCCGAGGACCGGCCCGGTTTCGAGGTAACACCTCTCATCAGCCCGGCTAGCTTGCTTCCAGTGGTGTGGAGTGCCTGGGACTCACGTCTGAGCATCCCCAGTACACTTAGAGCGGTTACTGCAAAAACAACAATGATGGACAGAATGTGGATCAATGTCACACATTCACCCCAGTCAATAGATCTGGGCCCAAATCCATCGTTTTTCCACTCCACACCACCCTGGGTTAGACAATGGCGATATGCAAATCAGCGCTGACCCTGTGCCCCATGGGAACAGTCCAGTCCGAACTACAAAAGCCATGTCCTTCCCAGAACGGAAACAAGCATCCGAGGACCGGCCCAGTTTCGAGGTAACAGCTCTCATCAGCCCGGCTAGCTTGCTTCCAGTGGTGTGGAGTGCCTGGGACTCACGTCTGAGCATCCCCAGTACACTTAGAGCGGTTACTGCAAAAACAACAATGATGGACAGAATGTGGATCAATGTCACACATTCACCCCAGTCAAAAGATCTGGGCCCAAATCCATCGTTTTTCCACTCCACACCACCCTGGGTTAGACAATGGCAATATGCAAATCAGCGCTGACCCTGTGCCCCATGGGAACAGTCCAGTCCGAACTACAAAAGCCATGTCCTTCCCAGAACGGAAACAAGCATCCGAGGACCGGCCCGGTTTCGAGGTAACACCTCTCATCAGCCCGGCTAGCTTGCTTCCAGTGGTGTGGAGTGCCTGGGACTCACGTCTGAGCATCCCCAGTACACTTAGAGCGGTTACTGCAAAAACAACAATGATGGACAGAATGTGGATCAATGTCACACATTCACCCCAGTCAAAAGATCTGGGCCCAAATCCATCGTTTTTCCACTCCACACCACCCTGGGTTAGACAATGGCGATATGCAAATCAGCGCTGACCCTGTGCCCCATGGGAACAGTCCAGTCCGAACTACAAAAGCCATGTCCTTCCCAGAACGGAAACAAGCATCCGAGGACCGGCCCGGTTTCGAGGTAACACCTCTCATCAGCCCGGCTAGCTTGCTTCCAGTGGTGTGGAGTGCCTGGGACTCATGTCTGAGCATCCCCAGTACACTTAGAGCGGTTACTGCAAAAACAACAATGATGGACAGAATGGGGATCAATGTCACACATTCACCCCAGTCAAAAGATCTGGGCCCAAATCCATCGTTTTTCCACTCCACACCACCCTGGGTTAGACAATGGCGATATGCAAATCAGCGCTGACCCTGTGCCCCATGGGAACAGTCCAGTCCGAACTACAAAAGCCATGTCCTTCCCAGAACGGAAACAAGCATCCGAGGACCGGCCCGGTTTCGAGGTAACACCTCTCATCAGCCCGGCTAGCTTGCTTCCAGTGGTGTGGAGTGCCTGGGACTCACGTCTGAGCATCCCCAGTACACTTAGAGCGGTTACTGCAAAAACAACAATGATGGACAGAATGTGGATCAATGTCACACATTCACCCCAGTCAAAAGATCTGGGCCCAAATCCATCGTTTTTCCACTCCACACCACCCTGGGTTAGACAATGGCGATATGCAAATCAGCGCTGACCCTGTGCCCCATGGGAACAGTCCAGTCCGAACTACAAAAGCCATGTCCTTCCCAGAACGGAAACAAGCATCCGAGGACCGGCCCGGTTTCGAGGTAACACCTCTCATCAGCCCGGCTAGCTTGCTTCCAGTGGTGTGGAGTGCCTGGGACTCACGTCTGAGCATCCCCAGTACACTTAGAGCGGTTACTGCAAAAACAACAATGATGGACAGAATGTGGATCAATGTCACACATTCACCCCAGTCAAAAGATCTGGGCCCAAATCCATCGTTTTTCCACTCCACACCACCCTGGGTTAGACAATGGCGATATGCAAATCAGCGCTGACCCTGTGCCCCATGGGAACAGTCCAGTCCGAACTACAAAAGCCATGTCCTTCCCAGAACGGAAACAAGCATCCGAGGACCGGCCCGGTTTCGAGGTAACACCTCTCATCAGCCCGGCTAGCTTGCTTCCAGTGGTGTGGAGTGCCTGGGACTCACGTCTGAGCATCCCCAGTACACTTAGAGCGGTTACTGCAAAAACAACAATGATGGACAGAATGTGGATCAATGTCACACATTCACCCCAGTCAAAAGATCTGGGCCCAAATCCATCGTTTTTCCACTCCACACCACCCTGGGTTAGACAATGGCGATATGCAAATCAGCGCTGACCCTGTGCCCCATGGGAACAGTCCAGTCCGAACTACAAAAGCCATGTCCTTCCCAGAACGGAAACAAGCATCCGAGGACCGGCCGGGTTTCGAGGTAACATCTCTCATCAGCCCGGCTAGCTTGCTTCCAGTGGTGTGGAGTGCCTGGGACTCACGTCTGAGCATCCCCAGTACACTTAGAGCGGTTACTGCAAAAACAACAATGATGGACAGAATGTGGATCAATGTCACACATTCACCCCAGTCAAAAGATCTGGGCCCAAATCCATCGTTTTTCCACTCCACACCACCCTGGGTTAGACAATGGCGATATGCAAATCAGCGCTGACCCTGTGCCCCATGGGAACAGTCCAGTCCGAACTACAAAAGCCATGTCCTTCCCAGAACGGAAACAAGCATCCGAGGACCGGCCCGGTTTCGAGGTAACACCTCTCATCAGCCCGGCTAGCTTGCTTCCAGTGGTGTGGAGTGCCTGGGACTCACGTCTGAGCATCCCCAGTACACTTAGAGCGGTTACTGCAAAAACAACAATGATGGACAGAATGTGGATCAATGTCACACATTCACCCCAGTCAAAAGATCTGGGCCCAAATCCATCGTTTTTCCACTCCACACCACCCTGGGTTAGACAATGGCGATATGCAAATCTGCGCTGACCCTGTGCCCCATGGGAACAGTCCAGTCCGAACTACAAAAGCCATGTCCTTCCCAGAACGGAAACAAGCATCCGAGGACCGGCCCGGTTTCGAGGTAACACCTCTCATCAGCCCGGCTAGCTTGCTTCCAGTGGTGTGGAGTGCCTGGGACTCACGTCTGAGCATCCCCAGTACACTTAGAGCGGTTACTGCAAAAACAACAATGATGGACAGAATGTGGATCAATGTCACACATTCACCCCAGTCAAAAGATCTGGGCCCAAATCCATCGTTTTTCCACTCCACACCACCCTGGGTTAGACAATGGCGATATGCAAATCAGCGCTGACCCTGTGCCCCATGGGAACAGTCCAGTCCGAACTACAAAAGCCATGTCCTTCCCAGAACGGAAACAAGCATCCGAGGACCGGCCCGGTTTCGAGGTAACACCTCTCATCAGCCCGGCTAGCTTGCTTCCAGTGGTGTGGAGTGCCTGGGACTCATGTCTGAGCATCCCCAGTACACTTAGAGCGGTTACTGCAAAAACAACAATGATGGACAGAATGTGGATCAATGTCACACATTCACCCCAGTCAAAAGATCTGGGCCCAAATCCATCGTTTTTCCACTCCACACCACCCTGGGTTAGACAATGGCGATATGAAAATCAGCGCTGACCCTGTGCCCCATGGGAACAGTCCAGTCCGAACTACAAAAGCCATGTCCTTCCCAGAACGGAAACAAGCATCCGAGGACCGGCCCGGTTTCGAGGTAACACCTCTCATCAGCCCGGCTAGCTTGCTTCCAGTGGTGTGGATTGCCTGGGACTCATGTCTGAGCATCCCCAGTACACTTAGAGCGGTTACTGCAAAAACAACAATGATGGACAGAATGTGGATCAATGTCACACATTCACCCCAGTCAAAAGATCTGGGCCCAAATCCATCGTTTTTCCACTCCGCTACTCGGAGCCCAAAGATCTTGGACGCAGAAAGTCAACTAGCCTTAGCAAGTCGACTCTGTGCACAGGGGTTCGGTTCCTGCAGTTCTGATGAGGGATACTGGCCTCAAACTTGGTGAGAGAACAGGGCAGGCCTCCAGAAAAGTAAAGAACCACCACCTGTGTTGCTGAGCCTTTTGGAGTCTGTGGGAGCCCAGGAAGGAAGAGCAGTGAGCTTAGTTATGGTTTGTTATATGCAGGAGCTAAGGGGATTAAAGTAACAGGTCGTCCCCCTCTCTATGTATTTGTCACAATACTGGACCTGTTACTTTGGGTGATGCAGTTTTCCTTGGTCAACCCTCCTATATCTCCATTAGGATAGGGACATTGCCATCTATACAGGCTAGTGTTTCTAGACTAGGTTCACCACTTTCAGATTGTTAAAAGAGAGAACGCTGTTTACCCATCTATCTCTACCTATCTCTACCTCACCTGCCACCCACTTCTAGTGAGTAAAGCACAGGAAGGGGGGGTTTAGACACAGTAGTAAGATGAGGAAAAAGGTGAGAAAAACGTGAGGAAAAGTGTAAGTAAATACACTTAAATGATAGTGGTATATCAGGGACCCACTATCATAGGCCTGGGATGCACAATGATATGGAAGTCACAAACTGTATGCACACCCAAAGTAACAGCTCCAGTATTGTGATAAAAAAAAAAAAACAAGCGTAGTTACGGTGCCTGCAGATGCCGGGAATTGACTCCTTCACTTCAAGGGAGATTCCTTCAGGTGTTTTAGATGCCCACATGCCTTGGAAGGTTCCTGTATGGAGCACAGGAACAGACGTTGCAGCAGGCGAGCAGGGTGACGAGATTAGGAGCAGCAGAAGACTTCGCAGTTGCAGCCTGGATGCCCAGAACGAAGTCCGGTGTAGTCCAGAGTGGCCAGATGGTCGAAGAAGAACTTGTGTCTTGAAATGAATCTTGTCCCACAACAAATCTAGGGACCCACCCTCAGGCAATCCCTTAAGTACCCCAAGGAAAGGGTTGGGACGATTCAGGGTTCCCTCCCAGGGGAGGGGAGGGGTCGGACTGTGGGGAGGATACTCCCATGTCCATTGTCCAGTTTCGTGCCAGAGTGGGAGCCAATGGCTCCCCGAGCTGGTCTGAACTAGAATATGCAAGGGGGGCACAAAAGGTGCCCTTAAAGCAGACTGAGTGGTGCTGGCAAGCACTCCCACCCAGCCCCAATACACTAAACCCTTTCTGGGAGGTGGTCACACTTCCCCGTGACAGGATACCTATTGTTCTGCCTTCCCCTGCTCGAGCTTGACTCAGCAGAAGGAGGGCAGAATTTTGTCTCTGCTCGGCAGCAGTCATGTGGTGCTGTCCGGGTGTAAAAGACGGGTACCGGGAGTACCGAGGGCCTCCCGGAGGAGCTTTACAGTGCGCGGAATTATACCTCAAACACAGTTTAGGGTGTGGGGGTATGATTCCAACATGTTTGATACCAAACATGACAGGGTTCGTTACAGCCAGTTAAGAGATGGTCATCGCATAATGACGCATGGGCACTCTATGTATCGTAATGGCTGATGCACTTACAACCCAGGAGAATGGACTCCATAGGTTGTAGGGCTGTCCTGCTCATGCAGGGACACCCTCACACTTAGAACCCTGCTTGCTTTAGGGGTGACTTAATGGTTTTAAGTGCAGTGACCTTAAATATATAGGGAAACCTATATATTTTGTAAGTGGTGCTAGCACCAGCTTACACAGGCTGCAATGGCAGGCCTGTAGTTACAGTTTGAGTGGTCCCCTATGGGTGGCATAATGCATGCTTCAGCCCATGGGAGACCCCTGGTGTACCTAAGCCCTGGGTATCTCAGTACCATATATTAGGGACTGATTAGTGTACACCTGTGTCCAATCTGGGATGTACCTAAATACCTACCATAGCATTTTAGTGGTGAAAGCCCAGAGACTGGGGTCCTGAGTAGCAGGATCCCACTCAGACTAGTCAGACACCATCACAGCACCAAGCAAAAAGTGGGGGTAACCATGCAGAAGGATCCTACCTTCCTACATTCACTCTCCTGTGTCCTCCATGCTGCACTGTCTTGCACCCTCAACCCTGGCTGCTACTCCACATGTTGCTGCCTCCCCGCACCACACAAAACCAAAGGAGCATTTTCCTGTGCATCCTGCAAGTTTTCTTGCACTTACCCACACCCAACACTCACCGCATCAAAAGCACTCAAAACTCACTGCACCAACAGCACCCGACAACCCACTGTCTCACAGTCACACAATCCTACAACCACCCAGACAACACTCCAAATTAGCATGCATGCTCCTCAAGACCCACTCAATCACCAAACATGCAACAGAGATCTGGGATGTGTTGCACGAAAATATCCCTGACTTACTTTTCCTCATGGAAACCTGGCTGAACCCTGCATCGGCACCTGAAACCACCACAGCCACCCCAGGGTTACAAGAGTGCCAGGCAAGGTGGACTTCACAAGCCCAGACATGGTTTCGCCATCATCCACAAAAACCCCATCAGTTGAACCACATTTACGGATATGTTCTCCTCCAACATGGAACATGTGTCGTTTAAGTTTCACATCAGAGTCAACTTCACTCTAAGCAACTCTCTCATCTACAGACCACCAGGACTGCGCACCAACTTCACAGACACCATCACGTATGTTGTTGCATGACTCACCCTTTATGCTAACAATTACATCTTACTCAGAGACCTGAACTCCCACCTAGAAGACCATGCCAACCCCATCTCAAAACCACTTATTGAAAACCTAGGAAGCCTGGGCCTCACCCAATGAATAAATAGACCTATCCATGTTTGCAGTCACCGCCTGGACCCTATATTCACCAACCTCAGCAGCATCCGATTTGATACGCCCATAACAGTTCCCTGGACAGACACTCAATTGGTCACTCAGGTTTAGCACCCCCCATCCTGGTCCAACACCCATGCACCACCACCAGTCTAGCCCGCTGAGATTGGAGCAGCATCACTATCAAGGAATGGAACACTACTCTCAACAGCCACCGACCTGAATACAGCAACAGCCTACGAAAAACCATAAAGAATTTCAACAAATGGAACAGATGCTGCACAAACTTCCTGCCCCCCATAAACAAAGCAATATAACACAATCCAGACTCCAGGCCAGTTAGAGGAACTCAGACCGATGGAACACCACTGGGAACAACTGGAACACAAATGGAGAATGAGCCAGGACAATGCAGACAGGAGTATGTTCTAAAATTCCTGTAAGATGGTACCACCAAATGATACGGACCACCAAACGCGCCACTCTGGTAGACTGCATTGATGCCAGCACCAACAGAAGCAAATAAATATTCCCTATTGAGAAAGATTTCTGCTCACCATAGGCTGCTTCCAACTTCATCAACACCTCGCAGAACCTCTGCACCGATCCCTCTCGATCTTCAGCCACAAAATTACCGCCATTTACAGGAACATCTGTCCGCAACTGGACCCAACAGACCTCCCCAAACACCTTCCAATCTTATCCAAAGAACCAGTGTTAACCACATGATTTGATTTTGATTTGATTTAAGGACTTGTAGTGTGCACAAATGCCCTGGGGCGTCTTGGTGCTAGATCAGATTTTCAATCAAACCTGCAGAACTAGAAAGGGAGGCTACTCCGAAAAGAGCCAGGTTTTTACAGCCTTTCTAAATGCTAGGAGAGAAGGACTGTTCTTTATGAAAAGAGGCAACTGATTCCAGGTCTTAGCTGCGTGCAGCAGGAAACTTCTCCCCCCATCTCAGTTGTTTAAATCTGGTTTTGATTAGTTTTGCATTGCTAGATCTGAGATTCCTAGTGGGTTCATACTGTTTTAAGTTCTGTTTTAAAAAGTGGGAGCCAATCCCATGAAGGGGCTTATATGCCAAGCAGGCTGATTTGAAATGCACCCTTTTCTCGACTGTGAGCCAGTGCAGACTCCTGAGTCCGTGGGCGACTGGTTCATATTTGGGAATGTCCAGAATCAGCCTAGATGCTGTATTTTGTAGTCGTTGAAGTTTTAGCATTAACTGCTTCTGCATCCCTGCAAACAGGGCGTTCCCGTAGTCCTACCTTGAGAGGGCTTGCATAGTTCCCAAGGTTTTACGGGCCTCTACGGGAATGAACGGTAGTAGCTTTTTGATCATCTTTAAAGTGTACCATACTGATGAAGTCAGCTTGTTTGTCTGGGCTAGGAAAGTAAATGTATCGTCTAGGACGAAGCCCAGATTCCTGACTTTATCTACTGGAAGTGGGCATGATCGCAGGTTGTCCGGACACCAATTCTGTGACATAGTACATCATCACACCAGAAGAAACCTCCACTACAATGTAGTTTATCCACTCAGGGTCCCCATCAGACTACTGCCCCAACACACCTAATCCACAGGACTGAAACCCATCAGCAACATGCTAACACCCATTTTGAATGCCTTCACCTCTTCTGTGATCTTCCCAGATGCTTGCAAACATGCAACTGTCCTCCCATTGCTGAAGAAACCCTCTGCGGACCCTCAATGCTTGTCAACTACAGACCGATATTCCTGCTACAATTCCCAGCCAAGGTCTTAGAGAAAATCATCAATAGACACCTCACCGAATACCTCAATGATCATCCATTACTCAACACCAGTCTTATTTCATGCCCAGCCACAGCATGGAAACTGCCCTCATCGCCGCCACTGATGGCATCCGACTTATTCTGGAAAGTGGATACACTGAGGTGCTCATCCTCCTGGACCTCTCGACAGCATTAGACAGTCTCCCACCCCACCCTCATCTAACATTCAAACAACATCAGAATTCAAGGGCACACACTCTTGTGGATCTCCTCCTCCCTGACTGGAAGGAACAATTCAGTCAGCCTGGCATCAAACACCTCGTATGCTCGCACCCGCATCTGCAGAGTTCTCCAAGGATTCTCCCTGAACCCTACTCTCCTCAATGCACACATGATTCATATAGCCAGCATCCTTACCCCCAAGGTCCCTTGTGTCCTTGTCCCATTCAGTAGAAAGTGGAGAGAACCATCTCCAGACAGAAAAAAACAAGAGAAATGCTGGGACCCTAATACTGCCCCTTCCACAGGGAGTACATAAGTAGTACTTACCCAGCATCTCGCCTGTTCTTTTTTCTGTCTGTCAACAGGATGGACTTGACTGTGCTGGTCCTGCACATGCTGGGCTGGAGTGGTGGTGCTTCTCTACTCCCCTGCCGGTCTCCTAGTGTGATGGCGATTGGAGTGGGGGCCTTGTTCCTGGGGTTGGCCCCCACTCCGGGTGCGTGCCGCTTGCCAGTTTCCTTACTTCCCTGCTTCTGCCTGCCTGTCTCACTGTACTGTTTCTTTCATGTAGCCCTCCCCTGTGCGCTGCTCTGTGGTGCTTCAGCGCTGCTGGCATGTTTGGCTGTGGGGCTTTTGTGGCTGTGCGCTGGTGGTGGGGGTCTTGTTGTCTGGTGGCCACGCTTCCGCTTGGTGGCTTCCTGCCCCAGCCTGTGGTGGCCATTGCTGCCTCTTTCCGGGTGCTTGGTTGTGCTATGGAGGGCTGGGGTGTCTGTCGTTGGTGCTGGGATGCCCGGTTCGAGTCTCAGGTGCCTCGGTGCGGTGGCTCACAGTTGGTGCTCTCCACGAGCGTGCCTCTGGGTGTGTACCTTGGGGTTCCTATGACCCGTCCGACGGGCCCCTGATGGTGCGGGAAGTTGTGTACTGTTCCTGCCTGCTGTGGGGTTTTGCCCTTTGGAGTACAGGCTCTGATGCTTTCCATCGCTCTTTTTTGTCAGCCACGTCGGATTACCCTGGTTGTGGCGCTCCGTGGCGAAGCAGGGTGCCCCGCTTTCTCTGTTTTTGGGGTCCTGCTCTGCTGTCCAGTCCTCCCTTGTTTCCTGCAAGGGGGGTTGGTCTCGCCGTCTCGTGGCATGACTATGTCGCAATAGGCTCTCAGGCCTTGTAGGTGCTTCCTTTTGGTGTGCTCCGGGGCTGTGCGCGGGTCCTGGTTATGTGGGCTCTGCTGCTCCCTTTGGCGGCTGTGGCTCATGGAGGTGCAGGTATTGTCCCGGGGCCTCGTGCCTGCTTGCTTGCGTTATGCCCCCTGCTGCTTGCTCTGCGGGTCGGGGTCGCCTCTCGCATTCTCGGATGCAGCCTGTTGGGTTGCGCTTCTGGTCCCCCCTGCTCCGGGCTCCTCCCCAGCTCCCTGCCCCCAGCATGTGGTGGGACACTGTTCTGGCTCCTTTGGCGGCTGCGTGGGGGGTCCTGTTGGCTCCCCTGGATTCCTGTTGGCCTGCCAGGGTGCTGCCCTGCTTTTCTTTGCTGCCCCTGTGCGTCCCTGCTTCTTGGGGTGTCGCGGGAACGGGTGTTGTGGCCTGGACTTGGGGGTGCTTGGTCCGTCTGTCTGCCCACCCTTTCTCGGGGGGCATTGCCTCCACTGCGGGCAGCCTGTTTGGTTGTGGCTTTTGCTCCGCTTGGATGTGCTGGGTGTTCACCTCCGCTGCTTGTCTTCTGCGTGGTTGGCCGAGGTTGGTGCACGGGGCTCCTGGTTCCTGGCTGTGATCCTCCCGTCCCTTGGTCTGCACCTGGTTCCTCTTGGGGCTTCCTGGTGTCATGCTTGGAGCTCTCTACGGCACTCTGCCCCCTCTGCCTGTGGGTCCGGTTTGCGTTTTTGTTTTGCCGGCTTCCGTCCCGTTTTGTGGGTTGGCTTCTCTAAGTTCCAGGGTTGCTTGTGCTGCCTTATGTGCGGCTGTTCTGTTCTCCTTTGCCCCGGCCTGGGGCTTCGGGTGTTTGTATCGGGCCTTCTGTGTGCTTGGGTTGCTTCGGGGGTCTGGCTGGTTGGTACTGTCTCCGGCTGCTTGCCTCATCCTTGCAGGGGGCTTCTGTCTATGGTTGCTCCTGCCCTAGCTCTCACTGTTCTTGCCTTTGGCTTGCTTCGGTGGTTCCTGGCCACCCCTCCTGGTTTTGCTGACGTTCCTGCTCTCGTCTGGTCTCTGGGGTTCTTCTTGGTCGGGCCTGGTTTGTTCCTGGTTGGGGCCGCCTGGGGGTGCCTCCGGCTTCTCTGGCTGGTGTGGTTGAGCTCCTGCTCTTCCTTTCCTTTGCTTCCCCCCCCGGGGTGTGTTTCTGGTGGCGGTTCGCCTTTTGGTCCGTGGGGTTCATGCTGCTGCTGTTTGGCCCTGGCTGTCTTTCGCTGCTGCTGTGTCCTCAGCGGGCTCCTGTTTCCCCTCTTTCTGTTCTGCGGTTCTCCCGGTTTGGGGACCGTCTGGGCTCTGGGTGCATTTGCTCCCTGGGGGGTCCTGGTCTCATCTGGTTCCTGTCGTGGGTGCATGACTGGGAGTCTGCTTGGGCTTTCCCACTCCTGCGGGTGTTCGGGCGCCTGTTGGTCGACTTTTTCGGCTCTGCGTCCTTGCCTGTGCTCTGTTTGTGTGTCCTGACGGGGCGCTATGCGTGTTTGTGGCTGTGTCCTGGTGGGTCCTTCTGGGCCTGCTCCTCCCGGAAGTTCTCTTCCCGGGCTTGGTTCGCCTGTGGTTGGGTGTCCGTTTTTCATCCAGGTCCTGGGGTTTCCGCTTGATGCTGTTGGGCTTCGGATTTTCCCCTTTGCCCCGCTGCTCCTTCTTCGTTGGCTGGTTGGGCCAGTGTGGGGTCCTGGTGTTCGGTGCTTTTGGGTTGACGTGTCCTGGGTTGCCTCCTGTTGCTCCGGGTCTGCAGGCTTCCTCCTGGTTCTGGGTGGCCTTGGGCCGGGCCTCCTTGGCTTGCTGGCTGTGGCTGTTAGGCTGGCTTTAGGGTGTGTTTTTCTGGGCGTTCCTAGTTCTTTCCTGGTTCTGGTGTCCTGGCTCGCTCCTGTCTTCTCCTGGATTGGATCTGTTCCCGGTGTGTGTCTGTTTGGGAGGCCCCCCCTTCTCTGGTTGGGGTGTGGTTCTGTGGTGTTCCTCTTGCCTGTGTGGGGTCCACCCACCTGGCTGCCGCTTGTCTGGGGTTTTGCTACTGCGTGGCCCTCTGCCTTCTCTGCTTCCTCCGGTTTCCACTTTGGCGGTTTGCTCTGTTTCTTTTTCCGGCTTTCTGTGTGGTCCGGCGGTGGTGTGCTGGGGGTCTCTGTTCCTCCCTGCGTTTTGCTTTGGCTTGGGCGCTGCATGGGCTCTTTCTGGGGGTTGGTTGGGCCTGCAGGTCCTCCTGTATCGGAGGGTTTTTGGCTTCCGGTCCTGGCTTCCTGGTTCCTTTTGCGTTTGTTGCCCTGGTTTGTGCTGTTTTCTTGGCTCCTCTCCGGCGTTGCTGGGGTCGGGTCTCTTGGGCTTCTGGTCTGGGTGCTGTGTGCCCTGGGGCCATTTGTTTCTGCTGCTCCTGCCCTTACTGCGTGCTTGGCCTGGTTGTGGGGTTCCTGTGTGTTTCTCTGCCCTGTTGGCACCTGTTTTTTTCTGTGGTTCGATGGGTTTGTGCCTGGTTGTTTCCTGATTTGGGGCGTTCCCGGTTGCCCTGGACTTCCGTCCTGCCTTGTTTTTCCCTCCCTTTTGGGGTTGGGGGTTGTGGCCGGTGGCCCTGTCCCTGCCCTTGTTGGGCTTGTTCATTGTTGGTTTCCGGTCTTTGTTGGCCTCCCTGTAGTTGGTCGGCTTTCGGCTGGTTCTTTCTGGGGGCGTCTCTGGCCTGGGGTATTTGGGCTGGCCTCCTCTGCCCTTTCTGTTCTGGGTTTGGTGGCCCTCCTGGTTTGGTTTGCGGCCTCCTTCCCTGTGGGTTTTTTGGCCACCTGGGGGTTTGGGTCTCTGTCTCCTTCCCTGTCCTTTTCAGTTTGGTTGGGGTCTCGCTCCTGTTCGGCTCCTGGGCCCTTGCTGCGGCTCCTCCCTCTGTCCCTCTGGGCTGGGTGCTTGGTGGTTGTTGTTTGGTGCCCCTAGGGGTGCTGGTTTTACCTTCCTGGTTCCTGGGACTCCTCTGCGGGGTTTGGTTGGCTTTCTCCTCTGGGCTCTCTGGGGCCGGGTCGTTCGGTTTGGTGGGGTGGACCGATTTCTGGCCTGTGCTTTCCTCCTTCCTTGTTGGTCTGGGTGCTTGTGCCTGCGCTCTGTTGACTGCTTCTTTCTTTGGCCTTCTTCGGGTTTGCTCTGTGTCTGTGTGGCTGCCGGGTCCTGTGTGCCTTCCTGGTGGTTCTGGGCTGGGCGTCCTTGTCCGGTGGGTTCCTTGGCTGTGTCATTTAGGTCTTGGTCCTGGTTGCCCTGTCTCCGATTTCTCTGGTTAGCGGCCTCCTTGTTGGGGCCCTGGAATTCTGTTTTTTTCTTGGTTGTCTCTGGTCCTTGTTTGGTTCCTGCTGTCCTGTTCTGGGTTGAGGGGCGGTGCTTCCTGCGGTCCCCCTTTCCCTTCTTCTCGGTGCTTCCTTGGGTTGCTGCTTTTGTTGTGGTTTCCTGGGTGAGCTTGTGGGTTCGGAAGGCCGTTTTTCTGTTTGGTGTTCTCCACTTTGTACTGAATGGGACGAGGACATAAGGGACCTGGGGTAATACTCTGATACTTACCGGTAATCTTCATTACTCCGGGTCCCGTTGTCCTCGTCCCATTCATACGCCCCTCCCTCCCTCCTGGACGGCCGGCCTTCCTGTATGGGCTTGGTTGTAGAGGCGGGATGCTGGGTAAGTACTGCTTATGTACTCCCGGTGGGAGGGGCAGGATTAGGGTCCCATCATTCCTCTTGTTTTTTTCTTTTGGGAGATGGTTCTCTCCACTTTGTACTGAATGGTACGAGGACAACAGGACCCGGAGTAATGGAGATTACCGGTAAGTAATAGAGCATCCTCTCTCACAATATCAACATTCTCTCCTACGCTGATGATGCACAACGCAATCTCTCCCTCATAGACATGATGCCCAGGACTCAGATCAAGTTCAGTGCCCTCATGACTAAAATGGCTCATTGGATGAAGACCAACTGTCTAAAGCTGAACACCGACAAGACCGGAAGTGTGATCTTCGAGAAGATCACATCACTGTGGGATTCCAACTGGTAACCAAAAGAGCTAGGGCCGACACACACCCCCTCCACCCATGCCAAGTATTTCAGGATCATCCTCAACAGCAAACTCAACATGACGTCTTCGTCTCTTGCTTTCATACCCTAAAGATGCTGAGAAAGATTTTCAAATAGCTTCCAGTCAGCAACCAGAAAACCGTCATAGATGCCCTAGTCACAAGCAAGCAAGCTGGACGATGGGGTCACCCTCTGTGCCAGGATCAACTAAAAACTCACTAGATGGCTGCAGACCATTCAGAGCTCAGTGGCCAGAATGACTCTCAAACTGTCAGGCTCCACTCACATCACACCACACCTAAAGGAGCTCCACTGACTCCTCATTAACAAACAATCACATTTCAAACTCTCCCCAAAAATTTCAAGGCACTACCTTACGATGGCCCAGCATACCTCAATACTCATGTCTGCTTGCACAAACCTTCCAGACACCTCCACTCGTCCGGACCCCTACGTGCACAAATCACACACACACTGAAAACCAGACCTGGCAGTGTAGCATTCTCCTACATCTCTCTTAAAGCATGGAACAACCTGCCGCAACACATAAGAGCTTCCTCCTCTCCTGCTGAATTCCGCAAGAAGCTTAAGACCTGGATTTTTTAGTAGTCCTATTAGGCCCTAGGTATACCTAGATTTTTTAGTAGTCCTATTAGGCCCTAGGTATACCTAGACTCACGCTTTACAGATATGGCTCACATAACATTTTGACCCCTTTGTCTTTCTTTTCCCTTGCCCTTCATTCTCATTCACAGTTCCCTTCTCTGTGTCTCTGTAATAATTTCCTTATCCCATTCTTCATACTTTTCGTATCCTCCTCTCCTTAATGTGTTTCACCTTTTCCTTTTTAAAAAAAAATCCTTTACCTTCCTCTCTACTTTTATGCCATTTTCCTCTATTCCCCCTTGCCCCACTCACCCTTTCAGACAGGCCCTGTGCTTAAAAAGTATGTCCCCCCCTCTTAGGCCCTGCACGTGCTGCACTGCTGATAGCTGTGATCCAGAATATCCCCCTCTGGTAGAAATGACACTGTCTTGTCTGAGTTGTTGCCGGACTCTGGCAATTTTGATTTCAGATATATTACTTTCGTCTTCATGTTTTTATTTCTTCTTTTTCAGAGGAACAGCTATATATAGGCTCTCATTACAAGTTGGGTGGTTAATTCCATCCTGTGTATATATCCCTGTGTTAACGCACAGGACGGAATTCTGAGTTTAATTTTATTTAACGCATACGCTAATTATCAGATGCTTTAAATAATCAAACATTTTGTTACATTTCGGCAGGTCAAACCTGCTGAAATTCCATAGGGGAAAATATAGGACATTTTACCAAATCAAGCGGATTGTAGTGCATTAAACACCAAAATCTGCAGGTTATTCCCGATAAACGTATATTAGGTGTTACTTATCGCAGCTGATAGAGTACACCATGATATCTTTATTTATCAGGCGAGATAAATCACCCCCCTCAACTTGTAATCAGACCCATAGTATTTTAATAGAACTGAGAACTACCCAATCCAACTCATAGTGCAATGTTTAAGGCTACAAATTGGGACACTTTTTGTTAGAAGTGAGCTGCCCATTCAAGTATAATGCAGTTGGACTCGAGAGGCCTCATTGCAATAGACTTCTTCTTCCCTGTAAGAGAAATTAAGGAGGCATTGCATCCATATGTGGTGATAGTGGTAGATGCCCAAATGAATTCGCCTTAGTAATGGTTGCTAAAAACCCTTTCACTATTAGCTTTTTATGCTGAGGACACCTGACTCCCTAACCAGAAGTTGAGTACTGGTACCCAATGCATACCACTGCCAGTACTGATATTTCACAGTCCACGGTGTAATGGGACCCATTCAATAATATACCGGACATTTCTGTCTACAAATGTCCTCATTTTCACTGCAGTGAAAAACTGGATGCCAACAGGGCTTATGCCCAGGCATGCGTTATCGCAAATTGAGCGCAGTGACAGGGTTTTTTCCTGCTAAATTTATTTCAGGTACTGTTGAGAAAATGCACTGCTGGCAAGCAATATGAAAAACTTGCAAAGTCTGTTCTTACAAGTAATTTCCCATTCCACTTGGAATCACGTGCAAAAACACTCCAATACAGTAACAAACGATATTTCCCAAGGCTGAAGTTATCTATTGCTACAGATTTTGGATCTTAGTATGTGAAGGAAAACAAGGAAGTCCATACACCACCTATTATACAAAGCACAAGGAATACTCTGGCAGTACATACACGGGTCTGCGGAACACTCCTCTGGATTTCCAGCTGCCCATCTGGACCATGCATGGGACCAGTCCTCGGCAGCTGATATCGGCTTGTTCCACCATTGGCGGTGTGATATGTTTTGATATTACAATGCCAGCAGCAGAAAGAGTAACACTGTCATGGTATATTTATATTGGTTCTGGAAGTTTGGAAAATGAGAGGTATATTATCAAGGGATTTATCTCCGCTTTTTTGGCTTTAAAAGACAAGAAAGCGGAGATAAAATTATCTCCCTATCAGCAACGGGGTGCTAACACGCAAATTCGCATGTTAGCACACTTTTTCTCTACGCTTCCCCTTGCATCTCTAATGAGATGCAAAGGGGGCGTTCCAGAGAAAAATAATAGGAGAAATGTTGTTAAGCGACATTTCTCCTATTATCAAGGATTTTGCTAACCCTGTTAGTGATAAAAAAAAGCAGCGCTAACCGTGGTTAGCGCTGCTTTTTTTACACCTGGTATTTTCCTGACTTAGCTATGATATCCTATGGAAGGTGGATATCATGGCTAAGTTTGTGAGGCCCTATCATCAAGCTAACGCCAAACTTCGAGAGATTATCGTTGGTTTTCCAGCGATAATCTCTCATTTGGCAGGTAGCGCGAGGATTTTTATCACTTCTGAGATAAACCTCGCTAATAGCAAGTTATCTCTGCGATAATTTCCGGCGATGCTTAGCGTTAAGAAATTCGTTGCTAAGCCTCGTTAGCGATAAATATCGCTAATCGTTGGTAATATGCCCCTGTGTCATCTAACGACCACCATGATGTATGGGGGGCCCTGATGATTGTATTCTCCCTCAAATTAACAACTTCTTTGGGAAGATGGTACCTACCTCACTGCTGTGGTGACATATAGGACTGGCTGTCTAGTGGCCAGAAATAGATGGACAAGGACTCTTGCTAATGCATGCCTGGGCAGAGAAGGATTTTCTCCAGGAAAGAACATCTACCTAGGTGAAACATGTATGTGGTGATAAATGTCCCATAACGAGTGCCTGAAGGATGTGAAATGTTGTCTTGTCACAGCAGTTGTATCCATACATCTCCATATGTAATATTCCACTTGTTCTTGTGTTTGATTTCTATAATTGAGGAGCATCTCCAATACATTTTAGAACATTGGAATTTTGTGAGTTCCACTAACGTCAATTGGCTCAGGGCTACTAATGGCCAATGTACGCTTCTGCTCCAGCATTCTTTCACCTTTCTATTTCTTCCTCTTTCATTTATAACATCATACCTTCCGAGGGTCAATGTTAGAATAATCCTATAGCCTTTTTGACTCAGACTGTTATATAGGGCCCTCTTCATAACGTCGAGGCAGGTAGATTTCAAAGCCTTTAACAACCAGTATAGCCTTCAGCCTCAGCTAAAATACACAATGAAAAAATACCGGTCTGTCACAGTGCACCTGCAACCCAATTCACAAATGTAAGTTAGACCAAATATCTAACTTTAGACCTGAAGTCTGACTTTAGACCTAAGTCAACGTTTAGACCAAAAGTCACTTGGACCAAAAGACTAACTTTACTACTTTACTACTTTTCAGTATTCACAAAGGTAAGGTACTACTATCAAACTTAGGTACTACTAGTAAACTTAGTAGTAGTCATTTACCTTTGTGGATTCCGTAAATGAGTAAAGTTAGACTTTTGGTCTCAGTTAGACTTTAGGTCTAAGCTTAGACTTCATTTGTAAAGTTAGACTTTAGGCCCCGATTCACAAAGGTGAAGTTAGACCAAAAGTCTAACTTGGCCCAGAAGTCATACTTTACTATTTTTCTGTATTCACAACAGCAAAGTTAGGCCAAAAGTCTAATTTAGGCCAAAAGTCTAACTTAGACCAAAAGTCTAACTTTACTACTTTTCTGTATTCACAAAGGGTAAAGTTAGACCAAATGTCTAACTTAGACCAAAAGTCTAACTTTACAAACTCTTCGGTATTCACTAAGGTAAAGTTACCTTTTGGCCTAACTTTACCTTTGTGAATACCGCAAAAGTAGTAAAGTTGGACTTGTGGTCTAACTTAAACTTTTTGAATCGGGCTCTTAGACTATAGGGCTAAATTTCGACTTCAGGTCTAAAGTAAGACTTTTGAACTAACTTTACCTTTGTGAATCGGGCTCCAACATTTTTTGTCCAGAAACCAGCAAGAACACACTTTTTTATGGTTGTGTATCATCACACATGGAACACCCTGCATGTCTGAGCTTTGGTTTGCATTGTTTTATCAGCTTGAACATTATCATAATTGTGCTCACGCCTTCCAGAGTGAGAACACTTTTGGGTGTGTTACAGAGAAATGAATGTTTTCATAACTGACAGAGCGTGACACCAGGAAATCGAAAAGGGCCAAAGCTGGGGAGGGGGTCATAAATATGTCCAGCCACTTGTTTGTGAAAGACGTTTGAACCGTGCATGTGTGCCAAGTAAAGGATTCATTAACACATCAAATGCGCAGGCTGGCACCAGAGCATGGGAATAGCTTGCCTTCAAGGGCATGGGTCCTGAATCCTAAACATGTATATTTTTTACACGTTTCGCTTGATTTTATGCCAGTTTTTAAGCACTTCACGTCCCCCCAAGGCATGTCCTTTTTTTAAAGCACAACCAGAGGGGCGATGTTTTCTCTGGCCATTTATGTATGTAACAGGGTGCTCAGATAGCAGCTTCAAAACCCCAACCTCTAAACGCAGCCGCTCCACATGTTCAAGTCTGACTAGCATAGGGTATTTTTAAAAGCGTGTACACAAAACAATAGAGGAAACATGTGGCAGCATAAACAGACTTTGAAAACAAGGATGTTCGTATGGAGGCACTGTAGATAAAGAGGAACTGTTTAAAATGTGGAATGTTACACAGAAATTTCTTTAGAGCCGTACCCACTTCATTGTGCATGTTAAGTTGTAATGTTTTATCTGCCTCCCACTAAAACAGGTTGGTATTATTAACCACGTGGGTTTACATCCAGCAATCCCCAAGGAAACTAAATCTTGCAGGATGGTCTGCGATGAGACGGGAAAATGAAAAACCACATCCACAGACACAGCGAGACAGGACGCAAGTACACTTTAGCCCAGTGCACACCCTTCCTGCCACAAGTATTTGCATCCGCTCTGTGTGTTTAATATAGTAAAAGTCACAAAAGAGGTATGCATTAAATGCAATAAATATAATCTATTGTACTCGAATCCTGCCGACCCCAGGTTAATTTTGCTCGTATTTCCTTTGTCCAACAGCATCACTTTTTCTTGTAATCAAATATTTGTATCACAACGTTTGTGCAATGATGTCATTTTACAGACGTGAAATATTCCTTGTCTAATATTGCCTTCTCCCTTTAACCTACCAAAACAGACTTATACTAATATGTATCCCTCAGCCCAATGCTTCCCTCTACCCTCTTCTTCAACTGCCCCACCTCATTTAGCCACATAAATATTCTACGTTTTCTAATATCACCTTACCGGAGACTGTGAGACATTTTCTTGGGATCCTGAATGAGGCCATTTGCAAAACGAGCATACTTTGCTGACTTTCCATAACTTCGCCAGAGGCAAAGTTTACCATAAACTGACTCCTATTCCCTGCAGCCAGAAGTCCTTTCCAAGAAGGGCAGGACATCAGACTGCAAGAAATGGCTGGTGAGTGGGAGCTTTTCTCACTTCCACTCAGAGATGCCCTGAGTGGCAACAGGGAAACACAATAGCCACTACACCGAGAATAAAATTGGACCATCAACCACGATGGAGTAGCCTCTAGCGTACAAGATCTTTGGGGAACATATCTTAAAAAGTGGGTGAAAACATGAGCACCTTTTGAGCAAGGGGCACTCAATGGACCCAGAGTGTTGACTTGGTTCAGAGAGATGCTTCCATTTTTGGTTAGGGTACAACCCTGTGTACTTCTGGGTGTATGGGGAGATTGTACAACTGAATATTGAGGATAGGAATATGTTGATGCTATTTAGCGGATTGCTTTGTATGTGTTTTTATCTGATGTGGGTTTTGAATGACCAGTGTTTTTAAATTGCAGTTTGAAACTATTGTAAGGCTGACAACTGGAACAATGAATAAATACATTTGAAATCTGATATTGTGATACAAGAATATCGCGGAAAAAATACAGAAAACTAAATATTGAAATGTAAGTGCATGTAGAGAAGGTAAAAATGTCCTTCTCCTAACTCCACATTTATGTATCTTGAAGATATATATAGTCAAAATACATCAATGTGGAGTTTGGTATAGAAAATCTATACGTACATTTCGATATTTTGGTTTGATATTGGGGAATATACAGGTACTCAATAGGAACCCAGGAGGTTGTGGTTGGTTCAGGCTTATCACTGTTGTTTCCCTAGAAACATTTCTGCCTCTCTGTGGCCTCTAGTGATGCTTTATCTTTGTGATCTTCATTTAGGTGAGCTAGGAATGGGTCCTAGGTGACGTAATCTGTTCAGTTAATATCCACAAACGTTCTCAGTGACGTGGATCTTGTGATAACGTTTATTGCTATTCAGGGGTCATACCTTTGCCTTGCTGGAGAACTCAATTACCCTTCATCTGGTCAGGTTACACAGTCTTTAAATAGGGCAGACACCTGCAGAAGTTTCCTCAATATAAAAGGTCTGCCCAACACTAGTGTGCAGAGTTTTTTCAAGTCAAGAGAATGTCCAAGTTACTAGCTTGAGGGAAGAAGTATTTTTACTGCTTTGGAGGCATTGGTGAATATACTTGGATAAAGAAAATTTTACTACCAGTGTTAGGCTTAATCAGAATGAGAATCCTCCCTTCAATCTTGAGGGAGTGCATTTAAGTATTTTCATTTTGTTCACAGACTTTTCTGAGATAGGTAGTCCAAGGTCAGGCTGGGCCGAAGTGGTCAAGGTGAAATGTTTATTCTGTGCTGAAAGTCTTGCATCTCAGTTGTGAGTCAATGGCCAGACACATAAGAAAGGGAGGTACTAGAAAACCTGAACTTCCAGTAAGAGGTGATGATATATCTAGCTCACCAGACAACTCTAATTCTAAGAAGGAGTCCCTGAACAAGTACATGTGAAGTTTACTGTGGATGGGGATGTGACATGCCTACTGGAAAATTGTAACACCAGTACACAAACCCCAAGCCAAACAAACATGAAACCTGATGTGCAACTCGACCCTTTGTGAAGGGTCATCCCCAAACGTTTTGCCTTCACCCTCCTGTTATCTGAATCCGATGTTGCTGGTGTTAGGACTTTGCACACCTTACCTCTGCTAACCAGTGCTAAAGTACTTATGCTCTCTCCTTTTACCGTCTAAGTAAACAATACATACCAGACTTCCTGAGACATACTGCATGGGTCACCGTACTTTTCAACTGGACGTTCTCCCATTCTGTCAGATGCGAACAACACTCAAATTATCTTTCCCATTAATAAAAATATTGAAGAGGTGGCCTTACGCTTCAATGAATGCATGAGTGCTATTTTCAACTGGATGAACTCCCATTGTCTCAAATTAAACTCTGGAAAGACAGAGGTTCACCTCTTTGGGCGGGATACTTTTTTCTGGAACAATTCTTGGTGGCCTCAAATCTTGGTTAAAACAAGGAATCTCGAAATAATTTTTCACACCTAACTTTCCTTCAGGGACCAAACTAATCATTTAGCCTCCTCATGCTTCCATGTTCTAAAAATTCTTGGGGAAATTCTTCCTTTCTTAACATTGGATCTACAGAAGACAGTGATCTCTTCTCTAGCGATAGCAAAGTTAGATTGTTGTAACACCCTTTATGCTGAGCCCAGCAGTGTGTTTTCGGAAGTCTCCAGAGACTGAAAAATGCAGCAGTCAGGGTTCTGAAAAAGATTAAAACACTTGAACCCGTTTCTAAAGCCAGGGAATAACTTCACTGGCTGCCTGTTAAAAAAGAGTTGCCTTTAAGGCACTTTTCATTGCCCACAAAGTAATATATCTTCGAGGGACTGACTTTCTTACAAAAAGAAATTCTCGGTACATTCCAAACAGATCACTGCGCTCATCCAAAGCCAAAAAGTGGCCTGTTCCTCCCATTCATAAAGCCACTTGGGAGGGTAAAAGCTCCTCCCATGTCACCGCTTGACTTTGGAACCACAAGCAAGAACACTTTAGGAATCTCTCTAACTTCCTGGCTTTTAGAAAGTCACTAAAACAAGGCTGTTCACCTTTTCCTTGTAGACTTCGGATGACGGTTACCCCTTCTTGTACAGGCAGCACCAAGGCGCCCTAGGGCACACGTCGCGCTCTACAAAATTAAAATCAAATCAAATCATTCCCCCATTCATTCAGGACCCTGACCAGACTGTGGTATTTGATGGTGCTTGAAGATGTTGTTATGTGAATTTACCAATTTCCGATCAATTACATCAAGTGTGTGGCCTCTCAGTAAAATCTGCAAAGCCCCACTTCAATATGATGTATATTTCATAGGATCAAATTGATAAATTCAAGGCACAGGTTAGAGTTTTATTGTCATTTATATTACAGGAAAAGAAAACAAGTCAAAAGACCTAGGATGGACCATCAGCAAAGACCATCTCTAGAACATTCCTTTCTTTATCTTCCAGAATAGAATTTAGACATTCTGTGCAATCATTACTTAAACCACCAGCACAGATGCCATACATCTCCTTCCAGGGGACACAAAGAAACAAATCAAAAACAAAAATATATATTCATGACACATGTGAGAATAATATTTAACGTCATTGTGATATTCTGCTGTAACTCATGTATCATAGCAACTTGTGACATCACCCATGTATCTGTTCCAACTCTGTTCTCTAGGTTCAGGAATGTTTAGAGTTCAGTTGATGCGGAGCAGTTACTTGGGTTGGCTTTGGCTGGATGGGTTCATCTTTCCTTGGAAATAAACTTGGATTATATTTTACCATAAATCCGGGTGTAACATTGAAAAAGTAAGAGAAGAACTTTGGTTGAGGGACGAACCTTCGTTGGATGAAGTTCTTCAGGTTGCAAAGAAAGTTGAGCATTCGCTCAAGTGTGTAGACACCTTAAATAAAGATAAACAAGTCGTTAAAGAACCTGAAAAACCTACTACTTCTAAATCATATTCTTCTGTTAAATCTAAAAAAACAACTTTTGTCCCAAGATGTTTTAGATGTGATGAATTGGGTCATTTGGCCAGCGACAGTAAATGCCCTGCTTTGAATTTCATTTTCTCGAAGTGCAAGTAATAACCCTGGGCGAAGCACTACGCTACGCTCGCGTAATTTGCGAAGTTTGTGCAACTTCGCACTACGTGAGCTGCATGTAGCACAGTGCGAACACGTGTAGTGCAGCGTAGCGTAGTGCAGCGGTCATTTTTTGCTTGTTCGCGGTCCTCAACGTCATGTTCGCGACTGCGAGCAAGCAAAATGACATCCCGGCGAGACTCTCAACGCGGGGAGGTGAGGTTTTTCATTGCGAGTGGTCGTGCATGTTCGCGACCGCTCGCGATGAGAAACTACCAGTTTGCGTTGAGAAAGCTGCCACTCGAGTAAAAATCTACTCGAGCGGTAGAAAACTATAGCTCGCACTGTGCAAGATGCTGTTTTAAATGATTGCACAGTGCCGGATGCTTGTTCGCACTGTGCAATCATTGAAAATGCATCTTGCACAGTGCGAACATGCTACTATGCAGCTCGCGTAGTGCTACGTGAAGTTCGCGTAGTGCGAAGTGCACTTCGCGTAGCTTTGCGTAGCGCTACTTCACGAACGGTCACCTTTCTGTTGTGTGCAAAACAAAGAATAGTTCTTCTTATATAAAATCTGTTGAGACAGAAATTTTGGAAGAAGATTTTGTCTGTGGACAAATTGTGGTACAAGTTGTATCCCATTGAGAAGTCAAATCTTGTCCTTTAGATTCAATTCTGGTTGAAGGTGAGTCAAAAATAGTTTTATTTGACTCAGGCGCAAAAATCACTATTGTTTCTAGAAGTTTATTTGAATCTAAGTTGTCTCACAAAGTTGTTCATCACAAGCCGGACATTCGTCCTTTATCAATCAATCAATCAATCAATCAATCAATCAATCAATCAGGTCATTTGTATAGCGCACTACTCACCCGTAGGGTCTCAAGGCGCTGGGAGGGGGGGGGTGCCGCTACTGCTCGAACAGCCAGGTCTTGAGCTTCTTCCTGAAGGAGAGGTGGTCTTGGGTCAGGCGCAGATTGGTCGGAAGTGAGTTCCAGGTCTTGGCGGCCAGGTAGGAGAAGGATCTTCCTCCTGTTGTCGCTCTTCGGATGCGGGGGACGGCGGCGAGGGCGTGGTTGGTTGATCTGAGGAGGCGCTTGGGAGTGTAGAAGTTGATCCGGTTGTTGAGGTAGCTCGGGCCTTGGTCGTGTAGGGCTTTGTGCGCGTGGGTGAGGAGCCGGAAGGTGATTCTCTTGTTGACCGGGAGCCAGTGCAGATCTCTCAGGTGTCCGGAGATGTGGCTGCGTCGGGGGATGTCGAGGATGAGTCTCGCCGAGGCGTTCTGGATTCGCTGGAGTCTCTTCTGGAGTTTGGCAGTGGTTCCGGCGTAGAGGGCGTTGCCGTAGTCCAGTCGGCTGGTGACGAGGGCTTGGGTGACCGTCTTCCTCGTCTCGGTGGGGATCCACCGGAAGATCTTACGTAGCATGCGCAGGATGTTGAAGCATGACGAGGAGACGGCGTTGACTTGTCTGGACATGGAGAGGGAGGAGTCCAGGATGAAGCCCAGGTTGCGTGCGTGGTCCGTCGGTTTGGGTGTGGTGCCCAGGGCGGGGGGCCACCAGGAGTCGTCCCAGGCGGAGGGCGTGGAGCCCAGGATGAGGACCTCCGTCTTGTCTGAGTTCAGTTTCAGGCGGCTGGTCGTCATCCATTCGGCTACGTCTCTCATCCCTTCGTGCAGGTTGGCTCTGGCGGTGGCGGGGTCGTTGGTCAGGGAGAGGATCAGCTGGGTGTCGTCGGCGTAGGAGATGATGTTCAGGTTGTGTTGGCGTGCGATGGCCGCGAGGGGGCTCATGTAGACGTTGAAGAGGGTTGGGCTCAGCGAGGATCCTTGGGGTACGCCGCAGATGACTTTGGTGGCCTCTGACTTGTACGGTGGTAGGCGGACTCTTTGTGTTCTTCCGTCGAGGAAGGAGGTGATCCATTCCAGTGCCTTCTCCTGGATTCCGATGTTGCTGAGGCGCTGTACTAGGGTGCGGTGGCAGACAGTGTCGAAAGCCGCGGAGAGGTCCAGGAGGATGAGGGCCGCTGTTTCTCCGTTGTCCATCAGAGTTCGAAGGTCGTCGGTGGCGGCGATGAGGGCGGTCTCGGTGCTGTGGTTCGCTCGGAAGCCGGACTGTGAGGGGTCGAGGGATCCATTCGTCTCGAGGAAGGCGGCCAGCTGTTTGTTGACGGTCTTCTCGATGACTTTGGCCGGGAACGGGAGGAGCGAGATGGGACGGTAGTTCTTGAGGTCGGTGGGGTCTGCTGTGGGTTTCTTGAGGAGAGCGCTGAGTTCGGCGTGCTTCCAGCTCTCAGGGAAGGTGGCGGAGTCGAAGGAGGTGTTGATGATGTCCCGCAGGTGGGGTGCGAGGACAGCGTCGGCCTTGTTGAAGACGTGGTGAGGGCAGGGGTCAGTCGGAGATCCGGAATGGATGGAGTTCATGGTGCGGATGGTGTCTTCGGTGCTGATCGGGGTCCAGGTGCGGAGGGTGGTGGATGGTGGCGTCGTTGCGGTTGTGGCTTGCGTTGGTTGGTTGTTGAAGCTGTTGTGTATGTCCGTGATCTTGTTGTGGAAGTAGGACGCGAGGGAGTTGCAGAGGTCTTGCGACGGGGTGATGTCGTTGTTTCCGGCGTTGGGGTTGGAGAGCTCTTTCACGATGTTGAAGAGTTCCTTGCAGTTGTGTGCGTTGTTGTCCAGCCGGTCCTTGTATGCATTTTTCTTGGTGGCGCGGATTAGTTGGTGGTGTTTCCGGGTGGCGAGCTTGAGGGTGGTCATGTTGTCCGTCGTTGGTTCCCTTCTCCAGGCTTTCTCGAGGGCTCGACAGTTCTTCTTGGAGCACTTGAGTTCGTCGGTGAACCATGGTGTTTTTCTGCTGCAGGATCTGCTGGGCGGGGTCCTCAGAGGGGCGAGTTCGTCCGCGCAGTTGCTGATCCACTTCGTGAGGTTGTCGGCGGCCTGGCTGGGGTTCGCTGAGCTGGCGGGAGGGTGCTGGCTCAGGGAGGCGGTGAGCTGGTCGGCTGTGATCTTGTTCCAGCTTCTTCGAGCAACCTGTTGCTGGAGGTGGTGGATCGTCGTTCTTCTGAAGGTGAAGTGGACGCAGCTGTGGTCCGTCTAGTGGAGTCCTGTTGCGTGGCTGAAGGTGACGTCTTTGCTGGATGAGAAGACGGCGTCGAGTGTGTGTCCGGCGAGGTGGGTGGGGGTGGTCACTAGCTGCTTGAGTCCGAGGTTGTCGAGGTTGTCGAGCAGGGTGATGGTGTTGCGGTCGTTGTTGTTCTCCAGGTGGAAGTTGAGGTCCCCCAGGAGGATGTAGTCGGCGGAGGGGAGAGCGTGCGGGCTGACGAAGTCGGCGATGTCCTCGCTGAATCGTGTGCGCGGTCCCGGGGGTCGGTAGATCAGGGTGCCTCTTAGGGTGGTCTTCGGGTTGGTGTGTATCTGGAAGTGTAGGTGTTCGGCGGTGGTGAGGGTGTCGTCGGTGTTGGTCGTGATGCGGATGGTGTCTCTGTGGATGATGGCGATGCCTCCTCCGGTCTGGTTGTCGCGGTCCCTCCGGGTGATCTTGTAGCCCTCTGGGATGGCGATGGCGATGTCTGGGGCTGAGGAGGTGTTCATCCAGGTCTCGGTGATGAAGGCAACGTCGGGGGCGGTGGTGTCGAGCAGGTTCCAGAGTTCTACGGCGTGTCTGTGGACGGAGCGGGTGTTGAGCAGGATGCACTTGAGGTGGGTGCTGCTGGAGGTCGGCTTTGCGGGTGCAGGGAAGGTCCGGATGCAGGTGAACTTGCAGGCGTGGCAGCTGAAGGGTCCGTGGGTGTGCTTAGGGGCGGCTCGGTGACATCCTGGGATGTGGCCGGTGTTGAGTGCGGTGAGGTCGGCGGCGCTGTAGATTCGTCGGGTCGGCTTCCGTCGGTGGGGGCCAGGGGTCCTGGCACTGGGCGCGGTCCAGGCGCGGACGGGCGCAGACGGGCTTACCTTTGGCGCGCCTTCGGCGCACAATCGGCGCGCCCGCTGCGCGTCAACGCTGCGCGTTCGCACGGTCGCCATTTAAGGCGAAGTGCGCGGGTGGGCGGGGCAGCTGGGAGGCGGGAGCGGGGAGGGAAACAGAAGAGAAAAGGGGCGGGGCTGAAGGCGGTGGCGGGAAGCGGGAGCGGGGGTCAACACGACGAGAGACGGCAGAAACAGGAAAAACAAGCACAAAATCAGGACAAAACGGGGTAAAAATGCAGAGACACACGAACAGGGCACAGGAAGAAAAAAAGGAAGCAAGCACAAATTCTGGAAAAAACGGGGGAAAAAATACTGTTACACGCGATCAGGGCACAGGAAGAAATAATAAAGAACAAGCACAAATTTTGGTCAAAAAACGGGGGAAAACCAAGGAGAGCTCTCAGGGCGGCTGCGAGGCCGGCGCTGAGGCAGAGGCAGGCACTGGGGGGCACACGCAGCAGCTGGTGGCCGTGCGGCGCGGGGGTGTCCCACAAGTGGGTCACACTCACCTGCGTCGCACGGTCGCCATTTAAGGCCAAGTGCGCGGGTGGGCGGAGCAGCTGGGAGGCGGGAGCGGGGAGGGAAACAGAAGAGAAAAGGGGCGGGGCTGAAGGCGGTGGCGGGAAGCGGGAGCGGGGGTCAACACGACGAGAGACGGCAGAAACAGGAAAAACAAGCACAAAATCAGGACAAAACGGGGTAAAAATGCAGAGACACACGAACAGGGCACAGGAAGAAAAAAAGGAAGCAAGCACAAATTCTGGAAAAAACGGGGGAAAAAATACTGTTACACGCGATCAGGGCACAGGAAGAAATAATAAAGAACAAGCACAAATTTTGGTCAAAAAACGGGGGAAAACCAAGGAGAGCTCTCAGGGCGGCTGCGAGGCCGGCGCTGAGGCAGAGGCAGGCACTGGGGGGCACACGCAGCAGCTGGTGGCCGTGCGGCGCGGGGGTGTCCCCCTTTAGCGTATGTTAGAGAAAGTATTCCCCCAAAGGGTTCTTTCAATGGGCTCATTGAATAGAAAGGGCGCTATGTTTCAGGAAAGGTTTATGTTTCCTTAAAAGGTGACAGCATAATAAGTTGGTTCCACCAGGGTGACTTGGGAGTAATGCTGGATCCTAGTAGCGACTGTCCCATCAAACTTAAGGGGATTGTTCAAACCATTGACATATCCACTGACAGTTCATTAGAATGTAAAGTCAAAGAGAAATTTCCTCATGTTTTCAAGAATAATTTAGAATGCCTCAAAGATTTTAAGCTCAAAATACCTCTTCGTTCTAACTCACAACCATTCTCTTGTAAGGCAAGAAATGTTCCTCTAGCGGTGAGGGAAAAAAGGAAAAGAGAACTGTGTAAACTGAAAGAGGAAGGCATCATTGAAGAGGTAACAGCAACTGATTGGCTTTCTCCAGTTGTAGCTGCCCGCAAATCTGATGGGTCTCTTCGTCTATGCGTGGATTTGAGGCAGTTAAACAAGTGTGTGGTGGTGGACAGACATCCCTTACCCAATATCTCTGAGTTGCTAACGTGGTTGGATGGGGCTAAGGTGTTTAGCACCATCGACTTAACTTCAGCCTATCATCAGATTGAATTGGATGAAGCTTCAAGGGATTTCACTTCATTCATTACCCCGTTTGGCTCCTTTAGATTTGTATGCATACCTTTTGGGCTTGTATAAGCAGCAGATGTTTTTCAATCCATAATGGAAAAAACTTTGGAGGGTTGTAAGGGCTGCTGTGTTTACCAAGATGATATTCTGGTATTTGACAAAAGCCATGAAGAACATGAAAAGTACCTTTATGATGTTTTGGGTAAGTTGGGTAATGCCAATCTCACTATCAAACCTGGAAAATGCAAATTTGGTACATCGTCAATTCACTATTTAGGGCACACTATCTCACGATATGGTATCAATCCAAAGTCTAGTCTCATTGATACTATAACTCAAATGCCACCCCCAACTTGCAAGGAAGAACTAGCCACGTTTTTTTGGTATGGTGAGTACTACAACAAATGTGTTGAGGGGTTTGCAGAGTTGTCTGCTAATATGAGAAGTTTATTAAAGAAGGGTTGTGAGTTTAAGTGAAATTCTGATTGTGATAAAGAGTTTAATGCCATCAAAGAAAAACTAAAAACACCGCCTGTTTTAACGAGTTTTGACCCTTGCAAAACTTCTGTGGTTACCACTGATGCAAGTCTAAAAGGGTTAGGGGCTGTACTCCAACAAGAAGGTAAGGATGGCATGACTACTATTATGTTTGCATCACATGGTCTAAGAGGTCCTGAGTCCCGGTACTCTGTCATTGAGCGTGAAGCTCTGGCTGTTTTTTGGGCCATTAGAAAGTTTAAAAAGTTCTTATGGGGTATTAGATTCATAGTGAAGACTGATCACACACCTTTATGTGAAACTTTCTCAAAGAAAGGTATTGATCTTATCTCAAGCAGGATCACCAAATGGGTCATTGCTTTGCAAGAATATGATTTTGAAATTAGGTATATCCTAGGTGTTGATAATAATGTTGCGGACACACTCTCTAGGTTGGTAAATTATTGTCATGATGAGGTTTCCCTAGATGAGTAGGATGATCCCGAGGTTCATGTTTGTCTTGTTGATGAAGAGATTATTAGTCAAGAGCAATGGAAGGTCTTATTGTCTTCAGATTCTGTTTTATCAGAGGTTGTTTCTCTTATCCACAAGGGTTGGAAGAGTAAAACAAATTGCTCTAGTGAAGTGTCCAAGTTTTGGAGTGTCAAGGATGAGTTAGCAATTTGTGAGGGTTTGTTATTACGTGGTACCAGACTTGTGCCTCCCTCTGAGCTTTGTGGGAAGTTAATTGACTTTGCACATAAGTCCCATTCTGGGATATCTAAAACTAAAGAGAGACTACATGCTTGTTACTGGTGGCCAGGAATGGATATACTAATTGAGAGACTTTTCAGGGAATGTTTGGTGTGTGCCCATAGTCTAAGATTGTGAGGGTACAACCTATGATGATCAGAGAGCTTCCTAAGAAACCTTGGAGTGATATTACTTTTGATACTGTGGGTCCTGTTCATCATGATGGTCAACAAACGTTTATTATGGTTCTTTTTAGACGTCTACTCTAGATGGCCTGAGATCCACTTCACACCTAATATTGAGACCTCTCAAGTTATAAAGTTCTTGGAGTCTCTCACAGCTAGAGAGGGAAATTCAGACTCTATCCTCACAGATAATGGAGTACAATTAGTCTCAAAGCAAATGGAGTGTTATTTGAGAAACAGAGGTATTTGTCATAATAAAATGCTCACTCTATCATCCAGAGACTAATGGAATGATTGAAAGATTTAATAGAGTGTTGAAGGAGACAATCTCATGGGCTAAGTCTTCTGGTCTTAATTGTAAACAAGAAGTTCCCTAAAGAATTGAGACTTATAGATTGACTCCACACTCATCTACTGGAAAATCTCCCTTTTATCTTTTTAACCCGTTGGCCGTGGGGCTAATTACCCCGCTGTCCTGGGGGGCGCGCACAGTGCCCCGGTGCTTGTGATGAGCTCAGCTCGTCATGAGCCACGGTGGCCGTGTGCTCATGACGAGCTGAGTTCATCACGGCCACACCTGTTTTCATACAATGTTCAGCACAGCGGGAGAATTAGCCCCGCGTGCGAGCGTTCAGACCGTTATGACGAGCTCAGCTCGTCATGAGCACACGAGCACCATGGCTCATGATGAGCTGAGCTCGTCATGAGCGTCCAACAGGTTAAAGGTAGGGTTCCCAGTACTCTTGTTGAGCCTTCTTGGGTGAGAGATGTTGGCGAGTTTGTTTCTAAGACTCCTTTAAATGAGCCGGAGTGGCGTTTGAAAGAAAAGCATGAGTGTCAAAAAAGAAAAACATCTTTTGATTGCAGGAAATCAACAAAAAGTACTGTAGTGAGAGTCGGTGACTTTGTAGTTATCAAACTTCCTGGTTCAAAAGTTAATTTTTCAGATCCTATAATGGTCACCAAAGTGTTTAAAAATGCTGTAAGAACACAAGATCATAAGATGTGGAACCTTAATAGGATCTCTGTGTTTTCGGGTCCAATGAATTTAGATTTACCTACTGTTTCAAAGAAGAGTCACGATGCTGTTTTGGATACCTTACGCACGTCCTCTAGAATTACAATTAAACCCATGTATTTGAATGATTATGTATCTGGAACTTTTGTTTTGTTATTTTGGGGAGAAGATATGTGATATTCTGCTGTAAGTCATGTACGGATGGGTTCATCTTTACCTGGAAATAAACTTGGATTATATTTTACCATAAATCCTGCGTTCATCATAATATTTCCAATGATTTTACAGTCATGACTCAAGTTGATAACAAATGCAAACAGTTGTACTTATATATGTTATGGTGAACAGCAATACAATGCTGTTCTGTAATAGGTCAACCGAAAAAGTAATCAGTACAAATCATACATCAGCACTGGACGCTTGTGGGTTCTCTTATTCTTGCTATGAGGGTCCATTGTAAGGCCTAGATATGGCACTAAGTGGTCTTTCACATAATCAGGTACCAAGACATTTTTCCTTTTAGGCCATACATTATAGTGGCTGACTTCCAAGACAACCCTTATCATTCTCATCACAGTCAAACCTTCAGGGAATCTCAACAATTCCTTTTCTAACCATTGTTCTGAGTTTCACTGTCAGCCAGTCACAAATTTTGAATTCTCTCCGCTTGCTGATTTTTTCACTATGTTCATCAGTTGCAATCTGCTAGTTTCCTACAGGAGAATGAATATTGCCTGACTTACCATATCGACACTTCTTAATCACCCAAAGTTACAATAAAACAAAACTTAGCTTTCTCCCCCTTCTTTACTCAAATGGGGATTTATGGCCTTCCTATCTAGGCATTGCTCTGTATGTCCATAGGAATTTTATCACCACTTCTCTCCAATTACCTTCCTCACATATAACCAACTGCTCACCCTCTTTCAACACTCTATTCCATCTCTTTACCTATCTATTGCTTTAGGGGTGATAAACCGAAGTATGTATTCATTTCAATGCCATCATAGGAAATCTTGCATTACTCTTGATACTACGTGTACTCCGTTATCGGTAACTATCTGCATGGGTAGTCACACTCTGATGAAAATCTCTTGAAGGTAGTTCTTCACTTCTTCTGTCATGGCTTGGTATACAAACATCACCTCAAACCGCTGTAAGAAATAATCAATCCATGCTAAAACATATATGGCTGTAGAGCCTCTTATGGGAAATGGCCAGAGCTCTTTTCTCCCATGCTTCAATTGGCTTCACCATTGTCTTATTTGGAGATAGTGTTGCTTTCTGCCATCCATTTTCGCTCCAGGCAGAAGCCAGGCAACCACAAACCTTATTCCTTTTTATTGTGTTGAAAGGTTTTTATTTCGAAATATATATATAAAGAAAGAAAAATAAGAAAAACAATGAGATGATACATAGTGAATGATATTTGCACATTACAGGGTAAGTGATAGAGTGGGGTACAATTCATATTTGATTCCACAATAATTTTCAACCTCTTCCTCCAAGTTCTTTCTGTCATGTCATCCAAACTTCAAACACCTCATCACTTTTGGCAATTCTTCATCCTCATTGACAGCCTTTGGCTATTCCTCCATAGTCACCTATCCCTTGAGTATCCTCGAAAATAGTAGGATTTACAAAAAGTGATGGGTTGGAGTTAAATGATGGTGTTTTATTTTATTTGCATTTGTCTAGCACACAGGCCATTGGCATGCTCATAGGGCGTGTTTGCTTTGGTTGCGAGGTTATTATTCAGACTGTAATCTGATCCAATTTGTAATAGGTTAAGAATACAAGATGAAGCAAACTGGGGTGGCTAATTTTATATGAAATTCTATGAAATTTCGTAAAGTAAGTTAGTAAGTTTTAGAAGACACTTTGTAAGCTTTGGAAAGTTTGGGGATCATAAAATAAATATAAGAGAAAAGACCAAAAAAGATGGGCTTCGGGAAAGAATCGCCCTGCAAATTATGATTTTTTTAAACTTATTTTTCACCTATAAGTGAAACGTATTTGGAATTAATTGTACAGCTTTGAAAAAAACTAAAGTTTCAAATGGATTTACTCAAGTGAATGTCCCACAATCCCATTTCAGCGAAAAACCTTAGCAGAGATGTAATTAGAAAAGAAGAAAATTTATTTTCAGTATTGCCAGGTGGAAAAATCCTGCACGTTTCGCAATTCCACCAGCAGAATAAAAACATTGCCCTGCCTTAGTTCAAAATCCTAAATTGAGGTTTGCAACAAATTAATCCCAGAATCTGTAAGTATGGAACAGCTATTGTAAAATAGTTCATGAACAAGTGTCAACAATTAGTGTTTGCAGCAGCTTTTACCCTTGCAACGACTAAACTAGTCAGAGATTTTACAAGTCCACATCTCTCTGTGTTAGAAACGAGGGGGAACGCTCCAGCAGCCAAGGCTGCGTTATGGAGGCCGGGCAGTGTGGGAAAGCTCACATCGCCACTGGCTATATTCAGATTGCTTCCACCGAATCAAACAATCGTTCCCAGTGCTGTCAAGCAGCCAAAATAATAAAAATGGAATGTTACGTTTTTGCCTATTTTATACTGCAGAAGGAAATCCAGCCTCAATATATAATTGGTGATTCTCAATAAAATACTTTGCAGCTCGTAAATAAACGGGCCTGCCTCATAAGCATCTTGTTGGGATTATTTTGGCTTTTAATACCATTGATTAATCGGGTTCATTTGTATACAAAGCGCTGCACGGTGCTGAAAATAGAGATGCATCGTTTCGCTATGGAATTGTTAAAAGCAACAAAAGTTTCATTTGAAAGAGCCAACCTACAGTTTGTAGAAATAAACTTATGCGGCTAATGTCATATGCTGTGGTTGTTCACAAGGTGCAAGGTTTAGGGCGCCATTTTCAGAAGCAGACTTGAAAAATAACATCTCCATGCTGCTTAAGTTGAAAAGTGAAAGTGAAAAAGATTTTATTGTTCGATTAATTAAAATCATTACAATATGCTAACATTCTAAAATAATTATCTAAAAACCAAATAGGTTAAAACTCCTGATTATTGCCACAGTCTAATTCGACCTAAAACATTCATTTTAGTATCATATTCTAGTAATACAGTGTTGGACCTGGGGGTCTCCAAGTCACATAGGGTAGCTTGGCACTAAGTGGGAAGGCCTAACTCAAAGGAACATGTGTAAAGTTTGCGTCACACCCTTCAGTAACATAACGTCCCTCCACTAGAAAAATAAGGACACTACACCAATTTTAGAAAAATACGGGCTGTGTTATAAAAGTTCTCGTGCAATATTCACAATTCAGAATATCAATTTCACTCTTTCCATATCCATAAGATTCCAAAATTTACATTCTTAAAATTGCCTTATACAGTAGAAAGCTAGTCAGTACTCAGATTTAAGTTATTACTTTTTCCTGCCATAAGCTTCACAGTACAATTAGTTGTGCATTTTCCATTGACATTTGAGAAGGTTTTAGCAGACAGTACTTTACCCAGATAAATCAGGATCATCAATTTCCTCGTTAACACAATAACATAGCAGGTCTTTCCCCACTAGCATACAAGGAGACTTATCTAGACGGCTGTATGATTTAATGAGCAAGACAAGTTATTCCAACATCTTGTCCGGTCGTTCATACACCCCACTGAGCTATTCCTCCTGAAACTGCCCTGCTTAACCTCTTCTCCTTAGCCCCACCGCCTCTCCTAAAGTGGCCACACTTTTATGGTCTGTAAGAATCCTTCTCACAGAAGTCAACCTAGCTGGACTGTCACGATATTACTGGTTCAGCCCTCAGAGGGATTCTTTTACTGCCAATACATTCACCCTCGCCTTTCCCTCGGGACTGACGGCGGTTGAAGGGTCTGTCACGACAGCTCCGGCGGCCTCCGCCCACTCTCCCCGCTTACTTGAGAGTTCTCTGGCTGTCTCAGAGTCCTGTCCCCAGCACTCGTCCAGCGGCTGTCTTCGCTACGGGCTGGGGAACTGGCGTTCTTCCCACTGCGGTTCGAGGAAACGGGGGGCGGGGGGGTCAGGAAACCCGGCGTTCCTCCCCGCTCTTGACTGAACTTCGGGATTTTCCTTCACTGGCTCCTTCCGTCGCAGGCCCCGCCTTCTCCTCCGCCTTCTCCTCCGCCTACCTCAGTGTCGGACGGCCTCCTCCGGGGTCGCGGCTGACTTCTTCCTCCTTAGTGACGCCTCGGCCCTGCCTCCTGTCACGACGTCACGACACTCACGGCGTTACGTTGGTTCCGGCAACACAGCTGGCTGACTCCGCCTGAGCCGATTCTTCCGTCTCCTCGGCTGCTTGAACGGGCCTCTCCTGCCTCCGATGCTCATCCACAGGGCTCACTCAGCTTTCTCCTCAGCCACTTCGGATGGAGCACCCCCAAAACGGCACACTTCAGCGCAGTCGGGGGCCACAGCAGACACCTGGGAACCTTCCACAACGTGAGTGAGCCCGCGATCTCAGGGATTCTTGCGCCTCGCTCCCCACAGTAAACTCAGGTTGTCTTTAGGTGTGCTGGGCATCCGCAGTTAGTCTGAAATAACTCCGTGTAGAAGGGCTAGGTCAAATAGCAGGGGGAAATCGTAATACAAGAAGGCAGCCGATCCAAGGAACGATCTCCCTTTACTTAATGCGCCTCTCTCCTGACAACTTTGCCTCACTCCTCCTGTGACCAGGTTCCACACACCCTCTGGTCATTACTCACCAACAGCCTAAAATGGCCGCCCTGGTGCTGGCCTTTTATAGGCTGGCTCTGGCTACCAGAACCCTCCAGAAGGTTCTGGTACCTTCTTAGTGTAATCCTATGGTCCCTTCTCCTGAAATGTCAGTTATGGCAGTTGCTGACCGCCATTTTGCGTGACCCATACTTTCTAGTCAGAAAAGGCACCTAGGCCTCAGGAAAAAGGACTATGAGGGCAAAGAGCATCCAACCCCTAGATCAATACCGCAAAAAAATCCAGTAGACATAAAAATTAAAGGTTTAGAGGGGCAAAAAAAGGGGACAAAAATAAATAAATAATTAGGAGGGACTACCCAAAGGCAGACAGGTCTAACACGCGTCCCCCCCAGCTGAAAGTGGAGCGAGCTACCCAACCCCTTGGGAGTCCTCATCACTAAGGCGAAAATACCTAGAGAGGCCGTCTGCATTGGCGTGGTCCACTCCAGGCCGGCGTTCCACTCGGAAGTCCATTCCCAGTAGGGAGACGGACCATCTCAACAACTTGGGATTTTCCCCCTTCATTTGCATCAGCCAACGTAGAGATCGATGGTCAGTCTGAACCAGGAAGTGCGAGCCAAACAGGTATGGCCGCAACTTCTTCAGAGCCCATACCACCGCAAAAGCTTCCCGCTCAATTGCACTCCACTTCTGTTCCCGGGGAAGCAGTCTCCTGGACAGGAAGACTACAGGCTGATCCAGACCCTCTTCATTGAGTTGCGATAACACTGCCCCAATGCAATGCTCCGATGCGTCTGTCTGGACAATGAACTCCTTGGAGAAGTCTGGGGCCCTCAGGACCGGTGCTGCACACATTGCCTGTTTCAATTTCACAAAGGCTTGCTGACAAGCCTCTGTCCAGACTACCCGTCGAGGTTGTTTCTTGGATGTGAGCTCTGTGAGGGGCGCTACAATAGTGCCATACCCCTTCATAAAGCGACGGTAGTAACCTGTGAGGCCCAGGAAGGCTCGGACCTCAGTCTGAGTCTTGGGGGGTTCCCAGGCCATGATTGCCTCAATCTTTGCCTGGAGGGGCTGCACTGCTCCCCTACCCACCAAGTGGCCTAGGTACACAACCGACCCCTGCCCAATCTGACATTTACTGGCCTTGATTGTCAAGCCAGCCTGTTTCAGGGCTTGGAGAACAGCTTGCAAGTGATGCAAATGATCCTCCCAACTGCTGCTGAAGACGGCAATGTCATCCAGGTAAGCAGCAGAGAATGCCTCCATACCAGAGAGGACCTGGTTCACTAGCCGCTGAAACGTGGCAGGGGCGTTCTTGAGCCCAAAGGGCATCACACAGAACTGGTAGTGTCTCTCAGGCGTGGAGAAGGCTGACCTTCCCTTTGCTCCATCTGTAAGGGAGACCTGCCAGTACCCTGAAGTAAGGTCAAAGGTACTCAGATATTGGGCAGCTCCCAGCCGGTCAATCAATTCATCCGCCCTAGGGATCGGATGAGAATCAGTCTTGGTCACTGAGTTTAGTCCCCGGTAATCCACACAGAACCTCAGTTCCGGAGTGGTGCCCGGTGGGGCAGCTTTTGGTACTAAAACCACCGGACTGGACCAGGGGCTACTGGAAGGTTCAATGACTCCTAGCTCCAGCATCTTGGTAACCTCACCGTGGATGCTGGCCTTCACCTCGTCTGACAGCCGGTAGGTCTTTGACTTCACTGGTGGGCTGTCACCTGTGTCCACATCATGGGTACACAGGAGGGTCCTTCCCGGGACAAGGGAGAACAACGTACAGTACTGCTCCAATATCTGGCGGAAGTCCTCTCGCTGCTCAGGAGTTAGGGATGGGGAGAGAATCACTCCCTCCACCGACCCATCCTTTTCCTGAGACGAAAAAAGGTCCGGGAGAGGTTCGCTTTCCGCTTCCTCTCCTCCATCAGTCACCATCATCAAGATGACCTCGGGCCTCTCATGGTGGGGTTTGAGGCGATTAGCATGGAGCACCCGTAGGGGCTGTCGAGGGGTCTTAAGATCCACCAAGTAGGTGGCCTTATGCTTCATCTCCAACACCTCAAAGGGGCCTGTCCATCGATCCTGGAGAGCACTTAGCTCTCCAGGCTCCATCACCCACACTTTCTGGACAGGCTCCAACTCCACCGGGTGAGCGTTGTGGTCATACCACTCTTTCATTACTGCTTGGCTGGCTTCCAAGTTGTCTGAAGCTTGCTTCCACAACTTAGCCATTTGGCTCCGGAAAGCCAGCATGTAGCTCACCACATCCTGGGGAGGCTTTCTGGGAGACTTTTCCCATCCATCCTTCACCAGGCTGAGAGGTCCACGTACAGGGTGCCCGTACAGTAGCTCAAAGGGGCTGAAGCCCACTCCCTTCTGCGGCACTTCCCTGTAGGAGAATAGCAAACAGGGTAGGAGGACGTCCCAATTCCTCCGCAGGCTCTCAGGCAGACTTCTTATCATGCCTTTCAAGGTCTTGTTGAACCTTTCTACCAGTCCATTGGACTGGGGGTGGTATGGAGTGGTGAACCGGTAGGTCACTCCACACTCCTTCCACATTGCCCGCATATATGCTGACATGAAGTTGGTCCCCCTGTCGGACACAACTTCCTTGGGGAAACCCACTCGAGTAAAGATCCCCATCAGGTCCCTAGCCACAACCGGTGCAGTGACAGTCCTCAGAGGAATTGCCTCTGGGTACCGTGTGGCGTGATCCACCAGAACCAGGATAAACCTGTGACCAGCTGTAGTTGGTGGATCAAATGGCCCCACAATGTCGATGCCCACCCTTTCAAAGGGGGTGCTAACGACAGGAAGTGGTTCCAGGGGAGCTTTTAGCTTCACCCCTGTTTTCCCACTTGCTTGGCAGGATACACACGTCCGACAATATGTGTCAGATGCCACTTTCATCTGAGGCCAGTAAAAGCGGGGGACAAGCCGGGCAAAGGTCTTGTCCTGACCTAAGTGTCCTGCCAAGGGAATCTCATGAGCCAATTCTAGAAGAAAGGCTCGGTATCGTTGAGGGACTACCAAGGCCCGGGATGAACCAGGCAAAGGTACCTTGGGTTCACTGTAGAGGAGTCCGTCCTCCCAGTAAATATGGTAGTGGCCTGCAACGTTCCCTGCTGCCTGGGCTTCGGCCTGTCGCCTCAGTCCCTCAAGGGTAGGGCACTCCTTCTGGCCCTTACAGAACTCCTCCCTGGTAGGCCCTCCCTCCACATGCCACTCAGCAGGGATGGGTAGGTCCTTCAGGGAGACTACTTCCCCCTCCACGGACTCCTGGTCCACCACCGCAGGTGGCCGATCTGTCTCATGGGGCGTGGAAGCCGAAGCAGGCTTTTCCTGTCTTCGGGTCTTTCCCTTTTTGGCAGCGGGCTGGGCCATTGTTCCAGGCTCCAACCCAGGCGAACTCCCTCTCTGGGCAGTCGCAGACCTTGTGCTTGCACAGGCCCAGTCAGGTGTACCCAGCATCTCCGAATGAGTCCGGTATTCCACCTCCTTCCAAGCATTGTGCTCCATATCATTCCCCAACAGACAATCGACTGGCACGGCAGGGCTTACGGCAACTCGAAGTGAACCTGCAACCCCTTCCCACTCAAAGGGAACCTTGGCCACAGGGTAGTAGCCCAATCTGCCGTGAGCCATCGCGGCGGGGTGGAGTACATGTGGAACCACCTGCTCTGGAGACACCAGTTGACTCCTTACCATAGTCATACTGGCTCCTGTGTCTCTCAGAGCCTCCCCTCTTTGGCCATTGATGGTGACCCATTGCCCATACTTTACAGTATTTGAGGGCACCTGGATCTTAGGAACCATCTCCCGATCTCCCAGGGACACTAAGGTGACACCCGCCCACTCACCCCCCTTATTTAAGGGCAACTCCTCCCCGAGCACTACACTAGCTACTCCTGGGGCTTTTCCTCCAGTGGGAGTGGGTGGTCTCTTTGGGCACTTGACATCTCTCTTATAATGTTCAACACCACCACACTCAAAGCAGTGGACAACCCTTGGCTGCTGACTTTGGCCAGGATGAGGGTTTCTGGGCGGGTTAGCCTTAGGGGTGAATCCTGTTCCCTTACTCTGGAAACTATTTTGGGGACCTTTAGAGAACTCCCGCTTTTTATCTCCCGCCTCCTTCTTCTGGGGGCGCCCTGTCCGGCCCTTTGAGAATCCCCTCCAGTCCCCTTTGAGGACACCCGGGTACTTGCCCAGATGTCCGCCTCCTCTGCAAGCTTTCTGGGGTTGGTCAGCTTGCTGTCCACCAGGTGTTGACGCAGCTCGGGAAAACATTTCTCGAGTAGGTGCTCTTTGAGAAATAGGTCGTACAACCCCTCATAGTCCCTCACCTCGCTGCCTTGTATCCAACCCTCTAGGGCCTTCCTTGCATAGTCCAGGAAATCCACCCAATTTTGTGTGCCTAATTTGTGACTTCCCCTGAACTTTTGCCTGTACTTCTCTGGGGTCAGTCCAAACTTTTTGATCAGCGCCACTTTCATGGTGGGGTAGTGGGTCTGCTCATCCTGCTCTAGGGCCAATAGTGTATCCCGTCCAGTAGGAGGCATGTATTTGTATAAACCACCCCCCCCCAGTGTTTTTCCTGGATCCCATGGGCTCTTAAGGAGACCTCATAGGCAGCCAGCCACTTGGCGATGTCATCCCCTGGGCTGTAGCTGGCTACTATATCTTTAGGTAGGTAGGGTCTGGATTCCCTGGTCAGTTCTTTTGTTTCGCTGCCACCATTGGGAGAGTTGGAGGGTCCTATCTGTAGGGCCTTGAAGTCTAGCACCCTAAGTTTCAATTCGTGAGCCATCCTCTGTTCCTCCCTCTCCTTTTCCAACCTGGCTAACTCCCACTTAAGCTGTCTTTTTTCCCTCCTGTCCACTAGTTCAGCTTCGGTTAAGCTTCTTCCGGAGACACTGCTGCCCCCCCTTGAGAAGGTCTTAGGTCCTGGGAGTAGGTTTTCCATCTCAGGATGGAACAATCCCTCTACCCCTATGACTGTGTCCCGGTCCGTCCCCTCTTCCTCCTCCTCCTTCCCTTCTCCATGTGCTGCCACCCAAGCCCTCAAACTGGTCTGGAGTTCCCCCTTCTTGGCACCACGCTTAAAAAACACTCCCATCTTCTGGCAAAAGTCTCTAAGCTGGGCTACAGAATAGGTTTCCAGTTCCTCCAGAGCAAATTCCATTTTGCTGATGAGAGATATCGGGACAATCACTTGGGAAGAATTGGTTCAAAGGGGCAATTCGAAACTACCTCCACCCACCACCAGGAGTAAATTTAGAAAAAGCAAAAGAAGTAATTGGGAAGTCCGCCAGGAGAAAACTCCAGGTGTAGGCCTGTGGAGTACACTTAGTTACTGCAGAGTAGACGCAAACACAGTTCTGATCCCACCGCTAGACACCAATTATGTTGGACCTGGGGGTCTCCAAGTCACATAGGGTAGCTTGGCACTAAGTGGGAAGGCCTAACTCAAAGGAACATGTGTAAAGTTTGCGTCACACCCTTCAGTAACATAACGTCCCTCCACTAGAAAAATAAGGACACTACACCAATTTTAGAAAAATACGGGCTGTGTTATAAAAGTTCTCGTGCAATATTCACAATTCAGAATATCAATTTCACTCTTTCCATATCCATAAGATTCCAAAATTTACATTCTTAAAATTGCCTTATACAGTAGAAAGCTAGTCAGTACTCAGATTTAAGTTATTACTTTTTCCTGCCATAAGCTTCACAGTACAATTAGTTGTGCATTTTTCATTGACATTTGAGAAGGTTTTAGCAGACAGTACTTTACCCAGATAAATCAGGATCATCAATTTGCTCGTTAACACAATAACATAGCAGGTCTTTCCCCACTAGCATACAAGGAGGCTTATCTAGACGGCTGTATGATTTAATGAGCAAGACAAGTTATTCCAAGATCTTGTCCGGTCGTTCATGCACCCCACTGAGCTATTCCTCCTGAAACTGCCCTGCTTAACCTCTTCTCCTTAGCTCCACCGCCTCTCCTAAAGTGGCCACACTTTTATGGTCTGTAAGAATGCTTCCCACAGAAGTCACCCTAGCTGGACTGTCACGATATTACTGGTTCAGCCCTCAGAGGGATTCTTTTACTGCCAATACATTCACCCTCGCCTTTCCCTCGGGACTGACGGCGGTTGAAGGGTCTGTCACGGCAGCTCCGGCGGCCTCCGCCCACTCTCCCCGCTTACTTGAGAGTTCTCTGGCTGTCTCAGAGTCCTGTCCCCAGCACTCGTCCAGCGGCTGTCTTCGCTACGGGCTGGGGAACTGGCGTTCTTCCCACTGCGGTTTGAGGAAACGGGGGGTGGGGGGGGGTCAGGAAACCCGGCGTTCCTCCCCGCTCTTGACTGATCTTCGGGATTTTCCTTCACTGGCTCCTTCCGTCGCAGGCCCCGCCTTCTCCTCCGCCTACCTCAGTGTCGGACGGCCTCCTCTGGGGTCACGGCTGACTTCTTCCTCCTTAGCGACGCCTCGGCCCTGCCTCCTGTCATGACGTCACGCCGCTCACGGCGTTACCTTGGTTCCGGCAACACAGCTGGCTGACTCCGCCTGAGCCGATTCTTCCGTCTCCTCGGCTGCTTGAACGGGCCTCTCCTGCCTCCGATGCTCATCCACAGGGCTCACTCAGCTTTCTCCTCAGCCACTTCGGATGGAGCACCCCCAAAACGGCACACTTCAGCACAGTCGGGGGCCACAGCAGACACCTGGGAACCTTCCACAACGTGAGTGAGCCCGCGATCTCAGGGATTCTTGCGCTTCGCTCCCCAAAGTAAACTCAGGTTGTCTTTAGGTGTGCTGGGCATCCGCAGTTAGTCTGAAATAACTCCGTGTAGAAGGGCTAGGTCAAATAGCAGGGGGAAATCGTCATACAAGAAGGCAGCCGATCCAAGGAACGATCTCCCTTTACTTAATGCGCCTCTCTCCTGACAACTTTGCCTCACTCCTCCTGTGACCAGGTTCCACACACCCTCTGGTCATTACTCACCAACAGCCTAAAATGGCCGCCCTGGTGCTGGCCTTTTATAGGCTGGCTCTGGCTACCAGAACCCTCCAGAAGGTTCTGGTACCTTCTTAGTGTAATCCTATGGTCCCTTCTCCTGAAATGTCAGTTATGGCAGTTGCTGACCACCATTTTGCGTGACCCATACTTTCTAGTCAGAAAAGGCACTTAGGCCTCAGGAAAAAGGACTATGAGGGCAAAGAGCATCCAACCCCTAGGTCAATAGCGCAAAACAAAATCCAGTAGACATAAAAATTAAAGGTTTTGAGGGCTAAAAAAAGGGGACAAAAATAAATAAATAATTAGGAGGGACTACCCAAAAGCAGACAGGTCTAACATACAGTTTTAGAACTCTGGGGCATATTATCAAGGGATTTATCTTCGCTTTTTTGGCTTTAAAAGCCACGAAAGCGGAGATAAAATTTTCTCCCTATTACCTAGCTGTCGCTAACACCAGTTAGCGACAGCTAGTAGGAGATAGCGACCATCTTGGGCCCCGTTTTGCATGTCAGAGATATTTATCACTAATGACATGCAAAGTGGGTGTGCCAAGATGTTAGCGACTGGAAACAGTCGCTAACATCGCTATCTCCTATTACCAACTTTTGGAGATATTCGCGCTAAGCGGCGATAAAATTATTGCCGCTAAGCCAACATAGCGATAATTATCGCTAGTTGTTGGTAATATGCCCCAAAGTGCGTTCGTTTTTAAGACAAAGGTATGTCCACCTCTCCCCTGCTTCCAGTCCTACAGATTTATTTCTGCGGCTCAGCGTTTGCGGTCAGTCCTGCATGGATTAGGTCTGTAAATTTCCCCAGAAGTGCTGCTATTTGACTTTCTGTAGACGAAAAACACAAGTCCGAGATTTCGCTGCATCGCTTGAGGCCCTGAACACTGCAGATTGGGATGACCAAGCGATGCCTCTCACTGGCTAGCTTTGGGCAGCAACACAGCAAATGATACCAGGATTCCTGATGGTAGTCACAAAGTCTGCATGCTACTAATTTGTCCATGCTGCTTAAGTTATGTTGTCTGCCTACCTATCTATATATTTTTATATAGCACAATCATGTTACCCTACAACCAAGGCCAATGGAATAGTGCTGTTCGGCGGTAGCGATGTTCGCATTATTATAGATTTCCCGCTTTTTCCACATAATCCATCATCTGTCGCAAAATCTACAGATTTTAATCACTCCCAAAAATCTTGTTTCCAACTCAAAGGGTTGCCACGTATTGGAAAGCCCTTTGCAAAGCTGGACTGATCACCTTTCTGTTGCTTACATTTTATATTTCTAGCTGACATTTGACCTGTGCCTGCGCTCTGTGCGCTTCAGGATTCGAGCTGCTGCTTGTTTTTAAAGCTTACCTCGTTTTTCATTTTCTTTCCGTTTTCTGTTATTATTCCCTGCTTTTAACTGCGCCTGGCCCTCACTTGCATTTTAACTTCTGGGAAACACACCGCTGTTGGGCGGGTCCGCTTCCCTGCGTAGCTCCTCGCAGTAGTGCCATCTTGGAAGTAGATGGTGCCGCTTTTCTGCGCGTACAGGTATGCTTGACGCTTTAGTTGTCAGTCGGACGCTAGGCGGGTACATAAGTGAGTCATGCTGACGCGCAGCGGTCACGCGCAGCGGGGACGCCAGACTGACGCCGGAGTTACGCCAGAGTTCAGCCCGTCTGCGCCCGTCCGCGCTGAGGACGCGTTGCAGGACGGGCTGGACCCTGAGACTCCCGTCTTGTTCGCTCCGTCTTCCAAGGTCGATCTGTTTCGTGTCTTGCTGTCTCTTAGACCCCCTGTGAATCTTTGCCATCATCGGCTCCTCCCGGAGGTTCTACATCAGGCGCGGTCATGCCCCTCATGTAAAACATCTATTGACTTTTCTACACAGGCTACTAGGAGTCCTGCTCTCCCTCTCCCTGGTCGACCAATCGGTCAACCCAAACAGGGCTTTCTGATTAATGCACGGTCTCTGATCAAACATGGGATAGATTTTCATGACTTTGTTAGCATGAGGCAGCCGGACTGGGTCTTTGTCACCGAGACATGGGCCTCGGACTCCTCTGGCCACGACCTTCTTCTGGCTATACCGGAAGTATACGCGTTTCAGAGGTTGGATAGAGTGCGTTGTAGAGGTGGTGGATTGGCTATCCTTTTTAAGTCCACACTCTCTTGCACTGTAAAATCTTTATCGGTTTCCACCGATCCATTTGAGGCCCTATATTTTAGTATTGTGTGTGCCCCGTCGAGTTCCTTCACTGGAATCCTCGTATACAGACCTCCAGGCTCCAGAACCAATTTCTGCTCCGAGCTTTTTAGAATTCTGGAACCCTACTTTGGTAGTTCTCACTTTACTATTCTCGGTGACATGAATTTTCATCTAGAGGATAGGGCTTCGAAAGACACATCCTCCCTGGTTAATTCCCTGGAGGCATGTGACTTTGTCCAAAGGGTTCTTCATCCGACTCACAAGGCCGGTCATACCCTCGATGGGATATTTTCTAATGATTCTAGACTAACTGTCGGCACGCCTGTGCCGATAATTTGGTCTGATCATTTAGCAGTTCCCCTGTCCTTAAACATTCCCTGTCTTGAAGGTAATCTGGGTACCAACAAGAAATGTTTCAAAAGAAACTTCAGGAATCTTACAAATGAGGCTCTCCCCCCTTTTATTCAAAATACTAATATCACATCTCAGCGGATGGTGGATGAGGTGGCACAAGAACTCATCGACTCTATTACTGAAGCCGTAGATGAGCTAGCCCCCCCTCTCTTAAATTTGTAGCGCGACAGAAGCCAACAGCTCCTTGGTTTACTGAGGCACTGAGGCTTCTCAGACAAAAATGCAGAAAAAAGGAACGGGGATGGCGCAAATCCTGGGACCCTAAAGATAGAGAAGCCTACAAGGTCATGTTACGAGAATATAAGAGCAGAGTGATTAAGGAAAAACAGGATCACTTTACCAACCTGACCTGTGCTCTCACGTCATCTAAAGAGCTCTTTAAGATCGTGGACTCTCTATGCTCTCTCCAGGCACCTGATCCCGTGGTTGCATCACAGGAGCTATGTAACAACATCTCAGATTTCTTCTATAATAAAATAGATGATATCTATCTAGCTCTACAATCACAGAGGGTTTCTCTGAGTGAGGAGGACTCCTCTCGAGTCAAACTTCTGGAATCTTGGGATGCGGATACTCCTCAGGTCCTTAACCATTTCCCTGCGCTCTCCCTGGAGGGACTCAATCTCCTCCTCGACAAAACGAAATCAGCTTCTCCGCTGGACCCGGTTCCTTTGAAAATACTAAAGGACCGTAGGGACATCATTCTTCCTCCGATGTTGGAAATAATGAATGGAGCCATGGAACATGGTATTTTCCCGGTGGCATGGAAGAGAGCTATTGTAAAGCCTCTTCTCAAAAAGCCCTCCCTGGATCCCGGCATATTGAAGAACTTCAGGCCAATATCCCTCTTGACGGCCCCTGCTAAGATGCTGGAGGCCCACTTGAATTATCATCTTTCCAATTTCCTTGATGCTTCAGGGTTTTTGGATGGGTCCCAGCATGGCTTTAGAAAGCTACATAGCACGGAATCTGCTTTGACCAAAGTCACGGATAAGATTCGCAGGAAAGTAGATCTGGGGCAAACCACCGTGCTTGTACTGCTGGATCTTACAGCTGCATTCGATACCCTGTCTCCCGATACTTTAACATCTAGGTTAAGGGAGGCAGGGGTAGCAGGACCGGCCCTCAGTCTCCTGAGCTCCTTTCTTCACCAACGAGAGCAGCGTGTAATGCTAGGAGAGTACCTCTCCCCTGTCAAGTCTCTGCAATGCGGGGTGCCACAAGGGCCGGCATTGAGTCCGACCCTGTTCAATGTCTACGTGGCCCCCCTTGCAAGACTAGTAAGATCTCAGGGGATGGAGGTAGTGTCGTATGCCGACGACACGCAGATTATGGTGTCCCTGACCCACTCTGTTAATGTCACCGCGTCAAGCTTTAGATCCTGCATGCAACTTGTTGCAGAGTGGATGATTCTCAACTCACTAAAGCTGAATGGTGACAAGACAGAGGTCCTGGTCTTTGGCAAAGACTAGGGCATGTGGTCGGGTGAGTGGTGGCCTTCATCTTTAGGCATCTGCCCCACTCCCACACAATCTGCTAGGAACCTAGGCGTCATCTTTGACACTCGGCTCTCCATGGAACTCCAGGTCAATAGGACGGTGGCCACCTGCTGGGGTGTCATTAGGACTTTGAAAAGAATTGTCCACTATCTTTCCCCTCAGGCACGGAAGCAGGTTGTGATCGCTCTTGTTGGCTCAAGGCTCGACTATTGTAATTCACTTTACGCCGGGGCCAACAAGGGCCTTCTGCAGCGCCTGCAGGTTGTACAAAATGCGGCGCCGCGTTTTGTTCTGGCCCTGCCTTGGCTGTCCTCTATGACCTTGGCTAGGAAGAATCTCCACTGGCTCCCTGTTCCTTCCAGAGACCTGTTCAAACTTCTCTGCCTCACATATAGTGCTCTGATGGCAGGCCCAGCTGATGCCCTTGGATCTCTGCTCACCAGGTATGTTCCGAGCAGATGTTTACGCTCGCTAGAGCTAAACCAACTGGTTGTTCCGCGAGCTAAGAAGGCTAGATGGGGGAGTAAGGCCTTTTCCATCCTGGCACCCCAGATCTGGAATACACTTCCCCTGGAGATCAAATTACTGCCTTCACTTGATCTCTTCAGGAAAGCATTGAAAACTTGGTTTTTCACTAAAGCATATCAGTAAGCTCCTGTTTCTGACTGCCGTCAGCTAGTTGTTTGCGTTAGGCGCCTTGACGCCCACTGGGCATAGTTGCACGTTACAAATGCCATTTCATTCATTCATTCATTCATATTTGGGTTTTAAACTTGTACTAATGAGGTGCAAGAAATGCCAATACACTGATACCAAGTTTACAAATGACGAAATAAGCAATATTCTTACAAAATGTTCCACTTTATGCTGCATAATTTGCCTTTTCTTGTCGCATAATTTACCCAACCCCGCATCATAATTTGGCCCTCCCCTGACGCATAATTTCAGTGGCCCTGTTTACAACCAATCTAGGCCATTTTTACATAATATTTGCTCTTTTGTATCCAGGATAGAGGGAGGGGGTATCTTACCCTGGAAGGGTTAGTACTAGAAGCATGGTAGACCCACAAATGTGAGCATATGTTGACCCAGAAGTGAACGCATACTGGAAGGCTGTGCACGAGAAGTTTAGTTGCGAAGGAAAGTATGAACACTTGAGAACAGAAGTGGATGCCCATCCTGTGGCCATAAATTCAATGGGTACAGCAGACAAATGTTCACCCATAACTAATGCATGCAACGGAATTTCCAAAGGTGCTGGAAGTAAACATCCATTGGTAATTAGCACTAGAACTCAAGTCAAGTCAAGAAGTCTTTATTCGATTAGTTCATCATAAAAGACATAAAATACAATATATACATATAAACAATTAATACAATTATTAAATCGTTTGACAAGCTAATCAGCTTCTTGTACATAGATACAGAAATTTGGATAATAACACACGGGAGACATTGCATCATCAGATTAAACTATACTGAATAGACACCTATTAATTATTGTTATTACACCTATTAATTATTGTTATTACACCTATTAATTATTGTTATTAAACTAGAACTCACTTTTATTGACATTTGCCCAGAAAGAATAAAGATGAAGGCTGCAGGTAGTGGTTGAGCACACTAAGGGAATTAGAAATGCTAGGGGTTACTCAACTGGTCAATGTAGAATTCATCTTCGAACAAAGGCCCTAAGCATTGTGGACCACCTGAAGGAAAACTTTGTATTGACAACTGACCTGTGACCAGCATTCTTCCAAAGCTTTTAGTTTCTTCTAAATTATTTGAACCTGCCAGGGTAAGCAGCTGTGGTACCACTTCTCTGTTTCATTCCAGCTGATCTACCCTCAGATGAAAGGAAGCACACGTCTTAGTATGGTGCCTCCCAATGTGTAGTGAGGACCTGTCTTTACATGCCAGCTGTGTCCTCTCCTCTCCATCTCTGTTTGGTAGGGTCAGGTAGCAGGTGTAGCCCGTCTCTACTCATTTTCTATGCCTCTTTCCTGCAGCGCCCACTGGAAATGTCTGGAGAAGTGTAATGCTCTTGCTGCCTGGTAACTGGGAGGCCTCTTTAATTCCCATACCTCTGTCGTATTTTCTTCTACGTCTGGCAATACCCGCTCTGCCATTACCGACTCCCTGCTCTTTATTATTATCTTTGAATTTGTCGCTGGAGACTTTCATCTTATCTTTCAGAACTATTCTGTTTCCATAGGACTTAAGGCATAGCAGAAGCTACTATGACTGGGTGCAGTGACAATGCAATGACCGCATACCTTATCAGTCATTGTATTGCCCAAGGAATCCAGCCCATAGATGAGGAAGGATACACTTCAAAAGCCCCAGGTAAGAGTAGGCTCCTTGACTCAGAAAGTCTAATTCCAAGTGCAAGTGACTGCTCTCCTCCCCTCATAGTATCCCTTCTAGTATCTACTTAATGGCGGCCATATCACAGCCAAACACTGGAAGCTAAACTGGCAAGATAAAGAAAAGTCCATTTGTGCCCGTCTGTGCCTGGACCACACCCAGCCCCATGAACCCAGGTCCCCCCACCCGCTTTTGCCCTGCTGTAACCCTCTGTGCCTTCAGCCCCTGCTGTCGACCCACAAACTGCTACCTCGCAGCACCACATAACAATGAGAGAGTGTCCTCCTGCACTCCCTGCAAGTTTTCATATACTTACCACATCCAGCACTCACCACACCCATCCTGACAGAACCCAACACCCCTCTCTCTCACACTCACACAGTCCTACAACCACACCCACAACACTCTGCACTCACATGCATGCTCCTCAACATACGCTTATCCACCAAGCACACCACAGATATCTAGGACCTGTTGTGCGACAAAGCACCAGACCTACTTTTCTTCAGGGCAAACTGACTAAACTGCATCTGCACCTGACATCACCACAGTCACCCCCCAGATACAGGATTGGCAGGAAAGACAGACTTCACTATCCCATGGGCAGCAGTTATATCATCTACATGAACGCCATCAGCTGCACCACCTCCACGGACATGTCATCCTTCAACATGAAACACCTGTCATTCAAGCTCTACTTCACCGCTAACTTCACTTTAAGCAGCACTTTCATCTATGGACAACCAGTGCCAAGCACAAACTTCACTGACACCTTCATGGTCTTCATGGCACCACCCGCCCTCGCACCTAGTAATTCATCTGCTGCCGCTGCAGGTAAGAGCGCTGGGATGGTGGGGCCAGGTGAGGGGGGATTTGAAGAGACAACCTCGAGGGAACATTAATTATTTATTTAATTTTCCTTCGTGGTCATCTCTCGAAATCCCCCCTCACCTGAACTTCCACATGGAAGACCACTTCAATCTCAACTCAAAAGCATGAATTGAAGACCTTGGATGCTTGGCCTCAGCAAGCAATTACAGGGACCTAAGAATGTCACCAGACACCTCCTGAACCCTATTTTCACAAATTCACAAATTCAACAACATCTGAGTTGACAAACCTACACCAGTCTCCTGAACAGATCATGCCCATGTCAAGTTCAGCATCCCCATCTCAGTCCAACACACATGCACCACCCCCAGACCAGTCTGCCAAAACTGGAACAGCTTCACTGACAAGGGCTGGAACACCGCTCCCCACATCCACCCACCCTTAAAAAGCAACAGCCACCCCAAAGCCATCAAGCAGTTCAACAATTGGATCACCTCCTGTGCCAACTCACTGTCATCCCTTAAACACAGCAATATAGCAAAATCTAAATCTCATGCCAGTTGGTACACAGAGGAAATCAGGCTGATACAACGCTTCTGCAAACAATTGGAGTGCAAATGGAAAAGGAGCCAGGACAATGTAGACAGGAGTATGTTCATATCCACCCTTCCACCAAATGAGCCGGACCACCAAATGCACGGTTTTGGTGGACCAAATCAATGCCTGGACAAATCTTCACCATTGTGAAGGAGTTCACCTCATCAGTGGGTGTCACCAACTCATTAGCCCCCTCCCAGGACCTCTCAACAATCTCTCTCAATTTTTCAACTACAAAATCCATTGCCATTTACAGCAACTTCAATCCACACCCAGACCTGACAGACCTTGCCAATACCAGTCACACGGCAAGTCATCCAAAGAAACTGCCACCAACATGAAATCCTTGTACTCAGGGGCCTCAAAATTTCAAAGCCCCCACCAAGCCTACTCAGGAGGACTGCAACCCATCAGTGCCATGGTCACACCCATTCTGAATGCCTCCACCTCTTCTGCAATATTCCCAGATGCTTGGAAACACACAACTGTCCTCCCATTGCTGAAGAAACCTTCTGTGTACGATTCAGCTCGTGCCAACTACCGAATGATCTCGCTGCTACAATTCCCGGCCAAGGTCTTCGAGAAAATCGTCAACAGACACCTCACCAAGATACTTCAATGACAACCAACTCCTCAACACCTCAAGGTTTCATGTCCGAACCTTTGCCTGGAAATCTCCCTCATAGCTGCCACGGATTACATCCGCATGACTCTGGTATGATGAGACACAGTGGCCCTCATCTTCCTGGACATCTCCACAGTGTTTGACACAGTCTCCCACTCCGTCGTCATCCAATGCCTACGCAATGACAGAATCCAAGGACATGCTCTCCACTAGATCGGCTCATTTTGACTGGAAGTACCCAGTCAATCAACCTGGCACCGTACCCTTCAGAAGCCCATGACTTAATCTGCGGAGTCCTGCAAGGATCCTTCCTGAGCCCAACCCTCTTTATCACATACATGATCCCTTTAGCCAGAGTCCTCCGCTCTCAGGACAGCAACATCCTCTCCTAACTCATTCCCTCCTTCACAGACAAGATGCCCAGTACCTGGATCATGTTCAATGCCTTCATGCTGAAATCACCCAATGGATGAAGAACAGCTGTTTGAAGCTGAACGCCAACAAGACCAAAATCATGATCTTCGGGAACAGCACTTCACAGTGAAATTACACCTGGTGGCCAACAGAGCTAGGACCGACACTCACTTCCACCACCTACGCCAAAAAACTCAGGAACATAATCAACAGCAAACTCAACATTACCCCCAAAATCAACACCATCACTGCCTCATTGTTCCATATCCTGAAGATGCTGAGAGAGATTTTCAAATGGCTCACAATCAGCACCCAGAAAATCATCATATACCCACCTGTCATGAACAAGTTGTACAGCGGGTAGGCGGTGTTGAGGGAGAGGTGACCGTCGTGATGCTCCCACTACAGCTGCTGCCCTGCTTGCATCCCGCGCCAGTGTCTCTCTCTCCTCCATCTTCCATCGACCCGGAAGTGCTGCTGTCTAAGTGGTGCATGCAAAAACAACAATTGATGGACAGAATGCAGAACAATGTCATACATTCACCTCAGTACAGAGATCTGGGCCTCAATCCATCGTTTTTTTGCTCACCACACCAACCCAGTTCAGACATGGCCATATGCAAATCAGCCATGACCCTGTGCCTCATGGAACAGTCCAGGCCGAACTGCCAAGCCATGTCTTCCCGAAACCGGAATCAAGCATCCTAGGACCGGTTTCTGGCTATCAGCCGTCATCAGCCAGGATAGCTTGACTCCAGTAGTGTGGAGAGCACGGGACTCACATCTGTGCATGCACGTCCCACTCGGGGGGACAAATGCAAAAACAACAATTGATGGACAGAATGCAGAACAATGTCATACAGAGATCTGGGCCTAAATCCATAGTTTTTTTGCTCACCACACCAACCCAGTTCAGACAGGTCAATATGCAAATCAGCCTTGACCCCTCCCTCATGGGAACAGTCCAGCCCGAACTTCCCTAAACCGGAATCAAGCATCATAGGACCGGTGTAAGTGGTGCATGACATCACTCCTGGGCTGCTAGCCTGCTATACCATTGCATGGCTGAGAACAGCAGCATGGACAGACAGACGTTAGAGTCACTCGGGAGAGCCATGCGCCCAGGGGCTGTCTGTCTGTTACAAGTCTGTCAGACGTTTGACTGGAGAAAATGAGCGTCTGTGTCTGACAGTGCAGGTGGGCAGGAGCATGTCGCTCATCTTTTGTGTTTACTTTACGGCTTACGCTGGGTGGCCATTGGGCCAAGCAATACTCTGCCTGCGGAACTCCTTGGAATTCCACCGAGTTTTTGGGTGATTCTGCGGAATTCCATGATGTGAATCTCTGCAAACTCCGCCCAGGCCTGATCATCGCCTAGCCTGTAACACAAAGCACTATGAATATGCAAATTGAACGGTTTCGCTCGGCGCCGGCTCGTGCTGATCAAGAGTGCAGAATTAGGCTCCAGAATGGGTTCCATGGCGCGGGATTGAGCCAGAAGAGTGTCGGAGCGGACCCAAGATGGCGCAGAGGTCGGAGTAGAGTGAAGCTACTGAAAAAAGCAGAGCGCCTGCTGTTATCTGGCACTGTGAGTTTGTGGTCCCAATAACGCTGCATACCCCATAACTCAGCGACTCCGCAGGGAGGTCCCGATGCGTTCTACCAACCCCATGCGGTTAGCAGCACCGAACAAGTGGGGGACACGCAGCATGCAAATCTGTGGCGCCGAGATGCAATGCTCCTGAGACACTGGGAATGCTTTGAAGCTAGAGGTAATCAGAGACACTGAATGCGGGAAAGCGGCGATCGACGGTGAGGGGGCTCACCAGTCTGGTTAGTCTCCCTTTTCATTTAAGTGCGCAGTAAGCAGTGGGCCCGGAGGGAACCTGTGCGGAGAAGCCCTGCCTGATCCTAAGATGGCACCCACCTAATCCTAAGATGGCGCCCGCCTAATGGAGACCTCCCAAGAAAAGCCCCGGCTGGGGCTGAGGCGGGCGGATTCTGCGAGGTGCTGGCACTGACTGGGGGCCTTTGCCTACTGTGCGATGTGGAGTGTGGTGACCGTGTTGGAGCTGCTGGGAAGGTGAAGAGGGACAGAGCAGTACTTGTGGCCCGCTGGACGTGGTGCCGGGGGATTGCTCGATGGGCTTCTATGTGACGTGGAGCAGCTGACTGAGCCTGTGGGCGCTGAAGACTGCCTCCCCCACGTCGGTAATGACTGGGTGTACGGCCTGGTGGGGAGACGTCATCAACGCTGTTCCTAGGACGTGAACGTGGTGGTGAAGATGGTGCACATAATAGACTACACAGGATGTGCTTGGTTGTGGGGGAGGTTGGAGCTGTTCTTTGGCTTGCATTTCCTGTTGATCTGGGGGCCGCCATTTTGTGCCGAGGTTGTTGTGACTCTTTCTCTGGGCCCACCATCTTGTTGGCCTTGACCGATTCCTGGATCACTGCTTGCTGCCGGTCCATGCCTCTGGTCGCCTGCCTGTACATTGCTCCTGGATGGCTACCTCTGGGATGTTCGCTCCCCACCAGACATTAATGCACACTAATGAGGCTCCCTTATTTTCACCTCCACCTTAAGGTCCCTCAAATTACCGAGATAACCCAATGAGGTGATTGAATTTGGCACGAGACTTAGCACCTGGGCTTGGGTCAGCTTACTCTAATCTTTTTGGGCTCCCTTGAGGCACCTGTCCTCCCCTGCCGGTCTGCCAGAACTGATCTGATTCCCATCCCCCTGTTCCTACTCCCCTCACCATTGTCATCCATCCTCCATTGGGGACTTGTCCTTATCTGTTTGTCTATGCAACTATAACTAAATGTAACTATGCAAAACTGTTATTCTTGTTATCCCTGACCTCGGAGACCTGAGCAACATGGCTGATGTCCGGTGGAGCTGCTAGACAGCAATAGAGGAGATTGGCCCTGGTTTTCCCCCTCGGCCGTCACCTACCCAGCCGGACATTGGGCACAGTTCTCTTTGTCTCCCCGCTGTGTCTCCCTCTGACGATCTACTTTAAAATAGTTTTTTTGCCTGTGTTTTTACTATGCTCTTGTAACAGATGTAATTTGTATCTTGTAACTCAATGTTCCTCATGTAAAGCGCTCTGATAGCTCCGGGTCTAGCCAGCGATATATAAAACTCTTCAAATAAAAAAAGAAACTTCATTATTTTGTCAGTTTTACACATCCTAATACTATCTGCACAAAGGGTTCTCCTCATAAGTACTGGTTTAGCACCCAAACACATCAATAAGCAACAGAAAGGTGACTAGTCAAACTGTACAATGGTCCTTCGAGTGTGTGGCATCTAGTATTGTTGCATTTTTAGTACTTTTTATCCGTTTGAGCTAGAAACACACTTTTTCGTTATAATCTGCAGATTATACAGAGGATGGTGAATTATGCAGCAAATCCATATTTATGTGGGAAATTCTGCAGCCACAGAATTGCATATTTCCAGTGGTTCAGAGTATAAGGTAGGCTGCTCAAAATATTTAATTTTTAAGATAAAACAGGTGCTCTCAAAGAATATCTTTCGGTAATAGGTAATACACTGTACTTAGTGTAGACATTTTTATAAGCTCGCTAAGAGAAAGCTTTCCAAAACTTAACACCCCTAGACCACCTCTCAAAAAGAATACATCTTTGTTACCATGAAGCTTCTAGTGGCTCCATGAATGAACACATGTATTCGGTTCCAAGAAGCCTTTACATTCGTAATTAACCAATTGCACACAATTTCCTTTCTGTCAGATAGCAAGTACCCTGATAAGAAAGTCTGCTCCTTCTTTAGTTCTCTGTCCATGGATAATATCAAAGAGATGGCCCAGAGGAAAGGGTTCAATGTGGGGCAAATTACAAATGGACAGACACAGTAACCTCAGGGAGCTCCCCAGAGGAAGGTGGAGATTCCTTTTAAAAGGCCATCACTGGCATCAGTGCGGTAGGTGGAAATTATGGCTATGTTACTTGCAAAAAGATGGATCTCGCAGCAGACACCCGCAGCGGGCGTGCCTCTGGTGCGCCTATGGCAAGCCCATCTGCGCCCGTCCGTCACCCGATCGTGACCAGCGCCAGGAATCCTGGTTCTGTAAGACCTTACCGCTACGATGCCACTACCCTCCACGCACTCGATCGTGGAAGACACGCCGCCTGCGAAAGATCCTCGCCGAACACCACCCATGTACAGTTCTCGTGCAAATCCTGCTGCAGATCCTTCACCATCAACCAAACCCCCACAACCGCTGAAGGCCCGCCTGATGCACACACCGCTGAAACCCTGACATGCTTCGTCCTCAATGTGCACTCCCTGCACCAACATGCCGTAGAGATCTGGGATCTGATGAAACACCCTTTCGCCCGACATCGCCTTCTTCATAGAAACCTGGACCAATGCCACCTTTGGCACTGACATCGCCACTGCCATCCCGACGGCTACAAGATCCAGAGAAAGGACTGCCCCCACCACCCAGGAGGAGGATTCACTATTGCACACAAGACCAACCTCCAACTCTCCACATCCAGCACGAGTGACCCCCACTCCAACACTGAACACCTACATTTCCAGATCCAGACCAGCCCCACGACCACGGTAAGAGGCACCCTAATCTACAGACTGCCGGGACCTTGCACCCGGGCCGCAACTACCATCGCCGAGCTTGCCGCACCCCACCCAATCACCTCCACTGACTACATTCTACTCGGAGACCTGAACTTCCACCTCGACAACTGCAGCAACCTGAACTCCACCACTCTCATTGACAACCTCTCAAACCTCGGAGTGAAGCAAATGGTCAACACGCCCACTCACAGAGCTGGACACACCCTCGACCCAATCTTCGCTGGAGGGATGAACGTCCGCTTCAGCAACACCACCCAGCCCCCCTGGACAGACCACCACTGCGTCCTCTTCACCCTCAACACCACCACCGCACCCAAGCCCGCTCTACGCTCGCCACGAAGGAACTGGAGCAAGGTCACAGTGGAACACCTCAACACCTCCCTCCTCCAAGACCCCCCCACCGCCATGACAGACACCAACTCCACAGCAATGGAATTGCACCGCTGGGTCTCCCGCTCCGCTGACAAACTCGCACCCCTCTACCACCCCGCCAAACAATGCCCCTTGAAGGTTGCCTGGTTCACCACGGAACTGCAAGAAGCCAGACGCTCCTGCAGATGGCTAGAGAAAACCTGGCGAAACAAGAAAACCAACGAAGCATGGTACAACCACAGGAGCACCCTTAAGTAATACCACCAGCGCATAAGAGACACCAAACGGACCTTCATAAGAGACAAAGGGCTAGATGTAGGTAATTCCCAAATACCGATTTCTTAATACCGATTTTTACCGAATCGGTATTAAGAAATCGGTATTTGCGATGTAGGTAAATATTCGATAAAAAATTACGATTCAGTAAAAATCGGTAATAGTTAGAGATTTCATAGAAATCGGTAAAAAAAACTGAAACCCATTACCGAATCGGTATTACCGAATCTGTAATACTGATTCGGTAAATACCGATTCGGTAATTTAAAAAATCTGTATTTGCCGAATCAGCCAATCCTGAGCAAGCACATGACCTCCCAACCAGGAAGTGGGCACACCCATGCAGGTGCACTGAATCTTTAGCTGTTGGAGAGACAGGGAGCAGGAGTAACAGCAGAGGAGCTGCACAGCCAACACCCTGCTCACACAGAGGAACTGCACCATGGCCATATCTGAGAAAGGGAAGGATGCTGCTGGGAGGAAAAGAAAGCACACGTTTAGTGAAAGTGAGTTGGCGGTCCTCATTGAGGAAGTAGTGAAAGACCATGACCAGCTCTTTGGGAAGAGATCACTAAACATCCCTGAGTCCCAGAAAAGGAGCATTTGGATGGTATTCCAGGAGAAGATAAATGCAATTGGGGTGACACATCGCACAACTGAGGATTTAAAAAAGCGATGGTACGACCTGAGGGCACGTGCCAAGGAGAGGATGGCTGAGCGACAAAAAAAAGAGGGGAAGACAGGTGGGGGAAGCTCCACAGCGCCTGCTCCTACTGCCCTAGGCTAACTGGTCGAATCCATCCCCCAGCCAGAGAGCGTCAGTGGCATCGAGATGTGGATATCTCTGCTACACCATCCAAGAGACAAGGTAAGTTGCATGCACAGCATGCTGTCCCCCCTCCCTAACCCCAATCCCCTTGCAACAATCCCACTCCAGACCATGTTTTATGTAAGATAAGCAATGCATCATGGGAAATTTAGTCCCTATCAATGGGTAGCAAATCAGCCACTCCCCAATAAGCATAGGCAAGTCACACTCATCAATAGATGAGATAGCAGAGGACAGCCAGCTAGAATGTCAGTTGTGAAATGTATTTGCACACAGTTGCTGCAAGAAAAGTGAGTAATAGTATATTCTGTATCCACAGGCGGAATTGTGTCACAGGCTGCAGAGGGGGAAACTGCTGATGCCCCCAGGGAGGAAAACAGAAATGAGGAGGAAGTCCTGTCACCTCCAGAAATTGCACCAACAACCCCACCACCACCACCACCACCACCACGGTCAAAGAGATACACAGTGGCTCCTCTCCAGGAGATAGATGCCACAGAGGAGGACAGGCAGGAAGCCCAACAAACAACACCGGGCGAAGACACACAGCCATCTGGGGCACAGTCCCCCGTGGTGGAAAGCATCACAGGTGCCCGTAGACGGCGACAGAGGTCACAGAGTCCTGATGCTGAAGGATCAAGTGTCTTCTCAGGACTGGAGGGCCAAATGCTGAAAGTCCAATGCCTGCAGGGGAAGACAATGGGGGCCATTCAGAGACAGATGGTGGCAAACAACAGGAAGGTGGACAACATGAAGGAGGCCATATACTGCCTCAGCAATACTGTGGCCGAGGGACTGAAGGAGGTATCGGAGGCAGTGAGGCAGTTAAGTGGCAGAATGGAAGGGGAGCGCACTGCAAGGAGTAGTGAAAGACAGGTAATTGCAGGCTTCACCAAGTCCGTGAACAGGCTGTGCAATGCGACCCACGTGCTGAGAAGGAGATCTGTGGCAATGCAACTTGAGATGGCAAAGTGCAGAAGTGAGGTTACCCAGGGCCTGGTCACAGTCACCACTGCCGTAGAGGTGATGCAGACAAACCAGATTGCTGCCACTGGTACAGGGGATGTGGAGGAAAGTGAGGAGGCAAGCAGTTGTAGCACTGAAACCCCCCTTGCCAGAGCGCAGGAGGTGCAATGTGAGGCATTGGACTGCTGCAAGACACAGTGCTGCTGAGGACAGTGTGCATGCAGAACGCAGCACTGGTGTGCAGGGGCGCAGGAGATAGGCACAACCCTCTGCTCACAATCTGTTGTGGGTGATGTAACCCCTTTTAGACACATAGCTCGAGTTATGGTGTGCTGGACAATTGCCTGTTGTAAGGTATATTAAACACCCTGACACAAATGCATTACCTGGCTTAGTCTCATTACTTACTCAGAAATAATTTTGTGTGATCTCTGACCGTCTCTGTCTCCCACCTGCTGCAGCTGCGACGCCTGCTGCTCTGTGCTGTGGCTGTGTACCTTCCTCATCATCATCATTATCCTCTTCAGAATCACACATTTCTACAGGTGTACCCTTCTTAGTGGCAAGGTTATGCAGCATGGCACATACAGCTATGATTTTGCAACACACCAGGGGCTGGTACTGCCGTGCACCTCCACTTTTGTGCAGGCAGCGGAACCGGCTTTTGAGGAGTCCAAATGTTTGCACAACCACACTGCGTGACGATCTATGTGCAACATTGTATCTTCTTTCACTTGAGGTGGATGGGTGCAGGTACGGAATCAGGATGAAAGGGCGCACCGAATAGGCACTGTCACCTGTGTGTGAGAAGTAAGTAAGTAATTCCCAGTCTACAATCGCTGCAATAGGTGCATACCTCAGGGGGTGTCACATGTACTTACCTAGCAGATAGCCTTCTCCAAATTCCCCTGCAAGGAGACGGGTATAGATCCCACTGTTCTTGAATATGTATGAATCATGGGTGCTCCCTGGAAAATGTGCAACTATGTCGGTGAAAATGTTAGCCGCATCGCATATGACCTGTACATTGATCGAATGTGTGGACTTGCGATTGCGGTAGATGTACTCAGTCGCAGCAGGGGGGCATATTGGTCTATGTGTACAGTCAATGCAACCAATGATGTGTGGGAACTGGGCCTTCAGCAGTTCTGCCTGTGTGCAGGGGAATTTGATGTAGTGTGCCATCCTTTGCAACATAGCATCCAGGAATTTCCTGAAGAAACGAGACAGGCAACTTTGTGAGACTTCACCTGCCACAGCTATTACCCCTTGGTAACTGCCAGATGCCAGGAGGTGCAGGCAACAGAGTACCTGTACATGAGTGGGTATTGCGTGCGCCCTTTGTGTCTGGTGCTCGAGGAGTGGGTGCAGGTCCCGCATGAGGTCCAGGATGGTATTTGGGTGTAGCCTGTACCTGTCATGGATTTCAGCCTCAGTCATTTGGAGCAGTGTTACACGCAGTCTGTACACACGCTCCTCCCGTCTCCAGATCCTCAGTCCTGCTGCTCACAAACATAGACGCCTTGCTATCACGTAGAGGGCCGCCATTCTGTTCACACTGTTGCATTTTGGGGGTGTTTTTATGCAGTGCACCCGATTACCACCTGCTTTCAGTCAGTGCTAATTACCGATTCTTAGCAAATTCGGTATTACTGATTTTTGGGACATTGCATTACCGATTTCTTACCGATTCCTTATTTACCGATTCGGTATGTTTGACTGCCAATCGGTAAATAACGAATCGGTAACTGGTTTCCCTTATTTTTTACCGATTCCTTATTACATATGCCGATCGGTAATCCCTACATCGCACAAAGCTAAATACCGGTCGGTAATGCTGAAATGTACTAAATTTCGGCATTACCGACCGGTATTTAGCCACCTACGTCTAGCCCAAAGTCCAGACCAATGCAACAAACACCAAGGAACTGTTCAACGTCATACAGCAGTTTGCAAAAACTCCCAGCGAAGCCACGGACATCACACCCTCCCAGGAACTCTGCGACAAGCTCAGCTCCTACTTCCATCTGAAGATAAAGGCCCTCTATGACAACTTCAGTGAATAGACATTGGACACCACCCCCCCAACGCCGCCGATAAGCCAACCATCATGACCAGCAATCCTGCCACCGTCTAACACATTTCCGTGACCATGAAGAAAACCCACTCAGGAGCCCCAACAGATCCCTACCCATATTCCACAGGGCCACCACCACCATCGCACCTGAACTAGAATGGACCATCAACACTTCATGTCCGGCATCTTCCCAGATGACTGGAAACGGGGCGAGGTCAAACCCCTCCTCAAGAACCCAACATCCGACCCAACATCCGACCCAACAGACCTGAAAAACTACCGGCCCATCTCTCTCCTCCCCTTCGTGGCCAAAGTCACAGAGAGACTCATCAACACCCCCTGACCGCCTTCATCGAAGAGAACTCTATCCTAGATGCCTCCCAGTCTGGGTTCCGCAGCAACTACAGCACCAGGATCAACCTCCTCACTGCCACTGACAACATCCGCATGCTACTCTACCAGGGACACACTGATGCCCTCATCCTTCTAGATCTCTCCGCAGCCTTCGACACCGTTTCACTTTGCACGCTCGCAAACAGAATTCAAGACGCCGGGATACAAGGATACTCCCTCGACCGGATCCAATCCTTTCTCTCTGGTAGAACCCAGGGGATCAGACTCTATCCCTTCCTCTCCAAATCCACCGATATCAACTGAAGAGTACCCCAAGGATCATCGCTCAGCCCAACGCTCTTCAACATCTACATGGCTCCCCTCGCCGCTATCGTCAGACAGCATGGGCTCAGCATTGTATGCTACGCCGACGACACCCAGCTCATCCTCTCACTCACGAAGAATCCCGAAGACACCACCCTGTGGTTCCAGGAAGGAATGAAGAACGTGGCAGCCTGGATGACAGACAGCTGTTTGAAGCTCAACTCAGAGAAGACCGAGGTCCTGATCCTCGGACCCTGCACCTCCGCCTGGGACAACACCTGGTGACCCTCCACCCTCGGGAATCCTCCCACCCCTATAGACCACGCACGAAACCTCGGGATCATCCTCGACTGCTCCCTCTCCATGAATCGCCATATCAACGCTGTTGCTTGCTCTTGCTTCAACTGCCTGCGCATTCTCCGCAAAACATTCAAATGGATCCCCCCAACTGCAGAAGGACCATCACCCACACGCTTATAACCAGCAGACTGGACTACGGCAACGCCCTATACGCCGGAATCAGCAGAACTCTTCTACACAGGCCGCAAACCATCCAGAACGCACTAGCCAGACTCGTCCTCGGGACACCGCGTCACGAACACATGACCCAACACCTACGAGACCTCCACTGGCTCCCCGCCAAGAAGAGGGTCACATTAAAACTCCTCACCCACGCCTACAAATCCCTCAACAACATCGGACCCAAATTCTCAACAAGAGAGTATCCTTCCATGTACCCAAAAGGAACCTCTGCTCCGCTGACCTCTCCCTGGCAGAGACCCCCCGCATCTGCAGAAACTGAACTGGCAGGAGAGCCTTCTCCTACATCACAGCCAAGACCTGGAACAAGCTCCCGGTGAACATCAGACGCTCCCTGACCCTGCACCAGTTCAGGAAGGACCTCAAGACCTGGCTCTTCAACTGACTTGGAGCTGCCCCCCTCCTCACCCTCTAGCACCTTGAGACCCTCACAGGTGAGTAGCGTGCTTCACAAGCCCCTGATTGATTGATTGATTGATGGAAACCCTATTCTGATGTTGGCATTACGGCCCAGGTGATACTTGCAGTGCAGGGGAGAGGTCCAAAGCAACAGGGGGCAAGATGTGCATTCCACCCACCTTTTTTATGCAAGGAAGCAGACAGGCTGCTTTGGGGACTCAGGTCTAGGAGTGATGGCCAGTGGAATGGGTAAAGGAGTAGGTATCATTGTAGCAGCAGATGCAGTGTCACGGGAGTCCATAGGTGTGAGGCACCTTCTGAACCCCAATTAGTATGGTTTGAATATTCTTCCTTGCTTATGTTAACATCCAGTGCACCACTGCTGTGACAGTGTTGCTTTGGGTCTTGGACCAACAGCCCAAAAGAGGGGAAAATTGAAGCAGGAGAAACATCTTAGCTTAGGCCTCAGAGAGATGGCAGAGTGGAGAATCGGGCAAGAGGGAGGCCAATGTCTTCAACAAAGTGCGGAGGAGACTGCCTTCTTTGTCAGGCAGTTGCTCTCATTACTGAAGCAGGTGCAATGGCACTGGGGCCGCCAAGAGTTTGAGAGGTCCACAACATAGCAAATATGACTGCCTTAATTTATAAAAGAGGATTGGATGCTCATATTTCTTGTTAGCATTAGGGCTGAGGGAATCCTTGCTGCAAAATGGTGGGCAACATGTGAAAGATCACTTAATTCTTAAAGAGACAGAAAATCTGTTTCAAGATTGGAGTGATGGCCAGGCATGCTAGGGAAGGGTTGAAAGAGGCAGAGGTCAGAATTTGCTACTCTGGGCTGGGGCTATAATTAGTGAAACAGGTGCAGTTGCATAGGGTTCCGGGAGTGTGAGGGGATCACAACACCCACATTCCGGGAAGTAGTGTTTTTGCTTGTTATATTTGCTCTTTTATAAGTCTCACATTTACTGTAGATTGTGAGCTACAGAAGAAGTACCCATGAAATGATAAACCCACTTGTTGCATTCATCCCTGACCCTGCCACTCTCCCAAGTACTGCCATAAAGTTTAGGAGGGTACTCACAAAAAAAAAGTTTGAAGACCTCTGGTGTAGATGGTTATTTTCTCAGACCGAGCTGGAAATAGCCACCCTGGGATCAATACCACTGGATGTAGTAAAATATCCTGAACATAAATGGAAGCAACATTAAAGTACTTACAGGCAGAGAAAAAGGAAATTTGTGGATTGTTGTTTATCCGTCAGACCCATTAGCCTCCCTTGTAATCATAACAAATTCAGTCAAAGATAAATAGAAGGTTATGAAATGCAAATAAATTCACAGAAAGTTCCAAGCACCACTGTTAGCTGGTGACCATCCATCAAAAATTATAAAGGCATAGTGAACTCTTATTGTACTTCATACTTATTCAATAAAGTGACAGATCTTCTACCTTAATCGTAGGTGTTACTGGTTGGATGCGGCAGCGGCTCGCAGTGCAAAAAAGGAAAAATAAATGATAACACAATGTTATTATCATTTTATTTTTTCCTGCTGAGGCAGTTTTGCTTGGTGGGGTATGGCTAGGCTGCACAAAGAGCACGGGGAGGAGTTGTTGGGGCATTTTCTAAGTGTGCATGACTGTTTGGCCGGTCAAAAGTCATCCGCACTTAGCATGTTCTCCACCCGGCTGGATTGCACAGCCTGGGTGCAGAATATGCACAGGCTCATAGTCCCTGTCTGAGGACCAAACCACAGCGCTCAAACCAATCATGACACTGTTGTCATGGTGACAGGAGCATTGTGATTGGCTTAGGGCAGCTTGTGTTATTCCCGCTTTAGTTCCAGGATTCCCCAGGATGAGGAGGAGGAACGACGGAGGAGAGACGCAGCCGTTAAGAGTTGTTTGTTTTATTTTTCTTCACAATTAGCTTATTACAAATTTTAAGTGTAATTTCCAATTGGGAAAAGATGGATATTTTCAGTTTGGTGTATCGTGACACACAATTTAAAATCACAACTTATGGTATTGTAAAGTTTTTAAGTTGCAAATCTAAAAATGCCCGAAAGTTGGCATTTTACCACTTTAATCATTCTGTGTCTCTGCCTGTCTCTAAATACACATCTGGGGTGGGTGACAACTAGGCTTTATGCATGCAGAAAGCTACACATAAAGAGAGCTTAGGTGTGCCTGATGGGCCATCCACATACCCACGGGGGTAAACAGACAGAATATCGAGTTTTTTATTTTGACCTGCACTAATATTGAGTGCAGAATGACGGAATACAAAAATATCGACTGTCAGAATATCGTTGTAAAGAATATTGAGTCTAAGGTAAGTAATATCGTTTTTAACAATAGTGAAGGTATTAATATTGTTTAAAAAAAATTCAAAGTCATTAATATCGTTTGTAAAAGTATAGTTGTTAAAAATATTGTTTTTTAATTTGTTTTATGTATTTTAGTATGTATTTTAAATGTATGTGTTCCATTTTATTATAATTTAATAAATTATTTTAGTAATATTGTTTATTGATTAATATGTATGTATTTAATATTTATTATTGTTAATTATTGAAATTCATGTATTATTAATTAATTATTAGTTGCTTAGTTATTATTACTTAATTGGCAATTATGTCAATTGTGTAATTATTTAGGAGCGGGTTGTGGGTTGACAGGGAAGTATGGTGGGAAGTAATTTATTTTAATACATTTTTTATATTTTTATTATATAATTTAGTTTAGGTTATTTTATATTGTTGATTGTGTGAATTCATTATTTATAATTTTTTTATTTTGCTTTTTAATTGTTATTAATTAATTAATTAATTGTTAATTAATTATGTTAATTGTGTCATGATTTTCAACATTGGTGGTGTCATTTAGAGGGGATTATGGTGGGAGGTAAATTATTTATGATTCATTAATTATTTGTTAATTAATGCTGCTAATGAATTAATTAAACATAAATATGCTAATTGTGTAATAATTATGATGTCTGAGTTGTGGGGTTTATAGTTGTAAATTCTGGGAAGACATTTAAAAAAAACAAATTTATGAACTAATGTTAATTGTTATTGATGTATTAATGTAAAATTAGTAATGGAAATTGAGTAAAAAAAATGTAAGTCTGTGTTTTGGTGTTTATTGGGGTAGAGGGCGGAAAGTAATATAGTTTAAATAAATTATACATTAGTCAATCATTAATATTTATTTATTGATTGATAAATATTTTTGGTAATGGTTTTATTTTTATTTTATTAGGGGATTTAGGTTCAATAGCTGTAATGTTTGGTTTTATCCCCTCTGCTATCCAACACTTTCACTACTTTTGCACTCATTGGAGTGTGAATAGTTATTTATTCCCATCCGCTATCCAATACTTTCCCTACTGTTGCACTTGCTGGAGTGGGAATAGTAATTGTTACCCCTCCACTATCAAACACTTTCTGCTACTGTTGCACTTGCTGGAGTGGGAATAGTAATTTTGATCCCTCCTCTATCAAACACTTTCCCTACTGTTGCACTCCCTGGATTGTGAAAGGGAATCTTATTCTCTACGCTATCCAACACTTTCCCTACTGTTGCACTTGCTGGATTGGGAATAGCAAATTATTCCCCTCCGCTATCCAACACTTTCCCTACTGTTGCACTCCCTGGAGTGGGAATAGTAATTTTTACTGCTATGCTATCCAACACTTTCCCTACTGTAACACTTAATTTAGTGTAAAATGTAGTTTTAAAAACTGATAAATATTGTAATAATTGAATTTATAATATTTGTTATTTTGAATGTTACAGGTGTATGTGTATATATATATGTGTGTGTTTATCATTTTTATTATATTCCTAACATTTTATAATTTATTAAAATAATTATTTATTAATTATTATTAAGTATATATATATTACATTTTATATATGTGTGTTTAATTTATTTATACATTACATTGCTTACTTATAATTGTTAAAATTTTATAATAATTCTAAATATTTTTTTAAGTTATGATTATTATTTAATTTATTTTACATTATTTTGTATACATTAAAAAAAATATATATCTTTTTCTTTGATATTTTTAACAACTATATTTTTCCCTCGAAATTATATTACTTGCCATTATGTAGATAGGATGTTGATATTTTTGACATCGATATTTATGTCCCGATATTTTGGGAACACGATATTTTGACCTTTGATATTTTGTCAGCGATCTACTGAGGGGCATTAACAACCTGATAGGTATCGTGGGCAGAATAGGAGGAAAGGAGCTGACACTTGCAGCTGAATGGGCTCTGCCTATCCCCACACAAAGAGATGCATATCCCTCTGTAGAGAGTCTGGAGCCAGTGCAGGAAGGGAAGGGACTTTGTGCACTTCAAAAGCCTCTCTTTGGAGTCTTCCCCACTTCAAAGGCACCACTGGGTATAAGTTCCGACCCCCTGACACCACCAACTTTATAACTTCGGGCCTGAAGACATTCTGCCAGAAAAACGACTGCTGTGCTGCTGAAGGGACTGTCATTCTGCTGGAATCTGCTGTAATTTGCTAAACTTCTGCTCTGCTGTCCCTGCCCTGCTGCCTGGTGTACTCCTTGCCAAGGTGTGAGAAGGACTGGACCTTCATATCTACATCTTCAGAACCCAAGTGACTCCAAGAGCTTTCTGGCTTGCCTCCTGTTTTGAAGCCTCATGGATATCAAAGACTTCCGTTAACTTTTATGCAACTTTTGGACTCTACTACACTGAGGTTACTACCCCCTTATACCATCAAAGGTTTAAGACAACAGTGGCCTCACTGAGAGATAGGAGTGTCTCACTGCGCAATGGAATTGTTGAGAAAGGAGCTTCCCCCATCGAGAACTCTTCCGAGGGGGTTTTACCTATCAACCAATTTGACAGTGCTGTACCCTTCTTTAAATCATTCATGTGATAGTGATCAACTACACAATGGATACAGGTTCCAGTGGAATGATTGGAAGGGATATATACATATATAGATGATTCTCTACCTTGTCTCTGGATTTTACAAACTCCTTTGAGGCTCACCAGGAGTTTTTGTTCATGAAATATTATGGGGTCTATTGCGATGGCAGGTGTACAAAGTCCGCCCGCCACCGTATCGGCAAAAAGGACTACCCGCCATATGTGCGGCGGTCCCGTGATGCAGATTAGGATGCGCCTGCCACACTGGCGGGCGCATCCCGCATTTTTTACATTGCGGTGGGCGGTGCTTTCAGCAGCACCCGCCGCAATGTAAAAAAGGCATGTTGTGCATTTGCATACACAACGTGGCAGACACAGAGCGGTGCCTGCCACGTTGTGCATGTAAAACCATAGGTACTCCCTATGTGCACCTCCCACCCCTCCAACACACGCCGCCATGGAAAGGCACATCTCCGTCTGCATAATAATTTACCCTGGGCGCAGTTTGTGAAGTAGCTCTACGCGTAGCTACGCGAAGTGCACTTCGCACTACGTGAGCAATGCGTAGCACTACACGAACTGCGTAGTACCCTGTTTGCACTGTGCAAGATGCCGTTGTCAATGATTGCACAGTGCGGACAAGCATCCGGCACTGTGAAATAATTGAAAACAGCATCTTGCTCAGTGCGAGCTGTAGTTTTTTGCCGTTCGAGTAGGTTTTTACTCGAGCATCAGCTTTCTCAATGCGGACTGGTAGTTTCTCATCGCAAGCGGTCGCAAGCATACGTGACCACTCGCAATGAGAAACCTGACCTCCCCGCGTTGAGAATCTCACCGGGAGGTTTATTTTCCACGCTCGCGATCGGCAACTTGATGTTGCTGATCGCGAATGAGGAAAAAGTCTCGCCGGGATGTCATTTTGCTTGCTCGCGGTCGACAACTTGACGTCGAGGACCGCGAGCAAGCAAAAAAAGAAAAAAGCATCTTGCACAGTGCGAGCTGTAGTTTTCTGCCGCTCTAGTAGATTTTTACTCTAGCAGCAGCTTTTTCAACGTGGACTGGTAGTTTCTCATCACAAGCGGTCGCAAGCATATGCGAGCACTCGCAATGAGAAACCTGACCTCCCCGCGTTGAGGATCTCAAAGGGAGGTTTCTTTTCCACGCTCGCGATCGGCAACTTGATGTTGCTGATTGCGAACGAGGAAAAATTCTCGCCGGGATGTCATTTTGCTTGCTCACGGTCACCAACTTGATGTTGAGGACCACGAGCAAGCAAAAAATGACCGCTGCACTACGCTACGCTACGCTACGCGTGTTTGCACTGTGCTACGTGCAGTTCACGTAGTGCAAAGTAGCGCAAAGTTTGCAAACTATGCAAGTGTAGCGTAGTGCTTTGCCCAGGGTTAATAATAATATGCATGGTGGTGTCTTGCAGACACCGCCACCATATTCAGCCCATTTTCCCCCTGGTCGACTCGTCGATGGACGGAAAACCGCCAGACGGTCTTTCCGTCCGCCGGGGACCCCCGCCAACGTAATATGTCAGAAGGGAAATGGGAGGTGGGCGGTGGGAAATGGCGGTCGGATCGCCACCGCCATACGGGTGGTGGCAATCCGCCTGATATACTAATAGACCCCTAAGTGTAGAGAACAAATTGTGGCTGGGAGATATCGTTTTTTCGTGAATAAGGTGGCTGTCAAATGTAAGTACCCACAGCATGGTGTTGAGGCTTTACAAGATTCGATACACTAGATCTTTGGGACATTTGTTAGTCGAAGAGAATTAAATACAAGGAATATTCCGACTCAAAACTAATGATTTGTTACAGGCTGGTGTCCTTTTAATGAAAGAAGGGGGTTTCCCAGTGGGTTTTAATGATGTGGGCAGGCAGTGGGGGGAAAAGAAACTATGAATAGAACACAAAAGAGCAACCCTGCCCCAAGATATTGTGGTCCCGGAGAGGATCCAATCAGTATTAAAGGGGTGATTTATCTAGGAGCCAGCACTGCACATAACAAGAGGCAAATCAATCCAGATATACTCAGAGAAGATATATTTTTTTTATATATATATTATTTATTATTTTTCTTTGGTTTTATGTATCAAAAGGTGCAAAAGTTGATTACATTGTTTGAATCCACATTGTATTTATAACATCAGAAACACATGATGGGGGGAAAGATAAAAAAGAAAGGAGTAATCCTAAACCTATAGCATAGCCTACCCAGTAACATACCACACTGCATTCATGCTCTCAAACTCATTCATTCCATTTCAATCAATCTAGTGTTCTTTCATTCAGCTTTCATTCACTCATATAGTCCTGGTGCTTGCAACATGAAGATGTTAAGTTTGTTGCATAGGTCAGAATATTATTCCAGGGGGCAGACGACGTATAGAGAAGTCCTGATGAATATGGGTCAGTATGCCGTTTTCCTGAAAACGCAAGCCGACACGCGTTTCGGTGGTTGGCCGGTGGGGCCACACCTTCGTCAGTGCTGGGGGTTGTTAACTCGGAGGGGGACAGGCATAAAATCTGAAAATAAAAACAGTGTCTTAGATCTTCATTCAAAATACAGATTCAAATCATACAAATATACATTTTCTGCTTATTTAAAATTTCGATAACATTATTAATATCCTCTTTGTTTTTTATGTTTTTAACCAAACATTATTTCATAGTTGGATTGCTGTATAGTTAACTTCTTGTGACTGTGCAGAACTAGACTACCTATTAACACTCCCTGGAGAAGACTTCCCGTTCGGTGAGGTCTGCTGAAGGCAACTAGATAACCTTGTCTTGGCGAACCATTGGGTACATTTCATAGCATGTCTCATATTCAAACTGATTAAACTTCCCTCATATATACACACATTCATTCTGGAGCCCATTGACTGAATTTCCAAAATTGGAACTAAAATACATTTAATTTTATCTATTGTTATGGCGGTCAAGGAGTTCAATTTTAGAGGCCCAGGATGACATCAATTTGCTAACCCTGTCCAATGTCTATGGTAGTTTAATCAATTTAGAAAACATTGTTTTCATACTTGCGTTGTACTTACATAATGTATGTCAGAACATAGGGATTACTGGCATGGTTGTGAGTAAAGAATTTCACACTTTACAAGGATGGACTACAAGAAAGAAGGAAACACAATATATCAAAAACATCACATGCTATCCTTCAACATTACAAGATGTAGCTAGCAAGAGGGAAATGATCATGCGATATATTACCTATATTGGAATCCTAGTATTTGGTGGACAGATAATTGTAGCCAGGTAATCCATGGACAGAGGGGGTGACACTTTCTGATTCCACTTACGCGGGATAATGCAATCCTGTAATCACAATGAAGTGCAATAATTAAATTACTGAATTGCTAATGTTGGTTAGGACATTACTTCTGCATTTAGAGCAAGGGGGCGCGAAGGGGTCTCCACTAAATTGGGTTCGACCCTTCGTTTTTGCCTTTGGATGGAATCTTAAGTATGGGCTCCATTATCTTATTCTGGGTGTGGTCGGAATCGAACTCTGGTCCCGTGGCCCTGTCCTGCAGAAAAATTATACCGCGCAGTTAACAGCTTACCTGGAGAGATTTCAGACTGCTCTCCGGAAATGATTTGTGGCTTTTAGGTTTCCAAAGGCCGTGTTCGTTATTGCCGGCAGGGATTCCTAACAGGTAAGGGGAAAGCTAGTTATAGTCATAATTTTACTAGCAGCGCCAGTTATCCTAGATGTTGAGGAGTTTAAACTGGGGTTCCGCTGCCCAGATCTGTGGAAACCACCCGCTGTGTAACTGGCTGCTTACCGGGCAAGGTTTCAGACTACTCTCCCGAAGCGATGTGCAGCAATTACGGTTCCATACGCCGTGATCCTTACTGTCGGCAGGGGTTCCTAACGTAAGACAGGGAAGCTAGTTATATACATGATTTTACTAGCCACGTGAGCTACCTCTAAGGGCTAAAGCTTAGATATATCGGGGTATACTCTTACCTTTAAGTTCTAGTAGTTCGTCCTTCAGTGGGATTCCGTCGGCTCAAACCGGCCGACCAACCGCAACGGGAGACAGGCACCTCACCTTGTCTGAGCCTGTTCACGTTTAAATAGGCAGTCAACCGCACGCCCACTGATAGGGATCAGCTGTACTTGGGCTGTAGACATAGATGACAGACCCATATTCTACAATCGACGGGTGGTGGCCATCTTAGAAAGATGAATCCTTGTTTCATGAACATAAATGAGTTATTTCAGTTCGCTATCTGGTGAAGTCATGTTTTAAAATAAATAGTCATATCAATGGTTGCATGACATTTCTTAAAAGGGCAACAAAATATGCCATAGTTTTATTTTCTCCTGTGGGAAGTTTGCGTAACATGGCAGTCCCAAAGGTTTTATGTGTAATTATTGGTACGAATGCCCAGGGTAGAAAAGATGGGCAAAAATCGGGACAGCCGGATGTCCAATCATATATGGGGTGTATGATAGGGTCTCATCAAAAACATGGAGAGCCAGCATTTTATGTTAGTCCACTCCGTGTCCACCAACGTTTTATTGGAGATGAGTCCAATATATGAGTTCTACCAATTGATAAGGTTTTTTCCCCCTGTTTATTTTTGGATTCACGGATCCTGTCACTCAAAGTCGTTTTACAAGAATGCCTGATGCCAAGGGCATTCTTCGTTCAGTCCTTTAGTTACAGCGTCCAAGAAAAAAATCCAAAAGACCTCTTGTTTTTTCCGGAGGCCCACAGGATCACTTCCTGGTCCGGCCTTTATTTTCTCCAGAATGAACCAGCGTAGTTCTAGTTCATTATGTTCTTTTTCAAGCCAATGTGCTACAATGGGGGCTGCGATTTTCTTGTTCCTGATGTTTGACTTGTGTTCACCTATTCGCACTCGACATTCTCTGCCTGTTTCCCCAACATAGGGGAGGTTGCAAGGACACAGTATCAGATATATGATGTTACTAGTACGGCAGTTGGTCATGGTGGCATTGCGCCGCACAGACACCGTGCGAGTGTTGGTACTGACATTTTCACCCACAATGGCTTGTGGGCAAACATGGCATGTCCCACATTTGTAGTTGCCATATATGGGTTCCAATCCAGTTATGGTAGTTTGGGTGTTTTCAGATATTTCCGGCAGCTTGCCTCTTACCAGTTGATTTTTCAGATTAGGGTTCTTTCTGAAGGCAAATATGGGTCTGCTCAAGTGGGTCCTGTCTTTCTCCATGTTCAGGATATGCCAACTCGAATTGATGGCTTGTCGAATTTTGTGATTCATTTCCGAGTGGCGAGTGATGCATATAAGTTGATTTGTCTTCTCAGTGTTTTTTGATGTAAACATCACCTCTCTATTTGTGTACCTTGCCCGTTTGAAAGAGTCTTTAATCAATCTAGCTGGATACCCTCGAAAGAGTAGTTTTTCCTTCAGGATGTCAGCTTGGGTCAGAAAGTCACGCATATCAGAACAGTTCCTTCTGATACGGAGGAACTGGCTATATGGGATACTATCCCTCTGGCTCCGCGGGTGAAAGCTAGCGTACTGGAGCAGGGTGTTCGTGCCGTAGGTTTAGTGTATAGAGATACCTTGATAGTGTTCTCGTGATGTTCGATCCAGATATCCAAAAACTCTATTTTAGATTTGCTGATATGGCTGGTAAATTTCAAATTGGCATCTGCCGCATTTAGCCATTCGATGAATTCATAGAGTTGTTCTTGTGCCCCCTTCCAGATGAAAAAGATATCGTCAAATAATCTTTTCCAATTCTTGACGTTCTCGTAGAAGGGGGCCATTTCATTAAAGATGTTAGTTCTCTCAAATTCTCCCATATACAGGCATGCTATACTGGGTGCACAGCTCGCTCCCATGCTAACTCCAGTAGCTTGTCTGTACATGGTTTGGTCGAATTCAAAGTAATTCTCAAAGAGCAAAATCTTGAGACATTGCAGAATAAATTTGCCATTGGTGATATCATTATTTCTGGATAATATGGTTTCGATGGTCTCATACGCACCCTTTTGGGGGATGTTAGAATACAAAGATTCCACATCTAGGGTGACCATTATCTCAGAGCTCTCAATGAATGGGGTACCTTCCACCTGTTGGATAAAAGGCCCCGTATCTCGGACATACGACTTAAGGTCCATGACCATCGGGTTTAGAAATCTATCGATATACTTTGACAATGGCTCGGTGGCAGAGCCAATTGTCGATACGATAGGTCGCATGGGTGGGTCAATACTGCTTTTATGCGTCTTAGGCACTCCATATATAACGGGCATTTTGGCTCCTTGAGCGCCTTGTTCTCTTGTCTGGGCAGATTCGCCTTTGGTATGGGTACATATTGTGTCATTTTGTTCACTTTTTTCATGACTGTCTTCTCGAAGATGCTTACCTCGGGCCCACCATCTCCAACGAGGGAGTGAATGAGGAGGGGGGTTTACATCCAGATTTGTTGTCCTCATTATTTGCGGGAGGGGCCTCCAGAAAGAATTTTTGGAGGCAAACCTTTCTAAAGAATAGTTGCAGATCCTTGTTCAGTTCAAACTTGTTAAAGTTTGCTGATGGTACGAATGATAGACCCCTCGTTAAGAGTTGGATGGCCATGGGGTCTACGGTCTCCCCAGACAGGTTGAACACAGGGAGCCCCCTTATGTTCGCCAGTACTGCTGATGACGGGTCTGCACATACATCTGTGGTTGCCCGCGATCCTGATGGTAGTTCCTCGTTTGAGGGGTCCTCGAGGGGGGACGGGTGTTGCCCCGGCGATTTCCTAAAAAACGATTCTGTTGATGATTACGATCGTAACTTCCATTTCTATTTCCCCGCCCCGATTGGGGTTATGTCCTTGATCGTAACTGGGGTCATACTCTTCGGGGGTATCCCCGTCGGAGTCAGTGGTCTCTGAGAAGGTGGTAATCTTTCTCTGGCCCCATCTGGGTACCTGCCCACGTGGTGTGATTTCCTCCTGGTTGGTGTAGAAATTTGTACCCAAATAGGGGTATGCCCTTTCTTGAGAAAACAACCAAATATCTTTACGCAGTTTTTCAGTCTTTCTTTTAAGTAAATATTCGGAAAAGGACTCTAATTCAAATTGGATCTTTTCCAGTTTCTTTTTGCCTTCATCTACTGCATCTCCTTCTTTCAGTTTGTCCTCCAATTCACGAATTTCTTTGTTAAGAATATCAATTACTGCACGGGCTGTTTCCACAATGAGCATCATCCAGTCCCTGGAGCAACGGTTGGAAATGAGGGCCCATCGCTCCAGGAACTGTCTGATCTCAATAAACATCCCTGGGATGTTACGGACTCTAAGTCCAATAGGGATGGTGCCAGCTCTTACGTAATCGAGCATGAATTTGGCGTGTAGTTCTGTTCTTTTCGATTTTTTTCGGAGGTTAAGTAGTTTGTTCCAATCTCCATTAAGCCCTTTAGGTATGGAGAAGCCTTGGTTTCCCTCAACGGGAAGCCCAAGCATTTTGGCAAAGTCCTCATCGGAAAAGCCGAAAGTTTTTATAGTGTCCATTTTAGAAGTGGGTTTGGTCAGGGTTTATTTAAATTCTGTATTTCTTTCTTTAGGAAATAAAAGAAGCCGCCTAAGGAAGTAAAATTAGATCAATAGCACTCCACAACACAACACGTTCTCAGCTCAGATTTACACTTATTACTCACACCGGTTATCTCACATCACACAAGCCCCCATGGTTCACCTAGACCAATACACCCAGAGCACCCCCACAGTGCAGGGCTGTGAGACAATTAATGAAAGAAGGGGGTTTCCCAGTGGGTTTTAATGATGTGGGCAGGCAGTGGGGGGAAAAGAAACTATGAATAGAACACAAAAGAGCAACCCTGCCCCAAGATATTGTGGTCCCGGAGAGCATCCAATCAGTATTAAAGGGGTGATTTATCTTGGAGCCAGCACTGCACATAACAAGAGGCAAATCAATCCAGATATACTCAGAGAAGATATATTTTTTTTATATATATATTATTTATTATTTTTCTTTGGTTTTATGTATCAAAAGGTGCAAAAGTTGATTACATTGTTTGAATCCACATTGGTAAGCATCTTCGAGAAGACAGTCATGAAAAAAGTGAACAAAATAACACAATATGTACCCATACCAAAGGCGAATCTGCCCAGACAAGAGAACAAGGCGCTCAAGGAGCTCCAACAAAATAAAAATATCACAATTAAACCTTGTGATAAAGGGGGCGGCATCGTCTTATTTGATACCTCAGATTACAAAAGGAGGATGGCTGAATTACTATCCTCCTCAGGTCATTACATACGGATTAAACGGAATCCTGAAAATGCCCTGAAAAGGCGTATATTGACCATGGTTCAAAGAGCAGTCAACCAGAATTATATCTGCGAGGCAGAAGCCGAATTTCTCACCCCCAGCAACACCAAAATGCCCATTATATATGGAGTGCCTAAGACGCATAAAAGCAGTATTGACCCACCCATGCGACCTATCGTATCGACAATTGGCTCTGCCACCGAGCCATTGTCAAAGTATATCGATAGATTTCTAAACCCGATGGTCATGGACCTTAAGTCGTATGTCCGAGATACGGGGCATTTTATCCAACAGGTGGAAGGTACCCCATTCATTGAGAGCTCTGAGATAATGGTCACCCTAGATGTGGAATCTTTGTATTCTAACATCCCCCAAAAGGGTGCGTATGAGACCATCGAAACCATATTATCCAGAAATAATGATATCACCAATGGTAAATTTATTCTGCAATGTCTCAAGATAGTGCTCTTTGAGAATTACTTTGAATTCGACCAAACCATGTACAGACAAGCTACTGGAGTTAGCATGGGAGCGAGCTGTGCACCCAGTATAGCATGCCTGTATATGGGAGAATTTGAGAGAACTAACATCTTTAATGAAATGGCCCCCTTCTACGAGAACGTCAAGAATTGGAAAAGATTCATTGACGATATCTTTTTCATCTGGAAGGGGGCACAAGAACAACTCTATGAATTCATCGAATGGCTAAATGCGGCAGATGCCAATTTGAAATTTACCAGCCATATCAGCAAATCTAAAATAGAGTTTTTGGATATCTGGATCGAACATCACGAGAACACTATCAAGGTATCTCTATACACTAAACCTACGGCACGGAACACCCTGCTCCAGTACGCTAGCTTTCACCCGCGGAGCCAGAGGGATAGTATCCCATATAGCCAGTTCCTCCGTATCAGAAGGAACTGTTCTGATATGCGTGACTTTCTGACCCAAGCTGACATCCTGAAGGAAATACTACTCTTTAGAGGGTATCCAGCTAGATTGATTAAAGACTCTTTCAAACGGGCAAGGTACACAAATAGAGAGGTGATGTTTACATCAAAAAACACTGAGAAGACAAATCAACTTATATGCATCACTCGCCACTCGGAAATGAATCACAAAATTCGACAAGCCATCAATTCGAGTGGGCATATCCTGAACTTGGAGAAAGACAGGACCCACTTGAGCAGACCCATATTTGCCTTCAGAAAGAACCCTAATCTGAAAAATCACCTGGTAAGAGGCAAGCTGCCGGAAATATCTGAAAACACCCAAACTACCATAACTGGATTGGAACCCATATATGGCAACCACAAATGTGGGACATGCCATGTTTGCCCACAAGCCATTGTGGGTGAAAATGTCAGTACCAACACTCGCACGGTGTCTGTGCGGCGCAATGCCACCATGACCAACTGCCGTACTAGTAACATCATATATCTGATACTGTGTCCTTGCAACCTCCCCTATGTTGGGGAAACAGGCAGAGAATGTCGAGTGCGAATAGGTGAACACAAGTCAAACATCAGGAACAAGAAAATCGCAGCCCCCATTGTAGCACATTGGCTTGAAAAAGAACATAATGAACTAGAACTACGCTGGTTCATTCCGGAGAAAATAAAGGCCGGACCAGGAAGTGATCCTGTGGGCCTCTGGAAAAAACGAAAGGTCTTTTGGATTTTTTTCTTGGACGCTGTAACTAAAGGACTGAACGAAGAATGCCCTTGGCATCAGGCATTCTTGTAAAACGACTTTGAGTGACAGGATCCGTGAATCCAAAAATAAACAGGGGGAAAAAACCTTATTAATTGGTAGAACTCATATATTGGACTCATCTCCAATAAAACGTTGGTGGACACGGAGTGGACTAACATAAAATGCTGGCTCTCCATGTTTTTGATGAGACCCTATAATACACCCTATATATGATTGGACATCCGGCTGTCCCGATTTTTTCCCATCTTTTCTACCCTGGGCATTCGTACCAATAATTACACATAAAACCTTTGGGACTGCCATGTTACGCAAACTTCCCACAGGAGAAAATAAAACTATGGCATATTTTGTTGCCCTTTTAAGAAATGTCATGCAACCATTGATATGACTATTTATTTTAAAACATGACTTCACCAGATAGCGAACTGAAATAACTCATTTATGTTCATGAAACAAGGATTCATCTTTCTAAGATGGCCACCACCCGTCGATTGTAGAATATGGGTCTGTCATCTATGTCTACAGCCCCAGTACAGCTGATCCCTATCAGTGGGCGTGCGGTTGACTGCCTATTTAAACATGAACAGGCTCAGACAAGGTGAGGTGCCTGTCTCCCGTTGCGGTTGGTCGGCCGGTTTGAGCCGACGGAATCCCACTGAAGGACGAACTACTAGAACTTAAAGGTAAGAGTATACCCCGATATATCTAAGCTTTAGCCCTTAGAGGTAGCTCACGTGGCTAGTAAAATCATGTATATAACTAGCTTCCCTGTCTTACGTTAGGAACCCCTGCCGACAGTAACGATCACGGCGTATGGAACCGTAATTGCTGCACATCGCTTCGGGAGAGTAGTCTGAAACCTTGCCCGGTAAGCAGCCAGTTACACAGCGGGTGGTTTCCACAGATCTGGGCAGCGGAACCCCAGTTTAAACTCCTCAACATCTAGGATAAATGGCGCTGCTAGTAAAATTATGACTATAACTAGCTTTCCCCTTACCTGTTAGGAATCCCTGCCGGCAGTAACGAACACGGCCTTTGGAAACCTAAAAGCCACAAATCATTTCCGGAGAGCAGTCTGAAATCTCTCCAGGTAAGCTGTTAACTGCACGGTATAATTTTTCTGCAGGACAGGGCCACGGGACCAGAGTTCGATTTCGACCACACCCAGAATAAGATAATGGAGCCCATACTTAAGATTCCATCCAAAGGCAAAAACGAAGGGTCGAACCGAATTTAGTGGAGACCCCTTCGCGCCCCCTTGCTCTAAATGCAGAAGTAATGTCCTAACCAACATTAGCAATTCAGTAATTTAATTATTGCACTTCATTCTGATTACAGGATTGCATTATCCCCCGTAAGTGGAATCAGAAAGTGTCACCCCCTCTGTCCATGGATTACCTGGCTACAATTATCTGTCCACCAGATACTAGGATTCCAATATAGGTAATATATCGCATGATCATTTCCCTCTTGCTAGCTACATCTTGTAATGTTGTAGGATAGCATGTGATGTTTTTGATATATTGTGTTTCCTTCTTTCTTGTAGTCCATCCTTGTAAAGTGTGAAATTCTTTACTCACAACCATGCCAGTAATCCCTATGTTCTGACATACATTATGTAAGTACAACGCAAGTATGAAAACAATGTTTTCTAAATAGATTAAACTACCATAGACATTGGACAGGGTTAGCAAATTGATGTCATCCAGGGCCTCTAAAATTGAACTCCTTGACCGCCATAACAATAGATAAAATTAAATGTATTTTAGTTCCAATTTTGGAAATTCAGTCAATGCGCTCCAGAATGAATGTGTGTATATATGAGGGAAGTTTAATCAGTTTGAATATGAGACATGCTATGAAATGTACCCAATGGTTCGCCAAGACAAGGTTATCTAGTTGCCTTCAGCAGACCTCACCGAACGGGAAGTCTTCTCCAGGGAGTGTTAATAGGTAGTCTAGTTCTTCACAGTCACAAGAAGTTAACTATACAGCAATCCAACTATGAAATAATGTTTGGTTAAAAACATAAAAAACAAAGAGGATATTAATAATGTTATCGAAATTTTAAATAAGCAGAAAATGTATATTTGTATGATTTGAATCTGTATTTTGAATGAAGATCTAAGACACTTTTTATTTTCAGATTTTATGCCTGTCCCCCTCCCAGTTAACAACCCCCAGCCCTGACGAAGGTGTGGCCCCACCGGCCAACCACCGAAACGCGCGTCGGCTTGCGTTTCCAGGAAAACGGCATACTGACCCATATTCATCAGGACTTCTCTATACGTCGTCTGCCCCCTGGAATAATATTCTGACCTATGCAACAAACTTAACATCTTCATGTTGCAAGCACCAGGACTATATGAGTGAATGAAAGCTGAATGAAAGAACACTAGATTGATTGAAATGGAATGAATGAGTTTGAGAGCATGAATGCAGTGTGGTATGTTACTGGGTAGGCTATGCTCTAGGTTTAGGATTACTCCTTTCTTTTTTATCTTTCCCCTCATCATGTGTTTCTGATGTTATAAATACAATGTGGATTCAAACAATGTAATCAACTTTTGCACCTTTTGATACATAAAACCAAAGAAAAATTATAAATAATATATATATAAAAAAAATATATCTTCTCTGAGTATATCTGGATTGATTTGCCTCTTGTTATGTGCAGTGCTGGCTCCTAGATAAATCACCCCTTTAATACTGATTGGATCCTCTCCGGGACCACAATATCTTGGGGCAGGGTTGCTCTTTTGTGTTCTATTCATGGTGTCCTTTTAATGACACAATAAAACTGTCTAATGTATTCTCCCGCTGAGTTGTCTGTCAAATGAGGGTTAATTTATTCTGAAATACTGTATTATTTGTCCAATATGATGTAGTTTTTTTATGCTTTTTTAAAATGTTATTCAACTAATTGTCATTTTTAGCATTGAATCAGTATGTACTGTCGTTTTTCAAATGAATATATATTAAATTGCTAAAAGGAATTTGGCCCACATTGAGTATACATTTCTACTCATTTAAATTAAAATTTATATTTTGGTGATATTGATTGACTATTGGTGTGTTCGAATGAAAGTGAAGTGATTGATCTTTCCAAAGGGGGTTTTAAATGTTTGACTTTCGGAATATGCCAACTTTGAGTTTTACTCTGCCAAGTGGTGCCAATCCACTGCTGGGCCCTTGGAAGTGGGTTTTCTGAGCCTTGGCAGGTAAATCCATGTCTCATCGTTGCTGAGCCGGTCAGAACCAGGGCATCTTCTTCAGCACCAACACATCGCCTGCAAAGACATCACATCACCGGCTGTGCAGGTCGATGATGACCGCCTACCTCACTAGAAAACTCTGCATCTTGGATTGCGTGGCTCAGAGCTGAAGCATCGCTTGCAGCCAGCCAGATTAACAACGACACATAGCCTCCTCTGCTCCATGCATCAAGGTGACACTACGTAGGTACTTTTTCAGCAGAACAAAGTTGGTCCCTGTACCCGACCCGAGCTCCATTACAGTCGACATAAACCTTTGGATTTACCCCAGTTAAGCGTGACCAGATGTCCGTGCTTGTTGCTTAATGCTTTTAGCACTATCATTCCATCTAATCTTTCAAAATTCCTAAATCCGATTCTATTGATTGGATTTTGTCCTTTTGGTGTTGTTTTGTTCATTAAATTAAGCTCCATTTTTCTAACTAGGTGTGGGTTCTTTTTATGTGGTGTTTTTACTGTTTTACTGTTCTAAGTGTTGAGCAAATACATTATACGTTGTCTTTTTTTAAGCTAAGCCTGACTGCTCTGTGCCAAGTTACCAGAGGGTGAGCACAGGTTAATTTAAGAGTGTGAATCTAACTTACCCTGACGTAGATTGTAGTACCTACTTGGAGAGGGTGCATACCTCTGCGAACTAGATAACCAATTTCTAACAATCAGCAATAATTGATGTGTTTATAAACTAAACCGCACTCTGCTGGGCTCCTGCCAGATCATAAATGACCACCTATTTCATATGAAGCAGAGCTAAGAATCCATAATTGGAGTTCCGGAACATAACCTCAAGACATTCTAGTCATTGTGGGGGCATTGAAAAAACAGGGCACGCCACCCAACCAGACATCGAAAAGATGATTGAAAAAACAATTACAAGAACATATTGTCACTGGCTGTCTCAGACACCAGTCTGTGATACAACCCAGCAGTGCCTAATTTGTAAAAAAAAAAAGAAGTGCAGGTGCTGACAATTTTGCCAAGGACGCCACCGCTCAAGTCTTCCTCCTGTGAGCCCCACTTTCAACACTCTCACTGCCTCAGTCTCTATCTTCTAACCTTGATCTGTTGTCTGTCCCCTAAGTAATTGCTCTAAGAGTCTATCCTCTCACCTCTCTAATTGTTTTTTATCACCTTTGTCACACCCTGTATTTCTGATTTGCCCTCTATTCATTTTAGCCCTGCCCTTTTTTCTCTTCACTTTTATCCATGCTCTGCTCTCTCTCCCCTCGATCTTGGCTCTTTACTATCACTCTCTAGCAGTGATTAGCTGTGTCTCCATTGTATCATTTGTCTGCTTTTTTTCCTCTGTCCTGTCCTCCACATCCTTTCAATCTCTCTTCTCTCTTCCTAATGCTCTCTTCTTCATGGCTGCTTTCTCTTTGTATCTGATTTGCTCTCCTCCTTTTCTTCTACTTTGCTCCGTTTTATCTCTCGCCTCCCTTGTTGTTTCTTCTCCTCTTTACTCTTGCTGTCTCTCATCTCTAACACTGCTGCTGCCTTTGACCCCTGTCGTCAGCCTGTACATGTCCCTGCTATCTTGAACTCCGCGTGTTCCTGTTGTCATTCCTAAAGAAGCGGAAGATGATGTGTTTTACTTTCTTACCTACACTGAGTGCAAAAACAAAATGTACACCAAATGAAAATGCTTTTTTGCATATATTAATCAGTTTGGTATGACTGGGTTTATTGCGAAACAGGCAGCTGCTTGAGCACAGCAGGTCATGTCACTGCTAGTGCTGCCTGTAATTAGTAGGTCCAGGGATGGCGACAGCATCAGCATCCACTGCTCAGCTTGCTGTGATCCTGCCTGCTACAGCACAGGCATTGTCCCCAGCAGTAATGCTGCCAACGCCGGTAAGTATGGATGTGGTGCCTACTGGACTCACTCATGCTTAGCAATTACCAATTACCATGCTGGGGTGCAGCGCACAGATTCTACTGGTGACGCCATGGCGCACAAAAGTTGTGTTGGGCCACAGCTGCATTGAGCACATTGAGAATAGCAGCAATGCAGGGCTACCGGATATGCTACTCTAGCTATGCAACAAGTGGAAAGACCACACTTACTTTAATTTTATTCTTCCTCAAGCGCCCTCACTCCCAAGTTCCAAATGCGCTCTTGCAGCTTTCTTTCCTCGGTCATGAGCCAGCCCCAGCTACAATTATTCAATGGGAGGTTTAGGCTCAGGCAGGGTGCAGCAGACTAGGGGAATAGAATGCAAGCCATAGTTTATCAATGACTTCTTGGATTTGTGATCAGTGTGATGACATCATCATTAACTTGGTGGCACATAATCATGCCTGCCTGGACAGGCGTATGCCGGCCTGCCTATGAACATTTACCAGCCAGTCACCATGCAATGTATGTTATTCTTTTTATTTTGAATTGAACAATTAGGGGCACATTAGGATGGCGTGCGGACTTTGCCCGCCCGCCATCCTGTCGTAACCCAGGACCACCTGCCATAAGGGCGGGGGTCCCGTATGTGCCATTAGGATGCGCCCGCCACAGTGGCGGGCACATCCTGCATCACTAACATTGTGGCGGGCGGTGCACTCAGCACCGCCGCCACAATGTTAGGGAGGCATGTTGTGCACTTCCATGCACAACATGGCAGGCACCGCGCGGTGCCTGCCATGTTGTGCATGGAACTGCAGGGGGGTATCAATGGTACCGTACCCCCCATGTGCACCCCCCCAGAGTCCCTGGGGGCCCACAAGGGGCCACCCAAGCAGACTCCGCATGCCTTTCCAGGCATCTGTTAAGGCACATGCTAATATGGCTGGCGGTGTCTATTAGACACCGCCACCATATTGAATCCTTTTCCGCCCGGTCGACATGCCGACCAGGCGGAAAAGCGGCAGACGGTCTTTCTATCCGCCGCGGACCCCCCAGCCATTCTAATATGGCGGGGGGTCATTTGTGCAGGGATGGCGGGCGGATCGCCCCTGCCGGGCTGACGGTGGCTACCACCGGCCCGGCGGGGCAATCCACCCGCCATCCCAATGGGGCCCTTAATATTGGGACCACCACCTGCAGGTTTAGAAATTGTAGCCCCGGCCCTGTGGAAGAAGTGCAGGTGCTGAGCACCTGAAAGCACCTGCTCAAATTAAGCACTGCAACCCAGTAAATTGCGTGTAAGTGCACCTCCGCCAGAAAGCTGACAGTGCCACGAGAAATTGGATAAAATGTGAACAACATATCAGTATAAAAGCACGCAAGACAGGATCCCATGCTGTGCATCAAATGTTGTGACAGGCTTAACAAACTGGCAGAATACCATCTCTCTGGCAGTCACTCATTTGTAAAACAACAAGTGCCAGGGCATAAATAGTTGCTCAGAAGCTGCCTAGGGCACTGGAGAAGGTCTTAGTGCCGAGTACCAAGGCTGTGCAGTCTTGATTCCACCTCATGTCTCTAATCCATCACCTGACACTATCTACCCCTCTGTCTCCTCCTGTACCTTCTTTCTCGTCCCTACCGTCTCCATTTGCCAATGTTTTTTCGTCTTTCACTTCCTACTTCTTTCCAACTTTTATGTTTTTCTCTCTTCTCCTGGGTCGAAGTGCGATGAGGAACAATATGTGCCAGTGGACCCCATCTGCACCCGCTCACTGGCTCAAATTAAGCACTGCTCTCTGGTATCCTGTCCTACAGACTGTATGGAACACGTGTGACTCAGTAAATCTAGATCAGTACATTGTGTCAACTGAACACAAAAGTATGAAGATGGATGAAGGTTCTCGAGGTGCACACCAGTAGCACTTTCCACAGCTGCCAGAGCCCCATGCTGCTGGATTACAACCAGGATTTAGGAAATACATTGCGAAACCTGAGACCCTGTGCACAGCTGCTGAGGTCTATGTGCTGTTACGAGCAATATTTGGCACAGTGTGACCAAAGGGATAAAATCATAATTAATCACTGTCAATATTTTCTTTTACGCTATCGAGTAGAAAACGAGAGTAATGCTTACACCAGAGATTCTCCGTCCAGATGAGCGACACGTGTACAGGGTTTATTGAGGTTATTAAGAAAATAGGACGCAACATTATAAGGTTTTTTTTTCTAGTGTATTTTCCTTAAATGTCTTTTGATATTCCTAATAGGCCCCGTCTTTAATGAACCTTACTTCAATGAATGTCACCGTGAAAATAAAAGGTACTTGGATTTAGATTTCTGCAACTATGGCAGAATTTTCTTTGTGAGTAAATCTGCTCATTAGGGCAGCTTGTGGACGTCCAGAGTGAGGGTAACTGCAAACTGTGATAAACACCTTCGAGCTCATCGGACCAGTGCTTAATTTGAGTTGGTGGTTGCCAGTGAACGCCACAGGCACTCATTTATGCCTGGCCAGAACTTATTTTTTTTGCAATAGATCTTTAGCGAATGCAAGCTAGGGAAATCAAACAAAGCGGAAAGATGGAGGAAGAGAAAGATGACTAAAACGTATTTAACGGAGAAAGCTGGCACCTGCAGGAGTAAGATAAAAATGCAGGGAATGTCTAGAACTATATTAAGAGGGATGAGATGGATTTAAAGCTACCAATCTTGATATCTGGCGCACCAATATTTAATTGCACTGGCCATGGGCTTCTTAGCAGAGCTTTGGGCACTGCCACTCCGATTTTTACTAGTTAAGCACTGCATAGGTCTTGGATTAAATACTATTTTTTACAAGCAATTTCATAAGGGGGAAGCATGGATGTCAGTCGATTTATCAGAATGCCAGGGGTAGTGGAAGTGACATCAAATGCCATGTTAGCCCCGCCTGATGTCACAGGAAGTGAAATCACACAAACTTTGAACTGGTGACATCACCTGCCCTTTAACCCACACCGATGATGTCAAAGGAAGTGGCATTGCAAGGCATTTGACCTGATAACATCACAGGAAGTGACATCATATGACCTTTGTACCTCATTAAATCAATGGAAGCGACATTGCATGACCTTTGGCTTTGTGCTATCACAGAAGGTGATACATCTAACTTTTGGTTACTTACATCCCACACAGAGGCTGGAAAATCTCTGCAGATATAAAACAAAGCACCCTGTAAACAGACATACTTCAAATCCCATAAAAAATGCAGCTACATACATTGTTTCAGCCAGTATCTTCAGATATACAATTAAGTTAATGTAGCATTGATTAAGAACCTGTCAAATAGTGTACAACAATGGAAAATACGCCAGTTAAGTTGAAATCAGCCATTATCAATATCAAATAACCTCTAAAAGGGTAAGGTTGATAGGCCTATAATGTTCAAAACAAGTACACCTTATCATTTGTTTTAGAAACTAAGAGTACCTTGTAATTAAATCTCGGTCTTGGAACGTAGACAACTTTGCAATTTAATGCAGGTCAAATTCTCCCAGCAATCTTCCTATCCATGACATGGTTTACATAATTCTAAACCTGTGGAGCCATTGAACATTTCCAGGTTTAGTATCATTAATTTCTTCTAGAGAAAACATGCACATCACTGGTAAAGTCCCTGCGTTGATCAATAATCAGTGGCAGCTGGCAACTCTGAGAGTGGTGAGGCGGGCAAATGGGTGGTGGGTGCGTGCATGTAAGTGCACGCGCTAAATAATAAAAAGCCATTTCTCCTGAACGCAGCAGAGGACACTTCGTCCTAGCTCTTGTCCTTTTCTCTTGTCGAGACTCCAGTGTGGACCCCAGTCAGCTCCCTTAACCACTCCTGGTGCTATTCTCCTGCTGTTAACCGGCATGAGAGAAGAGCCAGAAAGGGAGCAGCCTTTCTCACCGCCTCTGCTTGCTCTCAACCCAGCTGTGAAAAACAGCTGGGTTAAGAAGTTTAAAGTGCGCATGTCTGGCTGGCCATCACAAGACAGCCGGCCAAAGAGACATGCACACATTAAACTAGTGCACCGGAAGCCCACCACTCCCTGCTGCTGCCACTCAGCAGCCCCTGCCTCGTCCTGACACTCTGTTCGTAACGGGTTGATGAAAATTGAAATGGTAATAAATTAACTGTATTGCCATTTTATTTTTGATCTGTAGGGCACTTTAGGTAGCGGTGCAAGGCTCCTCCGATCTAATGAAGGAGCCGTCCCTGTCAATGATATGCTTGTTCTGCATTAGCATACCTTACCAGCAACAAACATCTTATTTAACAGACAAAATAACCAAAGGCATTACATGCGTGCTTTACAAATACAGATGTTACAGTCCGCATTTAAAAACAATTCCATTAATCACTTCTCCTAAATCAAACCTTACCACATTTTTAAAATCTATCACAGAAACACACAGATACATTGAATCATACATGTGTAAATCAATATATAGAAAATGTTACATTAGGGAAAAGAGACTACAAGGTGTAGAATTAACATGTCATCCATATGGTAGGCACGTTTTAAGAGTGCTTGGTCTGGAGAAGCACAAACTCAGGATTCAGAACATAACACAGTGGTTAGGAATGACTTTAATACTAATAATGTATTTTTTTTATCGAAACCAACTTTTCTTAGCAACATCAGGATAGAAAGACTGGGGAAAAAACATAACATTCTAACCTGTACCATGCAGCTTGCATGCAGCTCTTAGATGGCAGTTCGTAGGTCACTGTGCTAGATAACAAATGCAACTGCACAGTTACAACAGATACTCTGTGACAAAAGCAGTAACCCACTGAGCTAGCCACATAAAGTATTGTCCTTTGATATGCATGGCACATGATCTGTGCACCAGGCATATAAATCCTCTGTGCTACCTTAGATAAATGAAAACGGCCACTAGACAAAAATCTCACATCTCTCTCCTGCAGGAACATTAATAAATCACCAGACTTAACTTAACACTTTTATTGTTGCAGTGCTTTTGTATCAGCTTCACTGCTGCAAATCTGTTCCCCACTAACAAAATGCTTCCCCTACCTCCGGAAGAAATGCCCGCCTGCCACCCGATACTGCCATTCCAGCCTTGGTAGTGTCCAAACAGACAATATCTTGTTGGCAAGTCCACCAGCACTGACTGGCATGTACATGCTGTGGCTACACAGATGCAGTTTTCAACATAAAACAATGGCAATTCATGTGCTATTCACACTACCAAAACGATGGCTAGAAGGGTTGAATCTGAAATGTGTAATCTTTAATAATCATTTCTGAAATTTTGCAGGGCATTTGAAAATCTTGTGTCAACTCCAACAACAGATAATCTTATTTTACTTTACTTGTTACTTCAGTTAGAGGTTTGCCCAGGTGCCAACAACTTATGGGAGTCATAACGACTGCCATCAACACAAGGGGAGTCATAGAGTCGAGACTCTAGTCGAGTTGCTGTGACGACTCAGTCAGTCTCACTCTCATATGACCTCAGCTGCTTCGCGGCCCACATGAGGTCTGACCGCCTGAAGCAAGTCACTCACGGCCTGGTACCGAACTTGCATTGATTCTAGTCAGGCACCTTAAAGTCTTGACACCCTGCACCCAGGCAGCAGGCATGAGTCTGACTCGACTACAAGGGCACACTGCGTCAGTGTGGCTATTACTGCTATGCAGGGGCTGACAAACAATTTTTGCTAGGGCCTTCATCATTGCCAGTGCTTTCGCGCTACCAGATTGAAGGCCCTGGGAGCTGCCCAGCAGTCCCAAGCCTGGTAGTAAACATAGCGCATCCGGCACCACATCCTCAACTAGGGTAGGGTGCACTTATACACCCGTACTGCTAGCTGCAGCATGTGTAGTTAGACACTGTCCAATCAAGCCTAGCCATGCTCCGCACACTTCGTGCTTATTCGCTCAGCTTCCTGGCCCAGGCCCACAGCGGATACATACAATGCATTGAATCAAGCACTGCACCGGATGGCCCAGCCCGGGGTAACTATAGCAATGAGTGAGACAAATTCTTTCCTCCACCCAAGGCCAGCTTGCAGGCCATCATGATGTCTCTGCTGGCAGAGCTTCAGCACAGCAGTACAATTAAGCAGCTGATTGTATGGCACAGGAGCGCTTTCCATGGCTTATAAACAGGCAGGGATCACAAGCAAGGTGGATGGGGTCGCAGTTGCGACCCATGCCAATCTCTAATTCACGTTCATGGGGGAAAAGAGTTACTGCACAGGGAAAACATATTACCCATTTAGAGATTTTTTTTTTAAATGTGCAAATGCAGAGTATGTATCACTTTGCATGTCTGGAAATAAAGACTTGCTATATATCCTTACTCATTAATGTTTACACGTGTTTATACTTTGGAATCTTCAAGAGTCACAGCTTCCCAGGAGAACTCTTGCAGTTCCAGGAAAGTAAGATATTTTGAAAACCAAAAGTATAATACTACCAATTTTCATTTATGACTTTCCAACATAGACCTTTGTGAAATACACTAATAATGAGATAAAAGAAAAAACTTTTACCTCAACACAGCTCAGATTTTGTATGGTTAACCTCACATGGACTGTCAAATAGCATCTTTTCTCCATGCGAATGATATGACATTTAAAATAACGAAGAGTTTAATCTTTAAAATGGCTCAACATTAACTATATAGTGCTAACCAATCATTCCCGAGAGTGTGGTTCAGACAATGTTGATATTAAATCTCCTGGAAGAACAATATAATGTCATTAAACCTCTCTTCAATGCAATTTTGTGGGTTAAACAACCATTTGACTCTAATCAAATTAATAATTTCAAATTCCGAAAACAAGACTTGGAACATTAGTTTATCTTTCAAAAATGTTTATATTTATCAAAACAACATATATTTACAAAATAGAGTCAATTTATTTTAACCAAATTATGTACACACAGAAAAAAGATGGTTACACAAGCAAGCACACATGCATCAATCAAAGAAACTACAACAGAATCTCCTCTGACAAATGTATATAGGTAGAATTTCTGCATTCAGAAATAGTTGCCCAAATTTTAAAAAAGAGTGAACAGTCAATTTAAGATGAAAGACACATTGATGTATACTTTATTTTTCAACAGCAGATTTATGTCAATGATTCGGTGTGTTGACATGCATGAGCCCTTCTTCGGTAAATGCTGCATATCATGTGGATATAGCCTCCTCAAAAATTAGATTCAATCAGTCTATTAAAATTGTAAAATCAGCAGACGTCCACAGACACTGCGAAAGGATCCAGTGTTGTAAGACTTTGTGATACAAAGTATTACTCATTACCAATATACTTCTTGTGGAAATAAAATTGACAATTGTGCCCCATCATTTCCCTGTTTCTGCCTGACAGCCATTATTCTCAGACAAACACCCATTTTGTGTGTGTGACATGCTCTCAGCAATTTGTCTGAAAACTGTCCTTCACATCCCCATTGAATCTTGCACAACCCCCTGCTCCTTGTGGTCGAGCCAATTCCAAGAAGCCTGTCTGTGTGCCCTCCCCCAGTTGTGCCAGAGACTCAGCCACATCCTGTCCATTGTTGGTAACTCAGCCTGTCACACCAACTGCCCTGTGACCACCCCCAACTGAAAGAGGAAGCACGAGGTTAGGCCCTGAAACCACACCAACTAATAGAGGAAGCACAAGGTTGTACACTGTGAACACACACATTTCTGTGGTTCTGCCAATTCTGGGAACCAGCAGCAGATAGTTCCTGTTCTTAACTGTAAGACACCCTGCACCTGGCATCTTAGTTCATTGACCACCCCTTCCTGTGTTTCAGCCAATTCCCAGAACCAGCAGATAGTTCCTGTTTTAAGAAATAGTTACGCAAGCCAGAGAGCAGATGGTCTCTGTTTTACACAAGATAGTTCCTCTTTTTGACATGAAGCACGAGCACAAACCCCAAATGAGGAAGCCTCCCCCTTCCAACTGTCAGACTATTTCACATCGCAAGTCCCCTCACGAAGCCTAAGACACGCCCCCATTTCTTCACAATCTGCTCCTCTTGCTAATTTTTGTTCCTCTATCTGCCATGACCAGTTTGTTCCTCTATTTTGCCTCATGACCAAGACTGTATAAATGTCCTGCTGTTGAAAATAAAGACACCCACTTCAAGAGAGGGACTTGAGAGATTGCTCCTGTGCCCGCTTGGCGCTGGAAGCGCTCCCCTTAACTCGAGTTATTGGTCTCCTCCTCCTTCATTTGAGCACCACGGACTCCTCGCTTTGCATTGACAAGAAATTATGATTTATTAAGCATAGAAATTCAGAAATGAGGTAATAAGTAAATTTAATTTACCACATTAATTGGCGCCCGGAACAGGGACATTCCCTTTCCCACATGCGCCGGCGATATTGGACCCGGTACTGTCCCCTCCTGACCGTTGACGGACTTCAAAAGTGCACAACGCGGGGAATTCCCGCTAACTCCCTCGAGGCGAAGAGGGGGACCAACTGCGGCCCAGCATCCACACGAGGCGGTGAGGAAATAGCGGAACGTCCTGAACCAAAGCCCAACCTGCGAAGCAGACGACTCCGAGGTTCTACAAATCCCACCTTGAAACTGCGCGCCGCGTTTTTCCCAAATCTTCAAGAGGCCTTCCAGTTATTTTTCGGTGAGTACTGCTGAAAAGTATAAAGACGAACCCACAGCTTTTGTGGGGGTGGTAAAGATACGCGTTTTGTTGGTTTCTCACCTATCTTTGGTGAGGACTACTAAAACTAGTATAAAAGACGGACTCACTACCTTGTGGGCACGGTAAAGATACATGTTTTTGTGTGTTTCTCACTTATTTTGTGAGGACTACTAAACTAGTATAAAAGACGGACTCACTCCCTTGTGGGCACGGTAAAGATACATGTTTTTGTGTGTTTCTCACTTATTTTGTGAGGACTACTAAACTAGTATAAAAGACGGACTCACCTCTTTCGTGGGTACGGTAAAGATATTTGTTCTGTTTGTGTTTTTCTCACTTCTAAAATCTTTAAAAGTCTTGCCATCATGCCTATTTTCTCGAAAATACGTAAGATGGCAACCAAAAGGCGTATTCCTGAGAAGGAAATTCCCCTTCCTCCTCGGGATACTCCAGGACACTTCATGTATGCAAAACATGGTGTCGGTGCACTTATTTATTGTGATTTATGGATGGATTATAGTAAAGACCTAGAACACAGATATAGATGGCCTGAAAATGGTACTTTTGACATGGAATGTATTATAAAATTAGAGGAACAGTTATGGAAGAAAAAGAGAGTCCGCCAGTCACAGAGTGACTCAGTAGAGTTATGGAGAAAAGAAGCCCATAGGAGGCAACAGAAGGAATTGCATAAAGTTGAAAAGGGTAAGAGAATGTCAGAGCAGGCCAAGAAAGAACAGTTACAAGAAATAGGGAAATAAGTAGTTAGTGAAAGGAATAAAAGGGAACAATCAGCCATTTCTACTGGTTTTTATCCTGTATTGCCATCTGCACCTGAAAACATTAACATTGCATCCCAACTTTTTCTAGCATTACCACGCTCACATCAAAGATTAGAAAGTCTCTACATGGTACAACATCTCATCACACTCAATGACACTCATTTTAAACATGATTCAAGACTCGAAGATTTTCTGTCTGACTGCGCTGATAACATGTTCCTCCACAATAGTTCAGTTTTTCTCAACACATTTATAGATTTTAGACAGAAATACCAGAAAAAAGACTGAATATAAATCTTTCAATAATACGTGTGGATCAACTAATAGACTCCCTCAAACACGCCAGTTCCCCATGAGAGAGGTCCACCCCAGAGCTGACACAAATGGAGCACTACAACGCGTCTTCATTTATGTACCCTTGACAAAACTTGAGTTACTAAGGATGAAAGAGATGGTTCCCTCCCACTCAATGGATCCTGCTGGATTCTTTAAGGAATTAGGAGATGTATTAATGATGGGAACATATACTCTTTCTGATATCACAGCAATTCTGAAATTATTGTTGCCATCAGGTATATATGACAAACTAAGAGAAAAAGATTGAGAAGTAGCAGGTGAACACATTAGATGGACTGAACTTCAGAATGACGAAAATACTAGAGTAGCAGGTCAAGGTATAGGAGACAGACTAAAAGCACTTCCTGGCACTATTTTAAAGGTGCTACCACAGTTACTAACAGTGAAAAAGGAGGACTGGGATGCCATTTCCTCCTGCAAACAGAAACATGGTGAAGACATTGGAGATTATTACACCAGACTTGAAAAGTGTTTTGCGGTAAATAGCAGCCTTACGCCGACAAGTGAAGCTTACCCGCATCTGTTTGTTTCCAAATTAGTAGATAACGCCTTGCTAGCCATTAAGGACAGAGTACTAAAAGTAGAAAGTACCTGGCAAGCACATACACCTCTACAGGTGTTACAAATGCTACAATATCACCAGAATCGCATTAGGGATGAAGAAGAAAATGATATGAAATGCATGAAAGACACAAAGATGAAAGCATTAGTAGCCCAAACTGCACCCCAGCGTCAACAGACACCAAGTAGCCAGACAAATATAAAAAGCACTTGTAATTATTGCAAAAAGATGGGACACTTCGTTTAAGATTGCCCTGTCTTAAAGCACAATTTGGCTACTGGTAAGACCCAGCCACGCCCATATCAGCCAAAACAGAATGGTTCCCCAGACAGTTCAACACCTTCAGTTCCACTGACAACACAAATGGCCCAAATGAATATTATAGACAGTGCCTACACTGAATATTACCCAGATTTCTCATGATGTTGCCCAGAGAGAGAAGATGACAAACTGCCCCTAATCCCCATTCCAGTAGATCAGACAGGTCCATTTATAGAGGTCCGACTTCTTGGGGAGGATAGGAAGCTTCTACTAGACACTGGGGCCAGTAAACCAACAATAAGCCATCAAGAGGTCCCAGAGGCTCCTCTCTCTGGTTCAAAAAGTATTTCTCTGGGTTTCTCGGGACAACCTGTGACAAACATCACGTCAAAGCCACTGCCCTTGCAGGTTGGTCCCCTCATGACAACTACAGATCTTATATTGACAAAATCATGTCCAGAAAACTTGCTTGGTATAAAAACATTGAAAGAATTAGGAGCTGTCATTGTTTGCTCACCTACAGATGTCAGACTATTTCTGCGAGATTTCAAGGGCCACTACACAAGTAGAGAATTAGATGAGCGTTTGAAAGATTTGCCACACACCCTGTGGGCCACTGATTCCACCACAGTAGGATGTATGGAAATAGCACCTCACAAGGTTACACTGAAAGAGGGAGCCCAACTACCACGTATAAGGCAATACAAAATTCCACCTCAGGCTGAACAAGCATTAATGTTAATTATTCAGGACCTAATACAGTCAGGTGTGATTAAGGAAACAACTTCTAACATTTGCAATTCCCCTGTTTTACCAGTTCATAAAAAAGTAGAACCAGGAACACCACCTGTCTACAGACTAGTAGTGGATTTGAGAGAGCTCAATAAATGTGTCGTTCCACAACACCCTGTGGTTCCAGACATCTCCACCCTACTCACAGCCATAGATGCGGAAGCAACGCATTTTTCAGTCATTGACTTGAAAAACGCATTCTTTAGCATACCTATTCACCCAGACAGTCAATACCTTTTTGGCTTCTCCTTACAAGGACGAAGTTTCCAATTCACAAGAGCTCCTCAAGGTTTCACAGAGAGTCCAAGCGTATATAGCCAAGCATTAAAAAGACAACTAGATACTGTTCAAATGCCCACGGATACAGCCATACTACAATATGTTGATGATATCCTCATTACGGCCAGATCTGACGCAGCATGTGCTGAAGCATCACTACTAGTACTAGAATTCCTAGCTGCAAATGGCCATAAAGTTTCCCCTGGTAAGCTCCAATTTTGTTTACAGCAAGTGGCATACTTAGGGCACTTGCTGTCAAAGGAGGGTAGGCAGCTTACACAGAAACGCATCCAGCTCATACTACAAATACCACAACCAACAACACAGAAACAAGTTCGAGCCTTTGTTGGTCTCACCTCATATTGTAGACAGTGGATCCCAAAATTTGCACTCATTTCCAAACCGTTAGTGCAGCTGACAACACTCGAAGCTGGCGCTACTCCACAATTACCCTGGACAGATGAACACACGCAAGCCTTTCAGTCTCTTAAAAAAGCTATGTGTCAAGCCCCAGTGCTGGCAACACCTAATTACACCAAAGATTTTACATTATTTGTAACAGAAAACTCAGGTACAGCACTATCAGTTCTGACCCAACTTCAAGCAGACAAACATAAACCATGTTGTTATTTTTCAAGCACATTAGATCCAGTAGCACAAGCATTGCCTGCATGTCTAAAATCAGTAGCAGCTACTGCACAAGCTATTAGACAAAGCGATTCTATTGTATTGGGACATCATCTGATAGTTCAGGTCCCACACGCTGTAGGACTTCTGTTAAACAGAACACAAACACAGCATCTGACAATAGCCAGACTCACCGGATATGAGATGACACTTTTTCAGCCACACATTGAGATTAGACGCTGCAACATTTTAAACCCAGCAACACTGTTGCCACTGACCTCTCCTACTGAAGAAATTCACGATTGTATTGACATAATTGATTTAGTGACCAAACCAAGACCAGATTTACAAGATACTCCCCTTGCTAAGGCAGAAATGACACTCTTTGTTGATGGTTCATGTATGAGACTCCCCACAGGAGAATTAGCAGCAGCCTATGCCGTCACAAATGGTACAGACACTTTAGAAGCACACAAGATAGAGATACTGTCGGCACAGGCAGCAGAACTCATAGCCCTAGCACGAGCATGTCACTTAGCAAAAGGAAAGTCAGTTAACATCTACACAGATTCACAATATGCCTTTAGAGTTGTACACAACTTCGGTACATTGTGGAGAGAGAGAGGATTTCTCACATCACATGGGTCCAGAATACAGCATGCTACACTCATCACTGCCCTCTTAGAGGCCAGTCAGTTACCAGAGAAAATCGCAATGCTAAAATGTAAAGCCCACACAAAAGGAACAGATGAAATATCAAAAGGAAATGATTCTGCAGACAGTGCAGCCAAGTTAGCAGCAAACACAGAATTAAGTATACCACACCGCCAATATACACTACGAGACCCCTTTTCTGACATCCAGGATGTCCAAAGTCATGCCACACCACAGGAACTGCTAGAATGGAAGGAAAAAGGAGGGGTCCTTACAGATCAAGGCTGGATGACACCTGAAAGAGCAGTATGGTTTCTACCGGATGCCATGGTACAGGTTATGGTAAACACCATACATGGACCAGCGCATCTGGGAGAAAAAGCAATGTTAGACAGCATACAGAATATATGGCACAACAAACATTTGAGAACTGCAGCCAAACAAAAAGTTAAAACGTGCATGATTTGTAATCAGTTCAACCCAGGAAAAGGCACAAAGGTGGAACAGGAAGGATTCCAACCCCTGACCATCCATTTGAAGTTCTCCAGATGGACTATATCCAGATGGAGAGATGTAGAGGTCACAAGTATGTACTAGTTGTAGTGTGTGCTCTGACCAGATGGACAGAAGCCTATCCCGTCCCAGATTACACTGCAACGACAACTGCTAAACAATTAGTTAGAGAGTTTTTCCCGAGGTATGGGTTGCCCCGTGTCATCTACTCAGATAACGGCCAACCTTTTTCCTCTGAACTCATCAAGCAAGTGTCTCTTCTGTTAAGGTACACTTGGAAGTTTCACTGTGTAAGACATCCTCAGGCAGCAGGTCTAGTAGAAAGACACAACCAAACTTTGAAGACAAAATTGGCCAAGATATGCACTGACAAAGGCGTGGACTGGATGGTAGCCTTACCGGTTGCCCTCTTTTACATGCGTATGGTAGCCCATTCCAGAACTGGATTATCTCCATATGAAGTGGTCTTTGGCAGACCACCAAATATGTGTGGTACGCCAAGGCCTAAAAGATTAACTGATGTTGACAGTACTATGCTGACTGACTACCTGGCTTCCTTGATGTCTGCACTCCAATCTTGTCGTTCTCAGGTTGCTGCCACCTTCCCTGACAAAACCAACCCGGAAGAACACGCCATCCGACCCGGGGACTGGGTCCTCGTGAGGAACTTCGACCGGACCAGCCCCCTCCAGCCCAGGTGGAAGAAGCCAAGCCTCGTACTACTAACAACACGGACAGCAGTGAAGGTCGAGGGCAGGAAGGGCTGGCTCCACGCAAGCCACTGCCGGAAACATTTTGGACAAAAAGACACTGTTGCTGATGGCCCTGCCAATCCCACTGACATTGTGACTGAACAATCTTTATTGCCTTTGGAACTAACCCCACAACAGAATTACAAATCAAAGTTAAGGTCTGCCATTCGGACTCTGGCTAATTAAGTTCATTGGGCGTCGGTCCAGTGGTGAAGCGGTTGGAGCATGGGAATGGACTTTAACACCTTGACTATGTGGGAGAAAGAAAAAATTAACTCTAGAAAAATACATAATGGTCCTACTATATGTTTGACAGTATTATTTTTCCTCATGGCAGTTATGACGTGTCTTGGTTGGATTCTCCACACTGTTTTTCCTCCAACATAAAACACCTCTCATACACCCAACAGCACTCAGGAACACACCTATCACGACCTACCCCCTCATGAACAAGCCCATAGACTAGCCTTGCGAAACAATACCTTCATACAGATGCTACACCACACTCAGCAGGCCAGTAATAGCACCAACTGTTGGATATGTGGTCGCATCCCACCTCATCAGAAAAAGGGAGGGATGCCTCTTTTTCCTTTCCCATTCTCTTATAATGGAACTTGTGAAGCCTGGTTCGCCCTAATAACAGCTGACGATACTACCCCCACCTCCTGCCCTGACGGAAATAATTCATGCAAGAATGGGTGGCCTTGGGGGGATTTAAACAAGGTACTCAATACTGCCTGTTACCCTAATAAGGAGGGAGATCCTCAGGCGACAGGTACAGTCCTAGAAAGTGAAGAATACAAGCAAGGGAACATGACCATGTCCTACAAGATGTTAAATACCAAACCTAAAAAGAATGCTGGTCCCCCTTCCATCTCGGTCTCACCAGTAAAAGGACACCTGTGCATCCAGAAAAATGGCTCTGTTCCATTAGGACACAGTGACTGTCATACCACTATAAGTTTTGAAGACAGAGGAAAGTCCTCATTTCTAGTATCTCGCCATACTTATTTCATCTGTGGCCAAACGGCCTATGTGCAGCTGCCCTTGAACTGGGGGGAACTTGCTATATAGCATTCCTGTTACCCCCTGTCTTTGTGGCCCCATCCACTTACCACCGAGACCTCCTAGTGCCCCATGTCAGATCGTCCTGGGGATGGAAACTGCTGTCAGCAGCAGGTATAATATTCTTGATAATAACTGGATGCTGCCTTTGCATCCAATGTGGTCCTGCCCTGTGCGGTCTATGCGCTGCAAAATGCATTCCTAAACCACTTGTCCAGCAGAGAGAAAGGGAAAGAATCATGTTACAAGAATGTATAAATGATCCCATGCAAATTGAGATATAATGTAGGTACACTCTGGGGCAAGGAGGGAATGTGGAAATAAAATTGACAATTGTGCCCCATCATTTCCCTGTTTCTGCCTGACAGCCATTTTTCGCAGACAAACACCCATTTTGTGTGTGACATGCTCTCAGCAATTTGTCTGAAAACTGTCCTACACATCCCTATTGAATCTTGCACAACCCCCTGCTCCTTGTGGTCGAGCCAATTCCAAGAAGCCTGTCTGTGTGCCCTCCCCCAGTTGTGCCAGAGACTCAGCCACATCCTGTCCATTGTTGGTAACTCAGCCTGTCACACCAACTGCCCTGTGACCACCCCCAACTGAAAGAGGAAGCACGAAGTTAGGCCCTGAAACCACACCAACTAATAGAGGAAGCACAAGGTTGTACACTGTGAACACACACATTTCTGTGGTTCTGCCAATTCTGGGAACCAGCAGCAGATAGTTCCTGTTCTTAACTGTAAGACACCCTGCACCTGGCATCTTAGTTCATTGACCACCCCTTCCTGTGTTTCAGCCAATTTCCAGAACCAGCAGATAGTTCCTGTTTTAAGAAATAGTTACTGCAAGCCAGAGAGCAGATGGTCTCTGTTTTACACAAGATGGTTCCTCTTTTTGACATGAAGCATGAGCACAAACCCCAAATGAGGAAGCCTCCCCCTTCCAACTGTCAGACTATTTCACATCGCAAGTCCCCTCACGAAGCCTAAGACACGCCCCCATTTCTTCACAATCTGCTCCTCTTGCTAATTTTTGTTCCTCTATCTGCCATGACCTGTTTGTTCCTCTATTTTGCCTCATGACCAAGACTGTATAAATGTCCTGCTGTTGAAAATAAAGACACCCACTTCAAGAGAGGGACTTGAGAGATTGCTCCTGTGCCCGCTTGGCGCTGGAAGTGCTCCCCTTAACATGAGTTATTGGTCTCCTCCTCCTTCATTTGAGCACCACGGACTCCTCGCTTTGCATTGACAAGAAATTATGATTTATTAAGCATAGAAATTCAGAAATGAGGTAATAAGTCAATTTAATTTACCACATTATGACAAATGTATATAGGTAGAATTTCTGCATTCAGAAATAGTTGCCCAAATTTTAAAAAAGAGTGAACAGTCAATTTAAGATGAAAGACACATTGATGTATAATTTATTTTTCAACAGCAGATTTATGTCAATGATTCTGTGTGTTGACATGCATGAGCCCTTCTTCGGTAAATGCTGCATATCATGTGGATATAGCCTCCTCAAAAATTAGATTCAATCAGTCTATTAAAATTGTAAAATCAGCAGACGGCCACAGACACTGCGAAAGGATCCAGTGTTGTAAGACTTTGTGATACAAAGTATTACTCATTACCAATATACTTCTAAACACATTTTAAGCACACTTACACTAAAAACTAGTTATATTGGTATCTGTCAGTAACATATTAGCTGTAACACTGTACACAATGGTGAAATGGTGAATCACATCTGCTTCTTCTAACGTTGCCTTCATATAAGAGGAATAGAAGGTTATTCCCTTGTCCAAAACCTCTGTACATTTTCCACCTCCTCCTCACTCTGCGCTTCAATGGCCTCTCCCTCCAAGCATTTTCTTATGTAGCTAATCAAGTGGTCCCTGTTCGGAGATCTTGGGACCCTCCCCCCCTGTCAGCACACATTTGCTTTAATTCCTCTATGAAAATGTCCTGCAGTCCGGATTCCTCCAATGTTCTTTGCTATTGTACATATAGCTCATGGGCATCTACTGGACGTATCAGCTGGAATCAGTTTCCACTGAGTCTGAAGTCTAGTGATCCAACACCACTTGCCCAATAATGTGACCACCCGGTTCCTGGGGCACCAAGGCAGTCAAGGGATACTAGGCTGCAGTTGCATCAGTTGGAGCTACTCACCGTTGCTGTCCAGGGGCTACATTACTACTGAAACCCAAACTGGATAACCAGGTACTCCTCTCCGGCACTTCATTCTCTCAGGGTAGCGAGACAGAGCAGTCCAAGGCTTACTCAAGGAGTTGAGGTGGGTTAGACATTCAGAAAATAGTCTCCACCATAATACCAGCTATTAAGATCAATGTCCAGTCAGTGATTTACTTCATAGATGAAATATATTGGTAATATCTTTAGTTTTTGTGCCCTCCTCTGTCTGTTCATGTGAACACTGAGGGCTGAAGCACAATATATTCTATAGAATATGCTGATTCAAATCCTTAGTGTTGAGGCTAAGGAACGTATGAAGCTGACCTTCTGCCTGCACCCATATCTGTAGCTCTATTTCAAATCTTCATTAAACTACAGTTTACTGTATCATTTTTTGTGTGTTCCTGGGATTTATTACATGAACACACAAGAAAAATACACTACACATAACGCTAAGATACAGAGTGAGAACCAGAAGTTGTTTTTATTGTACATTTCTACTTTCTTCTGCAGGTAAAGGGGCAACTTATTATCAAATGCCATTATCATATAGTTTATCCCGCAATGTTTTTGTCAGTATATTTAATAAGCAAGAGTTCCTGTTCAATGGCTTAAATTTAAATATCTAATAGAGTTGGCACAAACTAACAAACATTAAAATGACTAGAGAGGAACGTAAGTTGTTAATGAGTAAATGGCAATGTGTGCTATGATTATGCAGAACCGTTTTACACTAAAGGTCGTTCTTGCAAAGGAGGGTGGAGTCTGTAGGGTTGTGAAGGTAAGAGAGTTTTGGATCTTCAAACCAGATAACAGTAGAGTTATTAACGTTTATGTTCACTAACATTTCTCCGAAAGTCAAAGAGTTTGAGGAGTATGGTTTATGGGAATCAGTTGGTTCCTGGTTAGGTGAGATTGGAAAGGGTTTTATAGAAAGGTTGGTGAGTAGATTGAGGGGGGCATGTTAAGGGTTATACTAACACATGTAATTATGGCATTTATTTGTACAATCATTCTATATCTCTTGTTCAAATTTTCTTAATTAATCATTATTAAGTTGGGTCTTAAAGGAAGAAAACATCCAAGAGTAAACGGTGAAGGATGAAGATGAAAAACGATGGCAGACACCAAGGGCCTGATTACGAATACGGCGGACATGGTTGCTCCATCACAAACGTAACAGATATCTCTTTCGCCAAATTAAAATTCCATTATATCCTATAGAACTTGTAATATAGGAGACGGAATATCCGGTACGTTTGTGATGGAGTATTCCATTCACCGAGATTCAAATCAGGCCCTCAATCTATAATCAGCTTAATATGTTGGAAGAATCGAGACACAAGAGAAAGTAAGAATGCAGAATGTAATGTAGTTAGCTTGGGGTTTTTAATGATGATAAAATCACCAAAGGAGGTAGTTGACAATGCGCAAATGTGTCTTATTAAGGGTGTGCTTAATTAATCTATTCTCAAATTCACATGTGTACACTGACATGTAACGAATGCAGTTGAAACAAATTTTTTATGACTTGTTAAAGTGTGTTTTCCTGTCTTATGCTAATTTTGTCTCAATTAGGCCTCAAAGCCATCTTATCCAAAACAAATTCTAATCTTGTTCATGTTTTGTTTATGTTCCTCCTGCATGTTCTCAAGAAAGAGGTAGGTTTCTGCTTGCATACAGTATTCCATTTATTCACAATGGTTCATTGTTTTTTATTAAACCAGTTTGATCTAACATTGCCCGATGATAATATTTTAGCCCCTCTGAAACAATATTTATGTAGTGGGTTCGTACTCAGGTGGTAGGGTTATGTGAAGTTTTATAGTTTTGCGAGATGATTTGTTGATAATGTATTAATTTGCTCACACCACTGTGCCTTTGCACTTCTAATGTTCCTCTATGAAGAAACTGGCTATATAAACCCTATAATTTGGGGGTGAACCAGAACTCTGCTGAGATCTCCTGGGGCTGAAGCCTGTCTCTGATTTTGCATATTATTTTGCATAGTGCCTCTCACTAAGTGCTTTCATGGCAATGATTTTATGCATTTAAATTATATTTTCTTTATCTGCATTTTGATATTGTTATATTGCGCCCTTTTAAACTGTGTAATAAACCTTCGTGGTTTTTCTAAATTCCGTTCTAGAACTCACTTGTTGAGTGAATCCTATCTTTATTTGGCTGCATTTTGAAATGCTGATTTGTACCTTGTATTTCTGACACATTTCATCATGAAATTGAAGCTACCACCGTTCCTGATCCACCTATCACCTGGGTGTTCTATTAAGCTGGAAATTTAGGGGTACAATGAGTCCAGAACACTGCCAACTTAGGTCAGTAGCTCGAGATTAAATATGTATTCCAAAGCCAATGCTTCATTTATATCTCTGGATAATATATATGAAAGTGGGTGAATTGCCAATTGCAAATAAGGCTGGACCCTTGGAAAATTCTACTCCTATGCATGCTGCTCTGGCAAATATTGAGCAACATGTCTGTAACCTGTATGTTTCATGTCATATTTAGCAGATAGCAAAACAATAAAATCTCCTCTTTGCGAAATATACATAATTTTGTGCAAGTGATGCACTTTAAGCAAAGTCTACATTAACAGGTTTCCATGAATGTTGTACGGGAGAGCCTAACTAGTGTACAAAAGTCACTCAAAGTGCCAATGGGATAGTGGTTTGAGCAGAAATTTCCGATAAGTCATTCTGTCCACAAACCAGTTTCCCACAGACGAGGTTAGCGTGGTGAGGCGGGGCAGGGCGCAGCAGGTGTGAAAGCTGACAAATGACAGAATACGTGTTATTTATTTATTAATTATACCTATTCCGTTGTCTGTTGACTTTCCCCCCTTCCACTCCGCCCTGCCCCCGCCCCACAGCGTTTACCTGTGCCGGACGCTGCTGCTGCTGACTACAGCAGGCCTCCATCTCTGTGATCACAGGCCATTACCAATGTGTCGCAAATTGCGACCTGCCTCATGAATATTGATGAGGGAGGTCAATTGAAACTCCATTGGGAATCGCAAAAAGTGTCTGATACACCGTTCTACTTTGCATTTTGCGATTTCCTAATTGCGAGTCACAAAAAGTCAAAATTAGAAACTAGCAAAATATTTCTGTTGAACAAGTGGTCCTAAGATTCTGTAGAATCGCAGTTTGGTGTTTGAACATACCAAAAAGCATTTTTGCCATCGCAAACGACCAAAGTCGGAATTGGGCCGTTTGCGACTACAAAAATGCATCATATATTTGCCCAATAGTCTTTTAAATAAAAGTAGAGTGTTTTGTTTGTGGAACAGGACTTAAGCTTCTTGGAAAGTAGTGTCAAAGTCAAAGTCAAAAAGTACTTTATTCGGCTAAAAAGTATAACCATAAAAGCAACAGCAGTCATATTTCATTTACAGTTCACAGTATTTACATCAATGTAGGAGGATATTAAAACAATACATAGTATTTACACTGTTACAGTTCGTTCAAGCGAAGCGACTTCCTAAATTTAAAAACCAGTTTAAAATACTCAATTAATGAAGCCACAGTAAAAACATTGTCCATTTTTTGCAGTTCTAGATATGCTAGGCGACATCTGTTCACATTCATTTCCTTTAAAATGGGGACGATCAATTTTCTACGAGGCAGCGTATAGAGTTTACAAAAAAATAGAACATGTATATTTGATTGCATAGATATTTCATCACAGGGACATAAAGGGAGTTCTTTGGACCATGAATTCATTACAGGGAAGGTAAATAATCTAAAAACAATGTTAGCTCTAAAACGTGTCAAAAGTAATCTCTCAAAATTGCGCATATATAAACTTAAATATGGCTGTAATTTGTCACTTATTAAAATTAATTGATGAGAAGTGACAGTATTTTTATTCGATTCATCAAGCTGTCTTCTATTTCTGAGGAATTCCATACATAGTATCTTCAGATCTTTTCTAGAAATATTTACCATGGAAGGCGGATCATTGTAATAAAGTGAACGGTCTATTTCATTAAGAAACGTTTTGATGTAATTTAGCCATTCAACAACATTTGCTCTCCCCAATTTTAAGTAGTGAAAAAAATCACAATATTTTCTCATTAAGAATTGGTAGGGCAGGGGGTGATATAAGCGGCGTACTGCACAATTCATCCTCGTAATTGACACGTATGAGAATTGTACAGGACACAAGACATTGTAAATAAACTTCTTTCCTTGGCTTCAGTGCTTGGCAACAACCAAGAAAAGCATCTTTTCCAGGAGTAACGTGATGTTCGCTGATGAAAAACAGAAACATCCACTTGATGTAAAATGCAATGAATTCTTCAATAATTACAGAAGAATGCAGTAGCTCCGGCAGGAATGCTGCCAGATGTTTCTGAGGATAAGATGGACTGCAGCTCCAGCCGGTGGGTTTGTGAGTGGGCTCTAGGCCCAGAGCTGCACTCTGGGGGGGAAAGGCTTAACTGTCATCGAAACCGAGGTGTCTGAGGAGCAGATATGGAATCAACTCTTCACCGGTCACATACGTACAGCAACCCACATATAATATAAAAACAACACGCCTGACACAGAATGACATAAATGCTGTTTTATCTATGTGTGATACTGTTAGTGCTTCACAGATTACCTTTAACCCATGGATGTCGAGTCAGCAGGGGTATTGTAACTTTGTGTCTCACATCAGAAGGGAAGAGGATGTGGCCTAAAGGCTAGGGCGGTCGCTCTCAAATCTGGGGAACCTGGTTACAGTCTATGCAATAACCCTCAAAATCCTGTGATTCTCGGCAAATCACTTAATCTCACCGTGCCTAGCAAAACAAGCATTGGAAATGCAATAGGTCTCGGATTTAGTTGAGTTAGAGCTAATGGCATTGTAAATGGCAATGTCTTTTAGCCATGTGTTATGTAGTGCATGCATGTGGTGTGTAGTAGAATTATGTGGGTTGGATTGGAATTGTAGCAATGGTGGCATGCTGCGCTTTAGATGAATATGTTTAAAAGTAAAGTGCACCATACTGCGATTGCTACAATTGCACTCGCACTCACTCTGCACTAGCACTCACTCTGCACTCGCACTCACTGCACGGTCACAGAGTGTTAACCCTGCATACTCATACATTACTCACCCTACACACTCGCACACTGCTCACCCTACGTAATGCGAAAAGACCTAGCTCTGCCCTTCGGCCTGTGTTGTTATCGTACAGTAGGTAGTGAGTAGTTGCGCTTGATAGGTTGAGGTGTCCCCTCCTTGCTGCTCCCCTCACAGAGGGCCGGCTGCCTCAATAAAGCTCCCAAGATACGTGTTCAGCTGTTCTTTGTTTTAGCTCCTGTGTGTCAGTGCACCGTGTAAGCACACAAGCATACCCTGGTCTCTCTGGAACACTCACACTGCTGAGTCACTCGTACTCTGCACTCACTCTGCACTCACTCTGCACCCACTCTGCACCCACTCTGCTCCCACTCTGCACTCACTCTGCACTCACTCTGCACTCTCTGCACCCACTCTGCACCCACTCTGCACTCTGCACTCACTCTGCACTCTGCACTCACTCTGCACTCACTCTGCACTCACTCTGCACTCACACTCACTCTGCACTCACTCTGCACTCACACTGCAGTCACACACTCTGCACTCACTCTGCAGACACTCTGCACTCACTCTGCAGTCACTGCAGTCACACTCACTCTGCACTCACACTGCACTCACACTGCACTCGCACTGCACTCGCACTGCACTCACACTGCACTCACACTCACTCTGCACTCACACTGCACTCACACTGCAGTCACACTCACTCTGCAGTCACACTCACTTTGCACTCTGCACTCACTCTGCACTCACACTCACTCTGTACTCCTCTGCACTCACACTCATGCTGCACTCACACTGCAGTCGCACTCACTCTGCACTCACACGGCAGTTGCACTCGCATTGCACTCGCACTGCATTCACTCTGCACTCGCACTCACTCTGTACTCACACTGCAGTCACACTCACTCTGCACTCGCACATACTCTGCACTCGCACACACTCTGCACTGGCACACACTCTGCACTGGCACACACTCTGCACTCGCACACACTCTGCACTCGCACTCACTCTGCACTCGCACTCACTCTGCACTCACTCTGCACCCACTCGGCACTCACTCTGCAACCACTGCAGTCACACTCACTCTGCAGTCACTCTGCAGTCACACGCACTCGCACTCACTCTGCACTCTGCACTCACTCTTCACTCTGCACTCACTCGTCACTCTGCACTCACTCTGCACTCACTCTGCACTCACACTCACTCTGCACTCACTCTGCACTCACACTCAATCTGCACCTACTATGCACTCTGCACTCACTCTGCAGTCACACTCACTCTGCACTCACTCTTCACTCACTCTGCAGTCACACTCACTCTGCAGTCACACTCACTCAGCACTCACTCTGCAGTCACACCCACTCTGCACCCACTCTGCAGTCACACTCACTCTGCAGTCACTGTGCAGGCACACGCACTCGCACTCACTCTGCACTCTGCACTCACTCTTCACTTTACACTCACTCTGCACCCACTCTGCACCCACTCTGTAGTCACTCTGCAGTCACTCTGCAGTCACTCTGCAGTCACTCTGCAGTCACACTCTGCACTCACACTCTGACCTCACACTCTGCACTCACACTCATACTGCAGTCACACTCACTCTGCACTCACACTTACACTCACTCTGCACTCACACTCACTCTGCACTCACTCTGCACTTTGCACTCACTCTGCACTCACACTCACTCTGCACTCACACTCACTCTGCACTCACACTGCAGTCACACTCACTCTGCACTCACTCCGCACTCACTCACTCTGCACTCACACTGCAGTCACTCACTCTGCACTCACCCTGCACTCACACTGCAGTCACACTCACTCTGCACTCACTCTGCAGTCACACTCACTCTGCACTCACCCTGCAGTCACTCTGCAGTCACACTCACTCTACACTCACTCTGCACTCTGCACTCACTCTGCGCTCACACTCTGCTTTATTGTAAAGCCAGGACCCCCCCATCCCCCTAAGCGTGGCCTATATTGACGCCACCCCTTGGCCTCCATTGGCAGAGGGCTTTCGGAACGTATTTAAAAAAGGTGATACAAGGACGGTTTATGTTGGCCAAAACCCCTCACATGCACGTGGTCCAAGTTTGCTGACTGTAGGAGCTGCTTCGTGCCCTCTGCTGCTGGACCCTTAGGGTCTTTCTTGCCTTAGAAGTGCTCGTGCACGCAGTTCTTCTGCTGATGGTAAGAATATTCGAGCCTATGAGAAAAGCAAATGTTTGGAAAACATTGTCTTTTTAGGGATGCAGCCTGACTTTGAGTTATGTCTGCCTGGCACGGTGGGCAGGGCACCCGTGTCATTTTACACATACCTTACGGATTTCCAGTTTACTTCTACTCAGTCTCGAAGGAGACCGCTATGCAAATGTGTACATGTGACCTTTCGCGCTGATGTCTTGTAGTGAGTGTTTTTATGATTCAATATCGGGTCAATTGTTTTGTGTCTGCTGTACTTGAATTGATTGGCGATATTGGCCACATCACGTGCATGATAAAAATGAACACTCTTTGAATAGGTCAGCAGTAAATTGTGGCATGCTAGCGCTTATGCAAAATACTATAGTATATGATGTCGTTTTCACCGTTGCCAGTATTACTTTGTGAAATAAGCTTTTGAGAAATAAAATACAGCAGACAGCTTTTACCACCAACAAATCAAGTGCTGCTGACCCTGAAAATGAGATGGCCTCTAACATGTTGGAAGTACAGCCGACTCAGAACGCTTTAGTAGGCGCTCAACTGCCTAGGGACATTTTGATAACCTACAAATATGAGTAGACCTTGCTGCTGATCTACACGTAACGGAAAAGCGCACAGAATAAGTATTTCCAGATTTCGAGGCTCCCTTTTTCCGCACACGGGTTTTGTGCCTTGAGGACGTTTGGCAGACAGTGAGATATTTTGGTTTGGTTTCTTTCCTTTGTATGTAACAGACTTGTGTGCACACGGCTTATGGGCATCCGTGTTCTTATGAAGCACCATTTGGTATTTACTTGGATGTCACACCGTTGCTCCAATAACGGGGTTTGCCTTGTTATTTCATTGGCTTGTTTTTAAGCTCAGTTGGTGACCAGCGCGGTCTGATTTATTTATGTATTTTTTGGGGCACACCTAAAATGGTCGTGCTAGAACCGTAAGATACATTTTATCTTGACAGTGCGATGGTAACTTAAATACCAGCTGATAGATATTTTGGCATTTGTCATACATTTGTAGGCAGTGGATAAACAAATCTTTGTATTGCAACTATATTTTGCCCACTCTTCTGATTTTGATTTTTGACATCTATTTGTATTTTTATATGCTTGAAATATCGTGTTGCTGAGAATTTGTTGGGGGTGGGGGGCGTGTAAGGCTCTCCCGTGCCTCAAAGAATGTGTTATCTGCTTGTTATATAAACAAGCAGATAACGAGACCTAACAAAGAAGCTCGTGAGTTGGGGCAGGCGCGCGCCACTGCGAGCATATGTTTTCAATTATCACGGCTGTCAAGCCGCGATAATTCAAAACATATGGCCTTCTGGTGCGCGTACCAGACACCAATAGGCCATAGGCGGAGCTACTCGACCGCCTATGGCCTATTGCGTGTTCTCTTTCTAAAGCACAGGCACACGAAGGCCAATTGCAATGCACCTAGCAAAAAAAAACACAAAAAACTACGAGCAGTCTGGAATTCGTTATGTACGTTTTCAGAAGCCCTGAGAAAAGTACTCTTAGGCCACGCCCACTGCTGACGTAGTGGGACAGTAGGCCCGAGCCCTAAAAAGTGACCTTGTGTAAACGTAACTGGTGCTCATTTAAAATGCTCTGATACCTTTGGGACGATTTCGCGCTATATAAAACTCCGAAAAAACAAACAGCTGTGCAACCAATTTTGAAATACATGTGCCTGCAGGGCAGCTGGACAGAGAATGACAGAGGTGGACGGGTTGTGCTGAGCAGTGTAACTCAGTGTAACCCAAGTGAGGCACTGAGTTAGCCAAAGGAGGCCAACCCCTAGTGTGACTGACTGGCGGCAGCTCACCTGAAGATAGATAAATCCGCATTACAGCGACACCAAGCAGAGAGGAAAGGGGAGGGCCGCATCGGCCCCCCCAGCACGTATGGCGGGGCACTGCCCCCCCTTCCCCTTGCTAGACAACCGTGGTGGGGCGCCCCCCGCCGCGTCAAATGACGTGGCCGGCGCGCCTCTCCACTGATTGGTGCGCGGCTACCCAGGTGACCTACGGGTCAAAGGGGGGAGCCAAGGGGCAGACCAGTTGGAACTGGTCTGCCATGGAGGGTTTAAAAGGCCGGGGAGCGCGGGAGACGTTCTCTGGTTCCCGCGCTTCCCGGCCTGCCCTTTGCCCCCCAGCCTCTCGAGGCTGTGACCTTTTTTCCCTACCCATCATCCACTGAGGCCCAAGTTGAGGCTTGTATGATAATGTTGTGGTATCGCTGTATGCTCTTTTTTCCCAGTAATTGTGTTTTGGCGTGAATTTTCTCCTTAGGCCTTTTTTCCAGTTCACAGGCCAACTATTGTCGTATTTATTGCTATTCCTTGGTCAGGCGGTAAGGTCATGATTGATGAGCAGTCAATTTAGGGTCCTTAGGGGGCGGCGCCATTCTTGAATGGGGACGGTCAGGGGGAGGGACAAGTGGTCTCCTAGAACTCCAGGGGCAGTACATCCGGTTGGTTGGATGGGTGCAGGGGAGGGGGGAGTCACGCTTTCCTTAGGCTGGTTGGCCACCCCGCACGTGCACATGACGTCATTAAATGGCGCAGAGTGCAAGGGCCCCTTTTGGTTAATGGAGTCACTTCATTAAGCAATAATCATGAATAGCAACAGTACTTTCCCGTAGTTAATGCCCTGGTAAAATAAATTAGTGTATACATGGGAAGAAAATCCTACTTTTGAAACCTTTGGTGGCATTATGAGGCCCAAAATACAAGAATACATATATTTTATACATCAATATTCTTAAGGATCCTAAATCAATGGTCTCAGTATGAATTAATTTATTTATGCCAATTAACTTGTGCATTTTTCTTTTTGTTTCCTGTTAGGAGGCTATGACCACTCACAAGTCATGCTCCATTGTTGTGACCTCTCACCAGCATCGAACATAGTTTTGTGGCAGAGGTGTGGCGCCGTGGCCAGGGCGACTGACGTTGGAATCTGGGGCCCGCGGTTTGATCTCCGGCACTGGTGGCAGGTCAGCCAAGCGCCATGTGACTCTGGGCAATAGCTTGCTTAATCTTCCCGACGGCCCCCAGCGCAGGGATACCTCCGGGTAACTCTTCGTGCTTTACAATTACTGGATTTCCATTTCCATTTTTATTTTTAAATTATTTTTTTTGGTCAATGGGGCAGGACTTAGGACAACACCTCTCATTCAGCCAGCTATGATATAAAATCCATGCATGAGTCAGGAGCAGCTTTGACAAGAGATATATTTTATAGTTAATTATTTATTTAGGTGGTTTGCAAAGTGCCAAGTATCACCTCAAATAGCTTCAGAGGAGCACTGAGATATACTGAACAATAAAAGGAGAACAACCAGAAGAGTACAGGTCTTCAGTCCATGTATGTGTATAGAACCTCAATCCGACATTGAACAAAGGGGGGTGCCGGAATGGCAGACCCTTTGTATAGGTGTGTGTCACAACAGGGAGGGGGTGAAAACATCTAAAGCCACTGCCTTTTCGTTTGAAAATGGAGGCTTGGGAAAATGCTTGAGAAGGCAGCTTTCGCGTCCATTGGATGATGGGGACAGTGGGGTCGTCCAAGGGCTGGGTGGTGTATCAATAGCATGATGAAAAACTACCATTTACACTTGTTCGGGCCGCTAGGGTAACATAAGTACCTGCTGGTGCCTCTGCTACCCACTGTCATGCTCGCTGGTCCCCAAAACCCTTGATTCTGTTTGCTCATCCCATAGTCCATCCATCCTATGCTGCCTCTTGTAGAGTTCTTCTCACTGGGCCCTCTCGGTGGCTATGGCTAACACAGACACATAAAAGAAGACTCCATTGTCTTGAGGGCCGAATTGCACTATTGCATTCAGCCTTAGTGCAGCATTTTCCAGGGGAGGTAAGGGGTAGTGGCATAATGAAAACTTGGGTGGGGCAGCCCTGCAAAGTACATGGAGCGGGCCCTCTCCACGCTCCGGAACCAGTCAAGAGCTCCCGTGCCAGGGACCCGAAGCCCATGCACAGTGCTGGAGGAGCCCGTGCAGCTCAGGGGCACCCCACCTCTACAGGGGGGACAGAGGCTAATGTTACACCACTGTGCAAACCCATACGCCGGCAGGACGCACACCTTTTATTTCATGGTTGTTCGCCTCAGTAATCGGGGAGGGGGCATTGTGGTTTGTCCCTTTATTGTCTAAACATGCTGGGGCTTTACTAGGGTGTTTTTTCAGGGAATCTTAGGTATTTTTTCAGGTAATCTTAGGTATTTTTTCAGGGAATTTTATGTATTTTTTCAGGAATCTTAGGTATTTTTCAGGGAGTCATGGCTGAAATTCAAAACGGGTTTTGTACGTATACAGAGAGGGCCAGTGGGAAGCCCTAGTTAGTGCAGTAGGAGGGGCTTCAGTCTCAAACCTTCAAAGGCTTTAAATGCTTTGGAGATTGCTCGCATGTGATTCATAATATACTGTGTTTGAAACACTGCTATTTTTGTTCAATTTATAAGCTTATACAGGATAATTGATACGCGTTTTTTTGCTTCTGCAGCAGATGGCCATCCCGTCAGGGATAAAAGCATCTCCCCACACCCAAGCCCTCTTCCCACTGCCTGGGAGCAATACACATCACCCTGGAGAGCCATTAACAGTTAGGTGACACTGAACTCTGGCAAAAGGCACATTTGGCTTAGGACGGGAAATGCCAATGTTCTAAAAGTGGCATTTTCAAAACAGTAATTTCAAATCCATCGTGGCCATTAGATTTGATCTTAAATTTCTATTAGTTTGCTTGAGTCCTTGAATCCTTCTTTTAGCTATGCCCAAATTTAAGATATGCATTATAAGATGTTAGCCTTGCCATTTGTAAAATACAACTTTGGAGACTTTATACTGCCAGGACATGTAAAACTTAAGTACACATGTCCTGCTTTTTAAATACCATGCACTCTGCCCTATAGCAGGTAATGTAATTTTTATAGTAAATTGCCAACACCTTTTTCATGACTTGAGCATTAGAACTTGGATTTTCTCAGGGCAAGAAATTGTTTTGCATGGCACTGTAAAAGTTACTTATTTTGGGTTAAATAACAATTAAAGATATTATTTTGTGTTCTAAGAGGTGAAGGTGCCTTTAAACCCAGGTTCTATTTGGTTTCAGTTTAGTAACAGCACCATGGGTATGATAACACCATTCAATGACACCCGATGGTCCACAGCAATGTGAAAAAATATTGTATTATGCACATGCTCTAACTAGATCATGTTAAGTCTCCTTCCGCCTGTGGCTCAGAAACCTTAAGCCAATTGACTTCCAAAATTGTCAATCTCATCTAGAATCAGCCCACACAAGTGTTTTAGCATCACATTATTTCTGTTGGTTGATTGGGTTCATCCTTGCAGCTAAATTCAAATTCAGGAAGGACTATTTTAAATCTGAAAAATCATTACACAATACATTCCTTATTATGCAAATTGGTTTGCACACTTGTAGGCATTTCCTTTGGTTTTGTCAGCACTTGAGAGAAAGCATCATACTTACTGTCTTTGCCAATGATTATTAAATGCAGTAAAGCAGCTGATGCTAATTTGTTGAACTGTGCTCCTTGAAAATTACCTTTTAGGCAAGGGAGTTCCTTTGTTTACATCACAAAAGGTATGGTGGATTTGCTACGGAGGATGGAATTATTTTCCTACCCAGTCCGAAAACACAGGGGCCTAAAATGCTAATTCACCATTTTTGAAGGAGAAGGTCTCACCCACATAAAGTTGCATGCTGCATCATTAGGCACTCGCCCCACCCTGGTAACATGGTACTACCAGGGCAGACTTTACCTCTCCTATGAAGGACTTCATAAGATGAACTACCTTCCTAGATATTACAGGCATCCAGATGGAGTTAAAAATATCTTAAGGTATACCACAGGAGTTTTCTTTAATGGGTGGTATCTTAGGTATGATTAAAATAAAATATTACTTACTGATGTTTTATGGGTACAATAGCCCTAACATCCTTTAAAGTGCAGTCATGTTTCTGCTAACTCATGTGTCATGGTTATGATTGTGGGCATTCTTCAGGGCTGTGAACTGATCCCCAATTATTAATGTTAGTGTACAAAAACACAACGGGTGGGACACAGATTTCCTACTTACACCTTTTACTTTGAGCCAACCTAGGAGTAAACATAGACATTGTTATCATAGTTCTTTCATTTTGAGAACATGGTTTGTGAGAATCGTGTAACAGAAGCACTTCTATTAACACGTGTCAGCAAAGTGGCACTGCACAAAACACAAATAACATACATGCTGGGTGGCTTGTGCTAGAAAATCATGCAATCCTGAATATTACTGTTTCCCTTAACCAAGTGTGGGTTGTAACATAATGTGTGGTCTGGTAAACTCCTGTGGTCACACACATTTTAAACAAACAAAATCAGTGAAGAATACCACAGGCTTTATATTAGTGAAAGGCATTCCTCGAATAGGTTATTTATATATTATATTATGAGTACTATAATGGATACTCTGAACCTTGTTGCAATACACAATGCTTATAAGCCTCACATTGGCACACTCACCTCTAAGGAAATGCTGAAGGTATTATAGTAGTAATTCATGTTGGTAAGCCGAGACTTGTAGTAAGCACACAAAGTGAGCAGAACAGGAGGCCAGATAACTAGCCCTTGGACTGGGATGAAGGGAGCAGGTCCAGTCTTCCTTATCAGGCACCAGGGCAGGCCTTAAGCACCAGGGCAGTCTTCTGGCATTAGCGCGGTCCTTCTTCTGTAGTGGCCACAGGTCCAGGAGGACCCCCACCCCTCCACAGAAGTGTCTGGAAATTCTTGGTTCTCAACCTTGGTTCCAGGATCTCTTGGGACACAATAGGCTAGTGTGAAGTTATTTCTGTAACTGCTGAGACAATGTCTTTGAAGCGCAAGTGGGGCTGCCCCCCTTCCTGCTTGGATGGCCCATCCTGCTGACACCCAGACTCTCTATTGTGTGGCAATCTGGGAAGAATAGACAAAGGCCAACTAAACCTAGTCTTGTGACCAAGGGTACATGCTGCAAGTACCAAATGTTTTGGACAGGAAACTTTCTAAAGGTGACATTCTCTGAATTGTGACTTAAAATCAGACTTTACCATTAAAGAGGATTTTAAATTGCAATTCCTTACACACAAAACATGATATTTCTACCTGCACCAAAATGTAATATGTACTAAATGTAATAAGGTAACTCAATGTTATCCTAAAATGGGGGTGGGGAGGAGGTAGGCCTCACAGTAGTAAAAAAAAAAGTGAAACTTAACCACATCGATGCTATGCATTTTCTCGCTGTGTGCTGGAATCAACAAAAACACATGTTACATGACGAGCTGGGCTCGTCATGAGCGTAGCAGGAGGCTGCCTCATGACGAGCCCAGCTCGTCATGAGTGTGGAAGGGGTTAAAAGTGGATGTTCAACTTTTGAAATACAAGTCACCTTACCCTATGTGCTATTTAGGGCCTACCTTAGGGGTAACTCATATGAATTGAAAAGGGAGATTTATGCCTGGCAACAGGTTCATATTGTTTGGTCAAATTGGCAGATTAAAACTGTGTACAAGTCGCAATGGCAGACTTGAGATGTGTTATAAGAGGCTACTTAATTGGGTGGCAGAAGAAGTGATGCAGGTCTTAGTAGCATTTAATTTACCAGCTCTGAGTAAATTTAGTATCACTTTACTAGGGACTTACAAGAAAATTAAATGTGTCAATTGGGTGTAAGCCAATTTAACAATGTTTTAGGGTAAGAGCGCAAGCACTTTAGCACCGGTTAGTAGCAGTAAAAAGGCACAGAGTCCTAGAAGCCAACAGAAATGGGTTCTGAAAGCAGGAGGAAAGGAGGAAAAAAGTTGGGGGGTGACCCCGCAGACAGAGCCTAGTTCAACAGTGAACTCATAGGAACTTTTATCCACTTGGTTAGAGAGCAGCCAGGAGTTTCCCCCACAAACAGGCTGGTGCCAGACATGCATGTGGAATCCCCAGTGTCCTCTTAGAACACATTCTGGACCTGTGGAAGAACCCAGGACAAGTGAACTTTAAGGATCAAAAGGGTGACTTCCTTTTCAAGCTACAGGGACACAACAAGCTACAAGAGGCCTTTTCTGCAACCTCCCAGCAGACCAGTTCCAATGGTACCAGTCCTGGTCCCTGCTGCTAGTATTTGCTGAAGTGAGTCTTGACCCCCTAGGGCTGTCTCCAGGGTCTTAGACCCTTGGCTGGTGTCAAAGTCTACTCCTCCTAACATTTCCTGAAACCTGGGATTTAAAAACTGTTTGGTTACAAAGACCCCTGGAGGAACAGTACCAACCTGCCAGGTCAATCGATGAAGGTGCATCACTGCTGGGCACACGATTCAGGTTGTTCCTGCTTGAAGCGTTTCTGCAGTAGCAAATCTGATTAATTGGAACATTGTGGAGAAAGTATCCAGCCTCGTGGAGCCGTCTTTGGCTACAGACTGCAGCCTTGCCCCACTGAAAGAATCCGAGCTCCAAAAAAGTGACTAAGTCCAAAGGTAGAAATTATCAATGGGTGAAGGTGTCAAAAGTATCCGACTGAAAAGGAACGTGCTCTCAGCATTAAACATAAACTTCTCCCACTCTGATCTACCTTGCCAAAAGTCACCACCATTGTCTATCAGTTTTTTGACAATGTGGAGCCCTCTTTGGCCCCAGCCTGCTGCCTGCTTGCTGAGGATTTGTGACTTCCATTTCAGAGACTTAGTCCGATGGTAAAACTTCTGACTTGGTCAAAGTATGGTTTCTTTATCTGATCCACACTCCATCACAGATGGCCTTAACTTGCGCCTAGGTACCAGTTAAGTGCAACCAGATGACCGTGGCTTGCATTTAACCCTTTTTGAGCTATTTCCACATTTGGATTTTTGGTGCAATTTTGTTTAGGAAAATGTACTCCATTTTTCTACATTGGTTTACGATTTGTTTTGTGTATTATGGTTTTCACTTTATTACTGTTTTAGCACTGCATAAACACTTTACACCTTGCCCCTAGGTTAGGCTTTCTGCTCTTTGCTATAGCCACCATGGGTATGAGCTCACATTCATTTACTGACTTTACTGCTTCACCCTGGCAAGTGTTGTGGATATTGCTTGAGGTGGGTACTCACCACCCCCTTCAACTAATACCCCAATTTCTTACACAGAGCATTAGTAATGTATTAATATTTGGGATCTGTCTTAAATAAAGATCATTTTAACAAAACAACCAAATTGAGTAACACACCAGTTACTCTTCAGTCGATGATTTACTGTGGAAATCGCTGTATAACATTTTGCAATACTATTAACAACTTAAAAGCTGTAATGAATATTCAAAATGGGTCAGATTCCTCAGTAACGAAATTCTGTATTCTGTATTGTCTGGATACTTAAGTGAAGAAAAGTCTCACTGAGGGAGGAAAATGACAAACCTTTTGCAAGTTCTCTAGGAGACCAGCAACATAAAGTGAAACTAGGATGTGCGTATTTTAGGGAGTACTGTTTGCTTGGAAGAAGATCCATTGGGTTTTGATTATGACTTTTGGTGGTGTGGAGGTGGGGAGCCCACCACCCCCGCACCCCCACAACGCCAAGAGTCGCTACTGTCCACCGGCAAGTAATTGGATGGTCTGGCGGGTGGGCGGGCGGTGTGGTGGTTCCCTCTGTGGTGCCTCTTTCAAAGGCGACTTAGGGGCCCATTTGGATGGTGGGCGGATCGCCCCCGCCAGGCCGGCGGTAGCCACCGCCGGCCTGTCGGCTGCCATGCTGTGCATGGAATTACACTGCATGCCTTCCTGCGATTGTGGCGGGTGGTGCTGAGTGCACCGCCCGCCACAATGGTAGGAATGCAGGATGCGCCCGCCACTGTGGCGGGTGCATCCTAATGCCAGGCACGGGACCCCCGCCCTTATAGCGGGCGGTCCCTGGTACCGTGAGGATGGTGGGTGGGCAAAGTCCGCCTGCCATCCTATTGGGGGCCTTAGTCTTTAAAAAAGGCACCAAAATGGGAATGCCACACAGGTTCCTGCAGCCATTCAGGAACTGTGGCGCATGAACACAGGGGGCACATGTTGTGCCCCCTGCATGCATCCCCAGGCTGAGGCGGCACTGGGGGCCCTGTAGTGTTTTAACACAGCCAGTCTTTTTATCGAGCGAAGACCTCCATGAAAATGCTGGCAGTCCTGAAACTTGTAATATGCATTGCGGTGCCACAGCGGAACCATCTACATCTTACAATGGGCCCGACCGCTACGCCACCACCAGGGAATGGAGGTACCATGGCGTAGCCGGCCGTCCAATTACGGTGATACAGCACAACTCCTAAAAGGGTGGTTGGACTGCCGGTGCGGCAGTTGCTAGGCCGCCACCACCATGCCACCATGAGTCTGGCGATCCCCGGACCACCAGACTTGTAAGTAGGCCCATAGTGTTACTAGTATTATTGGGAACCTAATAAATAAAGGGCCTCATTTACAAGAGGTCTGCGACGACGGCTCATCACTTTGTTTGATGCTCCAGTTGTGCAAGCCTAGCAATCATATCTACGAGGCCACTCAAACTCACCCTGCCTGGCCTCGTAAATATGGTGTAAGGCAATGCAGTGAAGTCGCTGCATTGCCTCACATTGCGTCAGGGAGGCGTGCCATGGGCGTTGCAATTGGTGTTCTCATTCATAGCCCATGGATTTTGAATGCCTCACAACCGTGCTCCTGCCCAGGGGTGACGTAACAAGGAGAAATAATTTCATTTCTCCTTGTTTTTTCCTCTTTTTATGTGTGCTTATAGAAAGAGGAATATGCCTGCATTGATAGTTTTTGGGAAAGAAGGTGTCTCTTCTCGCACAAAAACAATCATTCCAACCACGCACACACCTGTGCATCATGGTACAAGGGTGCCTCAGTTCGTGCAAGGTAGCCAAAACGGCAACAGCACAATGGGAAAGGACAGGAATGCGCCGTGTCTCATAGATAGGGCGCATTCCAGCCCTTTTCTTTTGACGCAGGGCAGTTCAGCAGAGTGACTTACAGAGCTGCCCTGCATCAAAAAGTCATAAATGAGACCCATAGTGTTGAAAGTAACAACCATCTCTACTTTGACAGAGAATGTGCAGTGTGTTAGTATGGCATTTCCAATTACCAGCCAATGTCATTGGCCTACCATTGAAGTGTGTAGAGGAAACTCAAGAGTGAATGTCTCTAGATAAGTTATGAAGTTATTCTGCAGGGTTTCGCTGGATAAGAGCTTTTAAGTAATTTATATCGAATCACGGCAGATAAATACCTCTCCACATAAAAGGATTAAATGATTTTATGTATTAGGCTCATAGTCTGTTCCTAATGCATGTGCGGACTTTCCAAGTGTGCAAAACAAGCCTTTGTATTCACTGTTCAAAGACTGAGGAAAAGTCCACTGGGTATTTTACAGCCTCCTTTAAGCTCCCATGTGTAGTAGTTTTCAATGGAATAAGCATGGGGGATAAAAACTCTTTATCTATGCACAAGAGGACCTCCCTAAGAAGCTTTAATGATCAGTTGGAAACACACCAATGAAACGAAGAGCACAATTCAGGATTTGTTCAAAACCCTGGGCTGTGTCTTATACCATACTTTAGCTGGGAGTTTAATGCCACTAAAGCATGCCCAAAGCAAGGAACATATTTGTTGGCTAGAGAGATCGGAGATTTTAAATGGATTGGTCCCATAGATTAAGGTGTCGCAGGGGAATAAAGCATTGGCATGCCAAACATCTGCTTTCAATAGCTGAAATCACTTCGTGAAAACAAGCAACTCCCCCATAGACTGTACATTAGCAGACACACAGACTACAGCATTTAATGTTTTCGTACACATCGGTACTTACATTAAATCCTCAAATCCAGCATAACTAATGCATTTAAACTGAATAGTTTATGAACTATGCACAGTCGTTCAAAAATCAAGGATGAGTGCTGTTTTGTGAAGATATTTCTGTTATCAGAAGCTTCGGCGAGGCATCATGGCAGCAAGATCAAAGTTTTTCACCTGGACATATAACTGCATTTGGTACTTTAGTTCTCTTTTTTAGTGGTCAAAAACTGCGGCTTCTGTACCTGATAGTTCAGCAACCTCTTCACGGTGGATGTGGGGATGTGCTTCACTGAGGTCCACTGACCCTCTGTTGCATCTCCAGTTTTCCCGTTTGCTGCAACTCTCAGTTTGAGGCCTGTGATTGCACCTCTCACGTGCAGATTAAAATAAAAGACAATGAGAAGGGGACTTGAATCTGATGGAGTAAACAAAGATGTTACAGCTGCTTTCCTACTTTCTGATACCCTCTACTCTATCCAGGCTATGAAAAGATGCATTGGAAAACATCCAAAAATGTATCACATTTAGTGCCATATCTACACTGACACAAAGTCTCACGCACGACGGATGACAAGCTAGCCCAGCACCACCAGGCCCTGAAATTCTTACTTATACAGTACAATATGTCTGAAGGTTCCCCCATTGTCTGCTGGCATTGTCTGTGGGTCAGTGCCTCATAAACGCAACTTGACTTCCTGTAACACATCAGACATAAGCAGCCACCGTAGACACACATAGATGACTGATAAAGGAAGGGAAATCAAGGCCTCACAGTCAGCAACTGGCTCACAGACAATGTCAGCAGATGACGGAGGATCCTTCAGACTTATCGTACTACATTAGTATGAGAAAGTGTCTCTATATATACTGGACCAGAATAAGGTACAGTGTGTACAGAGTCCACAAACCCCAGAGGTATAACAGAGGTTAAAGCCAGGTGTGACCTTACTCTCTAAAGTGGTAGCTTGGCCGAGCAGTAAGGCAGTACCCGAGGACAGTGTAAAGCATTTGTTGTACACACTCAGTCAGCAAAAAGTGTCACACACTCAAAGACTGAACTCCAGGCTAATTGTTTTTATATCAAAAGATATAGTTGTTGTATTTCTAGAACCAACAGGTATCAAATAAATATACTGTTCTCAATATGAGAGGTCTCAGATGAGTACTTTGCAGAAAGGCAATAAACTTTGTAAAGACAATAGGTACAGGGGTTGCAGTAGGCAACACAATTCTATACACAATTTAGCATTGAGCTCAATGGATTTCCTTATATAAACACAGTTGATTACTTTGTAGATTACTTTGGTAATTTCAGGACTGGCTCCTAGATTCAGTCCTGGGGTCTAAGCTGAAAACAGTTTAGCAAAAACGTTTTAGGTATTGTAGTGATTTTTCAAGAATAAAAAGCTATTTTAAAAGTTCACACTTAGAAACTTTTCAACAGGAATCTGGCAATGTTATCCAATGGGAGAAAATTCAGGTTGCAGGTAAAGTACGATCTCGTTACTTTTGTAATCCAGTACTGGTCTCCCGGGGCCAGCACTGGGGTCTCAACTCAAAACAGGTAAGTAATTACGTTTCAGTATTTCGTATGATTTTTAAGGAATATTTCTAGTTTTCAAAAGAAGATAGAAGAAATTTCATAGAAAAGCAGACAATGGATTCCTATGGAGAAAATACAAGTTACTGGTAAACCCGGTAAGGATTACTTTTGCGGTTCAGTACTGGGCTACAAGGTACAGTACTGGCTTCTTCCCCGATCACAGGTGAGTACTTTGGAATTCGGGTGATTTTATATGAATATTTTTAATTTCCAAAACTTCACACTTAGAAGATTTTTCGAGTCAAACCTGTCAATGTTATCCAATGACAGGTGAGTGAGTTATCGGTTTCCAGGTGAGTACTTGGCTGGTGAAGTTAGGGTTCTGGGCATAGACTCAGTGGTCTCCAGGGTCAGGTAAGTACAGTTGGTTCACCCCCAGCGGCACAGGGGTGGCCGGGTGCAGAGGTAGTCAGGCCCAATGTTATCCAATGAGAGAAAGAGGGCCTCCGGTTGGTGGCTGCTGCCTAGCAGGCCACGCGGCTGTGGGAGCTGGGCTCCTGGTCACTTGCTCAGGGCAAATGGGGAAGTAGGATAGGGCACAGGTTGCACTGCCAGGGGCACTCAGGCGGCTGGGTGCAGGGTGCTTTTGAGCCGTCGGGAGCTCAATGTTATTCATTGAGCAACTTGAAAAGGGAACAAAGGCTGCAGGCTCGGGGACGAAGAATCTTCTGGAGCGACCAACACTTCGAGGGGTAAGTTGGGGTCTTGGAGGATAGGTAGGCACCTCTGTCCTGAGGCTGCAGGCGTCGTCGGGGTCATCGAGGAGGGTCTTTGGGAACTGGTCTTCAGGTCCCAATCACTGGGGGGACGTCCTCGTGGTCCTGGATCTCTCGGGCACGGGCCGGGGTTGGTGGGTGCAAAGTGGGTTAGTCCGGAGCTTCCTGGCTGGCACCAGGGGTGTTGTTGCAGCAGAACCTCTGCTGATGGGAGTCCCAGACCTTAAGAGGGTCAAGGCAGGCGGGTCCTCTGGGTGTCCCAAGGTTGCTGACTGCAGGAGTCACCGGGATTAGGCAGGAGCAGGTTCCAGGATCGACTGGCCTGTAGGGCTGGGGCCAAGTCAGTTGTTGTCGTCCTGTTGTTAGCAGCTGCACGGCGGGTCTTCTTCCTCTTGATCTTCTTTCTTCTTTTCTTATCGGGATCTAAGGAAGGAAGGTTCAGGGAGCCCCTAAATACTGATTTTAGGGGCGTTACAGGTAGGGCAAGGGCAGGGACCAATAGGTCCCTGTCCTGGGGTGGGTACACCCCGTAGCCTGCTCCTCTCCTGTGGGAGAGGGCAGGAGCCTAGCTGTGATTGGGCAGGGCTCCCCATCTTCAAGATGGCCAGAGTCTGGGGTCGTGCTTCACCTCGTCTCCCCCACCTGAGGCGTGGGGTTGGCACTGGCTGGCACCCCCCCCTTCCTGACGTAGTTTTTCCCACCAGTCTTCCCGACGGAGTGGGGGTCAGGACTGGTGGGGGACAGTTGCTGGGTACAGTAAATGGTCTGGAGAAGCTCACAGAGGCGGAATGCCTTTTAAGCTTCCCCCTGCCCATCCTGGGGGAGGAGGCCTAGCACCTCGCCCAGGATGTGCATTGTTGCAGGCCTAGGAGAGCGGGGGCTCTCCACCCAGGGGTCCAGCAACATGTCTGCGGTGTGGCAGCCTCTGCAGCCCCTCAGCTCAGACGTGGATTGTGGTTAAGTTTCAGGGGGCATCTCTAAGATGCCCTCTGTGGTGCATTTCTCATTAAATCCCACACTGGAATCAGTGTGGATTTAATGTGCCGAGAAGTTTGATATCAAACTTGTCAGTCTTCAGTGTAGCCATTATGGTGCTGGGGAGTTCGTAATGTCTACCTCCCAGCAACATATATTCTTAATGGCATCACTGCACTTACAGTGCCCAGGAATGGCCCTGGGTACTGTAGGGGCACAGGGCTCATGCACCTGTGCCCTCACCACTGGCATAGGGCATCCAGCTAGAGGGGTGACTGATGTATGCCAGGGCAGTGGGTTTGTGGGCGTGGCACACAGGGATGTGTGCCATGTCGACTCTTTGTTTAGTTCTGTACTTAGGCACTCAGCCAGCAAAGGCAGTGCGTGGGTGCCAGGGTACAGGGCCCTCAAGGGTGGCACAATAAGTGCTGCAGCCTTAGAGGTCTCGTCTGGTCACCATGCCCTGGGTACCTGGGGTACCATTTACTAGGGGCTGACAGGTGGCCAGATATGCCAATTGGGTTTCAGTTTCAACACAGTTTTAGGGAAGGAACACAGGCCCTGGGTACCTGGTTGGTAGGAGCCAAGGGCACACTCCGTCAAGCACATCAGCACTCAGAAAAAAGGGGGGGTATACCAATGCAACAAAGATGGCACTTTCTCACAATTAGTAAGACTTTCAGGGCCTGATTCACAAAGTAAACTTACACGTTTGTGTAAATTTATGCTTTTTCAATATTCAAACTGCATTTTAATAGTAAGTTTACGAATGTGAAGACTATATAGTTGGGCGGAGAACTCTGCACATCAAAAGATAGGACAGGCCTTCACTAGGAGGAGGCTCATATGTGTAGTAGCAGGAGATTCTATGCTTTAGGAGCAATATAGGAGAAGATTCAACCACCATATCTGTTTTTCTGTATGCTATGAATTTGTAAAAGTAGGAGTCCAGACGAACAGAGGTGTCTGTAAGGTTTATGAAGCAGATTTATTTGTTAAAGCATGCTGGTCCAGTTTTATGTAGTGCCTTGAGAGTGTGGATAAGGAGTTAGAATTGTGCTCGTTTGTAAATGGGGGTATGCAGTGGAGCTCCTTCAGTTGTTGTGTGATGTAAGTGCAACATGGGAGGTTGAGTGATTCTGGCCGCCAAGTTCTGAACGGTCTGCAGCCTTCCGGTTGATCATGGCATAGAGGATGTTCCTGTAGTCCAGCTTGCTTGTAACCAGGGCATGCATGACCGTTTTCTGGGTGCTGTTTGGGAGACTTTTGAGAATTTGAAAACATTTCTCAGCATCTTCAGAGTATGGAAGCATGAAGAGGTGACTGTATTGACTAAATGATGCTGTCAATGATGATCCTGAGGTCTTTGGTGTTGTGGGTGTTTGTCCTAGCTCTCTTGGCCACCATGTGGAATCCCATGGTGATATGCTCTTCCCGAAGATCACAAATTCAGTCTTGTTAGTATTCAGCATTAGTCAGTTGGTTGTGGGACATCCAGATGGAGCTGGCTACAGGAGAGTGAACTAGGCAGGACCTGTATGTCTAGTTCATTTGCTAGTCTCTCATCCTACTTCTACTGAAACATAGTAGAATTGCTTCCTCACATATTTATTTTGTATTCTCAAAAACATCTGACTACAGAATGAATTTGTGAATGTTTCATCACTGGACAGATAATCATTAAATGTTTCGCTAATTCTACTTGTAGACTATGCAAGCGATAATTCTTATTCTTTACATTGATGGTCTTTTCCCAGTGGCTCATGTCCTGGAGCAATTTGACTCGATGGATGCTAAAAGTTAGAGCTGAGAAGATTAACAAGGCTTTATTATTGAAGGTCCTATCTTCAATTTTTCTAATTTTCTAATGTCCAAATAAAACTTGCTTTATCCATTTTCTCAATATTTTCACCCTTAATAAAATAAATTGAAATTCCTTCCAGATTACCCCCCCCCCCACACAATTCTACAGGGCTGTTGTGTAAGAAGTGAAGGTACATCAAATGCATTTCGGTGTTTAATAAGACCATCAATATACCCAATTCTAATCTTACAGGATATTGTGGTGTAGATGGACTGACATGAAACAATTTACGTAATCCCTTATTTTCAGTGTAGTTCTAAATGTAATGTTTCTATAACTAAATGCCATAGAAAATATAACAGTGTCAATACCAGGGCTATGTCTAGAACCTTACACTGTAATGGGGGACTTTAATTTTTATCTAGAAATTCACTTGGATTCTGACACTTATCGTCTGGATCAAATTATGGGGGCTGGAGGCCTACAACAGCTGGTGAATGCCCCTATGCATGAAAAAGGACACGCTTTGGATGTCATATACTCGAACAACCATGATCTTGGTTGTATTTCAGTTCTCCCCATTTCATGGTCGGACCACTGTGCTATTCAGTTTGAACTGAATAGTTGTGGGAATCAGCCAAAACTAAACCAGCCCGGGAGATTGTGACTAGAGCCTGGGGAAAGTTGGATATTAATACATTTGGAAGCTCCCTTAGTAGCTCGCTGCGATCTCCTCCGATTGGAGTGGAAATTGCTGCGGCTGCTTATAATCAATGGTTAGCCACATCCTGCAATTTACTAGCCCCTAGGAAAAAGTGGACTCCCAAACAAACTTTACCATAAGCCTCATGGTACTCGGAAGAACTTAGAGCCAAAAAACTGGAGTGTAAACTGCTAGGAAGGGCATGGCACAACAATTATGGTGAAACAGATAAAGAAAGATACAAATATTGTATCGTGATCTATAAAAAATTGTTACTAGATGCTAAAAGACAGTTTTTTCAATGCACATAACATTGGCTAAGTCCAACTCAAAGGAACTTTTTAATACTATTAAAAAATTGTCTACCCCAACTGTCCCCAGGAGCCATAGCAATCCATCATTTTGCAATAAAATTGCTGATTTTTTCAAGCACAAAGTTGAAGTTATATTTTCCTCCTTCTTTGAAGCCAATAAAATGACACAGCTAAGCTCCAATATGAATAGACCAGGAAGTAGCGATCCTCTACTGGCACTTGATCAATTCTCATCACTGTAGGTATCAGATACAGTCAAGGTCCTGACTTCGATCCGCTCAGAAGCCCCTAGAGATCCTTGCCTGGCATGGGTCATTAAACAAATACCTGAAGAGAGGAATGGCCTTGAGTCCCCTGTTAAATACTGTCCTTATATCCGGCATATTCCCTAAAATCTGGAAGCAAGCCTCTGTTCTTCCACTTCTGAAGAAGCAGAATCTGGATCTGAAAGATCCAAATAACTATAGGCCAGTCTTGCGGCTTCCTTTTCCTGCTAAGATCCCGGAGAAGGTGATGAACAGTGCATTTCTCCATCACAGCAACTCTCTGGACCCATCACAATATGGGTTCAGGGCTGATCAGAGCACTGAGCTGGCTCTGTTGAAATCCACCGAGGAAATCAGAGAGGCTGTAGACAGAGGAGGTAGTGCTGTATTGATTTTATTGGACTTGTCAGCGGCCTTTGACATGGTCCATCATAAGCTACTAATGGACCGGTTGTCTGTGATCGGTGTTGAAGGCCTAGCATGGAAACTCCCACAGTCTTTCCAAGCTGATAGGTCCCAAACTGTGGATCTGGATAGTAATTCATCTAAACCATTCACACTCCCTTGTGGGGTGCCACAGGGCTCTTCTCTTAGCCCAACGCTTTTTAACATATATGTGGCACCTCTAGCGGGAGTCATTAGATCTTTTGGCTTTCGGCTCACCTCCTATGCTGACGAAACCCAATTTGTGTTGTCACTGACTAAGGGAGGTGAGAAAGAGACTGGGGACCGCTTCCGTGAATATATGAGCGCAATATCCGTTTGGATGTCCTCCAATTGTTTAAAGCTTAACTCCAACAAGACCGATGTCTTAAAGTTCGGGAATAACCCACAGGTGTGGACACCGGAGTGGTGGCCAGAAGATCTGGGCCTCTGCCCCTATACCCACTAAGAAGGCCAAAAACCTTGGGGTATTAGTGGATAATAAACTCACCATGGGGGATCAAGTAAGCTTGGTGACTTCAGCCTGCTTTATGATTCTTAGAATCATAACGAAAATCCAATTCTTCCTGACCGAGAACAATCTCAAGACAGTGGTCATGGCCCTTATAACATCGCGTTTGGACTATTGTAAAAGCCTATATTTGAACATACAAAAACAACATATGGACAGGCTTCAATTAGTCCAAAAAGCAGCGGCCAGGCTGCTGTCTGGAACACCTAAATTTGTTTCCGTGAAAGGAGATCTTAAGAAGCTACATTGGCTCCCAATAAAACAAAGAACCCGCTTCAAGGCTCTCTTCATAGTTTTCAAAACCATTAACGGTATCGGTCTGGAGTTTCTTAGGCAAAAGTTTCACTGGTACTTTCCTGGGAGAACGCTACGATCCACCAGTGCCAAACAAGTGCAAGTCCCCAAAAAAAAGTAAACTGGGGAGGCAGGAGTTTCACTCATTGTGCCTCGAGAGCTTGGAATAAGCTCCCCTTTTCCACCAAAATTGCTCCGGATCTCCTCACGTTCCGGAAAGGCCTGAAAACATAGCTCTTTTCACAGTAGCACTCTTTCAGCTTCCCAGGCAGACCAGTACTTAGCGCCAGGACACCCAAGGGTAATCGCGCGCTCTACAAATGCAAATAACATAAAATAACATAACATAGCTTAAACAGTGATACATTTGATTGTGAACACAATTGTCTTCTAAAACAAGTCAGTCTGTTACACATTTCCACCCTGAGTTTAGGGTATTTAAGGCATGGTTTCCAGTTTGAAAGGCAGTCACATATAATACCCAAATATTTGTATTTTGTTAACACTAACAGCTAAATATGATTTATCTCCTATTCCTGAATGAATTTGGATAAGGAGGTCAGCAATCTTTGAAGGTCATTAGACGTCTAGTAAAAGAAAAAAGACGTCTTGAAAAACATGATACCACCTAATCATGGAGTAAAACCACCTGCCTTATCTAAGTGAGTAGATAGCTCTGTCGCCACTAGTTAGACAGATGGGTGACTACTACACACCCCTGTTTTATTCTATTCTAGGTATGAATTTGGTGTATCAGAGACCTTTTACTGTTTTACTGTTTGTGTGAACTTGCTGCGTTGTCTCTGTATGCAGCACTTTTATCAGGAAAGGAGGGGTAGATAAAAAGCAATATTCTTAAGCCTACCCCATAGAACAGTCAGTGCCAGAAAAGGGTAAACTCTAGTCTACAAAGCAACAGTTTAGGCTTCATTTAGCTGTAATCACCCTTGATGCAAGCTGAAACAGTGTATATATGTACGAACGAACAGTAATTAGGAACTAATCCGAGAATGTACTCTAATTTATAATTCTGCCCATGTGAATTAACATGTAGCAAAATGTACGAATGACACTACAAATGTTTAATCACACCAGTCTTTCTTTTCTTTTTTGTAATTTTAAAATAATTTTGTTCCAAACTACGTATCCCATAATGCCACCTAAGGCTAATATGGGCTAGTATTTAAATGGAAATGGAAGAATGACTAACTGACAGTGACCAAAGCCTTGTGTGGCTGAAACGCGTTGGTGGGGTGAAGCGCTGATTAAAAGGCTTCAATAAGGAATCCAGTTGTGCCGCCTCTTTTGTGACAAAAAGTAATTTTTGGGTCAGGATCCGACCCCTGGGCTGAGCACACATTGAGGAGCGCACTCGAATTCTGCTGGATCACATTGTGGCAAACAATATATGTATACATATATATATATATATATATATATATATATATATTCACTGAAAAAACCATAGGTTATAGACCATATATAGTTAGGAAATAGCATTTAGAAAACCTTATTTTACTCACACAAAACCATTGAAATTCCATATATAGTTAGTTGCACTAACTATATATCGCGCACCTGCAATCCACTGCTGATGATGTCACATATTACATCATTCATGACATGGTCAGTGACATCACTGATGACATCACTGATGACATCTCAAATGACATCACTGATGACATCACTGATGACATCTCATTTGACATTACTGATCACATAACTGATGACATCATTCATGTGATGATACAATGAACCTCTTCAGACTCTAATATAACCTTAGATACACTCAGTGTAAACAGACACTCACAGACTGTCACTCATCCATGGAGTTACTCACACACCTAGTCAGTCTTGCAAAGAATCAATCACACCTCGATTTCCTCAACTATATAGTTATACACCCCTTACTTATTGGAACATATAATAACACATATTTACTCTGTTATACAATCCCTGATACAAGTTCACAATAATCCATACAGCCACTCACACATTCACTGGCTCTTATGCACAGTTATTTATATATGTCAACTATCACATGTACTGTGTTTTACATATGTACTTACTTTGACATGTAGCACTGAGATATCCATTCACTCACCAATACACTCATGCACACAGTCAACCGCCCATACAGATGTTTCCACATGCACTTTTGAACCCATACATCTAGTGAATCAACTGCTCACACATCTATGCACAGAGTCATACACCTCCCAGACACCCACACACACACTCAGTCTCCCATACAAATACTTGGGCAACTAATCAATAACCCATATAGTTAGTCATATAGCTAATGATCAACACATGCATCAGATTACAAAACAACAGACACAATGATGCACAATTTAAAACAGTTTAGTCACTAACCCATGCACTCAGTGAGACACATTTAATCACTCACTTATACAGTCAGTCATGCACCTACTAAATCCTTCATCCAGACACTTATACATCCACTCATTCTTCAATATGTAAGACATATTTTAACTTTACAGAAGCATACAGTCACTGGATGTTGTCATCAGTGATGTCATCAGTGATGTCATTTGAGATGTCATCAGTGATGTCATCAGTGATGTCACTGACCATGTCATGAATGATGTAATATGTGACATCATCAGCAGTGGATTGCAGGTGCGCGATATATAGTTAGTGCAACTAACTATATATGGAATTTCAATGGTTTTGTGTGAGTAAAATAAGGTTTTCTAAATGCTATTTCCTAACTATATATGGTCTATAACCTATGGTTTTTTCAGTGAATTTTCAAGGTTTTGTAAATGCTAATTCCTAACTATATATGGTCTATAACCTATGGTTTTTTCTGTGAATTTCATTGGTTTTTTAACAGCTAATATCTGTAGCTGTAAAATGTATTCTTCTTTAAATCCAAAAATATATTTTATATGTTTATGAATAATTTTTTTAAAAAATATTTTTTTTTCTTCGTTCCCGCTTCGCGAATCGGGAAGCTTCCCGTTAGCTGACCTTGATGCCGCGAAATAGACCGCGAGCCGGTAAACGTTTCTTTACCGCAAGTGCCGCGTTAGAAAACAACATCGTGACGCCTCCCGTCCGCATGACGTTCCACGTTGTCGCTTGATACGTCATATGACGTGCTACGTTAGCGAACTGGTACGCGAAGCGAGTGCCAAAGCGCAGGTTTCTGGAAGCAAACAGGGAGGCCCTGCAAAGCGCTTAACGTAAACACAGCAAGTCATGTGACTTGGTAATAACACTTTTCATTGGTTCATTTCACTTTTGGTTTCCTAATGATGTAAGACTAGGTCATATAATCTAAAATGAACACTTTTGATTGGTTGAGAACTCTTGTTTTTCCCAAATGATGAAAATCCCTCCTTCTTTCCTCACTCTGACTTTCATCATTGTGAGAGAAAGACCCTTTGTGATCACTGAGCAATGGCTTCTTTAGTAGCTTCAGCTGGTGCTTCCCCACCACCTCCACCACATCCAAGGAAGAGTGGACCACCTGCTCAAGTTGTAATTCAACAAGAAGAAGAAGAAGAGGAACAGGAGGACGAGCACGAAGAGAGGCAGTTTTTGCCTGAGCAGCCCAAGACGTCTCACCGGAAAGAAAACTTCATTTGGCAATTTTTTAAAATTCCCAAAGGTCAGAAAAAAGTAAATGCAAGATACGTAACTTGCCTTATATGTCAAGATAGACTGTCCAGAGGGACCGACAAAAAATACAGTTTCGGAAACTACACAATGCATCGCCATATGACTAGGTGGCATCCTAACAACTACAGTGCTGCACAGTTTCGGAACGACCTAGATAATCTCCCTATTATGGCCAGAAGATCTGTTGTACCGGAAGTAACGGGACCAGAGGGCAGGGAGATGGTGCCAAATATACAAATGAGATTTGGTGAAGTAAAACACACCTGCGTATTTTGCGATGGATTCATTTCCTACGGAGAAAGAAGCATCACTCTGATCAACAGAGCTATTGACTATCATATGCAAGTTTGTCCGAAACGCCCAAAATAATAAATACTTCTTTTTTTTGTTTTGTTGCTCCTGTTGAGCCCTTTACAATGAATCGTTTTCATTGCCCCCTCCAAGAAAAACCCAAAAAAATATAAAACTGTTCCGAAAAATTCAAAAACAGTAAAAAAATGTTCAGAAAAATAAAAAAAAAAGTTCTTTTCAGAACTACCTCCCCGTTATTAAAAAATTGGTACAATATTTGGAACTGTGCCAACCTCTATTTCTCTTAGTTCGCTTCCTAGTTCGCTCGCTGGTACGCGAACTGGAAGCGAACCAAAAACAGTAAGTATAAGGGAAGGAAACACACACTTATGTTAAAAGAAAGACAGCTATAGGGGAGTAAACTAGAGATACTATTACCTATAATCCACTACTGATGATGTCACATATTACATCATTCATGACATGCTCAGTGACATCATCAGCAGAGGATTGCGGGTTTTTTGGCAACATGCCTTATCCACGGTTTAATAACGCTGCCTTTTGCTTTATATAAGTTTTCAAATTGTATGAAATATATACCAATAGGTCTTTATGAACCTTTAGGTAGTGCTTTTGTTCATGAGGTCTGGTCGCTTCCATACACATACAGATGTTTCAAAGATGATCAAGAAGTTTATCTGAATGGAGAGGAATGCACTGAGACGCCAGATCATTCACTAATGTGTAGGCACATACAGTTACACGATTCATGCAACAAACACCGACCAAATATGGCTTGCGTGTTGCAAGGCACGCCAGTTCCTGCTATCATCCCCACGTTCAAGTTGTTGGAAAATGGTAGTTATTTGATGCTCAATAATGAAGATTGTTCTGAGTTAATTAAAAGTATTCCTTTTATCGTAACAGTAAGTGAACGGGTTATTTGCTGCAGAAATGTTCTATTTCCTCCCACACATGAACATAGGGAGTTTTCAATCTGGCCACAAATACCAACCTTGGGACACGTTTCAACGGCATGACAAGAATAAGAGCTCTTTTGTCTCAGAGAGAGGTGGCCTTGAGTTCGGCCCGTGAAACTTTCCTACTTCACATAGCGAACACCCGTACACAGGTTTGCCTTTCAATTTCAGCAACATGTTTCCGACTATCTTTAACGCATCCTCCACAAAATCCCTGGCACACTTTTTTAAAGTTGTTACCAGTGGTCTCGTGACTTCATTTGAGAAAATCTTTGGAGTCATCCCTGCTCCCTTTCATTCCATTTTCTCCACTCTGGTTCGTGGATTGCATTTTTACTTGCATTACCAGCGGACGCTCTTGTGCTTTTTTACATTTTTAAATATGGATGTCCCTCCTATGCAACCTCCGACCCTGCAGCTGCTGACACTGTTCCGCAATCGCATGCTAGAATATTATGGCACAATGCCGTTGGCGATATTAAGCACGGCATATGGATTATCTTTTCGGTTCTCCTACTTCACCTGTGTCCAGCCTGTATTTCACTGCCTGACCTGTGATTTCGATTGGGCCATTGATTTGTGTCTCTGCGGACCGGTTTCTCCTGACGTCGACTTTAATCAGCTGATGACTCCTATCATTACTCACGAGTTGATTTGTCCTGGCGAAAGGATTATGGCTGTGGCATTGATGCATGGACTACTTGGTCCCTGGAATTTACTGGCGGCAGCACAGTCTTTCTTGGAACACAGCTTTCTTGAAAACCCACCGAGCTGTCCTCTGATGGTGATAGAGGATCCGGTGCTGGGAGAGCACGTATGTTCTTTTCCGCTTTTAAATTGGATGGCTGAACTGTTTTCGGATGAAGACGGTGACTTCCTATTGGAGGCTGTTGCAGCTTATTTTGCATACACAGTTATGTCATAGACCTTTTTCATGTTTGATATGCTGAGTACTAGCATTTCATTGACAATTCATTGACTTATTTGTCAAGTTTTTATTATTTACCTTGCCTATTGGCTTAAGACTCGATAAAGTACTTGGCTGTTTTATTTTTCTTTAGCATTGAATTTTCCTAGTTTTTAATGCTTTACCTTGCGGACCGTCCACATATAAACTTGCAATCTGCTCTCATGAGATGGCACTTCTATTATCTTATTCAGTTCGTTTCCGGATCATGAGGAGGTGTCATCTAGGTCCTGGATATCTTTACACCGTGTTAAGTTAGCATGGGCTCATTACTGGTTTAAACGCCATTTTTCCTTTTTTGCAACTTCTGCACACGACACTTAGTTGTTGCTTTAGCTTTCCACCTAGTAGTTCATCGTGGTTTACATGAGAATAATATGTTATTGGTCTACTATCTGCTTTACTTGTTAAACTATATCTGTACAGCGAGTGCTAAAGTTTCAAGAACAACACGATACAGAATTGTTATGAGGTCTGATCTCCACGACTTCATACTCATAACATAAGTGCAACTTCTGCCAATTCTGGGCATGAGGCGGGTTTTATATTGCTTTGCCGAACACACATACACAACAGTTGATGCGGTTCACATGAAGAGAGAGCTGGTGTATGCTGATGTGATTCCTTCAAATCTAAGACACTAAAGTATGGACACGCCCTAAACCAACACAAAGAGACCTTCTTAGCAAATAATATAATATGTGTATTAGGGAGGGTGAGATATAAGCAGCCGCGGGCCGTGGAGGGAGTTACGATGGGGCAGGGAGGCGGGGAGGGGGAGAAGCAGGGTGGAGCCCTCTCTACCTTGCCCCTCCCCCTCCCCGCCTCCCTGCCCCACCGTAACTCCCTCCACGGCCCGCGGCTGCTTATAAGTGTTGCTAACTCTTATTCATTTACAGCATGTTAACATACTGTCACCATTCGCTTTTTATGTACTAGTAACTATGCTGGTAATTTTGCTACTGATAATATGTGTACTTGTATTCTCCACCCTGCTTCTCCCCCTCCCCGCCTCCCTGCCTCACCGTAACTCCCTCCACGGCCCGCGGCTGCTTATAAGTGTTGCTAACTCTTATTCATTTACAGCATGTTAACATACTATCACCATTCACTTTTTATGTACTAGTAACTATGCTGGTAATTTTGCTACTGATAATATGTGTACTTTTATTATCTAAGGTACTACGCCTGAGAAGACGGCATTAGTAAATAAACATTTCAAATACACATGTGTTCTTCTTAACTCCATGTTCTGGTTTCTAAGAAATATATAACGACCGACTGTTCATGAGTTCCACGTATCCTGAGGTACTATAAGTTCATATTCTGGATTGTCTAAACATTGAGAGTTTGTTATATCCAATGTGACACTGTACCTAGCTTGCTAAATAGTTTTTGATTACTAACGTGAGTTTTGGGACACCCTAATTCGCCGAGGTTCCAATCCTCTGTCCACAGTTCTGTGTGAGAACAGAAACCCTGCGACAGGGGCACCCCCGACCCTTGCTGGAGCTTCATCACACTTGCGATACAACTCCAGCAATGCGCCACCTTTACGGCACAGATACATCACGCATCTGTGCTGTTTTTGCCCCATGATGCGCCGCATTGTAAATGCAGCACACCATAGGTGACGGAACAGCGGCACAGAATGACTAACACATCCCTGGTGATGCGCCAGTCATCATAAATCTATCCCTATGCTTCTTATCTTGTTAGAGATGAACCGCCATATGTATCATCAAAGTTATTTGCATTTCCTAAATAGCGAACTTTAAGGAATAAATAGCGATTCTTTACCATTCCTAGTTTGCGATGAGCTATTTGCTAATTAGCCGAATGTAGCCCAATGAAGCCCAATGTAGCCCAATGTAGCCCAAAGATGGCCGCCAGACACACAAAAAAACAAATGTAGCCCAAATATCAGCCAGATGTAGCCCAACTATAGCCCAGTGACAGAATGACCAATCAGCTTCGCAAACCTCCGTTACGCGAAGCGGAGCGCTGTTACAGATATATATCTTTTTTTGAACGTTAATTTCTCAAAATCCACTGGAGCACATATATTGAGACCTAGCAAAGGCACATTGGGCTACCAGTCCCTAATATTTTGCCAAGTTTCGTGCAAATCCATTCAGCCGTTCAATTATTATTTTTATTATTTTTTTTTGCCCCGCGGGGCCCTTTTAAAACCTCCACATCAAACCTAGGGGGTCAGCGAGGATCTACTATGCCCCCTTATAGTTATTTCCCCCTTTGTTTTGACCTCCTCTTGTCTCTCGATCCTACCGAGAGACAAGATGGCGGCCGCTACGGACTGTTTGGAATGTTGACAGACGCCGGAGAACCAATCAGCTTCGCTTCACAAAGCTCCGTTGCGCGAAAAGTCCGCGAACCAGAGCGCTAACCGGTCCGCTGTTACAGATATATATCTTTTTTTAAACGTTAATTTCTCAAAATCCACTGGAGTACATATATTGAGACCTACAAAAGGCACATCGGGCTACCAGTCCCTACAATTTTGCCAAGTTTCGTGCAAATCCATTCAGCCGTTCGGGCTAAAAGTGAGGCCAACCGCCCTATGGAAAACTCAATGTTAAAAACACGTTTTGGGACCCCCCTTTTTTCTCGGCCCCCACTGGACGAACCCCCCCCAAATTTTCAAGGGCTGCTCAGAAACAAAATGTGCCATTTTCCTGAAAATTTCAGCCAATTCCGTCCACAAACGCCAAAGTTATTAGACATAGAATTTTCAAAAAACCCATAGAGAAAAAATCCTAACTATATATACCTACTGGCGACCGCCAGTAGGTAATATACATTGTATATATATTCACTGAAAAAACCATAGGTTTTAGGGAAAGTTATAGTTAGTTGGACATTTCACTCATACAAAACCATAGAAATTCCCCCGTTATAGTTAGTTCAGCTAAGTATAACTCGCGCCCCCGAAATGCACTGCTGATGACATCACAACTAACTATAACAGGGGAATTTCTATGGTTTTGTACGAGTGAAATGTCCAACTAACTATAACTTTCCCTAAAACCTATGTTTTTTTCAGTGAATTTCAAAGGTTTTTTCAATGCAAATTTCTAACTATAACGTACCTGAAACCTTTGGTTTTTTCAGTGAATTTCAAAGGTTTTTTAAATGCAAATTCCTAACTATAACGTACCTGAAACCTATGTTTTTTTCAGTGAATTTCAAAGGTTTTGTAAATGCTAGTTTCAAACTATGCCCACAGAGGTAGGACATGTGAAGAAAGAAAAACACACAGAAAGAAGCAATAGAAATGCAGAAAGAAGCAACACAAGTCCACAAAAATGAAGAAAAGTGCAGGAAGAAGCAAAACATGTGCAGAAAGATCCAACAAAGGAGAAAAATAAGCCTAGTTGCAAAATCATCCTGTGCCCACTACTTTTTCAGACGGGTACTGGTGGTAACTGACTCTGACTAACCAGGCCTAGAGCCAGTGCTTTCCAGCATCCCAATATATGGGGAAGATAGTCCCAGTAACATCAGAAATAAATCAAATCACAGTTGCAGTGGTAGATGATGCCAGAAAATTTGAACAAAGGGATAATGAGGCATCCAAATCCACTAAAGATCCTGACCATGGATGCCAGAGCATTACGATGGGGTGCAACTATGGGTACCATTGAAGTGCAAGCAAGATCGTTTCCATTGAAGACTGCCAGATCTTTTGAATTAGAGCAAATGTATGGTTTTGTATCAAGCTTGCCTGCATTTCCAACAATGTATGCATCAGTCCAACGTGTTGGTGAGGAACAACAACACAGTAATTGTATCATACATAAACCATTGGGGCAGTTCTCATTCATGTTCTTTAAACGAGGTGGTAACCTCTAGGATTGTGGACGGAGAAGCATTTACAATTGATTAGAGCAATCCACATCAAAGCACTGGACGATTTGGAGGCAGATCGCCTCAGCAGGGCATTCTAATCAGCTCAGAACTGGACTTTGTCAAAACCAACATTCCAAAAGATTTGCATGAGGTTTAGCACACCCTTCATGGATCTGTTTGCTTCCCGAACCAACTCCCTTCTTCCGAGATTCTATTACAGGTATCCAAAACACGGAGTATGGAGGGAGGGGTACAGTGTCTCCTCTTAAAGTGGTCAAAGAAATTACTATTTACATTTCTTTTAAGTTTGAGTTTATTAAAGAACAAAAAGAACAAGAAGTGAAGAAACAGTCAAGATGATAGAGCCATACAAGTTATACAATGAAAAATGAAATGCTAAGAAACACAAAGCATATAAGAATAAATGAGAAATACAATCAAATTATGCATATTGAAATAACATCGTAAGCATAACAATATCTGTAAAATGAAGAAATTATACAATATAACAAATAAAAAGTAAATGATAATCAATTAGAGAAATTAATAAAAGGCATTGGGGGAATCAAGGTAGTTTCCGTACTTCAGCTGATCTGGTATGAGAGGTGGTGATCGGGGGAGCAAATAAGGATAAGTAATTTACCAAAGGTAGCCAAAGGAGGTCTCTTTTGATTGCCAGGGAGATGGGAGAAACATAATTAGTATTGAGACGGTGATGAAAGCAAACCGAATTCCACCAAGAGCGAAATGTAACATTATGAGCCTGTTTCCAATTGGAAGTGATGAGATGAAAGGCAATAGCTATCAAAAGGTCAATGAGTATGTAATGTTGTGAAGGTTGAGGATAAATAGGAGAAAGAGAACCTAGAAAAATTTGAGTAATGGAAAAAGGGATTCGAAACTGAAAAATCTTTTGAATTTGAGACCAAACAAGTTTCCAAAACTGGAGTATAGGGGGACAATCAAATAGCATGTGCTTAAAATCTGCAATAAGGCATGAGCAAGACCAACAAGTAGAGGGAGTGGCTGGTGAAAAAGTCAATAAAATCAATGGGATTTGTTTTGAGTAAATACAATTCGATTACTAATGGAAAAAGGGTTTGTGTGGTGTTAGCAGCTCTAGAGGTTTTATGAAGCTTGGATCATATCTAATCCCAAAAGGAAAGTGACCAATCCTGTGAGAAATCTTTTTCCCAGGCTAATTCAATCTTAGTTTTGGGTCTATCTAAAGGAATTCGAAAGGATTTGTAAAGAAAAGAAGCAGAGGGTGATTGATCTAATGCAGAGGATATAGGTTTATATATATTAGGGATGTCATTAATAATGGGAAGGGATTGAAGGTATTGAATAAGAATGGGACAGAGTAAGTTATACTGTGAACGAGAAGAGGAAGCCAAAGAAAATTGAGATTGGAGTTCAGAAAAGTACAGGGGCTGGTAGTGAGCAAGGAGTTGAAAAATCCATTGCAAACCTTTAGAATACCATGTCTTCAGAAAATTGAACAATTACGAATCTTAAGTTGTTTATTATGCCAAATAGGCTGTAAGTGTGAAGAAGAGAGAGAGGGGTAAGAGGAGGGCAAAAAAGGAATAAGAAGTTTACGAGAGTGGGAAATATTAGGATTTCGGAAAGAAGACACATTGGAGGTAAAGGAAAGGATTTCCCGGAACTTAAAGGGGGTAAGCAAGGAAGATTCTATTTTTAGCCAGAGAGGAAGATAAGAAGGAAGAGTAATCGAAAGCCAACAGGATGTCTGTTTCAAGGAAAAAGTGTGGTGATAAGATTTAAAATCAGGGAAGCGAAGGCCAGCATTAGATTTATCCTTCTTCAAGGAAGTAAGAGCTATACGTGAGCGTTTACCTTTCCTTAAGAATTTAAGCAAAGTAGAAACGATCCTCTTAAAATAATAATCAGGAATATGAATAGGAATCATGAAGATGGTGTATAATATAAAAGGTGATGACATAATTTTTATTGAGTCGAGCCGACCCCACCAAGATAAAAAGAGAGGGTTCCATCGGGTAATGGCAGCATTCAATTTATTAATTACTAGCTGCCCACCCCGATGTTGTCCGGGGATGAAAATGAAAGTCTCTAAAGTTCTTTTTTACCTGTGTAGTTGAGCAGTGCATACACGGTAACGCTAGGTGTCCATCGCAGCTGAACATGTGCCTCCGCTTGTCCAGCCAGTGTGAGGAAGCGCCACAGTGACTGCGTTTTAGCCCAGCTGCTACACTGAATCGCCTCAGCACCCACCTCAGCACCCGAGCAATTTTGGGAACGTCTTTGCCGGCTTCAGCCACAAACGTGTTTGTCCGCTGTACCTGACGCCACTGCAACATGCGAACTGTGTCAGCTGCGAACGTGTTTGTCCGCTGTAGCGCCACATAGACGCCCCACATGGCGTCAACGGCCAACACCCACAACAATGCCAAATGCCTACTCGTATTGGAATGCTAGTCCGACCCAGAACGCTTCTCGCAACCGGTGCAATCCAGCTTGGTTTTGACGAATGCCGTGCCTATGTGCTCTTCGCTCTATGCATATGCCCCCAGCACAACGCACACTCCCACAACGGACTACTCAGAACACTTCTCGCAAGCAGTATAATTCAGCAGGGTTGGGTTTTGATGAATGCCGCACCCATTGCTCTATGCACACGCCCCCAGCCCAATGCACACGCCCACAACGGTCTACTTTGCCCCTAACGTTCTTTTCCCCTTGTAATGTATATGGTGATACTGTGTTTTGCACTGCTGTATTGGGTATTCCGATTGGCGCTGTAGTTCCTGAGCTTACCCGCCTCTAAGGTTTGGGCTCTCTCTTTATAATATTAGTATGGATGTAATCAAAGTTTATTTTCAGAGTGTCAGACAAGAGAGAAGCAAACCAAATGCCCAAGTATTTGATCTTGGATGATTGCCAAGAAAAAACAGAATTTTCAAAGAGGTGCTTTTGGCAAAGAGGGTTTAGAGGTAGAATTTCACATTTGTCAACATTAAGACGGTACCCAGAAACATCAGCGAAGGAAGAAACCTGTTGAAGGAAGAAAGGAAGAGAAGATTGCGGGTCAGAACAGTATAAAAGAATGTCATCAGCATAAACCGAGAGTTCAACTTGATGGGAACCAAAGTGAAAACCAGAAATATTATTGTCTTGTCGAATTTTGGTAAGGAAAGTTTCTAGGACTAAGACAAATAATTAAGGAGACAGTGGGCAACCTTGTCAAACACCTCTTTGAAGCGCAAACTAATCTGAAACCATACCATTAACAAATATCGACACCTGAGGGCCAGAATAAAGTAAGGAAACAACAGAAATAAATTTAGATGGAAAACCTGCCCATTTAAGAGCCTGGAACATGAAATCCCAGCTGATCCTATTGAATGCTTTTTCGGCATCTAGATAAATAGCGGCCAGAGGATGATCTAGTGAGGGAGCTATACTTAGGATATCGAAAAAGACACGCGAGTTATCAGAAGAAAGTCTTCCTTTAACAAAGCCTGATTGTTCAGGGCAAATTAAATCGGGTAGAAGAGGATCCATTCTAAGAGCCAAAATCTTGGCAAGAATCTTATAATCAGTATTAACCAAAGAGATAGGTCGGTAATTCTTGCATAAAGAATGATCCTTATCATCTTTAGGAATTAAACAAATCAAGGCTTGTTGGAACGTACCACTCGAAGAGCTTGTGTCAAGAAAGGATTGAAATAAAAGTAAAAGCTTTGGTAAAAGAAGTGCAGCAAAATGATTGTAAAATTCAATGGTAAATCCATCGAGACCAGGAGTTTTCCCATGTCATAACACCGAGACGGCATGAGAGATTTCCGCGAGTGAGATATCAGATTCTAGGGACCCAAAATCAACGTGATCGGAAGGAGGTGAAAGAATATTGTGAAAATAAGAAAGAAGGTCAACCGAGGTTAGAGTGGTTTCCGGAGTGTAAAGTGTTTTGTAAAAAGTAACAAATTCATTTAGAATGTCTTTGTCTTTGAATAAAGAGATACCAGTAGATACTTTAATAGATTCAATTTTCGTTTGTTCCTTCCGTATCTTCAAGTAATTGGCTAGTAGCTTCCCCATCTTATTCTGCCCGCCATATTAACGAGAGTTACATTTTAATAAAAAGTTAGAAGCAGCATTTGTGGTTAATTTATTGAAAGTAAATTTGGCATCAATTAGGTCTTTAAGAGAGGATTCAGTATTGGAGGAGTAATAAGTATGTTCAAGTTGCTTGATCTTAGTGAGAAGTTGAGTCGATTGAGCATCCAAAAGTTTTTTCTTTTGCGAAACAAAATTGATGATATAACCTCTAGGAGCTGTTTGAAAGAATCCCACACCATAACAAAGGGGGAATCAGGGGTATGATTAATCACAAAAAACTCAGTGGCAAAAGCAATACATTTTGGACAAAAAGTGGGGTCAAGGAGTAAGGAATTATTGAATCTCCATCTGCCCGAGTGGGGGGAAAAGGGAATGAGGTCAATATCAACATGAACAGGAGCATGATCTGAAATTAAAATAGAGCCAATGTCAGAGTGGATAGAATGTTGAGCTAAACATTTGCTAAGAAAAAGATAATCAATACGGGATTGTGAGTGATGGGAAGGAGAGTAAAACCTATATTCTCTAAGGTCGGGATGGCATAATCTCCAGATGTCTACGAGAGCATTATGATGAATAGAAGCATTGAATTGAGAATGCATTCTAGAAGTAGTGAATTTAACTTTGGAATATCTGTCTAGGATAGGATCAAGAATTTGGTTGCAATTACCACCAAAAATAATACAATCATCATTAAGTGTAACCAACTTATCAGAAATGATAGGCCAAAAGAATTTGTCAACACCCAGTAGGAGCATAAACATTAAATATAACAATAGGTATCTTATCTATAAGCAATTTAACAATCACCCAGCCACCATCAACATCACGTTCATGAGAAACTGTAGAAACATTTAACTTTTTGTGGCACAAAGCCACAACTCTATTCTTCTTACCCGCAGCAGGAGAGTGAAATACATGACCCACCCAACAACGTTTGAGTTTCAAAGCTTCAGGCTCTCAGAGATGTGATTCTTGAAGAAGGGCAATATCAGTTTTAAGCCCGGCTAGATGGGATAACACCCGTTGCCTTTTAATAGGATTATTTAAAGCTGTAACATTCCAAGTGGTAACCCGGAGAGTGATTCGGAGCAAAAATATAAGCAATAGTATGCTTACTAGTACAAAAAAGAAAAATAGTAGAGAAAAATGCAAGGATAGAAAAGAATGAGCTGAAATGTAAAGAGAAAACAGGAAAAAAGAAGGGAAAAGAGTTAAAGATAAAGATGTGATATAAAAGGGGGAAAAGGGAAAAAGCCAAGGAAAACAAAAAGGGAAGAAAAGAAGGAGAAAAAATATAGAGAAAAAAGAAGACAGTACATTTCAAATACAGACGACTGAATGACATACCTACAAATACAGACGAAAAGCGGGGATGACGACGCCAAAAGACGATGACGACAGCAGCAAGGGAAACATCACCGAACGTCCATTGGGTTCTAACGAGATAACACTTGACAATAAGGACATAAAGGAATGAATAAAAAGAAGGCAGAACCTGTGAGAAAAAGGAGGAGAACATTATATAATGGAGTGAAAAATTTAGGGAACATAAGGTAAAGAACATAAGGAAAAAGTATATTATATAAAACAAAGCGAAGGGGTAGACTTAGTAGCAATCAACGGAAGAAACACAGTGAGAAAGTAATGACATATATTATTACGAAAACATGTTGAACAAAACATATGATGAACACCACCCTGTTAAAACAGTCAAAAGAGGCATATAACAAGGAAACAAGCACAAACAAGAAGCATGAATAAGGAGGCAATAAGGCAGGGATATAGAAGTCCAAATCTGGCATTAAGAGCACGTAACTGTGGACGGAGATCAAGAACCTTTTTCGGGCGATCAGCTGTAACTTTGGCCACATCCTGAGAGAGATACAGACGATGACCCTCCCAATAGATTTGCTTTGTAGACTTGGCGGCTGCCAAGACTTGTAAGAGATCAGTATATTGTAGAAACAGCATAATAACACCAGGAGGTTTAGTAGTGAGTATCGGACCAAGTCTATGTGCTCTTAGAATGTTGAAGGAAGCAGAGGCTGGTAAGTCCAAAATCTTTGGAAGAAAAGATTGAAAGAAGGCGGTAGGATTGGATCCTTCTGTATGTTCCGGAAGACCATAAAGATGGAGGTTGTTCCTGCGATTACGATTTTCCAAATCATCTTGTCTTTTAAGAAGAGATATATCCGACTCCAAAGCAGAAATACGAGAGCATGAAGCCTGAAGAGATTCTGTTGTCTGTTCCACAATGAGTACACAAGAGTCCAAGGAGGACCATTTATCATGTAAAAATTGTAATGTCTTATTAGTCTCCTCCATGAAGGGCTTAAGAAAGAGTATCTACTCAAGTATCAGGTCAATAGAGGCAGAAGTTGAAGAAGAGGAAGATCCCGAGAAGGAGGGTCCTATTTTGGACGTTTAGTGGAAACCGTTGTTGGTAATTTACTCATGTTGTGCGTTTTAGGGCTAGTGCCAGAAGGAGAATCGGATTTCTGTGGCGATAAATCTTCCATGTCGTGAAAATTTGAGTCAGAACCTACAATAGACTTAGTAGGAGTAGAGAGTTTAAGGTTACGTAGTTTCCCCATATAAATATATCAGAGACCAATGTAGACACCAGTCAAGCATTCAACGATAAGACAAAAGGTGGCAAATCTGCAAAAGAGTACTGAAATGCTAAAACTGAGGGTCGGTGACAAGCACCATTACATGACACCAACTCGTGCCTTAAAAAGAGCATACGAATTTAAGAAGTGAGCTCATAACACGTTTCTGTTGGGCTTCGCTGCTCACGACAAGCATATGAAACACAATTCAAAATGAACGCCAATATGCATGCACTGAGATAAGCAGAGAGTTGTTAAGTGAAGCGCAGGTAATCCACATTACACCATATCAAGTGGAAAATAAGAGTTCATGCCTCTGCAGCAAATCTTCACACGACCCATTGTAGTTATCAGTATAGAGTCAGCAAATTCTTACAGAATGTAAAGTCAGCAATTTTCACAAAAAACGAAACTGATGCTAAACAGTGAAGCGAGCAGTGTTAATTCCAATAAAATTCACCATCAGAGAAAAGACCAGCGCATCATAATGGAAGAAGAAACAGCATTTCCAAAATGAAGAGAAACTACGTGATGAAAAGACAAAATAGCGGCAGTGAGATGTCAGGACGAGTCGCGCTGGATTCCAAGTCCGACAGAGGTGATAAGCGGCAAAAAGAGCAACCGGGGAGCTCACTGCATCATGAGAAGCCGAAAACAGGCCTTCTTCCTTGAAAACTCCAGCAACTGCCACACGAAGAAGTCCGGAATCGGGACTCGGCAACGGAGCTCCGCCACTACGCCGCCATCGTAAGCGGCGCGCAAACCACGCCCCTCTACTACTATTTACATTTCTGCCGGTTTCTCTAATCCCAAGATTACTGATAAACCATTCAGGATGAGAAAACAGAGGTGTTGGTGGTGATACCATTCAGGCCGTGGTTTCCACTGCTCAAGACAATGGCTGTTCAAACTCTGTGGATACGTCTTCTTTTTCCACATCTTCCAAAAGCAAGCTGTCAATCTGCTTCTTCCACTGACAATTTTACAATCTGTGTCAAGGCTGGAAAGTTGAAACTACAAAAAAATGAATCCTTCCTCACTTGGCTGAAGCAATTTAGGGTGCAAGGAAACCTTCAATTCTAAAATTAAATTCTAGACATTGAGCAACTTTTTCCACTTGGTGCTCTTCACATATGGTGTCTACTATTTCTTGTTCTATTGCATCAAAAGAAAGTTCCTTCTAGATGATTTTTATAAACACAGATCTTCCTCTAGTTCTCAAAGCACTTTGCTCCTTTCCTTTCAAACTTTTAGTTTTGTCTGATCTGACATGTCTTTCATTTTAGGTGATTTTCATGGTGCCAATCATTTCAGCACATACTGTAGGAGAACTTTTTGTTTCATCCTTCTTTTATTAGATTTCTGGATAATGCAGTGATTCTAAAGCCTGAGCCATCATTTCAAGTTCAATTCAAGTAATTTCTGTGTTTTATTCCTCTCAAAAATCGTTCTCACATCTTTCTTTCTTTCACCTACTTCCACCGAAGAGAGATTGCTGAATTTGCTTTATATAAAATGTGCATATCTGTATGTCTATACCGATCTAGTGAGTACAGAAGAAGCATACAGTCTATTAGCTTCTATGGTTTAACTGGCAAAGGTAAAGAAGATTTCTAAAATGACAATAAAACCATTAAGACGGTGAATTAAAAAGACTATTGTGCTTTACTCTTCAGATTAGGTTAAAGCGGATCCAGAAGATCATTACTTAAGATCAGCTAGAAGAGTATTCAGCTTCATGGGCTAAATTACAGAGTTGCCTTTACAGGAGATCTCTTGAGCTGGAACTTCGTCTTCAAAGCACACTTTCATTTGACATTACCGTTTACACAATTTTCTCAATAAAGAAGAGGATTTTGATTCTGGAGTACTGCATTTTGTAGTGGCTTAACTGATTTGCGTTTTCTGACAGTTTTGAACTATATTTTTCTGTTAATTGGGTATACTACCACTTAATTAAATTCATTGGGAATTGCATTATGTATATGAATGTATTATTTATGTCATAGCATGTTTTACTTTGGTATATCTTAATAAGTAATGACTGGGGAGAGGTCAAGGGACATAGAGGTAATGGCTCCAATACTTACTGGTAATCTTCATTAACATCATAGAGTAATGACTGGGGCGAGGATAAATTGGACTAAGAGTATTGAAGAATACCAGGGCGTAACTGGGTCATTCTCTAAGTAATACTAATAACAAATGTGAGGGGGGTCAAGGGGACATAATTTAAAGACCTGTCTACTCACGCCCCTTCAATCTAGATGCACAAAAACAAGAAAGAAGACCAGGTCTGAAGTGGTGTGCTGTAATGTGCGGCATACAGGATCACATGGATACATGTGTGACAATGGTTGAGTCACACTGGGCTGTTACATTTCCCTTCAGACCACCCTCTTGGCGGCATTTCATCATATGGGAAAGAAAGCATTCGCTCCAAATGCCGCCATACCGTCAATTGGCGGTGCGGAAGAAGGAAGCGACTTGTTAGGCCACAGTGTTGCTCAATGGGTGATGCTAAATGAGTGCAGTGCTCTAATGATAGTGCTTAACTAAAATTAACTACCCAAACTCAAAATAATGATTAAAGAAGATAAGTATGGGTGCCAAGATTAAAAACACGCCTAGTAGTTGGGGAGTAAAACTACAATATGGTGCTGTGCAGAGTGGTCAACTAGTTTCAGCTAAATGGAAAAATACTCCAGCTTTCGTCAGGACCTGTATAAATAATAAGCTACTGCAACAAACTATACTAAATATGTGAAATTGCAAAAGGATATATTTGCATCAAAATAAATAGCGTGAAGTGTACTTAGAAGAATCAATGTCTGCCAGGAACTTGGAGCCCCAATGTCCGCTGTAGACAGGAAGGTCATCTTCTTCCTGTTGATAAAAAATACAGAAGGTACACCCCTTACATTCAATTGTACACATAAAACCACATGACCTCACGACAACGCACAGACAACACACTCATGCGGAAACAATTTTGCGTTCCACATAGCAACGAACATATTAGTTCAATCACACGGAGGCATTTCCTCCTAGTGATACTCACCCAGCTTTGTGTGGGTGACGACCTCACCTCACCCGGCAAACGCTCGGGAAATAGAGGCCCCGCTCTGATGTGTAGAAAAGAAAGGACACAGTCAACGCACAAAGCTTCCGTACCCCACCAAATTGTGCTACACATCTACCCCAAAACAACGTGTGATGGACACCAAACTACCCCTCTATATATACACCTAAAAGAAAGGGCCCATACCAGTAGCTCAGGGTTGACAATTAGCTCTGGTCGTGTAGTAGATAAGGCTACTTGTGAGCTTCAAGGTCAAGCTATACAACAATCTGCAGGGCACAGTATAATTGTAGACATGTGCCGAAAAAAGGGGGTGAAGGAAGCCATATCTATGAGGGCAAGTAGGGCCTTAGTCTATTATTCTAATTAAAAGAACTAGGGAAAAGAAGCACCTAGATATCCATCACTTATATATAAGTGTATTCGGCTCAGAAAAAGCGCCTTATTTCAGTCAAAACCAAAGACAAACCAAGCGTGTGCTGGCTTACCTAACCGTCGGTACCCCGCGCTGGATCCGAGCGGAAGGGAAGGTGCCGAAGGGATCACCCACCTGGTTTAAATATCCGGTTTGTTTAAAACTGCCGCCTATCACGGTGTAGGGGACTAAAGTACTATCGTGAGTCCCTCCTACCCTTCCCCTTCACATTGGGCCGCAGTCATGATGAAAGCTTCCGTCGCGGATAAGCACAGCGCTAATCCTTCACGCATGCGTGCATGCGACCTGTTTGAGGTTGCAGTGTCTAAACGCTATATCATTGCGCATGCTCTGTAGCGTCTACAGCCATATGTGGACAGACATTGTGCATTCTCTAAGTAATGCATACCTGTTATATTTTACAGCAGTCTGAAATTAAAATGAACGTGAATTATTTATTTGTGACCATCAGGCACGGTTTGTTCACAATGTAGACTACAGAAGTGAAAAAGCGTTTGGTGAAAGTGTAGCTTTGACTGAATACAAAAGAGGGCAACAATGTACTGCCTTTCTTGCAGCAACTCTCGTCATTCCCACTGGTGCCTTTCCCAGATGTACTTGCAAAGGTGTTTGAGAGAGTTTTCAGTAGGCTGAGATAGACTCTTTCTTGAAACACAAGTATCACCCTTCTTGCCAAACAGAACAGAAAGCATGTGCTGTTCAGCAGTGAGCAGGTGCTGGACACCTGATCAGGCATGCGGGGGATGGAGTTAAAGGGTAAAAACTGGGAAGCACGACAATGGGCCTTTAGTTCTCTGACACACATGTTCTCAGCGGTGCATGCAGTGTGTTCATTCAGAACATGCACGAATTGGAGCATAGAAAGGACTACAAGTGGAGCTGCTTCTCTGCAGGAATGTATAAATCTCTGCCACATATAGGGCAGACACTGCAACTCTGAGAAATGATGGGGAATAGCACGTGCATGCTCATCATTGATATTGTTGACAAAATGGCCGCCACTGTTTACATTCCAGATACGTCGGAGGCTTAACCTACAATGCAGCTTAAAAAAAAAATATATTTTATGAATGCGATAGGCCGTATCATTTAGTTTTCAGAAGAGAAAGCACACTTTATCTGCTCAGCCTGAGCACAGAAAGCGACATTGCATTTTACTCCATTTATATGAGGCATGCAGCTGCAGGTTTCATTTAACTCATCCCCCTCTAAGGAGTTTCAGCACTATGCCCCCCTGTGCTTTCTGAGAGCCAGTAATGTCATGTAATCGGGCCATATTATTTTTGTCCTAATCCCTAGGAGTGATGTAAGAGGAAAAAGGAAACTCTCTAACTCCCAACCATATGACCAGAGGTTAAATTAGACCTGGACTTCTGCCAGCTGGACTCAAGGCATTTTATTCCAAGATTTGCTCTGTTTAACTAAAAGGAATTGTTTTTGACCCCCTCCTTTTTTTCTTTAAATCCATAACGTATTTTCGATGATTTGTAAACACTACCTTTTCTCCACGTTTGAACGGTAAATGTTGGTGGTAAAATAAAGCCATGGGAACAAACGCAAGGGCAGCCTCCCACAGGATGCCGGAATTGCTCTGATAAATTCCTGAAACATGACAGGGGATGTCACCTTTCTATGCAGTGGAAAGGGCACTGACCCCTGAACAGAAACAAACCACACACATAAAGATAATATTGACACGTTTACCCCACCGAATTAAAAACAGAATAAAAAAGGTAACATTATGTGTAACACAAACATGAAGGCAATTGAAGGCATCGATCCTTGAGTTTAATGTGTTTCTTGTCTCGGTATAAGAAACTAATTTAATAATGAATAGGAGGCATTTTTATGACTCTCGCGCATTAATGGGCTTTCCCACTACTTAAAGTTTAGGGAACTATTTTACGTAGAAGCTGTGAGCTGCTGCAAACTTTAAACAGCAGAATATTTACTAATCCTTCACTGTGGATAGTGGTCTAGCACCAGGGCTGGATTTAGTACTGCTAGTGTCTGGTGCAACACTCTACACCACTTCAGCCTGTGCCCCTCTACAGGGGCGGACGTAGGCGTGTTCAAGCTGTGCACCTGCACAGGGCCGCCAAACCCCAGGGGCTGCCATGCCAATATATATCCTTAATATAATAATCCTCTGAGGATGGATACATATTTGTGTGGCGGCCCCTGGCAGGGATTTGGCAGCCTCTGGCTCTGTTCCACTTCCAAACACCCTGACACCCACCCCCCCTCTTCACTGGCCTCAGCACCTGCGTTCCTCCTGGTTCCTGATTGGCTTCTTTTTTTCCCTACCCACTGCTGGCCCGCTGGTACAGGCGTATATAAGCCACGGCCTCCGCCATTCTTTCTCTGTGGGGGGGGGGTCTGTGGGTCCAGGGCCCCTGTCATAGCCTTGGCACTGCAGCCATCTGTGTAACAATACCCTCCTCCTCCTAAATTTTATCGTTCTGAGAGGAATTCGGAAAGGTAAGAGCAGCCGCAGGTACTGGTCATCTTGCATCTTTTCTGGGCGTTTTATTAAAGCACCTTCCGGAGCTCCGGGGTTCTCCGTCCCACCCGGACCCCCTCTTCCGGGGCCCCCTACCTATGCTCCCTGCCCAGGGCCGCCATGAGCCTAGAGCCGCCCCTACCTTCTACTCTACTCTGCACCACTCTACTCTATGCCAGTGCACTCTACCCCACTCTACTATGCACTCTTCACTGCTGCACTAAACATCAGTCCAGTCTGGGCCACTCCACTCTATGCTGCAGCACTCCACTCTATGCCAATCCACGCTATGCCACTCTACTCTGTAACACTGCACTCTGTGCCACTGCACTCTATGCTGCACCACTCCTAACTGCCCTACACAACTCTGCTTTTTGCTACTTCACTCTACTGTGAAACAATGTACTCTATGCCACTGCACTCTATGTCATTCTTCTCTGCACCACTTAACTTTACCCCACTGTCTTCTACTCTGGACAACTCTAAGCCACTGTGCTTTGAAACACCACTCTATGCTACTGCACTCTACCCTACACCACTCTACCCTACACCACTCTACCCTGCGGCACTCTGCTGTATACCATTTCACTCTAGTCTGAAACAATCTACTCTATGGCACTTCATTCGATACCACAGCAGTCTACAGCACAGTACTCCACTCTGTGCACGGCTACAGCACTGCACTCTACATGATTGCACTCTACACTGCGCCACTCTATTCTGAACCACTCTGCTCTATGCCATTGCTCTCTACAACACTCTGCTCTAAACCACAATACTCTATACCAATTCACTCAACGGCACTTTACTCAAAACCAATGAACTCTATGCCACTGAACGCTACACCGCTCTATTCTACTGTGTGCCTAGGTGCTCTGCACCACTCTACACTGTGCCATGCTACTCTGTGCCAATGGACCATATGATACTCTACTCTGCAAGACTGCACTCTCCACCACTTAACATCGCTCTACTCTGCACCTCTGCACTCCACACCACTGTGCTTTACATCGCTGCACTCTATTCTACTCTGCACCACTCTACTCTACGTTACTCTGCTCTATGCCACTGCACTCTACTCTGCACCACTCACCTCTACACCACTCTACTGCACTCTAGACCAATATACTCTGCTTCACTCCACACCACTTAATCTATTCTGCAACACTGCACTCCACGCTACTGCACTCTACTCTACGCCACTGTACTCTATGCCACTCTACTCTACACCTCTGCACTCTACACTGCATCACTCCACTCTACCCCGAACCATTCCCCTCTACGCCACTTCACTCTACCCAGCACCACTCTACTCTGCGCCACTCAACTCTACGCCACTGCACTCCACTCTGCATCACTCTCCACTATGCCCCTGCACTCAGTACCATTCTACTCTACGTCACTGCAGCCTACATCAGTGAACTCTACACCAGTTTGCTCAAAAACAATGCACGCTATGGCAATCTAATCTGCACCACTATAATTAACACCACTTCACTTAGGCCCCTTTACGACACTTCACTCTACGATACTCCACTCTATGGTGTTCTACACCATTCAATTCTACTCTATGGCTCTCTACTCACCTCCATTACACTCTATGCCACACAACAGCACTACTCCACTCCATTCCACGACAGACTACTTCATTCTTTTCCACTCCAGTGTATGCCACTCAACTCTATGCCAGTCCCCCCTACTCTATGCTACTCGACTCTACACCACTCAACCCAACTCTATTCCATTCCATTCTCCTACACTAGTCAAATCCATCACTCCACTCTACGACAATCTACTCTACTCTATCAATCTACTCTACAAGACTCTACTCCACTCTATGCAACAGCCTTTCAGCCTTTCATAACTCCACTCTGCTCTACACCAGTCCACGGCACTCTATGCCACTGCACAACACCCTACTCCACTCTTGCACTCTGTGCCACTCAAATCTACTCCACTCGATGACCTTCCACTCTCTGACACTCTACTCCCTCCATGACACTCCAATCCGCTGCACACCACTCCACCTCACTCTACTACACGCCACTCAACTCTACAACATTTTACGGCACTCATTGTCACTGCATAACACTCCATTTTACTCCACTTTACAACACTCCACTCTTTGCCATGCCACGCCACACCACTGTCATTTAGCCCACACACTTTTAGCCATGCTGAATAGCAGCCACACTGGTGTGCAACATGGCTAAAACATATTGGCAAAGCCAATAACTGTTGCATAGGCAAGACCTATTGGCTTTTTGCCAATGTTGGTTAAAAAGATTTAACCAAACTACTGACATTATATTCATTTACCATTATGCAAAATTGAAAAAACTATGAGAAATCTGACTTACCCAATCACAGGTGACATTATTTCTATTTCAAGTGCAGTGCTCAGCATGTGGTTGTAATTTAGCCTCGAATAATTCAAGAGGGAGTTAAGAGATTGCCTTCTCGATAGCAGTCAGATTTCAGTGTGGAACAGCTGAGGCATTATTTGGGTCAAGGATATTACAAAAGACAAGTCCCTAGTCAGGTGATTAAATTTGTAATTAAACTTTTTAAATCGCATAACTGGCATTAGGCACACACACTCTGCCTTTATATCAGATAGAGTGTGTCAAAAGAGTCTGTTTGCTACTGAATCTATGCCACTTGTGGGGTTTCATGCATATGGGTTATGTCCCAGTGTCCCTACAGAACCCAAAGACTGGCATTTATATCCTGCTCAAGCGTACTGATTTGGGGAATTCTTCCTAGGGTTGTGTTTTGCTAGCATTTGGATGTAATTATAGAGGAAGAAAGGTCCCTTACATCACAGATAAATAGAGAAGATCAACACAATGATATAATAAAAAATGTGACATAGAATTCCTTATGGAAGAATAAACACTTTTACTTATATCATAAAAAAACAAGAAAAAACTAAAGAAAGTGGGATAGTGTCAAAGACCGGAGTTAGAAGAACTCAGGCATAAAAAATTATGGCCAAAATACAATCAACAGTTGGGCCTCAAAACATAGTAAGAGCACCACTGCACCAGTATGCAGTAGTTATCTTGAACAATACCGAGTCAAGGTGCTGTAGTCGACGGTGTTTCGATCCTTCAAGTAATAGTGGGATCATCATCACGACAGAAAAGGAAGCACCTGCTCCACATTTCAACACCCTCAACGGAAAAGCTGCAGAACAGTGTGAGGCATCAAAAAAGAACATACACGTAAGTATGAATCATAGAAGTAGTTGCATCATTTTCTATGTAAATAGCAAATGTATAAACTTTAAAAAATATATATTTATTCATACTGATACACTACATGCATGTACAATGGCACAACAATCCAAATATATAATATCCCAGAATGGAGAGCAATTACTATGGGCCTGATTATGAGTTTGGCAGTAAGCAAACCACCGACGATAGGCATCGTAAACCCCGCCGCACAGTTAGTGGTCTGCCCGCCGTATAATGATGTTGGTGGTTTGCTGAATGAAAGACTGCTGGGGCATTGCCAACACCACCAGTCATTCACTCCCCTTTGCCTCGATAGCGAAAGGGGAGAAGCAGCTGTCAGAGGTAGGTACTGACAAGTTTACTGCTGTCTGAATTACAAGTTGGCTTTCCAGTGAGCCGACCATGGCAGGAAGACCGCCTGCTTCGAGTTCGAGGGATCAAAGGAATTGGGGTGCATACTCACCCACTTCCTCTTCTTCCCTTCAGTCTACCAGGTGAATCCCTTCCTCCAGGTCCCCCCTGTACAGTAGCATCTTGACCCGGAAGAAAACAACGCTCTTGGCGCCGAAATCCAAGTAAGTCCATTTTGTACTATTTACCCATTGATTGGGCACAGATGGTCCAGACTCCAGCGATGGGAAAGTATTCATGGTAGGGTTTTTTCACATCTGTCATGCATATGTGTGCATTTTACAGCCCAATATACACAGATGCATTGCCACATATTAAAAAAATAGACTGCTGTCATGAACACCACCGCTGGCTCAGCGGTGATGTCATACTGTGGGCGCGATACCGCCGCCACAGCAGTACGACGGTAAGTCCGCCAAACTCATAATCAGGCCCTAAGTCACATTGATTACACCAACAACCAAGAAAGTGCGTCAACAGAAAATGTGAACTGAAAATGTACTACATGTTATTCTAATGCATGATATGGGAGGGCATCTACAAAAGTAGATGTAATTCATGTAAGAGAACACAACCACCCCCAAATGTGACAGAAATAGAAGTAAGGAAGTATTGCAGGATTTAAGTGAAGCAAGCACTAGTTCCCAGGAATCCACAGCCAAAATTCTAAAAGATATAGGCCTTCATTATGATGGCAGGCAGACCACCACCGACAGACCATCAGTTACGGTCCTCGCGCCATCCAGGGCATTGGTCGGACCACTGCATTACAATGCAGTTGGTCAGACTACAGAGCTGGGGGGGCAGGACTGTCTCCTCCGACAGGAGTTCGGATTCCTAATCTCTACAATGGGGGCAGTGCCTGCGGAGGTATTAGGATATCCCATAGGGAATAGGATATCTCTTTCACTCAGCCTTTACATGGCAGTCTCACCACCATGCAAAGGCAGACTGAAAGGGAATTTGGGAGACCCAAGCAGGGCTCCCATGCCCTGTGGGCCACTGAAATGTGGCCATGGGGGGCACATGTGATGCACTACCCATCATCCATGTACTGTGTGAATGGATGTTTAACAACATCCCTTTTGCAATTGCAGCTTGTGCTTCATCCCATTTCCGGGCCACAGCACAAGCCGCAATTTGACAGGTCATGTTTCCAACCGCCTTCACGGCAGTCAGATCGTAATATGGCAGGTTGAGCCACCGACTACCTTTTGGCCGGTCTCCATCCCGCCACGGTGGCGGTGAGACGCTGGTCCAACAACCATCATGATGAGGCCCATACTGTCAAATGTCCCCGAACACATCACATAGCAACTACCACCTATACTCACTTTAAAACTTTTAATTGAACAAACTAAAAAGGTCACCAACAATACTCCTCCTGCCCCTTGAAGATACTAAGGCATATAAATACCTGAACATTTAACTATGACAGATAATGAGGAACCTTGCCTTTTATATGACAACCTGAACAATAAGAAATAAATACTTATATTCTCTACTGAAAATAACCAACTTAATAAAACTAAGTAATTGTCAAACCGGGATGATGGCTGGGACCTTCGAAAATGTATACCAAACCATTCACTCAGATATACACCTTACATGGTAAATATCAAAACACAAATATCCATTTAATATATGCCCTACTTCCAAATAAACAAAGTACAACACTCTTAAACCAAATTAAACCTAAAACAAAACTCTACTACCCACAAAAAATATTCATAGACTTTGAAAAAGCCATGATTCATACTAGTTTAAAAATTTACCCCCACATAGCCATAGAGGGCTGTTACTATCATTTCAATCAAAGCATAGCGAGACACCTCCAGCAAGATGTACTAATTGTAGAATATGCTAGACAGCCAATTTGCCTTTGAAATAAAAACAAAGATAGCACTAGCCTATGTCCCTGTCAAAGAGGTAGATAACCACTACAATTTATTAATAGAAAGTCCTTTCACCAACAAGATGAAGGCAAACTAAGCCCCAAATGAAATATTTTGAAGATACTTGGGTTGGCAGACTGCATCGCTCCGGACACAGATGCCCACCCAAATTCCAAATACCATGCAAAATTTCTATGACCGCATATTGGCACATGAAGCCAAAAGAAACAACACAGAGGAAGGATGGCACAATGCCTTCCAATTCCACACTAGGCAGAACTCAGCCTACACTCTATACATTTATAGAAATTTTAACAAAAGAGCAAAGCTAACAACAACTATGAATGAAGCAATCTGTTATCCAAATTGCACCTAAACGTAGCAAACAAATCATAAGAATGTATGATATGCTACAATGTAATGTCAAAATCTCCCTAAACAACAATGGCGTAGCTTACTTAGAAATAATAGCCAAAAGAATATTACAAAATAAATAATAACCTACAAAAGTCCCAAAATATAAACCAAGATGGCAAATCACGTTCTGATATAAATAATAAACATCATTTTTTGTTACATCAGTCTAAACATTAAATAAAACTCCAAAATTAAAGAAGACTGAGATGATAATATAATACATAAATTAGCTCAAAGAACCATCTCATTCAATCACAAAATAAAAATAACACATAAATCCTACATTTTCAAAAAACAATCAAAATTTAATATTTCCCACCCCAAAAAAAGTAAAGTAATTATCAGAGGTTGTACATTTCCCACCCCCAAAAAATTAAATAATCACAAGAAGATATAGCCTTATGGCTAGAGCGGTTGACCTCGAAGCTGGGGTACTGGGTTTGAGTCTTGGCAACGACACTCAACATCCCGTAATTCTGGGCAAAACACTTAGGGGCCTATTAGGATGGTGGGCACCCTAGCAGTGCTGGGACCGGCCGCCAGTGATGCGGCGGTTCGGCACCGGCAAGTAGGATGCCACCGCCATAGTGCGGGTGGCATCCTCTATTCCCAGCATTGTGGCAGGTGGTGCTCTCAGCACCGCTCTCCACAATGCTGTGGATGCACCTTGTGCATTTGCATGCACAACGTGGCAGGCACCGAGCGGTGCCTGCCATGTTATGCATGCAAATGCAGGGGGGTACCATAGATACCCCCCATGTGCACCCCTACCCAACAACACCCTGGGGGCCCGCAACGGGCCCCCAATGCCACAGACCGCATGCCTCATGGAAAGGCTGATCTCCCCTGTATCCTTATATGGATGGCGGTGTCTTGCAGACACCGCCACTATATTAGAGATGTTTTCCGCTTAGTTGATGAGTCGACAGGCAGAAAAGCGGTGGATGGTCTTTCCGTCCACCGCGGACCCCCACCATTGTAATATGGTGGGGGGAAATGGGATGCGGGCGGAGGGAAATGTCGGACGGATCTCCACCACCATGCGGGCCGTGGCGATCCGCCCGACATACTAATAGACCCCTTAATCTCCCTGTGCCTAACAAAAAAAAATTAATGTGTCCATCTGTTACGAAACTGGTGCCATTGTAAAGCATACTGATACCTGATATCTTCGGGTCTAGTTTGCGCTCTATAAAACTATATAAAGAAAAAGAAGTACTGTTCCATAGCTCCAGGTCATCGTCTGTATTCACTTATCAAAAAATAATTATCCAGCATAAGCAAGAAAAATATTTTCCAAAAATCCCCCTAAAAAAATGCAAAAATGAAACAAATCCAATTGACATTCCTCGCAGCAAACCAACGTATGTAGGAAGCATTCAAAACCCAAAAATGTGTTTATAAAAAGAAACTCTCCTGGAAACCCCGCCAAAAAGGAAATCATAGCTAAAGATATTGGTTTAATATAAAACAAAAGTTATTTCACAAAACAGTAATTCCCAATGCCCATTGGACACATTAATTGACAAAAGCCAGTAAAGTAAACAAGAGAACCCATCCATTAAATACATAACATTCCAAAAAATACATATACATTGCACCTAACCATCATAAAATACGTAACATAACATAAGATAATATTACATAACGAAACATTAGTAAACAGTGTATGTAAACCCCAAATTACACACTAGTAAAAAAAACGTAGGGCCTCATTACTATGTACTACAGTCGGAATTTCCTAGACCACGCCATAACCCTTCAGACCGACTCCGTCGGTTTACAATCACCCGACCGATTATGATGTTTCGCAAGTCGGTCGGTTCCCGAATCCGAGACGTGTCAGGAAACTTTCCGCCCGATATCGTAATGAGGTCCTAAATGTACAAAACACCAATAAGCAACACTATAACTTACCTCTAGATCTCACCCTGCAACTCCACTATGGTCAAACCCTTAAAAAAACCATTAAAAAGAACTTACCTGTTCTGACATAAGCAGCACCTTACAATGACCTGGATGCCTGAAAATAGACAAAACAAATACACAAATAGACTACAAATAGAAGGTAGCAGAAAAAAATTCCTCAACATGAAACTAAAAAATACTATCTTCTGAAAGAAATGAATGGGAAAACATGTAAAAAAGTTTAACAAATGTATACTTTAAAAAAAAAAAACATTGAGCATGTAAAACGTCAAAAAATATTATTAAGGGGTTATTACAAGTACTGCGGTCCTTGGGACTGATCTACTCGGTGGTGGCAGTGGGACCGCCGCAAGATCTCTGCCTCTGCCGGGTTTCAGGATACAAGCATATTACGACTTTTATTTCCAACGCACATTTCATGGCCGTGACCCTGCCATGAAGACGGTGGTGGAAATGTGGCGGGAGAATATGCCCTTAGGGGGTCTTGTTGGGAGGTACAAGTTGTGCCCCCCTACAATTGCATTTTCATACATGCACTGTGTGGCATGCACAACATGATGCCTGCCACACAGTGCACATATGTGCAGCAGGATCTCAAAGCGGCGCTATCTTATATAGGCTCTCCGATGAGCTTAACATACCCACAGCCATGACACTGCCTCAGCACCACCCGCCCACCACGGAAAAAAGTCATAATCCGGCAGGTGGATGCGCCACAGGCTTGGAGGTCTTCCTGGGACCAAGGCTGTGGTAGTCCCAGATGAAGACCTCCAAACTTGTAATAAGCCCCTAAAAAATTTAAAAAATATAAGAAAGTATAAATAAAATAATGGTATAGAATATATACAATTATTTAATGTATAATAAATGAACATATATTAAAATGGTGGTAAAAATTTATGTATATAAAACAATGTAGGAAAAGTTAAAAAAAATAAACTGGAAAAAAGTGGAAAATACAATACAAATTAAATATGATTTATATTTTATATGGAATAATACAAAATATATTACAAATGTTTATTTATTTATCCTTTAATAAATGTTTATTTTTAATTTGAAGCAATATGTTAAAAATATCAATACATAAATAAAATTAAATGTGAAAACAAACATAAATTTAGCAAAATGTGTTAAATGTCTTAATTAAATAAAATATGTCATTAATAAAGTTAATTATTACAAACATACAACTTACAATTTCTTTATTATATTTCTAAACACCAACAATCCTAATTAAATAATACAAACTATTTCTATTACATAAAAAACTATTTAAGCAAAATATTTGAAACTAAAATTTTAAAATTAAATAATCACATTCCAAAATAAACAATTTTTAAGAAAGTGTGGGTCACTAAAGGAGTGACATTAATCATTCACACTCCAATCTATACCAATTTTGGGAAGGTGTTGGACACTAAAGGAGTGAAATGTACTATTCCCACTTCAGCTTATAATAATTTAAATCAATTTAAACCAATTTGGGGAAAGTGTTCGACACTAAAGGGGTGACATTTCTATTCCCCCTCCTATCTAAAACAATTTGGGGAATGTGTTGGACACTAAAGGGGTGACAATACTATCCCCACTCCAATGTAAGACAATTTGGGAAAGATGTTGGACATTATAGGGGTGACATTTACTATTCCCACTCCAATCTATACCAATTTGAGGAAGGTGTTGGACACTTAGGGCCTGATTCTGATGCTGCTAGGAAAGCATTCCCACCTAGGGCCTGATTCTGATGCGGTTAGGAAGGCCTCCTAATGGCATTTGCTCCTTCCAAATCGGATCGGGAACGTGTTTTCCCGACCCAGGGTCCAATTATGATGTGGTTAGGAACATATGCTCCCTTTGAAGTCAATGGGAGTCCAACCAAATCGTATCTGGAAGCATCCGGATGCATCGTACTCTGTAGGTCGGACACTCCCGATCCGAGTGGGTCGGAAACCATTTCCAAACCGATTTGGTCGGGAAGCTTTCTAACCTGCATCAGAATCAGGCCATAAATGCTCGACAGTTACTATTCTCATTCCAATCTATACCAATTTGAGAAGGTGTTAGACACTAGAGGGGTGACATTTATCAGTCCCACTCCAAACTATACCAATTTGGGGAAAGTCTTAAACACTAAAGGGGTAGAATATAGTATTCCCAATCCAACCTACACCAATTTGGGGAAGGTGTAAGACTCTAAGGGGCATATTTACAATGAGATTGCACCACCAGAACATCACTTGTTTTGAATTTCCGGTGGCGCAATCCCCTGAACCTATTTACAAAGTGGAGTTAATGCCACTTAAAAAGTTTAGTACCTTTTCATGCAGGTATCTGCGTGAAAGGGGCATGCAGCGGTTGTTGCTATGGGTTTTCCACCAAAACACCCACTGCTTTTTGAAGCTGCCCTTGATTGACAAGGAGGTGGAAGTCTGAGCAGCTATAAAAACTAATGCCATGCAATAGCAGCCGTTAGAATGGCGCAATGAGGAGAAATACATTTACTTCTCCTCGTTTATGCTTTTTCTATGTGTACCGCTTGCTGCAGCACACATAGAAACAGCAAAATGCCAATAATCAATGTTTATGTGCAGGAAGGTGTCCCTTTCTGCACATAAACTATCATTAAATAATGGTGATTTGCTATTTCTATGTGTGTTGCAGCAAGCGGCACACATAGAAGTAATACATCACCATTATTGATTGTTCAAGTGCAGGAAGGGACATCTTTCTGGACATAAATAAGCATTCCCTGAAACGCAGGCACCCTTGCACTATGGCGTAAGGGTGTCTGCATTGGCGCTAAGCAGCTATTTTTAGCTCCAATGTTAGGGAAAGCACAGGTGTGCATTGTATTGTTGTAAATACGATGCATCCCTGCGTTTTTGGAAATGGTGGAGCATGGTGCTGCAAAATTTGCTGCAGCTCCGCACTCTGCATTTCCATGTAAATGTCATATGCCCCTAAAGGGGTTACATTTATTATTCCCACCCCAATCTAACCCAGTTGGTGGAAAGTGTTGGACGCTATTTACTATTTGCATTCCATTCTATACCAACCTTGGAGAAAGTGTTGGACTCTAAAGTGGTGACATTTTCTATTCTCACTTCAATCTAACTCAATTGGGGGAAGATGTTGGACACTAAAGGGGTGACATTTACTATTTCCACTTCAATCTTAGCCAATTTGGGTAGGTGCTGTACACTGGAAGGGTGACATTTACTATTTCCACTACAATCTAAAACCTTTTATGCAAGATGTGACAAATGAAACATTTTATGTACACAATCATTAATCCATACTTACACAAAACTTAGAATAAAATGTACATGAAAAGCACACTAACCAAAATTACAAATGCATATATGTTCATATTTAAACATTAAAATATAAAATATATTTTTTTAACAATTAATAATAATTACTTGTTAAATTATTTGCAACCATTCCTAGAGCGAAAAAAATTGCAATCCAATATTAACACTCATAAAATCAAAAAAAAATGTAACACCAATTTTTACAAAATAAATGCCCCAAAAATATTTTTACCATTACATTTTACTTTCCAACATACAAATGTAAAAATATTATAAGCACAATATGTTTTGTAAAACAATTAAAATAATTTTTTTGTTAAAAATATTGTAAAGATAATTTTTTTTATATATTCCAATACAACATAAGTGAAATATTTATTTTTTAATATTTACAAAAGTATTAATTATATTATAATTATTATATATAGTTATGAAGTTATACATTAATGTTTATACAAAGTATTATTCTAACAAAATACATTTGTACATTTACAATATTAATTTGCTGATCATTAAAATAATTAACATTACATTTACTTTAAAATATCCACTTTAAAAAAATCTCCCCACATTTGTCCCCTAAAAACCTAATATGCTGCTGCTAAAAAATTTGCAGATAATCCATTATTTACATACATTAATACGACTAAAAACACAAATTCCAACAATTTCATAAATAATAAATTATTTTACTAAAAACTATTTCAAAAAATTTCTTTAATAAGCATAAACTAAGACACACTACAATAAATTAAATAAAAAGTAACACTTACTAATGATATTACATAAAATACTTTCTAAATCAATATTTTTCACAACAATATTCAAAAAAATAATTAAACTATATTTTTACTTTCTGTATTCCTGTCGACCACATTTTTCATTTTTGAAAGCCCAATATTCATGACACAATATTTTTGTATCACAATATTTTTTATTCTATATTTTGGCCTAACACCAATAGTTTGCATGTTTATAGTAAGCAAAGCAAACTGTTTTTATTCACAATAGGAAAGAAACTTATGTCAGAACTAGCCTGGGTTGGTGTGTGTTCCCTAATTTTGCTCGGATATCGACTGGCTGGAAATTCAGAGCTCCGTAACTCACTCCGGGTTCCTAACATCTTGAAAAATAACTTGATGCCCAATCTTGCACTTTATTACATGCTCAATGAATCCTTTCGCAATTACTCTTATAGGTCTGGTATGTAACAATTTAGTGTTGTTTAATGGATTATCATTTTAAACAATCTCCTTAATTGTATGTTATAGAAAATATTTAAAGTGATTTAAATGAGTTTGTCCGTAACCAGTTTTCCACCTTGATAAAAAAGAGAAAGACACATATAATATTTCTGAACAGTAGTTAGACTGAATGTTTTTTAACGTATAGTGGCAGGCCATTCTAAACGAGGGGTCCATCTTAAAGAGTGTGACCGACTTAACTAACATTGTTTGATAGAAGGATGTGAGAACTGAAATGTGGAAAGAAGACTTCTTACTAGAGAGCAGCAAGTTAATGCTCAACATGGACGTTTTTTCTACTTTATAGTAGAAAACACTGTGCATTAGACCAGGCATATTGAACAGAAACATTTGCTCAACAGTAAGCAAGGAATAATGAACTCTTGCCTGGGTTGTGTGCTCAATCTAATGTAGAATACTGACCAGTTGGACTGTGAAGCTCGGAATCCTCTGACATTTTTCCAGTGAGGAGTCTGCCAAGTCCATACAGAGAAGATTTCAGCAGTCAATCCTAATGAGGACAGAAACAGAGGCTACCTGGGTGTGCAAGTGGGGAGGTAGAAAAGGAAAGATTTTAATCTAAAGATTGAGAACCACTTTTCACAAAAACGAATTAAACCTCTTGATTTGAAAAGGCAGCTGTTTTTCCTCATAAATAAGTAGAAATAAAATCATGCACCCTCTTACATGCAAATCCTCACTCTGGATTTATGTGACATATTAAGTAAGTTCTTTGAATAAAAGATTGCAAAATCTTTATAAAGAGAAGTATACATGTATTTATATTATCCCTGAAATAATTACAACACTGGAGGAAAAGTGACTGTTTCAAAACATCCTTAATCATATGAATAGACAAAAGACTTTGGGCTGGATTACGAGTTTGGTGGTTCCACCGCCATACCGCCTCGTCTGTGGTCTCTCGACCGCTGTATTACAATTTCACCACTGGCCCACTGGCAGTATTTCTGACGGCGGGGAATATTTCTTCATGTGTGTATATTTTGACTGCACAAGTGTTAAATGTACACATAAGCATGACACATGAAAAAATACCTACTACCAGTACTTTCTAATTGCTGGAGTCCGGACCATATGTGTCCAGTCCAGTCAATGGGTAAATAGTGCAAAACAGACTTTCCTGGATTTCGGCCCCAACAGAGCTGTTGTCTTTGCGGTCCAGATGCTGCTGCGAAGGGTGGTCCTGGAGGAAGGGATCCATATGGGAGGTAGAAGGGAAGAAAGGGAAATGGGTGAGTATGTACCCCAAATCCTCCAATTCTGCTGATTCAAAACAGGTCGTCTTCAAGCCAAGGTCGATTAGACAGGAAGCCAACTCTTAATTCAAACGGCAGTGAACTTATCTGTGCCGCCCTCTGACAGCTGCTTTCCCCCTTCTGCCATCGAGGCGGTCGGCGAATGGCTGGCAGTGGTGGCGGTGCTCCAGTGGTCTTTTGTTCTGCGAACCGGCAACATCGTAATACAGTAGATGCACTGCCAACTAGGTGGCGGAATTTCCGACGCTGTTTTGACGGCAGTTCCCTTACTGCCAATTTTTTAATCAGGCCCTTAATACTGAATGGATTGGAGCTCCACTTGTTGATAGACTGAAGCCAATAGAAGGCCCAAAATCTGAATTTGACATGCTTGATCATGGTCTGACAATGTTGTTCTCATAATCAATTCAAAAGAGGGTGGTGATGGACAGAGTATCTGAATTAAGCAGAACACTCCTACCCAGTCAAAAGATCAGGGCTTGATCCATCACCTTTTTTTAGCTCACTGCACCATCCCAGTTCAGAACCTGGCTACATGCAAATTAGTCTGACCCTGGCCCAGTGCATCATGGGAACAGGGCAGACCAAACTACCAAGCCAATTCTTTACTGGAAAGGAAACAAGCTTCCGGGGACCGGTTTCTGGCATTACAGCCGTCTTCGGCCCGGCTTGCTTGAATCCTGATGGTGCAGTGAGCAAGGGACTCACATCTGAGCATACCCTTCCACACTTGTGGTGGCCAAAACGATTCAAAAGGGGGTGGTGATGGACAGAGTATCTGAATTAAGCAGAACACTCCTACCCAGTCAAAAGATCAGGGCTTGATCCATCACCGTTTTTTAGCTCACTGCACCATCCCAGTTCAGAACCTGGCTACATGCAAATTAGTCTGACCCTGGCCCAGTGCATCATGGGAACAGGGCAGACCAAACTACCAAGCCAATTCTTTACTGGAAAGGAAACAAGCTTCCGGAGACCGGTTTCTGGCATTACAGCCGTTTTCCAGTGAAGAATTGGCTTGGTAGTTTGGTCTGCCCTGTTCCCATGATGCACTGGGCCAGGGACAGACTAATTTGCATATAGCCAGGTTCTGAACTGGGATGGTGCAGTGAGCTAAAAAACGGTGATGGATCAAGCCCTGATCTGTTGACTGGGTAGGAGTGTTCTGATTAACTCAGATACTCTGTCCATCACCACCCCCTTTTTAGGTTTCGCTGGAGGGCGGAGCTGTAAGCTCCGCCTCCAGAGAAATCTGTAGTTTCTAGTATGGGTGACTTGAACACGCCCCTCTGCTTCATTGGCTAGCTCCATAAATGGAGGCTAGCCATTGGAACAGAGAGGCGTCCGTCATGGCTGGACCAGATTCGGGGGCGTTCCCGAGAATCTTTGGCTTTTGGCTACGTCATGATACGTCAGCCAAAAGCCGGGAACGCCCCCGAATCTGGTCCGGCCGGGCCGTGCTTGCTGCTGTCCTGCCTTACTCTGTGTCCCTCCTCCCGCCGTCCCCCCCCCCCTCCTCGCTGTCCTGTGCACGATTCCCGCCTCCCTCCCGCCGGCCGTCCATGTCCCCTTCCCCTCCCACAGAAGCAAAACAACCCTTGTGTCCCATTGTCTTTGCAGCATAATTTTTAAAAATACATGTATAAATCCTCCCGCTGTCCGTGCAACGTTCCCGCCCCCCTCCCGCTGTAAACACGCCCCCCGAATCTGAAAAAATTCAGGAGTTGCCGGCCGCCATTTTTTTTGGGTCCCACGACAGAAGATTAGTCACCCGGCTCACGGCAGACAATGGAGTTGCTCGGCCTGCCCTGCTCCCTCCACCCCGCCACCCTCTCCTCACACTGGCTCTCCTAACCCGGGCTGCTGCAGGCACAGTCACCCGGCTCACGGCAGACAATGGAGTTGCGCGGCCTGCCCTGTAAGCCCCGCCGCGACCCGAGCCGCCCTGCCAGCGAGGCTCGCATCGCCCTTGCCCAGCTGCAGCCACCCCCCCCCCCATGAGCCCCGCAGCGTGTGAATACAGCTGCGGTACGAGCCGCGCTTCCCGCCTCCCTCCCGCCGTTCGTGTCCTTTCCCGCCCCCCCCCCCTGTCCTCGTAGGTGCTTATTTCATTCGAGCCACTCTGCCCCCTCCCTGGCTCTTCTACGGCCTTTTGTTCCCCTGGTCGAATTGTAAGCATTCTCCCCTCCTCCGTGGATGGATGTTTACTACTGTCTTCTAAATGCAGAAAAGCCCATCAACGCCTCATCGAACAGTGAGGTATGGGGGGGAGGGAGGATTAGGACTCCTGGGGTTAGAGGAGAGTGAGAGAGTCAGAGCGCTGGCGAGAGAGAGAGCGCAAGAGAGGGTGAGAGAGACAGGGACGAAGGAGACAGTGGGAGGGAGGGGGAAAAGGCAGAGAAAAAAACGAAAGAGAGGGAGAACAGTCAGGTTAAAAAGGCAGCTAGAGGGTAGCAAGAGGGGGTGACAAGTGGAGAGAGAATAAAAAGTAGAAAAAGAGGGAGGAGAGGTCGGTAGAGGAGAAAGAGGGGCATGGCAATACAGAGTTAAAAGAGAATGTTGATGTAGGAACATAGAGAGATAGCGACAGTATAGATAAAAGAGAAGAGACGGGCGAGGGGAGAAGCAAGTATAAGGAAGAGAAAAAGGAAGGATAAGAGAAAAAACAGAGTCCTAAAGAGATAGGGAAGAGACAGAAAGAGGGGCAGCAAAGTAGCAGTGGATGGGGGGGAGGGGTAAAGAGAAGGAAAGAGAGAAAGTGAGAGAGGAGGAGGGACAGAAGGGAGAGGTGGCTTAGCAGCGAGCACCAGACAGGAATGAGGAGTTGGGGGAAGGGAGATGGCCCGTGGACTTGATTTCCCTGTTAAAACTTTAGACAGACTCGCCCTGCGGACTGCTCGGGCTCCGGCCTCTACCTACTCTTGCACTATTTTTATCCTTCGCCTTTGACCGTCTCCTGCCATCTGACTCGGCGCCTAGGCTCTTGACTCACCTCTTCTGGGCGCTGGACTGCATGAAGATGGCGTCGCCTGCAGGGGGCAGCACCTCGGACCCTGGACCGGCCGGCAGGGGGGCCCTACTGCTGCTGCTACTAGGTGAGCGACCCCACACCTCGCGTCTGCACGTGTGCCGGGGACGGGGCAGGCTGTCAGTCACGGGGCAGGCCCGCGCCAAGTCAATCACTCCGGGCTGTAGGGCTGTCTCTGAGAAAACGCTGCCAGTGCCTGACTACCTCAGCTGTCTAGAAACTCAGTGGTTAATTTGTAAAATAAAAAGTGCCGGGGCTCTCATCAGGAGACAGCGCTAACCATAGAAATGTGCAGGTGTAATCTGCCTCCCGACTAGAGCCCCAGCACTCGTTATTCTGGAGAGGACTTGGCCAAATGGCTAGAAGCTGCCTATTTCGGAGCTGGAGAACCGGGCTCGAGTCTCGGCGTGCCTCAATGTCCAGGGGAAATCATGCGACATAATCGCCGGTGCTGAGCACCTGCTCAAATTAAACACTTGGCAGAATGGACTGCCTCTTCCTGGAAGAAGTCTAACATGCAATCGACTGTTCCATCCCTACCGGCTTCGCTTTTTAGGCAGTGACATGACTTTACTCCAGCCCTGCCCCTGACAGCTCCTCTGGCCCCTTCTGGCGCGAGACTGACCCTGTGCCAACCCTACTGCGCAACAGAGGCAGTCTGACGTGGTTCGCCGCGCTTTTACAACACTGTCTTGCTGTGTGTGGACTGTTGCAGGTCAGCATGTGCTATGTGTGTCAATGTTCCCTCGCACTATATTGCCGGGTGGGATTCGAACCTGCGGTCAGCTGGCGATGTGTGTGCTGGCGCAGATACGCCGAGCTTGGCACTTCATGGAAGCTTGCCTGGCAGTTTAAGAAGTTTGGTGATATTTCTTGGGGTGAGTGGGCTGCGCACCACACCCCCCGCTCATGCTTATCGTGGGATAGGGTAAGGCGCTTGCAGGATGTGGGTGAAGTGCAGGCAGGCCGGTTAGTGTCAGCCACACTCGCTGAGAGGGACGGCGGCCCCTCCACAGCTCAGAGGCTGTCACTGGTAAGAGGTGTCAGTCACAGCACACGTGCCCTAAAAGGACACACTCTGCCAGCCGCGGATGGGCACGCCGAGTAGGGGGAGCCAGGGTACTGCAGCTCCACGGGGGTGTGTTTATCCATACATAGGGGATTGTGCATGAGCGTTAGAGAAAAGCCATGTCTGAAGAGAGCATTGCATGTATGCTGGAAGAAGTGTATGTACATGCTAGTGTGTGTGTACCCGTTTAGGTATATAACAATGTGTGCGTGCTTCCGTTTATTCGAGAATTGTGTGACATGCGAGCGTGTGTGTGTGTTTAAAACACTGTGCGTTGTTATGATCAGCTAAATGGGAGATTATTAGGGTTACTGAATTTCTATTAAGGTAGGCAGATTGTGTTATTTCAAAAGGTTTTCCAAAGTATTGGGACATACTGAAATTCTTTGTTTTCTCTTCCTTTGCATTGAAACTTTGGGCAATTGAATCAGCATCTGTATGATGATCACAGAAATCGACTTTGCGTGTAGGGAACAACTTACTGATTCAGTTACTTTCAGGCCATGGATAAAGGTAAAGCAGAATCATGTTTTCTTTTCAGAAATATGGGTTCTCACAAATGCATTTTGGGTGCCCTAAATAGCACTGTGTGGATGTACAAAGCATCAAGGAAGAATTGTCCAAGTTGATGTTTCGGAATACCACTCAAATAGTGTATTTTATTTTTGTTTTAGTTTGGTCCACAGAGAGGCATAATTCATAAGTGCGTTTTCTTTTTTGATTTAATTGTTGTTCACATTGTACAGAATTCGAGTGAATGTAAATCATATTTGACCTTTTGGTGGTCTTCTTATCCTGTTTCTTATTTCAAATATGTCTGGTTAACAATAGTCCTAGTGTGTAAATAAGTATTACTAGCAGGACATATGGAGACTTCCCATGCTTTAGTCATTTTTAGGTTTCGCCTGGCGTTTACTGCGCAAGCAGTATCGCGCAGGCGAAAACTTTTGTAAACAAGTATGGAGCTTTCTCCCGCCTCTGTCTTCCATTGGATAGCTCCATAAATGGAGGCTAGCCATTGGAAGACAGATCTGCCCGTCATTGCCGGAGCTCCTGGGTGTGTGTGTGTGTGTGACTGTTCCAGGGTGTGTGTGTGTGTGTATGTGACTGCTCCAGAGTGTGTGTGTGTGTATGTGACTGCTCCAGTGTGTGTGTGACTGCTCCAGTGTGTGTGTGTGTGTGACTACTCCAGTGGGTGTGTGTATGTGACTGCTCTGGTTGTGTGTGTGTGTGGGGCTCTGGGTGTGTGTGTGTGGCTCTGGGTGTGGCTGGCACTGGGTGTGTGTGGCTGGCTCTGGGTGTGTGGGGCTGGCTATGGGTGTGTGTGTGGCTCTGGGTGTGTGTGTGTGTGTGTGGTAGTAATTGCTTACTGCTGAGCTCGTCCGTAGGGTACAATAGTTCTCACATTTCCGAGATATTAAGCTATTGGCAATGTAAATGACAATGCCATTTATTTATCTGTTTTCAAAACCAACACATAAGTACACATTTTGTCATTTACAATGCCAATAGCTCTAACTTCTCCAAAGGCGAAACCGTTGCATTGTAAATGCTTGTTGAAATTGTTCTCATAATCAAGCACTATCTTTTAGGCAAAGATGTGAAGGAACAAACTTTCACTTGAAGAAAAGTTACCATTCGCTCAATTAATCAACAGTCATGCCCAGAATAGAACAGGTTAAAGAGCTGCTATGTTTCCAATGGTACTCGAGCCAAGTTCATATCTCATTTGGCATATGGGCTGGCTACAAGGAATTTCAAAAGAGAACGCAAAAGGCATTTAAACTAGTGACAAGGGCAAATTAGTGTCATGGCCCCTTAGATAAAGCTAGAACCTCCACTACTCTGTTAGAGTATTATTTTCAAAAAATGCCAGCATCTGCTGCTTGTAACCCATTTAGCAAGGCTACAAACTACGCTTATTGCAAAGTTTTAGGGGCCCATTACGATGTCGGGCGGATCGCTATCACCATGGTGGTGGTGGCGGTCTGCCCGACATTCCTTCCGGGCCGCCACCCATCTTCCCCCCACCATATTACTATGGCGGGGGGGACTGCAGCGGACGAAGACACCGTCCGCCGCTTTTCCGCCCTGGTCGCCTTAGGGCCGGGGCGGAAAATGTTTAATATGGTGGTGGTGTCTATTAGACACCGCCAGCCATATTATGATGGGCTTGCAGACATGCCTTTCCGTGGCAGAAAAAGGCATGCGGAGACTACCTGCGGGGGCCCGTTGCGAGCCCCCTGGGACTCTGGTGGGTGCACATGGGGGGTACCCATGGTACCCCCCATTTTAAAATACCCGTTTTGTCTTCATTATTTTAATTTTTGTTCCATTTATCCCCTGATTTTAAATGTCACCCTCCGCATTCTTGCTCCTTAATAGTGCCCTGCACCGCTATTTTGGCGGACTGTCCATCGCGCCTTCCTCGAGTTTGAGCGCCATCTTGGGGGGATTCAGGGACGCTGACGCCATTCACTGAGCGCTCTAGCAGTCACGTTGACTGGCTAGAGGCAACTCGGCGCACATACTTAAAGGCTTGAAAGAGGTAGGGTCTACCTGTAAGGCATCTCATTACTGCGCGCAGCGCTTGGCTTTGTAGGCGCTTCTTGTAATTTTAAAATACCCGTTTTGTCTTCATTATTTTAATTTTTGTTCCATTTATCCCCTGATTTTAAATATCACCCTCCGCATTCTTGCACCTTAATAGTGCCCTGCACCGCTACTTTGGCGGACTGTCCATCGCGCCTTCCTCGAGTTTGAGCACCATTTTGGGGGGATTCAGGGACGCTGACGCCATTCACTGAGCGCTCTAGCAGTCAGGTTGACTAGCTAGAGCCCTATATAGCTCCGGTATGATGGCGCGCAGCGTGTGCGCGCTGCGTGTGTGCCGGAGCGACGCCGGAGTCACGCCAGAGTCCAGCCCGTCTGCGCCCGTCCGCGCGGAGGACGGCCCGGACGGCAGGTCGGCTGGACTTGCTGATGGCGAGTCCACAGGCGTCAGGTATTCTAGCCTCGACCTGTTAAAGCTAAAGCCATCCAGGCTTCCCTGCCATTATAGATTTGCTCCTGAGGATCTTTTAAACTTCCCCCGTTGCGGATGTTTACAAGAGGGCCATGGGGGTTCTGGTTTTTCCTCGGCTCCTTTTCTGACGGGACAGAGTAGTAATGTGGGAGGTAGTGCTTTGAGGTAAAATGGCTTCCTTATTAATGCTCGTTCTTTAATTAAGCACAACGTCGCTTTCAGGGATTTCGTCATGGATAGAAAACCCACTTGGGTATTTGTCACAGACACCTGGTCAAAAGATTCCTCGGGTCCTGACCTAGTGGAAGCAGACCCAGAAGGCTACTTTTTTGCTAGGCAGGATAGAGTAGGACGTACAGGAGGAGGGTTGGGCATCTTATATAGGGATAGTCTCCTCTGTCACACTTCGCCGCTATCTGACCTTCAGGATGCTTTTCAGGCCCTGCACTTTTCCTTAAAAGGCTCCTTTGAGATTCCATTCACTGGTGTCCTGATTTACCGTCCCCCCGGGTCTAGAACTGATTTCGGACAAATTATGCTCAATATCTTAGAACCATATTTTGGCTGCGAGCATCTAACGGTCCTGGGAGACCTGAATTATCACTTAGAGAATTCGGAGTCTAGTGATACCCTCTCCCTGCTGGATGCTCTGTCTGCATGTGGGCTGAACCAGCTTGTGAGGGGTGCCACCCATCAAGCGGGCCATACGCTTGATGGGGTCTTCTCAAATGATGGCAGGTTGACAGTGAATGACCCTTTTCCTCTCTCATGGTCTGATCACTATGCTGTTCCGATAGAAATGTCCTGTCTCACTATGGATAGCAATGTAAAGGGTTTAAGTAAGATGGAATCTCGGCGGAACCTTAAGAACATCTCTAATAGCATCCTTGCCCCTAGGATTCCCAGTATGACAATCTCTCAGGAGGAAGACGTATGTCTGGCGGTCTCTCAGTTAGAAAAGGCCGTCACAACTGTGCTTGATGAACTTGCCCCTGTCCGCATGCGCTACTCTGCTAGGAAAAAGCCGTCGGCCCCTTGGTTCTCGGAGCCATTAAGACTCCTTAGGCAGAGAGTTAGGAGGCAGGAGCGTCTCTGGTGGGCTAGTTGGGATCTGAGGGATAAAGAGGCCCACAAAATCTTCTTGAGGGGCTATAAGGTGGAGGTAATAAGAGCTAAGCAGGAATATTTCACTGCCCGTACCACCTCACTTTCCTCCCCGAAAGAGCTCTTCAAGATTGTTGATTCCCTGACTTCCCTTCAGATTCCTGATCCCGTTATTGGCTCTCAGCAGCTGTGTAATAACATAGCCCTTTTCTTTCAGGCAAAGATTGCTGACATCTATTCGGCCTTAGAGCTACAGAAGGCCTTAATCTCTGACGCCTCTGGTCCCTCTGATTCTGCCTTAATGTTGGCGGAGGATATTCCCTCGGGGCGCTTGGCCTCTTTTCCACCTCTCTCATTTCAGGAACTGGAGAACCTTTTAAGTAAGACAAGGTCAGGCTCCCCCTTAGATCACTGTCCTCTTAAGCTCCTTAAGCAGTGTAAGGAGACTCTTCTGCCCCCCTTTTAGATATCATGAATAGGGCAATGAGGGATGGCACTTTTCCTCTGCAATGGAAGAGGGCAGTGGTAAAGCCACTGCTCAAGAAGCCAGCACTGGACCCAGGGGTACTTAAAAACTTTCACCCTATCTCGCTGCTCCCTGCTTCTGCGAAAATGCTAGAAACCCATCTCAACAAGCACCTCGCAGTCTTTCTGGAAAACTCTGGTCATTTGGATCTTTCGCAGCACGGATTCAGGAGGGAACACAGTACCGAGTCGGCCCTTACCATAGTGTTGGACAACATCCGCACCCGAGTTGATAAGGGCCAGACCACCCTTCTCATCCTGTTAGACCTTACGGCTGCGTTTGATACCCTTTCTCCCTTGGTTTTAACATCTCGCCTGAGGGAGATTGGGGTGGAGGGGTCCGCTCTTAGTTTGCTGACCTCCTTTCTCGACCAGAGGGAACAGAGAGTGAAGCTGGTGGAGTTTCTATCTCCATCCCTGTCTGTGCATTGCGGGGTCCCTCAGGGGTCGGCATTAAGTCCGACCCTTTTTAACATCTATGTGACCCCACTTGCCAGACTGATAAGATCTTTTGGGATGGAGGTAGTCTCCTACGCCGACGATACCCAGATCCTGGTCTCCCTCTCCCAGCCTGTTAGTTCGGCTGCCTCCAATTTTAGACTCTGTATGGAGGCAGTCGCTCAATGGATGATTTACAATTCATTGAAACTAAATGGTGAGAAGACGGAGATCTTGGTGTTTGGAGGCCAGGATGACATTTGGTCGGCGAACTGGTGGCCTGCTTCATTGGGAGTCTGCCCGGTACCTGCTGTTCTAGCAAAAAATCTTGGAGTCCTGATCGACCCTACCCTCAGTAGGCGTCAGCAGGTGAATAGAACGGTCTCCACCTGCTGGGGCATAATCCACGTCCTGAGGAAGATTAAACACTATCTTTCCCAGCAGGCGAGAAGGCAAGTCGTGGTGGCACTCATAGGCTCCCGACTTGATTACTGTAATGCGCTGTGTGCAGGACTCAACAAGGGGTTGCTGCAGCGACTACAAATGGTCCAGAATGCGGCGGCCAAGTTTGTGTTAGATCTACCCGAACGTGCGTCAGCCACTTCCGCAAGGAAATCTCTACACTGGCTCCCAATTGAGGACAGGATTTCCTTTAAAATTATGTGCCTGACCTATGGCGCCTTAGCTAGAAATAGGTCAGCCGGGATTGGAGCTCTCCTGGCTCCTTACAGTCCTTCTAGAAATCTGCGTTCCGCGAATAAGTCTCTGCTATCAGTACCTCGCATTCGCAGAGCTAAATGGGGTGGCAAAGCCTTTTCTACCGTAGCACCAAAAATGTGGAACGCTCTACCTGTGGAAACTAAGTCCCTTCCCACTATGCAGTCCTTTAGAAAGGCCCTGAAGACTCGGCTATTCGCGAAAGCCTACCTGTAGTTTTGTTTTGCCTTCTTTGTGAATTATTTTGATAGGCGCCTTGATGCCATTAGGGTTTTAGTTGCGCATTACAAGTTTTCTTTCATTTCATTTCATTTCCCCGCATTTCAAAGTGCAACATGGCAGGCACCGCGCGGTGCCTGTCATGTTGTGCTTTGAAATGCACAACATACATTTTTACCATTGCGGCAGGCGGCGCTTCCAGCACCGCCCGCCGCAATGGTAAAAATACAGGATGCGCCCACCAGTGTGGCTGGCGCATCCTAATGGCCAAGGCGGGACCGCCACTCCTATGGCCGGCAGTCCCGTTTTGCACGGGGATCTCGGGCGGGCAAAGTCCGCCCGCCATCCTAATGGATCCCTAAGTGTGAACTTTTGAGGTCCGAATAGCATGATGTGCTTTCTTACCACACACAGGTTTTCCACACTAATGTGCACAGGGTCTTTCAATTGAGGCACTATTAAATGCAGGGGAGAGAAGCAACTTGTGGCTTCTAGCATGCATTTACAGTAGCAGTAATTATATCTTGAGTAATGAAGAGGTGTTTCGATGTATCTATACACAAAATAGTCTATGTGCCAACACCGAAAAAAGTGCATAACAAATGCATTGACACCAGGGTACTCCCATCTTCCTGGAAAGTAAGTCTATTGTTGACTAGCCTCAAATAGTATGATAGAGAGGACTGTAAAATTATACACTGATTTCATTAGTGGATACCACTATGAAAATCGTTTACCACCAACTGCTACAAAGCCTTATGGACTGAGCAGAAGAAAAGAGAAATAATCCTCATGAACTACTGGGCTTGAGTGAGGCGTCCTCAAATTTGGCAACAACCTTGTATTTACAGAGAAATACATTTGGCCAGATGTACGACCCCTCCATTGCATCGGTTTGCAATTTGTAAATTTGCATCTTCCAAAATGGAATGTGCAACAGTGTCTTAGACTGTTTGCGATTCCCAACAGGGTCACAAATGACCTGCTTCATTAATATTCATGACGCAGGTTGCGACCCCATTGGGAATGGCCAACACTCACAGTGATGGTGGCCTACTGGGGTCAGCAGACCACCATGTCTGTGACTGGTTTTTAAATTAAGCAATTCCTTTTTTAATGCCGCCCGTTCGCCTTAAAGAAAAATGGGATGCATTTAAAAAAGAAAAATGAATCATTTCTGTTTCATTCTTTAAGAGCATGCAATTGTCCATTGGACCACTGCCTGCTCTTAAAAAATATTTTTGGTGCAAGTCACAAAGGAGAAAGGGTCCCATGGGAAGCCCTTCCTGTTTGCAAGTGGCTTACCACCATTTTAAAATAGTTGGTAAACTGAGAAATAACACATTTCTGAGACTTTATTGCATTGACCACAACATTTGATAAAGTTGACAGGTAAAGGCTGTGTCACAAATTTCTCCTAGTGAGTATACCAGTCCTGCTTTCATTTAAATGGCAGGATGGAATCCGACTGCCCAGCCAAACAGACCTTTAGGATAGGTACCCAACACTGCCTCATTGACTATGTGTTTATCCATGCCTGGAATTTCGCAATAGTAAAAGGGTTCACGGTAACCCAGTGTAAAGGGAGCGATCATAATTCCCTGTACTGTGAATTATTTAGGGGGTCAATAAGTCAGCATGAAATAGTTATTCCCCAACAAATAGAGTACCCTAAATGCCTGACAACAAAATTAACAGATGAATATGCAGAGAAACTGGCAAGCTTCCAACAGGAATGTGGAATGCGCAAAAGATCAGAAAGTGGCCTAGATTGTCGAAACTATAGAACAGGTTCTACAATGCCTCAGAGTAGAAGTAAAAAGAAAGAAAGTTGGCCCTATAGACAAGCAATCTATACAAGGAAGACATTGAAGGTGGTTCAATCGGGAGTGTTGAAGAACCGGGCCTTATGGGCCTGGCGGCTCAGGGCACGCCTTAAATCTCCGAGTTCACCTGCCTTGTCGGACAGAGACACGAGACACTCTGTTAGGTGTAGAAAATCAGGTTTATTAGCTGCAGCTAAGCACAGTTGTCCCAGAAGTACAAAGTAGGTTCTTAGGAGACTGCCACTTCAATTCCGTGGTGCACAATCTTTTATAGCACACATATTTACAATGTATACTCCCAATACATACAAGGCTAGCCAATAGAAAAAGTTGGAAAACAAGCTATCGAATGTCTCAAATACGCCCTTCTTTCAGACCCCATGTGTCAACCCTCCCCACTAGTTAATCAGTACTAGTGCCTGTAATCTAATTTGTAGGTGACAGGACATGTTTGTGTGCCTCAAAGGATAGTTGTGTAACAAGAGAATACAAGAGAAGAATAGCGAAGGCCAGTCGGATAAGATAGAATAAGGAAAGAATAGAGAAAGCCAAACAGTCAGTCGAGACAGGGATCAATCAGTCCAGACATGGATTAGAGGACTCGGCCAGACCCTGACATCGGTTTCGTAAGCAAGGGCAGGGGGTTACTTTTTAACAGAAGAGACACGTAGCAGCTGGAAACGACAAAAACACTCCGGTCGCCGTGCTGCCTGAGTGAAGGCAATACAAAATGGCGACAGGGCACAAAATGGCGGCTGAATACAGAATGAAGTCGAAAATCAAAGAACCTCAGACCCTCCTTTTGCCATTACTCAGGCAAAACACAAAAGACTCAAGTTAGTCTGAGTCGATGTCAATGGCCATGAGGTCGTCGAGCTGTTGCTGCAACATCATTTTAATGTGCTCTGTTCTCTGTGACACAGGTCTTGGGACACACATAGTGGTACAAAGACCACAGATGGCAGGGCTACACTGTACACAAAGGCAGCATGAAAAAATGATGGTCAAAACCATTCCAAGGAAGGTTAATACCTTCCATCCCCATGTGGACAGTAGTCCCCAAAACCACCCCATCATAGACCAATCTCCTGCATCCTGGTGAGTCGACTCGGAAATTACGTGCAATTTAGAGATGGCTTGGTGTACTGAAGGGGCATTATCAGGAATATAAATGCAGCAACTAGACCCGATCAATTTACAGACTCCTCCACGATCTGCAAAAACAATATCTAGAACCATCCGGTTCTGTAAAGTCATAAGGCGGTCCGCCTGAAGTTCGGGTGTTAGATTACTCAAGGCTCCAGAAGTCACGTTTATGGTAGCCTCAACAACACGAACTAACTGTCTAATGTTTCTGCTATTGGCCATCGGGCCCCAGAAAGGAAGGAACCCTTTGAGAAAGTCCCCTCCCTCTTGTCCTGGTGTGTCTTTAATATCGATAACCCCTCTGCCATATCTATTTCTATGATAACCTGAAGGAGCAGTGTATGTTGGAGGGAGAAGAAAAGCCACATAACATGTTCCTGAAAAATTGGTGGGGAGCCATGTGTAGGCTCTATCGTGGCTTACAAAGTATGTACCCTGAGATGGTACTAATGGTGAGGAAATCTGGGATGAATAAATGTATGTTCGAGAACAAACACTCTTTTCCTGTTGATTTTTAGTATTCTGACCATTTATCTGACAACACAAATTTCCTCGATGAGGTATGGTCCAAATTGGTGGTGATCTTCCTTGTCTAGCCTTATCTGTGAGGCTAGTAACGTAACGAGTCACGTTCCAACCATCATACGCTCGTTTCTCATCAACGGGAATCTTACCAATTTTAGCAACTCTAGCCATAGCCACTATTCCCTTTATCACAGAACTATGACTAAAATCTGCTTTTCCACCATATGGACTACCAAGTGGATGTAGAAGTTGATTCTGGTATGCATTGGAAAACATAGCCAAATAAGCCCAAGTGGAGCCTTCATAAGAAAACGGAAGGACTAAATATGACATCCCTTTCTCTGTGTTATGAGGCATGAGTCCACAAACCCAACAGTCAGTAGTATTGACTGCCAGTTGATGCTGATGCAAAAGCTGGATAAATGAATTGTTAAAGTATTCTGTTCTCCTAATCTGTTCATGTACTGGGAGTGTATAAAACTGGTGTGGAAAAACAGTAGTGGACAAGGGCAAAGAAACAGAAGTAGGAACGGGTGCTTGCTGCGTAGTGTGAACGACCCAACCCACACAAGCCAATAAAATACATGAACATATTAAAATGCACAAGGTTACGCCACATGGACTAAACAACAAGTTCCTATATTGGCCATTCATTTTTTGCTTTTTATCATTCTTTTCAAATTCAATATCCATTCTCTAAGGCATTGCTCACGGTAATCTTCCTAGATCGCTTAGTTGTGGTTATTAGCCGTCCTATGACACTGCAAGTCCTGCAGACCTACTGTCACTACTCAGGTCACAGCCTAAGACTCCTACCGTGACTCTGCAACTTGATGGATGGTAAAAAAAGAATGTCTCCTAAAAGTGTAACTAAAAAAAGGAAAAAAAAAAGAATATTGAATTCTTCCTAATCAGTCGAGGTCTTAAGTTGTACCCAATCTTGTCAGGTACCGTTTGCTCCCGAAACAAAGTCTCTTGGTTTGTTGTGTTCAGTCGCAGATGTGATGGTACAGCTTCTTGCAACACGTCGTCGTCTTCTTTTTCAGATCTCATCCGATCCAGACGTGCACTACTGAAAGGTACCAACCGAGGGACCCATTCGCCCTCACTATCACTTATGCCCTTGCAGACCCACTGATCAAATGGCAAAGGCAAAGGTACCCTTTTGCAGTGCACGCCATGGATCCAGTTCTTCTTTCAAACAACTTTCACTGCTGTACGTGTCACCAGAAGGACCTGTCGAGGCGGTCCCCACCGAGGTTCCAGATTCTTCTTTCGCTGAAAATTCTTCAGACAGACCCAGTCTCCGGGTTGGACGGAGTGCCCTGGGTCTGCGGAGGCCTCCGGCAAAGCGTTTTGAACCTGCTGATGAAGAACACGCAATTTAACAGTGAGGTCATGTAAGTAGTCAATCAACATAGGATACGGAATATCAGACTACTTTTTAGGTCGTGGGACTCCCAAACGTTAGCTGGGCGCCCAAAAACAACCTTGTATGGGCTGAGTCCCAAACGAGAATGTACAGTTGTTCTTGTAGATAAGAGTGCCAAAGGTAAAGCATCGGGCCAAGCAAGACCCGTGCTGGCCTGAATCTTTGCCAATTTAAGCTTTAGAGTGCCATTATAGCACTCTACCAAGCCTGCTGACTGAGGGTGGTTTGCCGCATGGAATTTCTGCCTAATACCAAGGCCTGCACACACCTTCTGCATAATTTGGCCTACGAATTCACTTCGATTGTCACTCCAGACAATTCGCGGCAAACCAAACCTCGGGAAGAATTCCTTCAAGAGGACTTTGGCAGTAGACAAAGCAGTATTATCCTTTAGGGGTAGGCCTCTATCCATCTGGAAGAGGCACGCACCACCACCAGAACAAAGTTTAGGTTATTGCAACGTTACATATGAATGTAATCAATTTGCAATATCTCAAAAGGATACGTAGGGGGAGCAAAATGACCTGCCGGAGTTGGGGTTCCCTTTCCTGGATTATGCATCAAACAAACGATACAATGTTTCACCACATTTTCCGCACATTTAGGGATTCCCTAATTCTGCCATACTGGAGCCAAAAGTTCACATATCCCTTTCGCACTGATGTGAGCTGGACCATGCGCCATTGTAACTACAGGCAATACATAGGCATCTGATAACAACCAACGCTGGTGTTCTGACAATTCCGTCCAACACCCTGTCGCGTCCAACATTCCCGTACTTTCTCTCCACTTACTCAATTCCTTCTCTGTAGCCTCTTCTTGAATCATTCTCACACTTTCTGTTGTGTCCTCACACATTCCTTTTTCTCTGACCCATCTTGCAGGGCCTGCAACATACATGCGGCTTGTAGCATCTCTCGCTGTTTCTTTTGCTACCTCGTCGGCAAACTCATTCCCGCGACCCACATCATCAGTAATCCTTTTATGTGCACTACACTTCACAATTGCTATCTGGGTCAGCAAAACAAGTGATTCCAAAAGATCATTCACTAACTGACCATGCTGTATTTTAGTACCATATGAAGTAAAGAATCCTCTTTCTCTCCAAAGGCGGCCAAAACTATGGGCCACCCCAAATGCGTATTGGCTGTCGGTGAACACATTCACTCTCTTCCCTTCAGCAATACACAAGCTCTGGTCAAGGCTATTAATTCAGCTGCTTGGGCTGAATTCTGCCTAATGCGTGCTGTCTCTACAACTGTATGCAAAGTGGTAACGGCATAGGCTGCAGTCGTTTCACCATTAGGGAGCTTAAAACAAGACCCATCCACCCATAGGATCCCATCCGGGTCCACAAGTGGTGTATCTCTATTCTGCCTTTCGTTTCCTCCTCCGTACGGAGAAAACAATCATGTTGTTCTTGGGTATCTTTCTCTTGTGGAATAGGTAACAATGTTTCTGGATTCAAAGTATTACATCGCTTGATGTGTATATGACTAGCCAAAAGCGTCAGCTCATACCCAGACAAGCGGGCACTCGTAAGATGCTGTGTTTTCGTTCTGTTCAAAAGAGTATCCACTGCATGTGGTACCATAACAACAAGGGTGTTATCCAGTACCAATCCAGCAGATTGACGAATGGAGATCGCTGCCGCTGCTGTAGCTCTAAGACAACTAGGCAATGCCTTGGCTGCTGGATCCAATGTAGCTGAAAAATAGGCACATGGCCGCTGTTTGTCTCCAAAATTGTTGTGTTAGAACTGACAATGCACAACCCTCTCTTTCATGAACATTGAGTGGGAAAGGTTTACTGTAATCCGGAGTACCTAACACAGGGGCAGAACACAAGGCAGTCAGAGAAGCTCTTCTGATATTCGCCAGTCCAAGGAAGAGGTTGGGGTGTGTCTTTCAAACTAAGTGCCAGCAAAGGTTTAGCCAGCAAAGAAAAATTTGGAATTCACTGTCTACAATAAGAGGTAATGCCCAAAAAGGCACGCACCTCCCTTTGTGTGGATGGTACAGACATGTGTGCAATTGTTTGAATACGTTCTGGGGTCAATCGCCTTCCCTCCTTCGACAAGAGATGACCTAAATAGGTAACCTCTTGGCGACAATATTGCAGTTTAGAGGGTGACACCTTGTGATGTAAATCAAACAAATAACGCAACAATGAAACAGTCACATCCTTACAGACATCCTCTGAATCAGCAGCGATCAACAAATCATCCACATATTGAATAAGGGTAGCACCTGGGGGCAAAGTGAAAGCATCAAGCTGAGATTTCCAAACCTGACTATAAATGGAGGGACCCTCACAATAACCTTGGGGTGCACGTTTAAATCGGAAACTTTGGCCCCCGAGAGAGAAGCCAAAAAGATCTCTACTCTCCTCAGCAATAGGAATACTGAAGAAAGCGTTCTTGAGATCGATAACTGAAAACCAGGCAGCCGAAGCAGGTATCATTGTGAGCAAGGCAGTGATATCTGGTACGACAGGAAACTGAGGTACAACAATCTTGTTACCCTCCCGAAGATCGATCACAAATCGATATACAGGAGGCTGAGAAGAATCAGTACGTTTTAGAACAGATAGAACAGGACTATTGCAAACATTTCCTCTAGTTTCCTCAACCACACCCTTCTGAATCAGATCATAGATAATAGCCAACAGAGCTCTTTCCCCGTCACTAGAACTTTTGTATTGAGGAATGCGTGGTAATTTAACATTAGGCTTAACAATAACCACGTAAGGTGGAATTTGAAGCAAACCAACATCATTCGGACCTGTAGCCCAAAGTGTAGCAGGAAGGGAATGCAATTCTGGTGGGAATTGGTCCATGGACAAATACACAGGAGAAACCAATTTCTCACCTAATGTAAGATGTACACCAGAGGGAGAACAGTACAATGTTGCATGAAGACGTTTTAATAAGTCCAAACCCAACAAATTCTCACCGCAACCAGTCGTTAAAATGAGCGGGGCCTCCAAGTTATAAGGACCAATTGAGATAGGCAAAGGGCAAGAAACCGGGTTACGAACTGGGGCGCCAGAGAATCCTACAGAAACATTTGTTAAGCCAGACAAAGGTGCCCCAGGGAGTTTGGAGTGAATAATAGAACTTCGCATTGCACCAGTATCCAAAAGAAATGGCTCTGAAACACCCAATGCAACTACTTCAACATAGGGCCCATTCTGATCCACCGGAACTGATACGACTACCTTGCTTTGTCCATGGCTGTCCTAACTAGAGTGGAAATTCTGATTCTCACTTTCAATACAATAGTCGTCATTGTAGTATTGTGCAGACTGAGTATTCTGCTGGTCAAAATAATTCATTGAATTCTGAGGAGGAAAGGAACGCTGTCCCTGAGACAACGCACCTCGCTCCCTACCCCTGGGTGCTAACTGGAAACCACCACGGCCTCGCGGCCCTGGAAATCCACTATTACGCTGCAATAAAACCGGACAGCTATTCTTAAAATGACCTTCCTCTTTACAATGGGCACATTGATTAGGACCAAGCAAAGGCCGCGGAACAAAAGGTTCAGGTTTCTGTAATAACCTCTGAAACTGGGGAGGCTGTTGAAATTGACGCTGAGCAGAACGAGGGGGATAAGCCTGTTGTAAAAGAACCTTCTTTTTTAATTCTTTAGTCTTTTTCTCGAGTTTATCCTTTTCCTCCTTATCCCTCTTCTTGTAATACTGAGCAGTGGCTAATATCTGAGCAGATGAAGAACCAGCCCATGAACTTTTGGAATCTTTCAATTTATGCGACAATTCTGGAAGTCAGTTAAATACAAATTTATCCACGAATAATCGCTGTCCACCCTCGGTACTCATATCTTGACCACTGTGGTCGATGAACGTCTCCTCGAAATGGGTAAAGAAATCAGAAACACTCTCATCTTTCTTCTGTTTACATGCAGCCAACTTATCCCAATTAACACGTAAGGCAGGCATCATTGTTTTCATTAAAGTTATTATCCTACCGGGCAATTCAGTAATCAAAGCATCGGGTTTAGCACCACCTACCTGTGCTGCATCCGCGGCAACTATGGCAGACCAAACACCACCTAAAGCTTGGTTGTGGTCTTCCCTACGAATCCGAGCCCATAATGCTTGTGGGACTACATTTCCCATCAACATATCAATATCGGCCAAATTCATGATGCACGCATCTACAGTCTGGGACAGCTCTTTATAATACCCAGCAGGATTTTTACGAGGGTCCGGTAAAGACTGTTTAAGCGTCAAAACTTCAGATCGTTTCCAAGGGACATGTACCCATATACGCTGGAAATGAGCAGAAACGCCCGCAACAGCACCTGCCTGTGGAACCGCATCTCTCCATATTGGAGGAACTTCTCTCATAGGATAATGTTTTACTTTTTGTCTAACTGCAGGATCAGGTTCAAGAAAAGTCTGAGAAGAAAATAAAGACCTGAAAGTGACAAGTATCCGTACGGCGTTTTCGACCTCAGAACCCACTATAAGTCCTTTATCAAATGTAGCCTGTACATCTAACAGACCCTGGGGAGCTAAACCCAAATCCATATCCTCCCATCCTTTGACAAGAGTGTCACACATAACATTAAAAACATATCTCTGTCTGGGCGCATCCCACTGGTGAAAAGTGCTCATGATATCTGGCACACTATACTGTGGACCACTCATGATCCATTTGTGAGCTAAATTGCTCAATACAATTCGCTCGTCGGGACCTGGGAGTTGACTTCGGGATTGCCTTCGAGAAGGAGCAGGAGTCAAGTTAAAAGACCCATAGAGGGGGGAGAAAAGGCCAGAAACAGTATCGGCCAATCGTTTACGAGTTGTGGGAGAATCAGACTGTAGAACGGGAGACAAAGCATTAGGAGGGGTAACAGTTACAAGAGGAACCGGGTGTAAAGAAGACTGAGGTACAGGAGTCCGAGGAATGGGAGCCGGTGGCAAAGGAGGCGGGGGTGGCAATACTGGAAGAGGCAATTGTGGAAGAGCTGGGAGAAATGGTGGAACGACAGGCGGCTGGACAGGTGGTAAAAATGGGGGTGCATTAGCACCTTGTACATAGGGCGGAGGCAATCTCAACAAATGGGACATTAAGGGATCTTCGTCAAGATCCCTACTCTGTGGGAAAGTAGGCAACACAGGGTAACATTTATCGATTGCCATACAATGCTGTCTGTCAGAGACGTCAATCACCTGATCAATCTCATTATCTTTAAACTGTTGGGCAGCCTGTATGATCGTCATACCTTTCTCTTTCTTATCTCTTTTCGCCTGCTTAATTTCTCTTTGTTTGGCTTACTTACCCCAAAGGCGGAAAGAATCAAACATTGCCGGCCGGGCTTTTCTTTTGAACAAAATTGCTTCTAGATTATCTAATATATCAGGCTCAAAGCTACCATTCTGTGGCCACTGCAGAACACCATCTTTCTTTGTGTATCGGATCGATGCTTCATTAAAGACAATAGGGCCAACACCATGTTTTGAATAGAGCTCATAAGTGGGGGTTCCAACCGGAGGAATGGGACAAGAATCCTCCAGCCGGGAATCCCTAGTACAATCGAGACAACAAAACTTCCTAAATTTACTAAATTTACTAAGCCCAGGTATTTTTAAATCACTGGTCTATTTACAAACTTCTAGCGGTTTAGAGCTAATCGCACAGCACAAACGTACTTACCCCTTGGCGTCAGCTATTGCAATAGTCGAATAACAAACCCAAAGAAAACAAAGAATACTTAACTAAGTGTTCTCTCACGCCAACAGAGGTTCGTCTAACGTCTCGCAATACCAATCGTCACCAAAGGGGCCAAGGCAGGGCGGAAATCAGGGCAGCAGTCATCAGCAGCCGTCGGAAAGGAGTAGCCGTGCTACAAAAGACCTTCGGTCCACTTCGACATACAGGGGTCGCTTGACGTGGTTCGCGAATCATCCGGAATTTTCTAGCGAGGCTCCTCACGACCCTTGGGCCGAACCGCTACCACTGATCCTGTCCAACGTTGGGCGCCAATTGAAGAACCGGGCCTTATGGGCCTGGTGGCGCAGGGCACGCCTTAAATCTCCGAGTTCACCTGCCTTGTCGGACAGAGACACGAGACACTCTGTTAGGCGTAGAAAATCAGGTTTATTAGCTGCAGCTAAGCACAGTTGTCCCAGAAGTACAAAGTAGGTTCTTAGGAGACTGCCACTTCAATTCCGTGGCGCACAATCTTTTACAGCACACATATTTACAAAGTATACTCCCAAAACATACAAGGCTAGCCAATAGAAAAAGTTTGAAAACAAGCTATCGAATGTCTCAAATACGCCCTTCTTTCAGACCCCATGTGTCAACCCTCCCCACAAGTTAATCTGTACTAGTGCCTGTATTCTAATTTGCAGGTGACAGGACATGTTTGTGTGCCTCAAAGGATAGTTGTGTAACAAGAGAATACAAGAGACGAATAGCGAAGGCCAGTCTGATAAGATAGAATAAGGATAGAATAGAGAAAGGCAAATAGTCAGTCGAGACAGGGATCAATCAGTCCAGACATGGATTAGTGGACTCGGCCAGACCCTGACATCGGTTTTGTAAGCAAGGGCAGGAGGTTTCTTTTTAACAGAAGAGACACGTAGCACCTGGAAACGGCAAAAACACTCCGGTCACCTTGCTGCCTGAGTGAAGGCAATACAAAATGGCGACAGGGCACAAAATGGCGGCTGAATACAGAACGAAGTCGAAAATCAAAGAACCTCAGTGTAAGAACAAGAAAATGTTAATAAGGAGAGAAGAGAGAAGTCTGAGGATAAGGTATGACCAGGGTAGCCTGTCTAACCTGATTAAATTGAGAAAGGAATATAAAACGCTAGTTAGGAATCAGAAGGGGATCTTTAAAGGAAAATGTTGGGAAAACTTGCTGGATACAATCCAAGCAAAAAATGTAAGAGGGTTCTGGAAGCTGATATAGGATGCATTTGCACGGCCCCCGGGACTTTGAGCTGTGTAGTGGAAGAAGCAGCTTGGGAGGAATACCTAGGTGCTTTGTATGGGACAAGTGAAGTGCCCATAGTAAGCAAAAAGACTCACTCACTGTTGAAGATCTAAAAACATCCTTTACAGTAGAAAAAGTAAAGGATACTATAGGGAAGCTAAATTTAACATGTGCAGCAGGACCCGACAATTTACCTGCTATCATAATAAAGACACAGCTAAACTGGTGGGCCGAATTCCTATCCCATATGTTCTCAGCCATATTAGACTCTGGTCATATCCCCAGAATTTGGAGGTTGGCAGTACTTAGACCAATACATAAGAAAGGTGATAGGAAGGCCCGAAGAATTACAGATGAATCAATCTGCTGGATGTCGGTGAGAAGGTCTTCACCAAAATAATCCTGGGTAGAATGAAGAATAGGGGGGATCAGCTGTCGATTGTGCCGGTGGAACAAGGAGGCTTTAAGGAGGGACACTCTACGATTGACCACTGTTGTGCTCTATGGGCAGTGGCGCGGAAGTCTATGGAGCAGCGAGGTAAGCTGTTATGCTGCTCTGTAGACTTCCGCACGGCTTTTGACCTGGTGGATAGGAAATGCATTTGGGAGACACTGAGAAAATATGATATTCCAGGAGGTATCCTAGTTGTAATTCAGGAGCTACATAGGCAGAACTGGGTCCAGGTTATTAAGGATACGGCGGGGGCTTTGACACCGTAAATAGCGAATAATAATGGCCCAAGACAGGGCTGTGTATTGGCCCTGCTACTTTTCGCCATGTTCTTAGCAGACCTGCCAACTATACTGGCGGCAGAAGTGCTAGCCCAAAAATGAATGGGAAACAATTATCCTATTTACTGTATGCTGATGATTTAGTAATCCTAGACCAGACGGAGATAGGCCTACAGAGGAAGCTAAATGCATTTAGCATATAATGTGCTGCAAAATAATTAACAGTAAATATGGATAAAACCAAAATCCTGTGTTTTGTGAAAAGAGACCATAGGTTTAATTGGTACTTGGGCCCAACCAAACTGGAGATTGTAAATGAGTATAAATATCTTGGGGTCTGGTTTGACAAGTCTCTAAAGTGGTGCATGCATATGGAGGCACAAAAAGCCAAAGCCCATACATCCGTGTGTGGGCTGTTAAAAAATGTGATTGCAGATATGGGGACATGTACCATAGACCACTGATAAAGGCCTATAATGCTATGATACCCCCGCAACTACATTATAGAGCAGAAATAGAAATTCTCTGCTTAAGTGATAAAAGCAGCTGGGATATCGAGGAAGGGCAATGCATAAAACCTCTAATGTCATTGCTGGACTCATCTATGAGCCAGGCAAATAGTTTAGAATTGGGCATGACTTCATGGAATGTACAGGTGCAAGTGGGCCTATTACGATTCTGGAAAAGATTGGGGACAGGAGTAGCCACGAAAGTGCCACAATGGTGTAAGAATGAGATTCAGCATAGTGACCTAAAATTGGCCAAAGTGGTCAGAAAGACACTGTATACTGTCTGTGAAAATGTAAACGTCAATCAATCAATCAATCAATCAATCAGGTGTTTGTTGAGCGTGACTACTCACCCATAAGGGTCTCAAGGCGCTAGGGGTGGGGGACATGCAGGTTCCATTTCATCAAGGAGGGGGTCTGTCGAAGAGCCAGGTTTTGAGGTTTCTTGCAAAGATGGGGAGCGATGTTGTCTGTCTGAGGTGGAGTGGAAGGATGTTCAAGGCTTTGGCCGCGAGGAAGGAGAAGTAGCGGACTCCCGATCTGGTCTTTCTGGTGTGGGGGCCCACGGCGTAGGAGAGCTAGGCTGATCGTAGGGTGCGTGGAATTTGAGTCGGCTGTTCAGGTATGCTGGTCCGGTGCCATGGAGGGCCTTGTGTGCATGGGTGAGTACCTTGAAGGTGAATTCTCGCCTCGACTGGGAGCCAGTGGAGTGTGCGCAGGTGCTGGGAGATGTGGCAGTGTTTTGGCAGGTTGAGGACCAGTCTTGCGGTGGCGTTCTGGATGTTCTTTAGCTTGCGGGTGAGGTTTTGTTTATTCAAGCCTAGAGTGCATTGCCGTAGTCAAGTCTGCTGGTGACCAGGGCGTCATTGACGGTCTTTCTGTGTTTGAGGGGATCCATTTGAAGGTCTTTCGAAGGAGGTAGAGGGTGTGGAAGCAGGAAGACGAGACAGAGTTGATCTTGCGGTCCATTTTGAGCTTGGAGTCCAGTAGGAATCCCAGTTTGCGTGCGTGGTGGTTGGTGGGTTTCCGAGGGTGGGGGGCCACCAGATGTCGCTCGAGCCCATGATGAGTACTTCTGTTTTGTTAGTGTTTAGTTGTAGAAAGCAGTTTTTCATCCATTTGGCGACTGCTTCCATGCCTTCTCGAAAGTTGTGTCTGGTGGCGTTGGGTTTGTTGGATAGGGAGAGAATGAGTTGGATGTCGTCTGCTAATGACAATATGTTGAGTCTGTAGGTTCTGACGATGGGCGCGAGTGGAGCCATGTAGATGTTGAAGAGCGGAGGGGCTGAGGGAGGAGCCCTGGGGGACTCCGCAGGTGGTAGGTGTAGGGTCAGAGAGGAAGGGGGGAGCCTGACCCGCTGCATTCTGCCGGAGAGGAAGGAGTGGATCCAGCCAAGGGCTTTCTCCTGGATTCCTGCTTCTTGGAGTCTGCTTTGTCGAATAGGGTGCAATGTCATCTGTTGCGGTGAGGAGTGTGGTTTCCGTACTGTGGTTTATTCTGAAGCTGGATTGGGAGGCATCGAGGATGTTGTGCTCTTCGATGAATGTAGCGAGGTGGCTGTTGATGGTTCTTAATGACATTTGATGGGAACGGGAGCAGGAAGATGGGTCTGTAATTTTTGAGGTTGGTGGGGTCTGCCGAGGGTTTCTTCAGGAGGGGGTTGACCTCTGCGTGTTTCCAGTCATCAAGGCGGTCACCAGGGAGTGGTTGGTGGTGTGGCGGAGTATGGGTGCGATGGTGTCGGCGGCTCTGTTGAAGATGTGGTGGGAGTACGAGTCCGTGGGGGTCCCTGAGTGGATTAATTTTATTGTCTTCAGTGTGTCTTCGGTGGTGAGGATTGATCAGTAGACTCTTCAAACAGAAATATCAAAGAGTATACACAGAACACTAGAAAAGGAATTGTCTGGGATGGAAGACATGGAGTATCTGAGAAAGAAAGAATCTGTGAAATTTATGACAAATAGGTGTCTAATGGTAGAATGAAAACAGAATTGATGCGATCTGATGGTAAATGTGCATGCAGGTCGGGCACAAAATGCGATAATATACATATGCTAATGGACTGCCTAAATTTGTTAGCTTCGAAGAAACAGTTTTTACATGCTATCTTTTTAAAATACGGTACTAGTTTGCATGCACAATCTATTGTACTCCTTACAGATATGCCAAATCTTGAAATTTCAATAGCCATTCCGAAGTATATGAAAGCTGTAAAAATGTTTTTTATGGAATAGGAAATGGTTGACTATACGTTAGGATGGAGGTTATGATGGATAGGGATTTTAGAAAACGTTTATTTGATATATACCTTTAAAAAATATTTTAGAATAGGAATTTTACCATTCTTAAAACTATTTCTGTTTATATATATATAGGTGTATTTATGACTTATGTATGGAGTATTGTGCACATTTGAGAGGAAGTATATGGAAATCAGACTTCTACAATGGTGTTGGTTGTTGAATTTGTGATGATTTTAGAATTTGTACATAAAATATTATGTTTTTATGTTGTTTAAAGACCAACGGTCTAAATAAAAGTAACTTTTGACTAATTGTCTGACAGTCCTAGGCAGTCCTGCTTTTACATCTCATTAGTGAATTAATGAAGGAATGTAGCTTCAAAAGTTAAGAATGCATATACAAGAAAAATCCAGGTGGAAAACAGATAAAACAAGTTTGCATCTTGACACTATTGCTCTATTATCTATGTATTGCTGATCTATTAGCCTGACTTGCAAGCTTTCACGTTTGCATCTTAGGACCCGATTCGGATGCGAGTTGGAAAGCTTCCCGACCGAATCGGTTTGAAAATGGTTTCCCACCCACTCGGATCGGGAGAATCTAACTGACGGAGTACGATGCATCCGTATACTTCCCGATACAATTTGGTTGGACTCCCATTGACTTTAATGGGAGCAGATGTTCCTAACCGTATCATAATTAGGCCCTCTGTCGTGAAGACACGTTCCCGATCCGATTTGAAAGGAGCAAATGGTGTTAGGAGGCCTTCCTAACCACATCAGAATCAGGCTCTAGGTGGGAATGCTTTCCTAACCGCATCAGAATCAGTCCCTTAGTGGTAAGCAATATGTCAATTATTATGTATGCAGATGACAATCCATGTTGGTCCTTATTCTGGGTGGATTCACAGAAACCTACATTAATGAAATCAATGCCAGAAAACATTTTAAGAATTAATGTTAAAAAAAGGGACATTTTTCGAAAAAAGGTAAAAATAAAACACATGTTTATCTGTTCTTCTAGATTAGCTAATGTCACAGAATGTTCATTCATGGATCTAAAGTTCAAGTGCTCATTATCAGAGAACTGTCATAGCCGAATACAAATGGATAAAACATCAACACGTAAAGTGTTCCAAGCATGATAATAGTCTAAGTTTCCTTTATAGTAAATAATTCTGTCTCCTCAAATGCAAAACTATCCTAAAACTATAGAAGAGAGAAACTGTTGTGCCTCTTATTAGGAATGAGACGGTCACTTGCTGATGAGGGTCAAATTAGGCACCTAAGGCATCAAATGCTAGCTAATATTGTACATGGTTTTATGTACATATGACAGACATAAGCAGCAAAAATAGAGGGATGCAATGTAATAAGCTGGTGGAAAATGCTTTAAGATGCCTCAATATTAGGTAAGACTACTTATTGAATACAGAGAAAAAAATCTATGAAATGATTTGTTAATCAACCAATCAGGGATGTCAGTATCCTGCATGACACCCAGCATTAATTTCTAAAAAGAGATAATTAACTGTGACTGAATACCTTACCCCATATCATAAGTAGGAAACCCCTAAGTATGAGGCTTTTTTATGCACTTTAGAATTAACTCTCCCTAGAAACTGAACTGAGGTCTTGTATAGAAAGGAAGGAAATTGATCACATGTGTGCAATATGTACTAAAGAGTGAATGTTATGGCCATTTTTCTACACTGACTATTTGTATGTAACAAATGAATTGACAATTATATTTAATCCCTCAACTACACATTTTTGCTATTACCTTTTTTATGTTTGTAACAGTTTTTGAGTTGTAGTATGATTGGGTTCCTAAATATCCTACTGTTTAGGCACCTAAACCTAACAGTTGTCTGTAACATTGCATAGTATCTCTTGAATGTTTCCCTTAATTTGATTGTTTGCCATATATTATAACTACCACTCCATGGTTTCTCCCATACTTTTTATCAATTCCCTTGCTATCATTCTACCTAACCTATTTCAGTCAAGACTTTTTCCACCCATTTTCTCAACTGATGGCTGCTTTTTCATATTTTCTTTTTATATGCAGACTTTTTCCTCCTACCTTGACCTACTGCCTCTGGTCTATACGCTGCAATGTTTGCCACTAACAGATTTGATCTGATCTGTCTTTGTTTACTGGCTACATTTGAGTATTGGTGTTTTTTTGCCACTCTGATAGTTACTCAAGTATCAGCACTTTAAGGGCTCTTGATGGTGTTGTCCATGTTCATGTCTACTTTGAATGTACACATCCTGTAACAGGGCTCTCAATCAAAACAACATTAATGGAAGCCCGGTATGCAGGGAGGTTGTTTGAGGGCATGACTTGCCGATGTAGAGAACAAACCCCACCTGCTGTATTCCTCAAATTCCAAGGCACATCTTCCCCTTCCATTTTACAGTGAAAGGAAGACATTCCTCAGTGCATGCATGTACGACGGAGCGTTTCTCCTGACTGCGTCGGCATTTGCACGTTTTTTTCTACTCCAGATAAGAGGTGTTCATCATGCGTGGAGTGTTTTTTCTCACAGTGCAGCTCTGATATCCTTAGAAGGCGATTCCATGTTACTCCGACAGTAGGAAACCAACAAGCATTGACCCCTGCAAGTATTGCATTTGCAGATATAAGTGTGTTTCTAGACAGTATTTCTCCAGTTACAACACTGTAATCAGCTGATCATCCATGACAAGTGCATTTTGTGATGTTTGGGAGTCCGTGGAGGAGGAGCAGATGATCCTCTCCATCCACGAAGAATTGGTGGATGTCATAGATGCACCCCTTGAGAGGGTGGTCTCTTCAGCCTTAGCTCTCCAGAGTCAGAGGATTATTCAGTTAACTATGCAATGCAGTCTTATGCCCCCGCATGGGGAAGGCTTGATGCTTGTGTCTCCTATTGACACTCAGGAGGTTCCCAAGGACAAGAGAGAAGCCAGACCTGCCGCCAAAGTAAGGGAGTCCTCTCCCCCTTCTGACATCTTCGAAAGGATTCTCCGGGCCTCAGTGAAGAGGCATCTTAACTCCCTAGAGGTGCAAGGAGATTCCCAGCCAAAGGATACCTGGGAGGACGATTCCTTCTCACAACTTGGAACAGATGAAAATGCCGGGATGATTTTGATACCCCTGAAGGGGATTCAGCTGAAGAACCAGACCTGTGTGGACCGTGGCAACCTTTAAAGCAGTGCCAAGAAACCCAGGTTGGAGGATAAGGGTGTACAGGACTCTCAGTGGTTACTGGGTATGTTGAACTTGGAAGACAAATACCACCCAATCTGTGAACTAGGTCCCTGCCTCTCAGGTAGCGCAATACATGGCCAGCCACATTAAGAAGCCCTTGAATCAGGAGGTTCGGGGAGTCTGAGCGCAGAGTGCCCTAGACACTCCTTGGCCAGTAAGGTGGCATGCAAACCTGAGATTGATCCCAAGATGACATCGTTTATTACCAAATTCATCAAGTAAGCTAAGAAAGGCCTTGACTGTTCCTGGCGGTCCTGCTGGGACAAAGTACTGAACGTCCTGGGCCCACTTACTAAAATCCTCAATATGGCCAAAGATGCCAAAGATTCCGGCCACATGATTAACCCTGCTATCCTCTCAGGCTGGGTCCAACGGCAGTGGCTGCTGCTCTGCTAATGCAGAAGAGCATCGCCCCCCTGCTCAAAAGGAAAAATGAAATGATAATAACCTAACATTATTATCATTTTGTTTTTTCAATTGCAGTCAGTGGCAAGCGGGCTGGGCAGAGCAGGGGGAGGAGTGGTTTGCACTTCCTGTTGAGCAGGCTTTTTTGCATTACACAGCCTGGTGAGGAACATGCACAGCCTCCCTGTCCCCGTCTGAGTGCCGAACTACGGTGCTCAGACCAATCACAATGCTGCATTGCAGCGCTGTGATCAACTCTGGGGAGCCTGTGTGCCCGGGTGCTTTCTGCTTTAGGCCAGGACAGGAAGAAGAAATATGAAGAGGATGAGGACGAAGGAGAGGCGGTGGCTGGCCGTTGCAGATAAGTCTGTTTTTTTTCATTCACTCCCGTGCCCTCCGCCGCCCCACTAGCCCCATCTGGTAGCAACCACCACTGCCCAACTAGCCCTGTGCTTTCTATGCAATGCTAACTATGCCTTATCATCAGAGCGTCATCGCTCATTATTGATAAAAATGTAACCTAGACTGGGTGAGTTGGCCACCACAGAAGCTGGGCTGGTGGCGAATGAGGGTCTCTTCAGGGAACCATTTATTAAAGAGCTCTCCCGCTTTGTGAATACGTTCTTGTCGCTAGATAAAGCATAACAATCTATCCAGAAGGTGTTTAACCAAAAGATTTTTAGAGGGGCCGTAAGAAGTAGGGCCAGGCATGCCCTTCCAATCCCCATAAACTCTAAACTTGCCGATCCATCAGTGGCAAGACGACCATATGCATGTGCAGGGCCATATTTAAGTCGGTTCCAGACCTGGCAATAGAATCAGATCCCAGACTGCAGGGATGGGGCGCATGCTGTGAGGATATTACCACAGGGGGACAGTGGTCAAAACACGAGCAGGCTCTTCACATCAACTGTTTGGAACTCCTCGCCAGGTTCTTTGCTGTGCAAAGTTTAGCGGTCAACAAATGGTCCTGCTCCATCCTTTTGAAGATGGGAAACGTGTCAGCAGCGGGGTATATCAATCACCTGGGGAGCACTCGGTCCAAGGGTCTGGCGGATTTGGTCAGAGATTTCTACCGGGGAAGATAAATTATGCTGTGGACCGGCAGTCCAGACACCTGAAGGACTATAGTGTGTGGAAACTAGATCGCGCATTATTTCTGAAGATCATGGATCGGTGGTGTCTATGTCAAGTCAACCTCTTTGCATCAAGACTCAATTATCAACTACCACACTTCTTCAGTTGGCATCCGATGGCAGAATTCATGGATGCCATCCTACAAGACTGGGGTCAGATTTGAGAGTATGGGTTCCATCTATTCTCGATGATTGCCAGACCCACGGTCTTAGTCAGACGAAAGAAAGCGAAGGTGATCCTGGTGACACCTCTTTGAAAAGTATGGTATCCAATTCTTCTGGAACTTTCCATTGATTTTCTAGTCCCACTTCCCCAGACTCCTCATTGCTTACGGATCCCTATGACAGCTTGCACTAGCTGGTTCAGGATGGATGTCCCTGACTGTGGTCTGGGGGACAACAGGGGTCATTGGATAGTCCCAGGCCAACAGAGGCTACCTCTTTTATCAATAGAGCATGAGCTGATACTACGGTCAAGAGATAAGGCTCGGCACGACGCAGATGGTCCACCTGGTATCTGCGAATGGATCTTGATCCCTTGGGGACAGATGTAGTGCATATCGCAAACTTCTTGTTCGAGTTGGCTGGCAAAGGGTTGGCGTATCGCATGAATAATACCTGTAGGTCACAGATCACAACAGGACATATGCCTCTCCTTGACATTCCCATGGGGGAGCATCCATTGGTCTGTCGTCTCTTGAGGGGTATTTGTTTGCCTTTTCCTCCTGTACCGAAGAACGTCTTTTGGGATGTTAATGTAGTGAATACCTGTCCCATAAGGAAGTAACAGGTAAGATGGCGATGCTGCTATGCCTTTCTTGTAAGAGGGTGTCCGATGTATGGCCATTAGATATCACTGAGAGAATGTTTACGCCGGATGGGTATCCTTTAACATTTCTATACACACCAATTCCAATACCAGGGTAATTCACTATCTGATTTTTCCTGACCATCCCAAATTGTGTGTTGTGCGCTGTCTGAGAGCATCTGAGACAATTACTGAAGAGTATCGTCCTCAGGGGATGTATCAATGTTTATATCTCTCAAAAAACCTTAATGCTGATTTCGGAGACTACTATCGCCCGCTTAATAAGATGGGTGTTACAAGAAGCTGGTGTGGACATATCGGTCTTTGGGGCTCACTCCACAAGGGGGGTTATGGCTTTGAAGGCCTTCTCCCAGGGTAGCCATTTAGAAGATATTCTCTGATCAGCAGATTGGTTTTCAGATTCTACATGTAAGACCTTTACCTTTAAGCCCATAACAAGCATGGCTTCTCTGGTTGTGAATCAGTTTTAAACTAGCATAATCTGATCCTCCAGTCCTGACATAGAATATAATATTTTCTAGCTATCGTGAAGGAAAGTTTTAATTCTATTATGGTGGCGAGGATTATCCCTCCCAAACTGATTTATCACATGACTTTCCCTTTATCAGACAGAGATTATGGTGTTCTGGATGAGTATACTTACAATTATACTGACATGTTACTGCTGAACAACTGATGGCAATATTGATCCATTGATGTATTGACAGGGTTGCTAAATGCACTGTTTCTCTGGAATGGCATTGTTGATATTCATGGAATGAGGTTTAGTATATTGTAAGTACTTATGCCCTATGTTTGTTTTTTCCTAGGATCCACTCAAAAGTAAGAAATCTGAAATAAATTCCTGAATCAGGATGCTTTGCACAAAGAAAGAGGAAGTGTTCCTTGATGCTGTTCATATTGGATTCAATATATGGCTTTTTGTGTTGACTATTGCTTCAAAGACTCATGGGACCTTAAGTCTTTGATTGCATTGTTATTGTAAGGCTGCTGAGTAATAAAATAAAAGAGTTAAGCATAATCCTCGGCCCTGCCCCCACCCCCGCATCCGTCATAGAATTAAAACTTTCTTTCACAATAGCTAGGATATTTTATAATCAGCTGTGTTTATGGTAACACTATTTGTTTGGGAGGTCAATGATGAAATAATATGTACTTCTGATCGGATTTCGGCCTCAGTGTCAGTGGTACTTGTAGTTTATGGTAGAGTCAGTCCAGAATATAGAGTCATTAGTGTCAGTAATAAAGACTTTTTTCAAGTAACAGAGAAAGTACAAAAATATAATCTAAGAAACTGAAATGAACATAACTAACACTTATTGCAATAAATGGAAGTGACAAGACAAGTTCAGCAGCTCACAACTGCATGAGATACTGAATCTTTTCTTTGTCAACTGAGAGGTGAAGGGAGTTAGGGGCATACGTATCAAAAAAAGAGTTTTGCGATTCTCAAAATGCGATTTTTAAGCAAATCCCATTTTGAGAATCACAAACCGCGATGTAATAAAATAATCGCAACTAAATTGCGATTCTCAAAAATTCTCAGAATGACACTGGGAACCCGCTATTAGTGATCCCTTATTTGCGAAATCGCAAATAAAGAATCGCAATAATAGGGAATCTGCAATTCAGGAGCAGCTTGATGACATCACACCCAGGAAGTGGGAGTGCCCATGCTGCACCTGATTGGCTGAGTCAGAGGCTGGGAGGAGAGGCAGAGAACTGAGCACTGCATTTCCAAACATCCACAATTGATCCCCAGGAGAAAGAGAAGGACAAGCAGGAGGCAGGGAGAAAGAGAAAGCAGAAGTTCAGCGAGAGGGAGCAGGAGGTGCTGATAGAGGAGATGGTACTGGTATTATTTGGGAAAAAGTCACTCCGTGTCCCAGAGTCCAGAAAGAGGAAAATATGGCTGTACATCCAGGCTAAGGTAAATGCCGTTGGTGTGACCCGGCGCACTGTGGAGGGCCTGAGGAAGAGATGGTATGACGTGCGCTCCAGGTCAAAGGAGAAAGTTGCAACCAGGCTGGCGGAGGCTAAGAAGACTGGTGGGGGATTACCAACTGCAACAGAGTCAACACCCCACTAGGAGTTGCTGGAGTCCAGCCTTCAGGTGGAGAGCGTCAGTGGTGTGGCTGACATAGACAGCTCCGACCCTGCAAACACCAGCCAAGGTAAGATGCTTGCCAAGTCCAGCCACACACATCACTATCCCATTCACACACTCAGTAATGCACCAACTACAAAGTACATATGCTAATCCAGTACACTTTTTCCAGCACACACAGAAATGCATCAAGGGAAATGTAGTCAGATGCATCATACAGTGGGGCAATGAGACACAGCAATGTAGAAGCAGTATGAGAAGTTCAGTAAATACAAAAAGCGTAACACAGCAGTTAGCTACTACAAACTAAGAAAACTTTATTGAGTGAGAAATGCAGATCATGTCACAAAATCCAAATGTGCCTTTTCATTCACAGCACAACCTGAAACACAGGATTACAGTGCAGGAGTTGAGGTGGCGGTACATATGGAGCATGCAGGACAGGCGGACACCAATGATACCACGCAGACCACACCTGTCCCACCGAGAAAGCACACCATTGTGCCCCCCCACTGTCAATTCTTGAGGCTGAAACCCATTCCATAGGGGAGGATGATGCTCAGGCTGGGTCAGCTCAGCGTGCAACACAGGTCCACGGACAGCACACACTGCAACATAAGGAGGAAGGATCTGTGAGATGCAGGCCACCAGCACTGCCGCAGATGATGAACACACAGTGTTTGCTGGACTGGAGGGCAGCATGCTGAAGATACAGCACCTGCAACAAAGATCAATGCGGTCAATTAACCTGCAGCTGGTCTCAGTAAACAACTACCTACGTGACATGAGGGAGGGCATCAGGGACATGGCAGGTGCAATCCGAGAACTGTGTGCCGCAATGAAGCAGGAGCAGGCAGCCACGCGCAGGGGGAGACTACATCTCAACAGCCGTTTGGACACCTACACCAAGGCGGTGAACCGCCTGTGCACTGCCACGAGCCTGCTGTCACGTTGCTCCGTGAGCATGCAAGTGGAGATGGCCCACTGCAGCTAGGATGTGGCTAAAGGCCTGGTGCCGGTCACCACCACCCTAGAACAGCTGCAGACAGCAACCACAGGGCACTCGGTATCGGAGGAAGGTACCTTTTTGCTGCGAGACACTCTGCCCAACAGGTTTCTGCTTACTATGGTGTGACCTGGATAAATAATAGATGAGCATCGTGTTAGTTGGTGACTTTCGCGCTTGGCGGCTTCCTAACAGGCGCGACCAGCAGTTTACCCTGGTTATTTTTTACGGACTGGACTAAAAGGAAGGAAGTGTGAACTGTCACCAGTAGAACGGTCGGCGATTGTGAATTACTTGTTTTTGGCTACGCATTACTGCTGAGTCTATTTTGAACTTATTTGTTCAACACCGATAGCAGTGACTTTGTTCCTTTGCATCTGTTGATTCTGATACGACTTTTTGGGTAGCATCCATCTTTGGGAGATTTGGATACTTACAAGTCCATTGGGGTGTGACCAGGATTGGTCCCTACATGGTTCCTGATCTCACTTAGGACGTCACATGGTCCGGGACCTTGTGATACGTACTAACCATATGCCTTGAAAAAGTCTTTTGTACGACGAAACACATGTCGGCAAGTCGTGTGCTGGGAGTTTATTTATGGAGAAACTGATTTTGGAATAAAAACAAATGAACAGCAAGATGATTACTTGTTCTGGATTCTCTGTTGTGGAAGAGTATTGTTGAGAATGTCCCTATAGCTCAATTAATGGGATTGTACAAACAGGCGGTCTTAATACAATTGTATAAAATGTAATAATTGACACTAGGTGTGCTGGTAAAGCCCTACAATTTTTCCTAATTTTTCCTTGTTTTGTTGCACATCTCAGTGTGCTAATAACACCTCTAGGTAGTAGGTGTTCAGGGCGAAGATAGCACTCATACCTAATACTCTAAATCTGATATGTATATTGCATTCTTTTACTGTATGATCTTTACGATGTGTTAACAAATGTGCGGACGTTTCCCTGTTAGGGAACACCACTACCTATTTCTCTTTTTATATACTGCAACCAGAGGTGGCACAGGACTCCTGGGATTAGGGGAGAGTGAGGATCTGTCCAGCAGGAGCAGAATAACGCCACCAGTGCCCAAAACAAGACGGCGCAGTGGGAGACAGGGTGCAATACCTGAGGAGTCAAGGGAGGGTAGTCAGCACCTTGAGCGTGCACCAGCAGGCCATTCCACGAAGAGGTAAACTGCCATCACTGAGGATAGTAAATGTGTGAAGCAACCCATTGTAACTTTATTTTATTTATTTATTTTATTTGTGGTATTTGTAGAGCGCAACACTCATCCCAAGGGATATCACGGCGCTGAAAGAAAAAGGGGACTGCTGAGTTCATACGGGGGGAGTTAATCTTTAGGGAAGAGGTGAGTTTTAAGTTTTTGCCGGAACTGAAGGAGATCTGTGGTGTGTCTAAGATCCATGGGCAGATCATTCCATCGTTTGGCCGCTAGGTGTGAGAAGGCTCGTCCACCCGTTCTAGTTTTGTAGATGCGTTTAGGTTTAGCTAGGGCTAAGTTGTTGGATCTTAGGTTCCTGTTTGGAATGTAAAACTCAATTTTCCCTTGCAGGATTGTAGGGCCTGTCTTGTGGAGGGCTTTGTGCGCATGACAGAGTAGTTTGAAGGTGGCTCGCTGGCGCGTTGGCAGCCAGTGGAGTTGTTTCAGGCATGCTGATGCTGAATCTCGTTTGCCCTTATTGCATACCAGTTTGGCTGCCTGATTCTGAAGAACCTGTAAGCGGGAGAACAGTTGTTCGTTCATCCCTTCGAATAGGGCATTGCCATAATCCAGGCGGCTAACCAGAAGGGCATGAGTGATTGTGCGCCGACAGTCTAGTGGGATCCAGGAGAAGATTTTGGCTAGGAGTTTCAGGATTGCAAATCCTTTGCCCCAGAGTATGCGTACATGGTCTTTCATGGATAATGCATTGTCCATCATAATGCCGAGGTTTCTGGCATACTGTTTCGGGGTGGGGGCTGTTCCCAGTGCCGGTGGCCACCACGTATCATTCTGGACTTGTGATTTGCCTACATACCTGCACTGTGGCCATAACATGTGCTACATCTTGTGACACTCATGATGTGTCTGTCAGGCTGTGTGATTAAATTAATCCTGCAGCTTAAGGATTGAATAAACACAGAAATGCACCAAAATATCTTTTGCATTATGTCATTATTTCCCACCTAGAAATAGTTCTGTGTGATCTCATCCCGTCTCTGTCATCCGGCAGCTGCCCCAACCCCAACTGCTGGTCTGCAAGGCGGGCCTGGGCCCTCATCCTCAGATGTATCTGTATCAGTTAGTTCTACTGGAATGCCTTTTTTCATAGCTATGTTGTGGAGCATTGCACAGGTAGCCACAATCTTGCAGCAGGTCTCAGGGCTGTATTGGAGTGCTCCTCTGCTTTTATGCAGGCATCGGAACCGGCTCTTCCGGATCCCAAATGTCCGCTCAATTACACTGATCGTTGATTTGTGTGTGGGATTGAATCTCCTCTCCCTTGCATTGGCTGAATTGAGGTATGGTGTCATGATGAAGTCCTGTACTGCATATGCACTGTCACCTACAGGATTGAAAACAAGAGGTAAGTTACTTTCCTCCCACCCCAGAGATTTACTGTATGTTAGAATGTTTGACATGCACTTACCTAGCAGGTAGCCCTCACCAAATTCACCAGCATTGAGATGTCTGTATATCCCACTATGTCTAAAGATAAATGAGTTGTGAGTACTGCCTGGGTATTTCTCTACAATATCATTGATGATATATTTTGCATTGCATATGACCTGTATGTTTAGCGAATAATATGTTTTTTGGTTTCTGAATACATATTCATTGTTTGATCGGGGTGTGAGGGCCACATGGGTTCCATCTATGCAGCCAATTACGTGGGGGAATTATGTAATCTTGTAGAAGTGCAGTTTTGTTTGCTGTTATGCCTGTTGTGTGCTGGGGAATTGTATGTGATGGGTAATCAATAGGGAGAGAAAGGGTTTTTGCCTGTGAGGCAGGAGAAGGACTCCCTGTCCCCTTAGATATATCAATAAACAACAAAATTGTATGTGATGTCATAGCCTCTGTAACATTGCATCCAGGAATGCATGGAAGAAGCACGAAAGGCAACTCTGGGAGACCCCACCTGCTGCTGCTATCACCTCTTTAAAACTCCCTGAGGCCAGTAAGTGCGGTGTGCACAGTACCAGCACCAGGGTTGGAATTGTTTGGGTCCTGCGTGTTGGGTGTAGGCCTGGGCGGTAAATTCCGTTCCGCTCGTGGAATTTGCGGAATTTGGGTAATTTCGCGTTCCACGGAGAACGTGAAATTACCCAAAATTCTGCATTCCGCGACTTCGTGAAATTAAATTTTTTGCTTGTTCGCGTTCTCAAATGCGTGTTCCACGAACAAGCAATTCTGCGTGTTCGCGGAATTTCTGCGTGTTTGCAGATATTTTTTACCGTTTTGCGGAGATTTCCGTAACTTGATTACGCAAATTCCGCCCACCCCTAGTTGGGTGTTCCAGCTCCTAATATCAGGTCCAACATGGTAGCTGAGTCCAGCCTATACCTCTCATGGATCTCCACTTCAGTCTGCTGAAAGAGAGTAATGCGCACTCTGAAGATCCGTTCATGTTGACTCCTTCTCTGTGCTGCAGCCCAAATTCGCAGCCTCCTGGCTACCACACACAGCGCTGCCATTGAGGAAGTCCCTGTTACATTGTGGGCTTGTTTAAATAGGTTGCACCTGGTTTCCACCTGCTTTGATTTGGTGGTAATATAAATGTGCAAAAGTGCGATTTTCACTAAATCGCAATTTGCGATTTTTTCATACATTGATTTGCAAATTCGCGTTTTGCTATTTCTCTATTTGAGATTTTCGCTGTTTGCATGTCGCAGCTTGTGAATTCGCTATGGGAATTCACAGATTTCGGGCCTCGCAAAACATGTATTAGCTAAATTTGCAAATTTCCATTTTGCGATGCGAAAATGTGTCATACATAGCACAAGTCTGTTTTGCGGTTGCAAACACTGTTTTTTTGCGATTCGCAGTGTTTGCGTTCGCAATAAAGCTTGATACATATGCCTCTTAGCATTTAGTCAAACACATCTAATTAACAGATTTACCCATTTGGCTACACAATAAAGACTAGGAATCAGTTAATAAAGTCAAGACATTTTATTACAAACTTGCAGTTAGGTTAGTGGAATCTCAATATCATGCTGTAAAGGTTCAGAATAACAACTGGATAGCCAAATCTCCTGAAGAAGTTCAGGTGCATGAGGATGAGACAAACATGAAGTTCAGTCACAGCAAGGCAAAGAATTAACAATAGCATCAGATGCTCAAAGAAGAGTGCCCAATTCACTCTCGAGTAATGCCTAAAGTCGTCTAATTTAGGGTCGAAATCCATCAAAGATGATTAAATCTAAAGAAATCTAAAAAAGTTTGGGCATGAAGAAAGAGCAAAACTTTTGAGAAGGTGTCAGCATTTCAGAAATTTGCTCAAGAGTCTTCTCGGGATAGGGAAATAAATTCTACCATAAGCCACATTCAGCAAAAAATTAAAGGGTAAGCACAGATGTCTGTACCTCTCAAAGTCCAAAGGAAAAGTGGACAACATCAACCTGTGAGAACACCAGTTATAACCACACAAATCTTCTGGGTAACACCTCTTAGTCACACCATCAGGAGCTCCATTGTCCTTTCCAGTGTCACGTTGTGAGCTGCAACATTAGAAGATTTTCCCAGACCTATCCTGTGAATGATAACGGCCTTGGGCACCTGCAACACCTCAATGCATTACTGAATAGAGACTGTCGCTCTGGCTCTCCCTGCTCTTGTGTTGTAGTTCTATCTAGGACCCTAAATTCGATAGTCCTGACTTATGCCCTTATGTGGTTATAATCAATAATATCCTTATAAAGGCATAAGAATCATATCCATATTTAGTCATAGCCCATGCTGTCCAAATTAAGCAAGGCTACTTCCCCAGGCTCCTAGAAAGTACAACGAGTTCTTTAAACAAACCAAACCTCCAGCAACCTGGGAATTCCCCATTGCTTTTGTTTTGATTTTGTCCTAGAACTCCTGTGAGCACTCTAAGAATGGCCAGTTCTTAGTGACATCTTTATTGACGTCTTAGGTCCAACCCTACGTCAAAACCCGGCACCTTTCAGGTATAAATATACCAGCGCTGCCTTAAGCAAACACACGGTGGTGGTTTTGGAGCAGAGCAGCTATCTACTTGCCCGAGAGCCCAGCTGATGCGAGAGCCCACGGACGCTGCCCCTCCTCTTTGACGCACTGAGAGAGACGCTGTCTTTTCTCCTGCCGAGAAATCCAGCTCCGGTGTTTCCAGATACCTTCGCGGGTTACTGGGATATCGAGTCCTGAGAGAGAGATACCAGACCTCCTGCTTTCTAATACCCAGGTACGGAGCTGACTAAAACCTTAGAGAGAATTCTTGATTCAGATTCTTGGCAAAAACAACTTAACTTAAACTGCTACTTACTTACTCCTTCCCACGTATTAGGCTTAGGTCAGGTACACCGGGTTAGGCGTATTTAGAAGCACCAGTTGAGTACGTTAGTCAATGTATATAAATATGTATATATTTTATCCATTTTAAAGTATCATATGGCTAAGAAACCATATCAATGCTTTTACAGTATTATTTCTTAATCCTCCTTTTACTGTACGCACTTTACTTTATGCTAAGTATTGCAATTGTGGCAATTCATTTCTCTTGCATGAGAAAGAAGACTGCTCAATAAATAACACCTTTTATTGAAAACGCCCGTCTCTCTTTTCTCTGCACTCTGGTGAAACTAAGTATGCACACTTGACTGAGTGAAATAGCTGTCTATTGTTTTCACACGACTCTAGAGATACACTCTTATTCTGAGGGAGCAAAGTTGTCATGTTATATGGTTGTCAGAAGCTAATCCCTTCTCGTGTATCCAGGGAGGTTAAACTCCTCCTCATTTATTCGAGAAAGTTTCTAGTGACCTCTGAGCTAGCTGGCAAAAACTTAAGTCTAATATAGTCAGTAGAGACCTAGTCGACCTCAGTTCTACGTCTACACTGCTGAATATATTATTCCAATACGCAGAGCCTATTGGGAATATAGGAACTACACTACATGGCGCCCAACGTTTGGTAAGGCGATAAATCTAACGCAAGACGTTAGAGTAACTCGGTCGTGCTTTTTCACACAGAACCCTTTTTCCGTAAATACTTCAAAAGACGTCTGGAGTAGGTAAAAGGTTCAAATCCGCCGGAACTTAGTAGGAAGAGATTCCTATTTATAGTTTTTGGTTTAGTCAACGTTGAAGGATACAGTGTTCCAAAATATTGTGCACCTAATCTTTGTTTCCTTGAAACTTGATCTGCATATTAAAAAGACTTTCTGTCAGTAAAATGCCTGACGGGCACAAAGAAAGAGATGCTACAGCGTCTTAACTGTTGTTGGAAGACACAACTCTCCAACAGAATGACCCGAATGCTATACTCATTCCGGTCAACATAAGAAGAACTATAACTATTAAACTTATAGAAAACGGACTGACATCATGAGGTGGTATAGTCATATTCGTGATAGATGTCCATGAATATCGGCAGACAGAGGTATTCTATTCATGGAAAAACTTTCCAGCAGCAAACGCTGTCACACACGACTTCCACTATTACAAAATAGAGGAACCTCCGGAAGAGTACACCCCTTTCGAGGAGGTGGAAATCGCACTAAATTACCAAGAGCACCTGCTCTGGTTTAATGGCGCCCTAAAACATAACAATCACATCACCAGGCTCGGTCCACTAGGTAGACCAGGAGCAACGTGGCCGGTTCTAGCCAGCTACACACCACATCCAGACATCGAAAAAATGCCAGTACCAGAACTTTTAGCACAGCTAAAACAACTGATTAAAACACATAGACAATTAGTCCAATATGTAATGCGGACTTCAACAGTCCAACCAGCAATTAACATTCCACAGCTGACCCCTCATCAGGGGAGCACAAACAAAATAACACCACAGAATATACAATCATGTCTTGGTAAAACACCCGCAAAACAGGAACAAATTCCATTCTGGTTAGCACAAAAAATCACTCAAATAGAGGCAGTATTTCCGGATACTACCCCTACTGGGAAAAAACAGAATTCTGACTATCTGTCTTCCAATGGGGATCGCACCACATGTGGAGGACTGTGAGCCTTGGGGCACAGTCTTTGCTTCCATTTACACAAAAACACATGGTGTTCCGTCCATGGCGGTTATACCAGATGTGCTAAGACAGATTCAAAATGAATACGGTCCAGAACCTGCTTTAACTCTGGGTATGAAACTACTGAAAGACTTCAAGCAGGTCTCGGCTATATTATTAGCCAATATAAAAGGAGATGCAGCATCTGTGGCGATCCGCCAGAAATTGAAAGAAACAGATATAGCAGAACAGCCATTTGAACTTGCCAGAATCATAGAAATATCCTATGAAGAACTAGGTAGAGATAGTTTGGGTGGGAAGCCAGTAAAACCCCAACTAACTGAAAATCCTGAAAATATATTTATTAAAAATAATCTAAACAATCCAAAAAAGAGCTGGGATGGAAATAAACAATCCACTCCCAAAGAAAAAAGATTCCAGTCCAGAGGAAGGTCTCCTCGGCGGAGAGAAAGATCTCCAGACCAAGGACACAAGTCTCCCCAGGGGGAGCCCTCTGAGAAAAGATACAACCTTAGAAATAAGGATAATTTGAAAAAACCTGATAGATATCAAGATATTGATACACGTCCCTCTCGATCTTTTCAGACTTCCTCGCAGAAATCGGAAAGAAGAGGACGGTCAGAACAAACGGAAGAGCACATCAAGTCCAAAGACAAAGAACCTGCTCATCAAAGTAAAAAATTACAATTTCCAAGAAAGAAGGTAGCCAGTATTAAAATAATTAAACATGCCGAGGATACTGAGGACACAACTGAGAGTGGGCCCAGACAATGCTAGACAGCGCAGCAGAAGTGACAATAGCTCGCAAGATCCTGATGAATCATCTGGAGACAGTGGACAAGAATGAATACATTCAAGTGGAAACTGCAGGTACCAGAGTTAGCAAACCTCATAAATTATACGAAATAACACTGCGTATAGAGGGAGATAAGACTAGGAAAGTAAGAGGTCTATTTTGGGATAACCTTTCCAACGGCTATGACATCCTTTTAGCTGAGAAAGACTGGCCACCAGAGTTTGTCAGGGAGTGCCCTCATGGCGAAGAAATGATTATGCCTGCCTTCTCAAATCATATTCCAATTCATAAAAAATATACATATGCAAGAAAATGGGCAGTAGCTCAAGCTCCTGCATTATACAAAAATCATGTAGGATGGGATGAGGACTCTCCTCCTCACAAAATCCAGTTAAAATGTCAACCAACTGCACAAAGGGAGTACCCAATTAAACAAGAAGCTAAAAAACAAGTCAGGGAGATCTTAGATCAACTTGAATACCAAGGGGTGATTGAAACATGCACCTCTCAAATGAACAATCCTTTGTTTCCTGTCTCCAAGCCAGACGATTCATATTGTCTAGTTTTGGACTACAGACACCTTAACTCATGTTGCAAGACATTTGCAGTACAAAACTCACACAGTGCAGCACTAATGAATAACATCGTGCGCAAAAAATACAAAACGACATTAGACATCTCTAATGGATTCTTTTGTCAAAACATTGCACCTGAAAGCAGGTATTTGACCGCTTTCTCAATAATGGGGTCACAGTAAATTTCTGTCGACTCCCACAGGGATTCAAGAATAGCCCAGGATTATTCTCAGCAAGAGTAACAGAGTTACTACAAATATATGATGATGAGGCATTATCTTATGTCGATGATATCTATCTCACAGATGATGACTTGGACACTCACTTGAAAAGGGTAAACACCATAATACTTGGGTTTGCTGCAGAGTGTTACAAATTCAACTTTAAAAAGTCACGAATTGACCATCTAACTGTCTTGTTTTTAGGATATGAATTATCAAGTGAAGGCAAAAGCCTAGCGGACAATTTCTTAGAGAAATGCGCAGTCCTCCAAGCACCAAAAACGCTGAAAAACTTACAATCAATACTAGGTTTCCTGAATTTCGGAAGAACATACATTCTAAATTATGCAGAGAGGGTTAAACCTCTCTACGAATTAATAAAATCTGATTTTAAACCAATCAATTGGACTCAAAAACATACAGAAATTTTGAGATCATTGCAAGCAGACATGTTAGCTAAAACTAAATTACAAACACGCGAAAACATACGCAACCTTGTAATCCGAGTCATCCCAGGAAGATGCGGATTCAGGTACTTGACCTCTAATGAGGGAGAAACGGTACCAATAGCTTACAAATCACACTGGTACACACAAGCTGAAAAAACATTCAGTCTTACAGAAAACATTGTAAATGCGGTTCAAACTGCTGTAGCAAAAGAAAGAGCCCAAGCACACGGTAAAAGGAATAACTGTTTTAGCGGCAGAATCAGCCTTTGAGGCATTACCAAGCCCACGCAATTTGACTAACGTGGCATTAGATTCAAAATGGATCGAATGGGTAAATTCTCTTGCTGCAGAAGACGTAAAATACTACTTTGACCCTGAAATGACAAAATTACAAAATCTAACATATGAAAAAGAATATCCTCTGCCAATCGACATTCTGCCTCTCTAAAAATACAAATGTGTAATCTACATGGACAGATTTGCACAACACTACGATGGAGAAAAAATCCTACAATGAAGCGTGCGCGATTGTTAAAGGTCGCTGGCGCTTGAGTAAATTCAGACCATTAATTACCAAAACTGAATCACGCAGAAACTGTTCAACTCAGCGAGCTGAAATAAGATCTTTAAAGATGGCGCTGGAAAATGCAGATCGCGAATTCCCAACACTAATAGTGTGCGATTCGCATTACTGCGTCAAATCTTACAATAATGACTTGCAGAACTGGGTTCAAAATGATTTCAAAGATGACACAGGTGCCACAATAAAGCATAAAAAGCTTTGGGAACAAGTAGTTCTTTTGCAGAAAGAACTACAAAAGACTCATGTGATCCATACACTCAGTCATCAGCGTGATGGCGTTCACACTGCAGGGAATTCATTGGCTGACACAGCCACAGCGGAAGCAACTAATCCGGCTTCCGTAGCCACAAAAAGCGTTCAGAAAAATACATAGACGGGGAAACCATGCTGGCGGTAAAAACGTCTTCAAAAAGCGACTGTGCAGCATTACCTGTGAACTATCCACTCAATTATACATACATAATTGATGCTAACTCCGTTCCTTTTGCTCGAATCCCTGGAGTGGGGGATAGAGTGATTCCAAACACGAACAGGAGAATCTTCTTGATTCAAGAAGCACATATGGGATTAGGTCTGAGGCACCAGGAGATCTTGACATCTCTGAAAGAATTACAATCAGAATACTGGTGGCCGGGGATGAGCCTGCATAACTACAAATTTGCAATGGGCTGTCAAAACTGCAACAGAAATCGAAGTGGCGAACAGGCCGGAGTATTGCCAGGACCCTTCTTTTAGAAAGCATAAGGCTATCTATACGCAGAAATCCAATAGGAGAAATGCGTCCCATTTATGTTTAAGACCGGATTCACTTAAAATGTAGACACCAGCGCTCGGCTGACGCCAGAACTGTTATAAAAGATTTGCGAGTCCATATCGGCACATACGCAATTGGCATGCTACATTCTGACCAGGGTCCTGCTTTTAGCTCTCGAGCTTATAAGGAGGCCATGACCAGCATGGGCATTGCACTGCGGTACTCTTGTCCCTTCCATCCTGAGGGAAATGGGATTGTGGAAAGAAAAAACCGGGACATAAAGCAATCTATAACGGCGAGGGTATTAGGTTCGGGTGATGGGTGGGTCCAACATTTATTAAGTGTCCAACGTAGTCTTAATAATCTGCCAAGAAATTCTCTGAAAGGTATTAGTCCGTACAAACTATTGTTCGGGACTAGAATGCATATTCAGGACCTAGATAGTCAGACTTCAGTGGTAGAAGAAAAATGCTTTGATATCAAAGATCGTTTGGGTATTTTACAGGACTTGAATGAAACAAGAAAATACCTGAGCAACGTAAAGTTAAAACAGCAGCCAACAGCCACTGAAGATAAACCACCTGTCCCAGAAAGGCCTGCCTGGATTCCAAAGATTGGGGATCTGGTCAGAGAGAAGATCGCGGTGAAGAAGGAATTTGGGCCTTCTTACAGAAAAGCAGTACCTGTCTTAGCTGTCAGCGGAACAAGATCAGTTGTACTACCGCCCCTTGCTGGTAAAAAGGAGAACCGAGTTGTATCCATCGACCTGGTAAAACCACAATCATGTGGCCAATAATAAGTAGTAGGCCCAGTGGACTCCCAAGAAGTAGCAGAGTACCAAAACTTGCTACAATACAAGAGGTTCAAACTGAGAGACTAATCACATTTGATAAACCTGCAGTGAATAAAAAAGGACTATGGAACAATGCCATGGAACTTGTGCCTCTTGAAACCCAAATTGCAACAGTTCGTCAAGAAACACCAGTCTACAACGATGTAGCCTCAGACTATGCTAGTGAAACAAAGAAAAATCCAAAAGCAAATGAAAATTCGGAAGCGATTCCAACGATTGACAGAACTGCATTTGGCTACTTCATCAATTTCGATGACTTTCTGAGGATCCAAGCGAGCCTGAAGAACAGCCAACAGCAAAAACATTTAAAGACAAAGTAACAGAACTCTTTCATCAACTCAAAGAAACCTATCTGATCTCTCCATGGATTGAATTTTGGAATGTGTTAGGTGTATTTTTCCTCCTGCTTTGGCTCATCATGGTTCTTTGTTAGGGAAAATTCTTTGAGGGAAAATACAGTACAATGGACACAGCAAGTCAGAACATCAACTTGGTCCTAAAGCCTCACAAGTCATCTCACATCGAGAAAAGAGAACTATCATCGGTGAATGTCACAGTCAATCCAATACCCGGTGGGGTAGCATGGGACAAAACGGATTACGAAATCTATGGCCCGGTTGAGCTCTTGAAATATCCACATCAGTTAAAGATTTCATTAAGTGACTTTGTAAAACCAAGTACATTCTCTGATGATTGGGACTTTGAAAGTATTAATGATATGATGTCAGATTTAGTAATGCCAGCAAAATTTACAGAACATGATTATTTACAGGGTTCATCAAATTATGAAGAAATGTACTGCTACAACCACTTTGCACATCACTATTTGCATAAATCTGCTCAACCTAGAAATGTTTTTAATTATAATCAATGGGAACATTGTGCAACTCCACCGAAAGGTAGTTCAAAAACATTTTTCGGGAAATTCTCGTACTTCTCAGGATTTAACACAAGTGATGCAGAAACGTTTTATTTCAAAATGTTAAATAAGACAGGAATAAAAACAATGCTGACAAATACTAAATTGATCTATTCGGAGACATTTTATGAAAAAATGATTACATTTGGTTTTGATTTCTGGAAAAACAACATTGAAACAAAAACCATCTGGGGTACCAAAGATTGGCAGGTCCAAGGTCTAGAAGCATTATTTAGAGCCTGCATGATCCCAGAACAAATTATATTCTTGAATGACACCATTCAACAGACAACCTGTCTTGGCCTAGCCAAAGTTAAAGACTTAAACAAACCGTCTATTCCAAAGCCAACACCTGACAGTAATAGCACTACAGATGTTGAGATAGACGTATCCCACATTTTTAACCAAAACAGAACACATCCTGATTGGAAAAAATGGTTGATCTGGCCCACAGACACAAATAACTGTCAAGATAGATTCCTGAACAAAACACAGGGGTTAAAAATGACCAGGCCAGACCCAAGATACTCCCAGAGACAACATCCAGGGATAGTCACAACATACAGTGTAGGGAAACTCTGCCTCGAATGGCTACAGAAATCCACACTGGCTGAAATTAAGCAACACTTGACTTTACTTAAAGACGGTGCTGACTTGCGTGATTTCATAATGGGACCACGCAAACAGCGTCCAAAACGTTTCATAGCGGCCGGTATATATGCTACTTACAACAAAGCTTGGAAAGTGATGCAAATTAAAACAGCAGAAAAAATACGAGAAATTGATCGTATAAATTTTCTGTTGTGGACAATGGGTTAATGACTCTGTCCTCCAGAATATATTCACTGGACAGTATTGTATCCTCTGCTATTGACATCATAGAGCAGGACTTACTAATGTTACAACACGGTCAGTCCCAATTACGTTCTATTCTACAGCTTGGCTGGACATTGCAAAATCTGCGTTCAGGCTACGTGCGCTGGCGTTTAATCAACACAACGTCATTATTCTCTATCTTTAACCTTACTGATACACAAATCAGTTTGGCACAAAAAGGAGCAGACTGTACGATTCTGAGCATTGAAAAACTTGAGAGATTACCATTGACAATGTCAGAAAGACCTGTCATTGAATGGATAATACATGGAATAATCACAATTCCGATAACAACTTTCCAATTTAAATACTGCCAAGAATATATACCAGCGGGCCAGTATGAAAGGTTGGGTAAAGGGTACATTAAGTCATCATGGAAATTACCTTATACACACACATGTTATAGTGAAAAGAAACAGAATGTATTTCTTAGTGGAAAAAATTGTAAACAATCACCAAGCGGTATACTTCTGTGTCAAGGTATTGACCTGCATGGGGCCTGTGAGGGGACTTCAATAACCTTTCATGTCACCAGCACGGCACACCTGCAACACAAATAGAGCTATTCTTTAGACGACTTTCTAACGGGAGTTACATTCTAATAGTGGACCACAGCTGTTGTGGCATGGTGCCAGGAAAAGCATATCTCGTGAGCGTGAGTTCCATGGTCACTTGCTGTATGCAAGTATTGTATCCAAACAGCACTCCAGATACGGAGGCAACAATTTGGCCTTCTTTGAATATCTCTTCTATTCGAATTGATACTTTAAGCAGAATAAAGTCTGTCCTTTTACAGACAACTGTGCCCTTAACGTCATCAAAAGAAACGTATGATCTGCAAGTTGCAAGGACAACGGCAGAGATACATACCCTTTTATCAACAAATTGCCCCGTGCATTTTGCAGAAATGCTAAGCCAAATCCTAAATATGTCTGATACCAGTGGTATCCCACATATATTTAAGACAATTTTTTCGGGACTGTTAGCACCCTTTGAAACAGTTCTGGGCATTTTTCCTAATTTTGTCCATTCTGTCTTTGGCGGCCTACCACTTCTGTTGGGACTCGTAGCAGGCATTTTATTTTTGATCCTTCTGCTCCGATATGGCAAGCCAAATCGCAGACAAGACCCCAGCAACGATGGAAGAAACGATCCTAGCTATACACTATCGGGACCGCATAACTAAAGTCCTTGGATTAGCCCGGCTAAGAGATCTGAATATGACCTGGTTTCTTTCATTCAGACCCATCTGGCAGAATTGCATCTTACCTGTGCTTCGATGTATGCTATGCAGAGAAGAATGCGTGTTGGACGTCTGTCTTACACTACCATCAGCAGTACAATTGGATACAGATACTTTGCTAAGTCCAGTAACGGCTCATGCATCGTGTTGTCCCCAGCGGCTACCCATTCTGATGACGGCATTCGTTGAGACTTCACCACTACGTTTAGGGGGTAGTGAAGTACGAGATGAGAGCAACATCACCCAGGTACGACCCTCTGTGAGCATTGCTGATCCTGACATCGATGATAGCAATCATTCTCACGACTGCACTGTTGCGGCATTTTCAAACTTGGTCGAACTTTCACCTGAAGCCGTAGACCAATTTTTTGAGAGTCTGTCTGAAATGATGTTCTCCCCTGAACAGAAAGAATAACTTTTTAGTTTTAAATGTATTTTATTGGAGTTGTCAATAAAAGAAATAGCAAACATTTCGACACATTGCAAAAGCAGGCAGTATATAATGCTGGCGGGACAGACTAGCAAGTCTTCCCTAGTTGAGATATACATAGTAATGCACATACGCCAGGAGTGATAAGCAGCATCATGAAGGCAAGTATTATGCGATGCAAGAAAGCAGAGTAGGATAAGGAGCAACCAACAACCCTTAAACAGCCCGAACCCCCCTTTTCCCCCCCCGCCACCCCAACCACCCCAACCAGTGTGCCATGCGTCCAAACGGAGTCTGCAGATCAGCTGAGAGAGGAGAACCTCAATAGTTCGGGGATCACCAGAGAGTAGGTGTGGGATCTGTGAGGCGAAGAAGTCGGAGGTATTTAGGACAGGTGACCTCATTAAATTCCTTGGACAAAAGGGACAGTAGTGGCGTCCATGTTTTCTGAAAAGCAGCGGTGGATTGTGTAAGGGTAGCGTGCATGCGTTCCATCCCCAGTGTGAACCAAAGTTTATGTAACCACCCTGTGTGAGTAGGTTTAGTCGCCGAACCCCAGAGGGACAGGATGTGTTGTGTGGCCGCCTGCATGGCAATTCCCATCTGACGGCCCCGTAGTGATTTCAGGGGGAATGTAAGTGCATTGGGGAGTCCCAGGATGGTATAGGCTGGGAAGCGCGGGACCTCAGTTGCAAAGGAGGAGTCAATATCATCCAGCACCGCCTCCCAGTAGCCACGAACCTCTCGACACTCCCAGAGGAGATGAGTTAAAGTGCCGCGTTCACCACAATGTCTCCAGCAGTATTCGCTACGTGATGGATTTCCCACATGAAGTCGGACTGGGGTGAGGTGCCAGTACATTGCTAGCTTCACAGCGGTCTCTCTCGCTGCCGTGTTGCGCGTAGTATGTGAGGCCCTATAGTAGATTTCTTTCCACTCCTTTGAAGTCAGCGCTCTACCTATTTCAGTCTCCCAACGCCTCTGGCCCGGAGTTTTATCTGGGCTGGGTGTCGGCGCTAGCATTTTATAAATGTCGGAAATAAGGCGTTTGTCTGAATCTTTGGTGAGGAGCCATTTCTCAAAGGGCGTCATTGGGCGACCCACCTTGTCGACAATAGCTGGATCTGTGAGCCAATGCCTAAGTTGAAAATATTGGAAAAGGTGGGGGTTCCTCAGATCATATCCCTGGGTAATATCTGATAGAGGAAGAAAGCCTCGTGTATCAAAAAGATGACCAGCCGAGCGGCATTCAGAAGCGCGCCATTGTGGAAACGCGCTTAAGTCATTGCCCGGAGGGAAGTCTGGGTTGTCAAAAATAGGGGTGAATGGGGAAGGGAATGTCGTCAGGCCTCTAGGAAGAGCGACTTTGTCCCAAACTTGCAGTACAGTGCGAGTGATAGGCGAGTTTCGGAGATATCGCGTGCGATGTTGTCTAGCGAGAAACGGAACTCTCCATAGTGATGTCTGGGCCATTGCTCTGTCTTGGAAGAGCCACCGTTTTTCCGACTCCGGCCTGTGCCATTCTACCAGATAGCGAAGTTGAGCCGCTTGAAAGTATTGTGATAGATTAGGGACGCCCAGGCCTCCGTCATCCATGCTCCTGTACGACAGTGGTTTCCGGAGGCGTGCGCGTTTCCCGCTCCAGATAAATCGGTGAAGAACATCCTGCAGCTCGTTCAAAGCCCCAGGCGGGGGCATAGCAGGAAGTGTGTGGAATAAATATAGGATACGAGGTAAAATAGACATTTTCACCGCCGCCACCCTCCCCAAAAGTGAGAGTGGTTGTTTAGACCAGCGAGCGGTGTCTTTCCGGATTGCAGTGGTAAGGGATTCGTAATTGGTCTTAACCGTCGAGTCCGTGGAGGAGGCGAGGGAAATGCCTAGATAAGGAACGAGGGGGGCAATCTGCAGGCCACTCCCTTGTGCCAAATCATGATTTTGAAGGTGTGCATTCTTGCCCAGTGGTAACACCAGAGACTTGCCTCTGTTGATACGAAATCCCGAGACCGCCCCAAAGGAGTCAAGCTCCTCCATAAAGGCGGGGATGGAACGATCCGTGCAGTCAAGGGCCACTATGACATCGTCCGCATATAGACTAATTGTGTGGGGTTCGTGCCCGAAGGAGATAACTCTGATTGCGGGGTTATCCCGGACCTTCTGCGCCAAGGGTTCTATATATAAGGCGAACAGGAGGGGGGAAAGGGGGCATCCCTGTCTCGTGCCGCGTTGGATTTCGAACGAGTCGGATCGCATACCGCCCAACCGGACCCTGGCCTGCGGACGATGATAACAACATGCAATCCATGTCAGGAAGCGGTCCCCCAATCCAAAACGCCGCAGAACTCGCTGTAAGTAGGTCCAGTCGACGCGATCGAATGCCTTCTCGGCGTCGATAGCCAACAGTGCAGAGTCCGAGTCCTGAAAGTGGGATTTGTCAATTAAATGGAGTATTCGTTTAGTGTTATCACTACATTGCCTGTTGGGCACGAATCCTGATTGGTCGGGCTCCAAGATCCCGGGAAGACAGGGGCCAAGACGTGCAGCCAAGATGCCTGTGAAGAGTTTGAGGTCGAGGTTTAATAGAGAGATAGGGCGGAAAGCAGAGCAATGCGTGGGAGGCTTACCCGGCTTAGGGAGGACCACCACCTCAGCGGCTAGCATGTCCGGAGGGATGGCGCCAGCACCCTCAAAGGAATTAAAGAGTCTCGTGAGTATCGAGGCCAACAGGTGGCTAAAGGACTTGTAAAATCCCGCCGAGAATCCGTCCGGCCCTGGGGATTTGAGTGGGCGCAAACGGGTTATGGCGGCTAGCACCTCGTCTAAGCGAATGGGGGCATCCAAAGCGTCCGCGTTGGCTTTAGAGAGCTCAGTGACAGCCACAGAACCTAAATATGTGTCAACCATCTCAGGGGATGCATCCTCCGCCCCGTACAATGAGGCGTAGTAAGACCTAAACGCCTCTGCCACCTGATGGTCGTCCGAGAGGACCATACCGGTGTCATCCATGAGGCCAGAGATCTTGGTGCGTTGTGTTTTAGCTCTCAGTGCGCTGGCCAATAAGCGGCCCGTCTTGTTGCCGCCGATGTAGTAGGTATGCCGGAGGCGGAGCGCCGCAAATTCGGCTCGGTCCATGTCCAGGCTAGCGAGTTGGGCTCTAGCTGCTTTCAGTTGCCTCCAGATGCGTGGAGCGCAGGTGCGACTGTGGACTCTCTCTAATTCTGCCACTTTCGCCGTGAGGTCGTCACACTTGGCTTTCCGGTCCCTGGCTTCCGCAGCCGCTATGGCGATCAATTCGCCGTGGACGACGGATTTTAAGGCACCCCAGAGAGCTGTCATAGAGATCCCCGGTGTGTCGTTAGTGGCTAGGTAGTCAGTGATGCATTCCCGAATTCGTGTGGCGATTACCGGGCGCTGCAGTAGGGTCTCACGTAGGCGCCAGGAACCTCGGGGGCGGGGAGGCGCTTGAAGAAGGAGCGACACCTCCACTGCGTCGTGATCTGAGATAGCGGCAGGAGTTATATCAACTCCCCGAAGGGACCCGAGCAATTCCGCGGAACCCAGGAAGTGGTCAATCCTAGCGTATGTGTGGTGAACATGTGAGTAGAAGGTAAAGCGTGATTCAGTCGGGTGTGTGGATCTCCACAGGTCTACCAGACCCCTTTCCCGCAGCCACCCAAGTCCTGTCGCCGAAATGGCGCCAGTATCGCCATACCTGTGTCCTGACCTGTCAGCGTGTGTGTCCATAACAAGGTTGAGGTCCCCCCCCAGGAGTAGAAGGGAGTTGGAAGAGCCCAGCGCTTCAGACGTTGCATTTTTCAGAAAAGTCTCCTGTCCAGTATTCGGGGCATAGAGCGAACCAACCGTGAGGTGTGTGTTTCCGATGTGGAAGGTGTATGCCAGCATCCGGCCCTTAATTTCCCCTGCCTTGATCCCCACCTGGCCCTTAAAATGTTTAGAGAGGAGAATGGCTACCCCGGCGTGTTTCGTGGGTAATGAGGAGAAAAATTGTTGTGGGAAGGCATGTGAGCGCATTCTGTGCCAGTCTTTCTGCAATAGGTGAGTTTCTTGAAGCAGGCAGATGTCAGCCTCAGAATTCTCCAAATAGGAAATGATCGCCCTTCTCTTAATAGGGTTGTTCAACCCTTTTACATTGAGTGTTATCACTTTTACCTTCGCATCACACATGACTGGAAAACCCCGGTATGTAGCGTAGATATATTCTGGGTCGTTTAAAACGTATCACCGTCGTAGCACCTGGGTAACGACTCCTGACGTGATACCGCAGGTTCCTCCACCCTCTATAAATCCAACCCCAAACATGAGGTCCGGGCATACCGCTGAAATGTCGATTAGTGAAATAGCAACATCGTAGTCGTGGCACACTGGTTCCCACCCTGGATCCCTCCCCAAAGTCCCCCAACCCCCCCCCAACAAACTGTGTGGAATCAACCAACACCCGACGTTCGAAGACAGGATAACATTCCCTCCACCCCCCCCGTCCCGTAGTAACCCAAAAAAGAAGAAAAGGTAAAATAGTCCCAGTCCTGTGATTCCGCACAGGGCCGTGGTGACAGTTCTCGTGTGGGTCATCTCCAGTGGCGGCCTCTCCGGCCCCCCGCCCGCCCCCCCTCACCGCTGGTGCGAAGAACTGTGCTACATGCAATCTCCCCGGCCATGAGAGTACTTAATCTTCCGAGGGAGAGGTGTCCTTGGCTACCTCCGCCACTGCAGTGGCGCGTTCTTGCAGGATGATCGATGCATCAGGCTTCAGCCGGCTTGACGGTGATCGTTTGTAACTCACTGTGTGCCATTCACTCTTGGGTGGCCCTTGGGAAGCTCGGGGGGTAGGCGCGTCGTCATCGTGATCCAGTCCCAATAGCGAGCAGGTGTCTTTGAGCAACCTCATTTGGTGCAACCGTCCGTTCCATTTGAATATTAGTCTGAATGGGTGGCTCCAAGAGTAGGGGGTCTCGTGTTGGCGTAGGAAGTCCGTTGCTACCTTAAATTCCTTGCGTTTTTGCAGGGTGGTGGCGGAGAGGTCCTGATACAGAGCTATGGGACGACCTCCATAATGAAGGGGCTGAGCTCGACGGGCCTCCCGAAGAATCCGTTCCTTTAGTGGGAAATCCGGCAAAAAGGCCAGTATGTCTGGGGGGGGCCGAAGCTCGTCGCGGTAGTCCAACCCGGTGTGCCCTGTCGATGCGAATGGGGAAATCCGCTGGCTCTCCCAAGATGGTTCTGAAGAGGGTTCGTAGGTACTCAGTGACGTCGGACCCTTCTTCTTTCTGAGGAACACCCCGGACCCGTATGTTATTTCTGCGGGAGCGATTTTCAAGGTCCTCCGCGTGGGCCTGTAGGTCCAGCTGGTGATCAGTGAGCCGCAGGATTTCCTGTTGGAGTTGTTCAATTTCCGTGCTCTTAGTGTGATCTGCCTCCTCCACCGCGGCCACCCGTTCGCCAAGGCTGTCCACCTCACGTCTGAGTTCCCGAACTTCACCCGCCACCTCCTGTTTCAGGGATTTAAAGTCATCACGTAGGGAGTTGAATAGCGTCTCCAAAAAGGATCTAGTGATAGGAATTTGGTCTTCTGCAGGAGGTGGCGGAGTTTTAGCGACCACTGGGGAGGGTGGGTCCTTGACCGGCTTAGGTTGGGTTTTAGCCATCAGCTCCGGGAGCGTTTGATGTCCCCTCTTGTCCTTCTGGCCCGCCATGCTGAGTGGAGACTTGGGAGCAGGCTATGGGGGTCCGCTACGGGGCCCCAGAATGCGAAGGTGTCTGGGATACGAAGGAAATCCAGCGAGGGGCGTTGTAGGTAGTTCCGGTCAATCACTCATGCCCCACGCCAAATTACGAGCACTTGCCGTTGCAATGTCAGTGCCTCTGGGAGCTCTACCTGAGCGCGCCCCTCAATGTGAAAATGGCGTCCTCCTCTCTCCCGTGTGGTGTCAGGGACGAGGGCAGAGTTCTACGAGGGTTACCGCTATCCAGTCCCGCTCCGTGTTGAGGTGGTGGGGCTCTGGCACAAAGGCGTAGGACGTTTCAACGTCGGGGGTCTGGTGAACCGGTTGGGTACCCCCCCAGGCCCAGGTCTGGTGCAGCGTGGGCCCAAGTCAGGGAGCACCAGCTCTGTGTGTAACAATTAGGTGTCTCTGCCCTTTGGCCTGTCCGTAGGGGAAGGGCGGCAGGTCCCGGGAGCCCAAAATCAGCCCCTCGAGTCTCCTCACCTGTAGGCGGTTGCAGGCTCCCAGCGGTGCTCTCTCACTTCGGGTCTGCTGTGGATTGTAGGGAGGCTGTAGAGGTCCGGGAGGCCGCGTCACCCCCAGGGGCCACTCCCGCTCGCCCTGGTGCCTGGCAGATGGTGGTGCGGTGGGCTCCTCGGCAGGGGGTTCACTGGAACGGCCCGGCGCCCTCTCGAGGTCCGCCGCCTCGATGCCTCAGAGGGCCGGTGTACAGGCCCGAAGCCGGGGTCTGTGTTACTGCTTCCTCAGGTTCAGCGCTGTCCCCACCGGTCGGATGGCCCAGGTAACGGGCCGCAAGGAGCCCCCGTTCTCTAGCGGAGGCACCGCCCAGCTGGATCCGCGGTCAGCGCCTCCCGCCCGCTGCGCTTACTGCGGGGGCGCCCGCAGAGACGGCAGAAGGAGGCACTTAGCCGTTCAGGGTTCCGGCATGGCCGCCATTATGGTGAGCAGGACGGGCGGTAGCACCGCCGTGTAATATGCGGATGTGCGGCTCAGCCGACGATCGGCGCCAGGTCGCTGAATCCAGACGGCACCTCTCCCACTATCCACCCGTGTCGGCGTGGGGAGATGAGGCTGATTTCGCGGTGGTCATGCGGGGTCAGGCAGGGAGCTCCGGAGACACACGTCTGATCACGCCGCCATGATGGACACGCCCCCAAGAATAACTTTTTAAGCAACGAGCACACAGCGTTCCCTGAACTCTGAATTCGGCCTTCAGCTTTGATAAACAAAAGCTACTGAAAATATTTGGAACTATTTTTTCCCCTGAAGCAAAATGTTTTTTTTTCCACTTCCAAAATATTTACCTTGTCCTGGCACATGTACTCTGCTTAAAGTAGAACTATTCTTAGAGAACAGAGCTTCTATTTTAGGAACTCTAGAGGCAATATATTACCTCAGCCTCTAGCACATGTACAGCATTTTGTATTATTATGTGATGGAATGGTCTCGACCTTCTTTTCTGTATTAAGAGCCATTTCATGTGTACATTTTCGCAATTCATTCAGCTAATATATATATGCATTTTTTAAACTGAATGATAACACTGCTTGAAAAGCGTACAGCACTAATACTCACTTTCGTGTATTACCATATACCATTTCAATATGCAAATTTATGTATTTTGGGGTGGGTTGGAAAACACATGCATCATTATATGTTTATATGTTTACTATTGCTTAGTTTTAAGTAATGAGGGACAGTAGATCGTGGAGTGGGTGTTGTAGTTCTATCTAGGACCCTAAATTCGATAGTCCTGACTTATGCCCTTATGTGGTTATAATCAATAATATCCTTATAAAGGCATAAGAATCATATCCATATTTAGTCATAGCCCATGCTGTCCAAATTAAACAAGGCTACTTCCCCAGGCTCCTAGAAAATACAACGAGTTCTGTAAACAAACCAAACCTCCAGCAACCTGGGAATTCCCCATTGCTTTTGTTTTGATTTCGTCCTAGAACTCCTGTGAGCATTCTAAGAACGGCCAGTTCTTAGTGACATCTTTATTGACGTCTTATGTCCAACCTTACGTCAAAACCTGGCACCTTTCAGGTATAAATATACCAACGCTGCCTTAAGCAAACACACGGTGGTGGTTTTGGAGCAGAGCAGCTATCTACTTGCCCGAGAGCCCAGCTGATGCGAGAGCCCACGGATGCTGCCCCTCCTCTTTGACGCACTGAGAGAGACGCTGTCTTTTCTCCTGCCGAGAAATCCAGCTCCGGTGTTTCCAGATACCTTCGCGGGTTACTGGGATATCGAGTCCTGAGAGAGAGGTACCAGACCTCCTGCTTTCTAATACTCAGATACGGAACTGACTAAAACCTTAGAGAGAATTCTTGATTCAGATTCTTGGCAAAACAACTTAACTTAAACTGCTACTTACTTACTCCTTCCCACGTATTAGGCTTAGATCAGGTACACCGGGGTAGGCGTATTTAGAAGCACCAGTTGAGTACGTTAGTCAATGTATATAAGTATGTATATATTTTATCCATTTTAAAGTATCATATGGCTAAGAAACCATATCAATGCTTTAACAGTATTATTTCTTAATCCTCCTTTTACTGTACGCACTTTACTTTATGCTAAGTATTGCAATTGTGGCAATTCATTTCTCTTGCATGAGAAAGAAGACTGCTCAATAAATAACACCTTTTATTGAAAACGCCCGTCTCTCTTTTCTCTGCACTCTGGTGAAACTAATTATGCACACTTGACTGAGTGAAATAGCTGTCTATTGTTTTCACACGACTCTAGAGATACACTCTTATTCTGAGGGAGCAAAGTTGTCATGTTATATGGTTGTCAGAAGCTAATCCCTTCTTGTCTATCCAGGGAGGTTAAACTCCTCCTCGTTTATTCGAGAAAGTTTCTAGTGACCTCTGAGCTAGCTGGCAAAAACTTAAGTCTAATATAGTCAGTAGAGACCTAGCCGACCTCAGTCCTACGTCTACACTGCTGAATATATTATTCCAATGCGCAGAGCCTATTGGGAATATAGGAACTACACTACACTTGCTCTTCATGTTCTTTGTGAAGGTCCTCTTCTCAGACCCTCTATCTCTAGTACAGTGTTACATCTATTCTCAAACTATCAAGTCCATGTGAATGTACCTGCAAGGAAAAAGACACACAAGCAGAAATTGAAAAAGAATATTTTATGCAGAAAGAAATACAGACCTACTTAGGTCAACTTAAACGTATAATTCTACGGTGCACGTTTAAGAAGTGCTCATACGTGCACGTACAGTTGCAAATAAATAAAATATGTCAATACATTATTTTCAACATTAGATTGCGGTTGCACTGTAAATACAATATAACTTCAAATGTATGAATATATATGTGACTAAGAACAATATTATAAACGCAAAAGCGAAAACATTAGTGCGCATATTTACATAAATCTTTCTTGTTTCTGAAGGAAATACATTCTAATAATGTGAGGATGCCGTTATCCAATCTCTAAAGACCACGTTTTATTTTGATAACGTTAAGGCACACAGTTTATATATATTTCTAGTTCTACAGTAAATGCACTTCAGTACTGGATTTAACATGTTACATTTATATCGTTAGGACACACAAAGTAAGGGTGGGCGGAGCAGGCGTAGTGCCTCTATGCGGAGTTCCACGGAGTTGAAAAAAAACTCTGAGGAACTCCTCTCCTCTCCGCTCCGCTCCCTCCCCCTCCCAAAGTAATCATAATGGTAAAAAAAGGCACTTACCTGCCGTGGCTGCCCCCTCCTCGAGGAAGGAGACCTGCCATGGCGAGGAAGAGGCAGCCAAGGCAGGTAAGTGCCATTTTTTTACATTATAATTACTTTGGGATGGTGGATGGGCCGGCTAACTTAGCTCCGCCATGCAGTCGGAGTTTTGCCTAAACTCAGCTTTTGCAACAGAACGCGGAGTAGGCCGTAAACTCCAATGGCAGGGTGGAGTTACTCGCCCGGGGTTAACACAAAGTATGTAGTGCTAAGTGCACGTATATATTGCTCATTTATGACATATAGTGGAGGAGCCAAAATTACTCTACTCCAAGAAGTACTTGGAGCTTCTTTTATTCAAAACTTTTTATTTTCTTTGCTATATTATCAATAAATCAGGCAATAATTCCTTTTAAATGTATTTATTTGCTGGTTTGATCTTCCTGTGGGAAAAGATTTATCACTATATTCTGATGATCCAGATGAATAAGAATTTACACTCATCTGTTTTCTTTTTAAGAGCGCCTAATGATTCCAAAATAAATCTCTTGATTCATTCTTCATTCCTTTTTTCTCTACCCCACTAGCTCTACTTTAGAGGGGGAGAAGAATATCTTGATGAAGATGGCATTGCTGAATTTAAAGTTTCTATATGCATGTTGAAATTAAGTATGTGCAAAGAGACTTTTCCTTTTTACTGAATCATATATGCATGGAGTCTCATCTTACAGGGCTACAGAACTAATCAGCACACAAATGTGGAGTAAGAACAAATGCTTACACAGGCATGATTCTGATCAAATTCATCACATCAAGGCTATTCTAGGAGCTGACCTATGCAAAAATAAGCATGTTTAAAGGTTCTTATTCACAAATTGTGAAGAAAGGAAATTAATTTTAATATTTCGGTTTGGGGTTTCCTAAAACTGGCAAAACAAGCAAATGAATATTTAATTCCAAATACTGCATTTTCATACCCACAATATTCACTTTTTGATAGGTGTGGAGTTCTTTTTTATTTGCTATTCTATTCTCTTGCTTCCTGTTATGCATCAATGTCAATAGAGTTCTCATTCTCCATGATGTAGCATTCTACTCAATAATTTCCAGTTGATTATAATAGAGTGTAAATCCAGTACCTATAAGGTCATCATCAGTAGATTTCAACCAAGCAGGATTGTATGTTATACTGCTATTTTGTTATTGTGTTCCAAATCTGAGAATGGCCCCACTAAACTGTGTAAGCTAAATGAGTGGCTTGCAAACATGATCTGTCAATGTCCTTTAGGAAACTTTCTTTGTGCCTTTTGCTGCCTCAGAAATGTCAGCAGTTTATCCATTGCAGGATTTGGTCCATTGCATTCAGTAGTTACCCCATTGCAACCATATCTATATTTAGCTAACGTATATATAATAGTATGCATATAGGTATGCAAAATATTTAACAATGAGAATATGATTCCCATGTGTTACTAGGTAGTGTATAGCCTATTGCTTTTGACCCCATCAGAGCCATATTTAAGGACTTGAAGGCCTGTTGGAGTCATTATTTCACAATATAGTATTTCTCAGTCTGTCAACAAGTGCTCACCCAATGATTTTTAGAACTGACTTGTGTGCATGGATTACCTTGGGCTGATTGACAGAGGTGAATGACCCAAACGTGGAGGTGAATGACCCAAAAGTGGTGGTTATTGGTCCTAAAGCTGTGTGGAACATGTTGGATTAAGGTTCTTAAATCTACCTTATGGTAGTATCCTGCAACTGGAGATTACAAACTGAAGCATTCACTGGCCTTAACATCCTTCCTGAATACTGAAATCTTGTCATAGGATTCCAGCTTAGCTCTAGAGCTTAAGTTGATGGAGTACTCTGTCCTATGGCTGAATAGAGTAGGGTCTGTGGAAGAAAGGGTATCACACTGCCCGCCATATTTGGGTTTATGGCATAACGTATTTTTTTCTGTCTGTCACTACCATGAAACACCTGGCAGTGAGGAAAAACCAATAATACCACCTACAGCCTGGGAAAAAAGTTCCAAGGTTTTTCGGTCATTAGTTTTTGTTTTTCACAACAAACTCCTGGTTTGAGAGCTTGTTTCTGAAAAACAAAAAAAGGTCGGTGGACAGCAGTCAAAAACGACAGTACACGTCCACCAATCTCTCAATACACTAAAAGGAACCCTAAAGATGGCAGTTCCTTTCAATGGTCAGAAATTACTGCAGTGCAGCTGTCATCTCTAAATTTGGTGGCCCAAGTACTGTTGAGATGGCTGAGGTAATGTCTTCCGCCACCCCGACAGACCCAACTCTGTCTGTCAAACCTTGAGTCTGCTTCAAAGAATGAGGCCTTTAACCTTAAGCTTATAGAATCTGAGTTGTCTGATGGACCAGGAATGATTTTATTCACTACAGAATATTTCCCAATTACAATAATCACATTTCTTATTATAATGAAGAATTCCTTTGATCTCCAACTTGTGATACTTGTTTTTCTTTCTATATTATGGTATTTGTCAGTTCTTTGATTGTGTAGATCATAGTAATTCTTCTGTATAATAAAATATTTGATTACTGTAACGGAGATATTCTGTGGTGATGAAATGTTACATTCAGTATGAACAATGTTTTTAAAAAAACTTTTAGAATTGATACAATATTGTATTATATTGATGTAATACTGGGTACAGTACGTTTTTAATTATAATAGTAATTTTGGATTGATAAAGGATTGATTATGTTAAATAAACTAGACATTTTTACATTAAACAGTGTTCAGTGTCAAAATAGTCGAGTGTATGGAAGTGAATGTTGGATTTCCCTTTAAAGATATATATGAATATACAATGGTAACAATAGTAGGATGAGACTGGAAAGAGTTCTTTCCTTGTTTTTATAGGTATTTGACCCTGTCCCTTTTTGTTAGAAGGGTATCCCTCCCATATTTGTGGACTCAAAACAGTGTTAGCCACTTTAGCACCTACATGTAGGGGGTTTTACAAGCAAAATACTTAATGCCGAAACAGACTCAACTGGCTCAATCACATTCTCTGTAGTTTTAAAATAAATGTTAACTAATGTTACAGAATACCTTCCTATCAGATGAGAATGAGGAACTGACACAATATGTTGCATGTGATTCTAAAGAAAGGAATGAACAGATATCAAGTCTGCACAAGATGTTCATGCTCATTTGCAAAGATAGCTCAGCAGCAGAGTGTGATTTAAAGTGCTGTTGGCTGCAGAGAAGTTAAGAAGGTTCAGAGATACTGATGATCCCTATAAATTGTCAGCAGGTAAATCTCTCTGATACTTGGTAACGCTGGTATACATTCTGACTGGCAGTATTGCATTAGACTCTCTAATGTGGATTTGGAGATGGACATCTAACAATTTTACTTGAGAATTTTAGACTTGAAATAGGCATGTAATAGGGGAACTCCAACTACTTGCTGGTAATCTCTAATTTCTCCTAATCCTGTAAATCTCACCCCAGCCTTTATTTATGAATGGAGTTCTAGCTCCCCCAAAACAGGAAATTAAAGAACGTAGAGTGGACTGTCCTGCCCATCCTTGCTGGGTGCCTTCAGTCTATCGGGGAGAGGTGTGGCGCTGCGGCCAGTGCGACTGATGCAAGAATCTGGGGATCACGGTTCGATCTCCGGCGGCAGGCCAGCCCAGCACCATGTGACTCTGGGCAATAGCTTGCTTAATCTTCCCGACGGCCTAGAGACCCTTACGGGTGATTGTTCGCGCTTTACAAATTTGGATTATTATCCTACCCAGTAATATTCTTGAAATGCCAAGCCTTTAACATTAAGGCCATTTCAGTGAGAATAGGGGTCATGCACTGAATGGGATGATGACTTATGGTACTAGGAGTAATGAAGATTACCAACAGATAATTTGACTTTATCTAAGGCTATAAATCACCTACTGTGCCCACGAGGCTCCCTCAAGATAAGACTCCCTCACAGTATGAAAACGAAACTGCTCTCCCTGCTCACAAAGCAAGCACAATAAACAGAGGACTAATGTCTCTTTCCCCCCTATGTGGCGGCCATTTTTGTACAGTCTCTCTCTCGGATCGCCATCTTGGAGTAGTCACCTCTTTAGACTAAGCCCAACTACTACTACTGTACTTTGAACCACTGTACTTTGAACTACTGTTCTTTGAACTACTGTACTTTGATTCACACCTATCTGTGTCATGTAACCGACTGCCTGCATTTGTATTTTGCTTTATAAGTTTTATATTCTTTATATATTATTTATAGGTTTATATTTTAACAGAACTATTCCCCCAATTGTACACTGCACTACTCTGCACAATCCTGCAGCCTGCACCCATTTTTTCATTTTTTCTCTCCTGTTATGCTACCGCATATATTCTAGGTCTATATTTTATCAGAACTATTCCTCCAATTGTACTCTGCACTACTACTCTGCACAATTCTGCAACCTGCACCAATTTTTCAGTTTTTCTCTCCTGTAATTTACCGACTGCTACCTACCTCATATATATAATACAGTCGCTCACTAGTGATACTTTTGCTCCCTAGGGTCATTTCTGATCCGCGTAACCTGGTGTTGGCACCGGTAGCGTGCATTCAGCACATTTATGCAACCTGTACTCACTCTACTTTTCTCTCCTGTAATGCACCGACTGCTACCTCTTATATGCTGGTCGTCTCACTAGTGTCATTTCTGCCCGCTAGTGCCATTTCTGATCCAGATAACCTGTTGTGTTTGCATGTGCATCTTGCTCCTGCATATCACTATTGTTCACCCTCCCGCGCTACCTTGCTACCTTACCAACATGGAGCTCATCGGCAGACACACATATAAAATAAACTACCCATCCGTGCTCACCAAAAAAGCTGCTAAACGCTTTAAACACGACTTCCTTAGGTCCCACCCGGAAACACCCTTTGCCGACACCTACTTCTCATCGGTCAATGGACCCTTGAACACCGACATCATTTTCCACACCACACGCAGAGCTCAATGGAAAAAAGCATTCCTCACCCTACTCACCGTCTCCACCACCAGGAAATCCGCACATGGCCTAACACTCTCCATCACATCATCCCAACTTTTCCCAGGCAGAACCACCATCACTATTTACAACAACGGGATTGTCCTAATTCAAGCGACAGACAGGAACCTGGAACTACTTAACAACCTGTTCCCCTCTCTCAAAGATCACCTTTCCAACCCTCGGACTCTCACGCATATCACCTCCTGTCCTACCTCCCCTGACGTCACAGCACCCACCCTCAACTCTCCTAACCCAGTTCAGCAACAGGACGACACTCACCTCACCTTCACACCCAGCTCCACAGTCAATCACCCGCCCGTCGCAGCTACCCTTCCCCGCCCCTCAAACACAGACATAGACCTCGCCCCTTCATACACCACTCGCTTCCCCAGCCCCCCTACTAACCTTCGTACCTCCGCTCATCTTCCCATTTCCCCCCCACACTTTGCACTCCCGTCCCGTCCCCCGCACAAATATTCTCAGAACACCCCTCCTCCCCCAATGGCACCCCACACAACATGACTCTCTCTCCGACTATCCCCCCCCACACTTAGCACCCCCGCCACGCCTAGCCTGCACCCCTCCTTCAACCTCCCACCCCCTCGCTCACTCCTCACTATCCCACCTCCTCCCCCACAACAGCCAGCCTCCACATCGCCCCCATTTACCCTTCCCCCCTAGCACTGATGCCCTTCCCAATAACACCTATCCTCTCGCTAACACCCTCAACCCCTTCATCAGCTCCACCTCTCCACTCCAACCTATTTGCCTGTTCAGCGCCAGTACCCCCCCCCCCCCCCAACACCGCGCCCATCATCACCTTGGACATTATTATGTCCACCCTCCTCCAATTGAAAGAAGAACTACACTCCATCAAAGAGTTGCTCATCACACACCCCAGACAGCCCCCTCCCACCACCACCCTTACACCTAATACCACTTCCCCCTCACCTCCTACTCGCCCTACCACACAACACTCCACACACCGGACCTCTATCCCCCCTCGCAATACCAACAATCGCAATAACAATTGCAATCACACTACCACCAAGCGTAATACTCCCTCTACACCTAACAACACTTCCTCCTCACCGCCTACTCGCCTCATTACACATCTCTCCCCACATTGGACCTCTACCCCCTCTTGCAATACCACCAATCGCCCCAGACGCACTACCAACACGATCTCAGACCATGACGTACACACCCTTCTCCACTCTTACGTCCCGGCTCCCCAAAATCCACTAGCCACCAACAACATGTCCATCCCAACGATTATCTCTAACCCCCTCAGGCAACAAAAGGATAACAACAGAGGCGCCGTCCCCAACAACCTCACTAATGTACCCCTCATTATAGAATCGTCCTCCACCCTTTGCACCCCTAGCCTTAAATGCATACTTCTCAACTGCAGATCGGCCCAAAGACATTCCACGGAGGTCGCCGACCTCATCATGTCCCTGGAACCGGACCTAGCCATTCTGACTGAAACATGGCAGTCTGATTCCTCTACACCTATCTTGGATATCCTAGTCCCCCCCAACTACTGTATCATTAGACTTGACAGGGCCAAAAAGACAGGCGGTGGAATTGCCTGCATCTACAGAAGCAACCTCTCAGTCTCTAAAGTGTCCGCCCCCTCTCTTACTTCCTGTGAATACCTCTGCCTTGATATCATCAGCGAAAGCAAACCGGTATGCTCACTACACATTATATACCACCCACCTGGGGACAAGCTCTCCTTCGTCCAACAACTCATGGATACAATAGCAGCCAACTCAGGACGGCAGCACACCCAAATTTTCCTTGCCGACTACAATCTCCACTGGAATGACAGCAGTGACACAGTGGTAAACAGCCTCAAAAGCTTTCTCAACGCACTTGATCTCAACCAAATATGCAATAGCCCGACCCATGAAAGAGGTTCTATCCTTGACCTTATCATCTCCAAAGAGGGCGCTATTCAACTGGAGTCAATCCAACCTTGTGACTGGTCAGATCATCATATTGTCTCCTTCCTCATCAATGAAAAAATTAGACTTAACCCAGTTCAACCCCCAAAGCACAAAGCGTGGAAAAGAGACTTGAAGAAACTCAACCCAAACTCCTTACCGCCTAACAGCTGCAATCTCCTACTTCCCCCTTCTGGCGCTACGGACGTTCAACTTCTGACTGACCACTATCTCAATACTATGTCCACAATAATCAATGAGGCGGCGCCCATGCAACTGAAAAGAGTTTCGTCCAAGAAGACTTCCAACCCATGGTATGACGGGAGCCTCAATGAGGATAGACGGGCCATGCGAATGGCAGAGCGCACCTGGAGGTCAGCCCCTTCTGCAGTACACCTAAAAAGTCTAAAGAAACAGAGAAACGCCTACTTCAGGAAAATAAAACGCTCAAAAAGAGATTTCTTCAGCCTCCAGCTCGCCCAAGCTAAAAACCGCCCAAGAAAATTGTTTGAGTTAGTCAGAGCACAATCCAAAGAGCAACCCCAGACACTCAGCTCCATGGGCACTACACCTTCCTGCGAAGACTTCTCTGCCTTCTTTATCCAAAAAATGGAGAGAATAATAAGCGATCTCCTCAATGACGCTATCCTGTACTCCAACCCCCGACACACAGCAGTGCCTCAACCAAAGAACAATGCTACTTGGTCATCCTTTGGCACCTACTCCGAAGAAGAAATTGGCAGATTGCTCAGCACCTTGAAACCATCCAATCACCTCTCTGACCCCCTTCCTGCTAACGCTGTAAAAGACTTTTCCCCTTGGCTTCTCCCACTCTGGACTAAGATTATCAATAGCTCTCTTCAACAAGGATCCATCCCCAACGCCCTCAAAGTCGGGCAAGTCACACCGCTACTAAAAAAAACAACAGCAGACCCCACTGATCTAAACAATTACCGCCCTATTACAAACATTCCCACTCTCGCTAAACTGTTGGAAAAATGCGTACAGCTACAACTGACTAAACACATAGATAAGTTTGATCTCCTCAACGCTCATCAGTCAGGCTTCCGAGCAGGGCACAGTACCGAAACTGCCATGACTCACATAGTGGACGACGCCCTCCAAATCCTAGACCAAAACGATACCTGCCTCCTCATCCTTCTGGATCTCTCCTCAGCATTCGATACAGTTAAACATGAGAACTTACTCGAACTGTTAAACACAAGAATGGGCATATCTGGGACTGTTCTCAAGTGGTTCACCTCATTTCTACACAACCGGACACAAAGAATCAAAAGCAACAACTTGCTGTCCTCTCCGGCACCTGTATCGCTAGGCATCCCTCAAGGATCCTCCCTCTCCCCAACACTGTTCAACCTAGTTATGGAACCTCTCACTACTTTGCTACAGACATCTAATGTTCACTTTCACATGTATGCCGACGACACCCAACTTTATCTCAAAATACAATCTCCCAAGGACATCATGCTTCTGAACACCACGATCAGAAACACCCAATCCTGGCTTGCTGAGAATCACCTCAAACTCAATGCGCTGAAGACCGAGTTCCTCCTGATCTCACCTCCCGCTAAAATCTCCACGGCTCAAACATGGCTTAAACATTTAACGGCTCTAAATGTACAACCCATCGTCGTGGACTCAGCAAAATCTTTAGGCATAACACTTGACGCCAATCTCAACATGCAGCAGCACATCAGCAAGGCAACCAAAGGAGCGAACTTCCAAATCAATACCCTGAGAAAACTTAAACCCTTCCTTCCTGCCAAAGACTTCCAAACTGCAGTACAATCTATAGTCATCCCGCACATAGAATACGGTAGCACCGCCCTCTGCGGGCTCCCCCTAACTACAACGGCACCCCTAAGAGCGTCCCTTAACGCCGCAGCGAGACTCATCACCGGCTCAAAAAAACACTCGCATATTTCCCCGGACTTTAAATCACAGAACTGGCTACCTTTTGAAGCCAGAATACATCTGAAAATCGCATGCATGACACACAAGGCTGTTCACATGAACTCACCCGCCTACCTCACTCAAAAGCTGACAATTTCGGGTGGCTCTAGAACTACTAGAAGCACAAACAATCTTTTGCTGAAACCTCGAAGATTTCGGAAGGAAAAAACATATAAACACTCCTTTTCAGGAATGGCACCCTGGATCTGGAACTCACTCCCTCCTGAAACAAGGCTCATCTCCTCCAACACACTTTTTAAGAAAGAAGTTAAAGCGATCCTTATGGCTAAATACACATGATCTACTATTCCGTATTACTCATGAATCTGCTCTGTAAGACCTGCCCGACCCCCCTGGTCTATTGTACTACTTGTATTATCGACTTACTTGATTGTATACGCTCACTCTTTGTATTTTGTTATAATGTTGACGCACCTGTGTGACTATGTATATTGTTATATTGTTGACGCACCTGTTTGACTTCGCACACTTTACCCACACCACCTCAACAATCCCTACTTCTCTACTACTGTCGCACCTGTGGGACTATACATCCTACACTCACCCACCTCAACTATGCCCACCTTTAAGCTCCAAATATTTTAAACACGCTTAAGCAAGTATATGCTCCTTATTTTTGTACTTTATATTATTGACGCAACTGTGTGTCTATGCACCGTGTACCGACACTACCTCACCTGTGACCTACCTCATGTTTTTTGACCTACCTATGTAACTAAGCACCTTGTACCTAACTACCTCAAATATTACTTTGTATTACTCCTTATTACTTTGTATTATTATCCCCGTGTCCTTGTAAAGCGCTCTGATATCTGCAAAGATCTTGTTCGCGCTATATAAAACTTTCAAAATAAATAAATAAATAAATCTCCATGTCTCAAGCCCCTTCATTACTCATGAGTAATACCAAAGCAAAGCTCATGACACGTAGATATCCAAACTTACAAATAGCCTTCGATAAATGCAACACCCAAGTAATTTATTAACAGGATATCAAAGATGAATTACTACAAGTCTGAGTTTAACACTCCAACCTCAATATTTGTGGTCTCATTTACCACATTCTGCAGCCTATAATGATAGATAAAGGTATTAGGAACTGCCAATCTTGCGGCTCTACAGATCTCCTTTAGAGGCTAAAATTCCCCTTGTATTCCTTTTTATATTTTATTTTATTTTATTTTTTTATTTTTATTCACAGCAGCAAGATTACACAAATCAATATACAGTATAAAATACATACCAGTAAAACAAAATAAGAAAGAAAGAGTAGAAAACATAAACCAATAATTACATCAATAAAAAAATAAATAGTTCAGCCCTCATAATGATCACGAAAAGCGCCCCAGATATTTATACCAATCTGACGTTTCTTGAGCCCTTTAACAAAAAATAGACCCCATTCTAACTTGTATAGATTATACATTTTTGCTCACCAGAGTTCAAATGATGGTGGATCTTTCTGCAACCATTCACCAGCAATACAAAGACGAGCGACAGTCATAAAAAAAAAGACCTGGTATCTATGTTGATGTAACATATTCAAAGGACTGCTTGCAGGCGGCTTCCCTAGTAGCATCATAGCGGGAGTAATAATCAGACGAAAGTTTATAACCAAAGGCAAAAACTTTTCTATATCTGTAATAAATCTATGCAATTTATCACAACTGAAAAAAATATGTACGCTATCCGCACTGTCATCCCCACAACAGAAGCACTTCCTATTAAACCCGTCCCCCATTTAGTCATCTGTGCGGGGGTATAGTATAAATCAAATAAGGCCTTAAAAAATTGGACTTTCAGATTCGCTGACATTAATGACTCCCTAGATATTGCAATAAGTTCCTTAACCGCAATATCTGGTTCTCCCAACTCTCTAGACCATTTAATATTGTATTTATCCAAATCATTTGGTCTGTCGGAAAGCAATAACTGATATAAAACTCCAATTTTAGACTGTCTCTACAAGAGAATGGGGTACCATATTGGCATTGGTCCGAAATAATAAATCCCTAATCTGAAGGAATTTGAAAAACTGTGCTTTAGGCAAGCCAAATTGTGAAGCTAATTTCTCAAAAGACTTCCACACCCCATTAGCAGAATAAAAAATCCCCTAAGTACCTAATACCTTTCTTTCTCCAGCCTTGAGATACATTATCCCCAAATATTCCCGGTAAGATCTTTACTGCATTCAAGGGCGTGTAACATGATATTTTCTCCATTGGGTTCAACATGCGTAATCGTTTCCACACTTTAAAAGCCATATTCAAGACTTTAAATTGTGTTTGTTTAAAATAGCTGCCATCCACTTCTGTAAATAAGCACTGTCTGACAATTGGGCCCATAAGAATTTCAAAAATTGTGGGTGCAGTGACACTATTAACAGCTCCTTCCCCAGTAATTAAAACCCGCATTTTTAAACAAAAATCATGTAAAAAGTATAAAGCAAAGTCCGGTACCAATAGACCCCCTCTCTCAGGAGGGAAGGTCATAAAGCGCATCGTGCATCTGGGCCTACCCGGGCTCCATATAAATTTCCCACAAATTGATTGAAGATGTTGTAGTCTAGTATTTGAGACTTCCAGAGGTAATGAGCGGAATAAGTAAATAACCTTGGGTAAAACATTCATTTTAATAAACAACATCCTATCAATGTAAAATATAGACTCCCCCACCTATCCAAAGAATCTTTAACTTTGCAGATCAGGAGGAGGAGCCAAGCTCGCGAGCGTAATGGTCGCCTTGTAGCTCGGCTCCGTCAGCCCTCCGGCCTTACTCGCATATCCTGTTGTATATCCTGCCCAGAGACGACACAGTTTCAAAGAAATAGCAACGCAACGTTTCGCTCTAACTCACCGTTTGTCCTGGAGACTCCGGGGTGCTGCGGTTCCGAAGTTGTGCCCCCCGAAGGGACCTGGGCCTTCGTGGTGTTGAGACCGGGACCTCGTCTATCGGATCCGGCCTGGCGCTGTGGTGACCGTCGGCCCCGGCCGAGAGACTGCGCCACTGGTGAGAGCCGTTGTGGGAACATCCCGGTGACCCTGATCCGGGCCCGCCTTGACGGCCGTGAGGCTGGTGCGGAACGCGGTGCTCCGTGGACTGATCGTGTGAAGGGGTCCCCCCGCCGCTGCTCCGTCCATCGACCCTGGACCCTCGTCCTCGGACTCTGTTCGAGTGGAGCGCCAGCGATATTGCAGACGGCCCCTCGCCTTGGGCGAATATCCTTTTTTCACCGAGGCTGCCATTGCTGGGACCCCCCGGAAATCTGTAAAGGCCCGCATTTGTGAACTGTTTCGAGCATCGCGGAGGGTGGTGAGGAGGCTGAATTCACAAAATGGCTACCGACGACCTGTGCTGTGGGTCTCCTCGTGATGACGGGCTTGAGTTGCTGGACGGCGCGGGGGCCTGGACGTGTGTGCGTGAGCCTACGATTGGAGACGTTCTTGATGCCTTACGATCCTTACGCGCGGCCCTGGCCCCCGGTGCTCCGGGAGACTCGATTCGTTCTACCGCCATCTTGGGTGAACGCTCCTTCATGGTCCCCTCTTGTCTCAGTGATGCCACTGCCTCGCCTCCCCCGATCGCTACGAGAGTTACTGTCGCTATCCATCAACGGATTTGCTGGCCGGTGGATTTGGAATCTCCTGCTCTTCGATGTTTGGAGTTTGGGGACTTGGATGTCGTGCGGGGATCCGATCCTCCCCGGGTGCCTGAGAACAATGGTGGACCGCTGCCTGTTTTTGCCTTGATGAGGTCGTGTTTCTATTTTGCAGGGAAACCCCCGCTTTTCTTGACGGCAAGACTGAACTCCTGTCTATTATTGCCCTTGTTGTTATTGCTGAGACATTTGAACTGCCTATTTGAACTTTTGCCCACTTGCTTAATGATTGCCCTCCCTGGCCTACGTTTTGCTCGTATTCTCTTTCAATTGTGTGTTTGCCTCGCATCGTGTTGCTTATTTCACACTGTCCTGTGGTGGGTGGTAACTGTGGTTAGAAAAGGGATGGGGTGAGATGCACGGCTCCCGGTGGTTTATTGATGTACAGATCTGTGGCGAAGTTGCTCATATTTCTAGTGCTGTGGGAGACCCCCCTGTATGTTTTTTTGGCGCTCGAGATTGTGTCGTTCTGGTTCACATATAATATGTTCGTATGGTTGGGTGGAGGGCGGGGGCAGACCGTATTTGTTTCTGCTCTTTTGCTCCTCCCTCCCATTTATTTCTTTTGTCTTGATGTCCTTTTTTGTCTTTATATTCTTCTTTTCTCTTGTCTCTACTACATTTCGGGTTCTGGTTTAGGGCGACAGGCGCGCTGTTTGGAGGGTAGGCCATAGCCTTCTGCAGGGGTGCTGGGTGGGATGGGTGGGTTGGGTCTTATGTGATGTTTTATTTTCTTTAGTTCTATGGCCCTTTTGTATCTCTTTATTGGAGTGCCGCGTCTGTCCTTGCCTTCCGTGGTATGTTTGGGGTGGGGTCTGTAATGTAGCTGTTCTTCTTTTTGTAGTTCTGCTGCTTTCCATTGCGACTCCCATGCCCTCCTCGTTGTTGATATTATCGCTCTTTTATGTGTTCTTTGCTACGGGACGCTTGTTTAGGCGCGGCATTCTTTTCTTTCAGTCTGTGTTTTCCTTTCCCTCTCTTCTCTCTTCTTCCCCCCCCCTCCCCCTTCCCCCCTTTTTCTTTTTCTCCCAAGGTTAGTATGACGGGTTAGTCTGGGTGTTGTCGCTATTCCGGCCCCCTTTGTTCTGTTTCCGATGTGCTACTGGGTGGTGGGGATACAAAGTCGTTCTTACTTATATACTGACTTGTGTTCGCGGACCTGTTTTTTTTTTTAATCTGATATATACAGTGCTGACATTCCTGCATGGCTGCCCTTTAGCCCTTCTGTTACCAATCGTTTGATTTGGGAATCCGGATTCTTTCTATTGTCGCCCTGCCTGTCATGCTCCTTCTTGCCCTATTATAAAAAATAACCTTCATTGCTCCTGTTTGCTGGCTGTTTGGATCCTCTCTCCCCCCCCCTTTTTAAGATTGTATTGCTTACGTTCCTCTATGATTGATTCTGTAATTTCATTCTGGACTTCTTGATTGCTCTCACGTGTTGTGGCCGGCCAGTTTGGTTGTAGGCCCAGATTTGTATATCCTGTCTATACCAATAAAGGTTTACAAAAAAAAAAAAAAAAAAACTTTGCAGATCAGCAGATTCCAGTTCACTTCCATCAATTCGGACATAGAAGATCAAATTTGTATAGGTCACCTCTTTAACTACCCGCTCATCAATCCAAGAAATACTATCAGAACACAAAATTTGCGTTTTTGACACATTAAGCTTGCAGCCAGCAATCAAGCCACCTTCTATAGCTAACCGCTCAATCTCCTTAATCGCAAGAGAGGGATTCACTGTAGTCACGGCTATATCATCCGCATAAGCAAGAACAGAAAATTGATAATCAAAAACCTGAATGGAGGAATACGGACATTATAAGATAATTGTTCTATGAAAGGATTAATGTAGAGGGCAAATAAAAGGGGAGAACAAGGGCAACCTTGCCGGATACCCCTAGTTATAGTCACCGCATCCGATAACAAACCCATTGGTGATATTTTAGCAGTGGGGACATTATACAAGGCTTGCAAAGCTACAATAACATTTTTACCAAAGCCAGTTCTAGCCAACAGTTGCCACATATAATCCCATTGAACGCAATCAAATGTTTTCTCTGCATCCGGTAAGATCAGCGCTAAATCCCTCTTTTCTATCCCAGCAATGTCAAATAATGTTACAACTTTATTACCATGTGCAACCGTCTCCCGTTGAGGAATGAAGCCATGTTGATTTAGTGAAACCAAAGAGGTGAGAATTTTAGATAATCGATTGGCCAAAATTTTAGAATACATTTTATTGTCACAATTTAATAAAGAAATTGGATGATATGATCCCACTAGCTCCGGGGGTTTGCCCTTTTTACAGAACACCGCGATCGTGGCTTCTGACCATGATTTAGGCGGTTGCCCTAACTGTGCCTTTTGAAAAACCTTTAACATCTCATCTTCAATTAAATTAAAAAACAACATATAGACCTCTACAGGAATCCTATTGGGTCCTGCCGCTTTCCCTAAAGCTAGGCTTTCTAATGCGCTTTCTAATTCCGTCATAGAAATCGGGAAATCAAGTTGCTCCGCAAGAAAAGGATCCAGTTGTTTCAATACCTCCTGAAAAAATACCCTCTGAACCCCAGCAAATCCTCTCTGCTGAGTATAAAGAGTGGAATAAAGCTACTGAAAAATAGAGAGTATCTTTTGAGGATCAGATTGCAGCACACCGTTCTGATGCCTGGATATTTCGAACGGATTCCTTCATACGCAGTCGCACAGACAACAGTCTCCCGATAGTATCCCCAAATTCATGGTTTTGGTGCTTAAACATCAAATATTTTCTAGCATTCTCAACACTCCAAAACCCCAAAACATTAGAGCGGTGTTTAGCAACATTATTCACTAATCCAGAGACATCATTCTTGCCTGAAGCAATCCCTGTAGTTAAAGCACCTTCTGCCTCTCTCAGAGCCTCATAATGTCGGGCTAGTTCCAACTTAAGTTTCTTCTGTTGAAATACGCTAAAACTAAGGACTTCCCCCCGGAAGCAGGCCTTAAAAGTATCCCAAATAATAATAGTAGGTGCTGACAAATTATCATTTACAAAAAAATCCTTAATCCAATTACACATATGTTCCTTAAATTCTTCATTTATGCACAATTTCCAGTCAAATGTAAAATAATTATATGTAAGCCTCCTCCTAGTTAAAGCTAGTTCTAGAACAATAGGAGCATGATCCGATGAGATCCTTAGATACACTTGAATAGACGCATCAGTTAACGACGAGATAGGTGCAAAAAAATAATCCAATCTTACTAATTTTTTATGTGGATAAGAATAAAAAGTAAAACCCCTATCGTGTTCCTTTAATTTGCCCCAAACATCCACTAAACCGTGATCGCAAGTTAAATTATAAACTGTTTTAAAAACTTTTGATTTTCGTCCATTATATTTCTGAGGTGTTACAAATCAGTCCTCAGGATCGGTTTGTTGATAGGTAAGCCCACCTCTAAATCGAGCCAATGCCTGAATAGCCGTAATGGCACAGAGCGTTGACTTGATTACGTGAGGGGATAAAATAGAAAAGATCGGGAAGGAAAGGAAGGGGACAGCAGGGAGGGAGATCTGTAAAAGAAGAATAAAGCCTTGTAGATGTGTAGAGGCAACGTAGGGGTTGATACGGTGTAACTAAAGATTGACTCCACTAAACCTCACAGGGGAAGAGTGTAGCCCACACCTCCAGTACCCCTGTTAATAGAAGAGTCAATTGCACAGTTAACACCTGAATCAAAGTTAAGCAAATAGCCTTTCCACACAGTTATATGCCACACACAAAGCTCCACTGGAACTCCTGAAGTTCACAACACCAACTAATACTTCTTAGTTGGGTCTATGGTTAAATCCAATTCACAAGGCAAAGAAAACAGTACTGCAAGAGATGCTATCCAATGTCTGATAGCACCTACAAGAACCACCAACGTTGGCCGAAAATGCCAACCGAGACACATCCAAAGACCATACAAAAGAATAGCTCCTGTAACACGATAACACCGTTATCGCCCACACCCAGAAGCTAACAGGAACTAAAAGCAGCAAACAGCGTTCTGTGGTGAAGCACTGTGGTGCAAGCACCCTTACCGCACCAGGAACAAAGAAATCCAATTCAGAACTGCATCAGGACAGGAATACCCGACACTGATCCCCGGCTGCCATTCTTTTTAAAGAAGTTCCTCGCGAGAATGCAGCGCGTCGCGGAGGATCATGGGAACTGTAGTTTTTTCCCGGAGCATGCCGGGAATTGTAGTTCGCGAAACCCGCGATCATGACATGAGGGCCATCCTGTAAAGCTTGATTAGTTAGATTGATATTTATATCGCCACAAATTATCAAAGGGTGCGACCATGTGGCTAATTCAGTATTTAATTCAACAAAAATCCCAGGATCATCAAGATGAGACCCATAGATAGTACAAAGCGTAATCTTATATCCCTCAAACCCACATTCAACTATGACCCACCGCCTAAATTTATTTTTCAACGTCCGACCAATAGTAACAAAATTGCGTCTAGCTAGAACGGCTACGCCACGAATCATACCAGTTTGACCAGAGGCAGATATTAATGAAAATCCCAGTTTATTCAATAGGTCTCGCTTGCCCCAAGTTATATGGGTCGCCTGTATTTGTCGTAATTCTGCAGCCACTTTTTGTCGCTTTGCAGCATTATTAAGACCCGACACATTCAGTGAACACATTTTTATTCCATCACATGACATTGTTATAATTATTATACAATGATCCTCCACAAGTACGACTTTAAAGGAGCTGAACTCACTACCCTTTGGTCCCAAAGTTTTATCTTTTTTTGTTTCTTACAATTTAAACATTTTCCTGCCGCTGTGAAATGTTTTCCCTTTTTACTCCACCTAAGTGCTACCCACCCCCCGAAACCCCCCGACCCTCCTACCCATTCCTACCCTAGTGACCCCCCTCCCTCCACCCACCCTCGAAACCCCACCCCCCTTTAACGAGGCTTTAGGACACATAGTCCTGTAGATGCGAGCTTGTCAAGCCCCTTGCCTTTCCCTGAAGAGCCCTTTGACAACCATAATAGCATTACATAAACAAATCAAATCAAAGCTGAGTGAAATGGAGAGAGAGAAAAAACAAAAAAAAACAATAACATGTAATCTCCCTAATCAATCTATATTATATGTCTTAACTATATAGAGCTTACAAATTCTTTAGCAGGGGCAATGCTAGTGAAGAAGAGCGTTTGTTCCTTAAACACTACCTTCAACTTAGCTGGAAACATTAGAAAAACTGACGCCCCTTTAGACTGTAGCTCAGGAATCAGTTGGCGAAATTGCCAACGAAGCTCCACCGACCGTTGGCCCAGATCTGGGCATACAAAGAACTCCACATCGCCACCTCTTCCCTTATTATCAGGTCTAGCATGTGTAAACACTTCTTCCCATGCCAAAAAACTATTGAATGATACCAACATAGCCCTGGGCTTAGTTTCCTGACCAAGCCTCAGCCAAATCTTAAAGGGGAATCTATGTACACGTTCTATTTCACGGTCCCAGTCATATCGAGTCAAGTCGGGAAAAGCTTTTTTAAAGAAATCAACAATAAACCCCCTTGGATCTTGTCCCTCCTTCCCCTCAGGAATTTGAAGGACCCTCAAGTTATTACGGCGGGGCCAGTTCTCAATATCGCTTAGCTTCCAAATAGTGTCTTCTTTAGTAGCCAAGCTTAGTTTCATAGCCGCTTTGTGCTGTGCCAACTCATCTTCTAATGTAGATATCCGAGCCTCTGCCTCATTAAATCTAGACACAAAATCTGCATGTGATTTGACCAACCGTCTTACTGAGTTCTGTAATTTGCAGCATGAATTCTGGACCTTTTTACTTTCTTCTCTCGTTTTATCCCTGAGTGACATCATAGAACGGTAAATCAATGATAGAGAAACCTCCTCCCCCTCAACCCCTCCTGATTCCCCTTGTAGCAGAGGTTTTAAAATAGGGTCCTTCTTGGCACACAAATCTAGTTTCCTAACAGTTTTAAGCTGCCCATCCTCTGAATCCTCAGCTTCTTCCAACAATAAACTGCTGTGGTCACTGCCATCCATCATTGACAATTGAGCAGAATATTGTATTGCCAAATCCTCACATGAAGAAGTAGATTGCTCCGAGAGAGAGTAAAAATCACCATTGCAGAGCTGGTCCAAGCCTGCTGTAACATTGAGTTGCAACAGCTCGTACTCACCCAAACTCATTCAAAAGGTCACATCTTGGATCTGCTCTTCGCCGACGTACATCAAACGTTTCTGCAGGACATTTTACCTCAGTGCTGGATGGACCAGGCTCTAGTCCTTTTCCCTCTCTCATGCTCAGCCGCTGCAGCTAAGAAGGGCAATATGGGTGGTACCAGGATGGGTAGACAATGGTCTGGACTCCTTAGACGATCTACCCTGCCTACTCTGCTTCCGGACGGCTTTACATTGGGAGTTAGTGTGGACGTGAGCTACGAGATTCTTCGCCAGCAAACCTTAACTTCTCTAGAATCCTTGGCTCCAATGCGTACAATTAGAGTTAGGACTCATCTTGCGATGCCATGGTACTCAGAAGAACTTCGGCAGCTTAAGCTGCAGTGCAAACAGGCTGAGCGGGCCTGGAGGAAACACTACCTGGAATCACATAGAATCCTCTTTAAACAGGCATTAGCGAACTATAAAGCCCAGATCAAGCTTGCCAAGGCTAGATTTCTAGAGGAATCATTGAAGGCTGCTGCGAACAAGTCCCAGGCTCTATTTAAAATCGTCAAAGATCTAGCCAATCCAGCTTGTACTAAAAATGACATCCTGCCTCTCAAGTTCTTTGTGACTTGTTAGCGCAAGCCTTCTAGGACAAAATTGCTACCATCTTAAATAATCTTGCCTCGTCTGCTGGCCAGGTGGGGGACAATTCTATCTTGTTTGAGACCATGAAGGTGGGCGGTATGCCAGCTGGATTGGACAATTTTCCTCTACCATCATTCGAGGACTTTTGCGCCCTGGCTGATGGTGTGTCCTCCGGCTCTCCGTCTGATCCGCTTCCACCTAGATTCTGGAAATTGTTTCGGGAAGAGCTCTTTCCCCCACTTTTTTCGATTTGCTGCCAGTCCTTGGGAACAGCACGGGTGCCAGATTGCTGGAAATTGGCTGTGGTTTCTCTACTGCTGAAAAAAGAAAATCTGAACCCTACTTGTCCAGCTAACTACAGGCCGATCTCCCTGTTGCCTTTTCCAATCAAAATCTTGGAGAAACTGGCCACAAAACATCTTTCCAACTTTCTTGAGTCCACCGACTGTTTGGATGTGGCCCAGTTTGGGTTTAGGCCAGCACATGGGACGGAGTCGGCATTGGTGACTGTTCTTGACGACCTTCAGACACGTGTCGACCAGGGTCGATCAGCCTTTTTAGTGCTGCTCGACATGTCGGCCGCGTTCGATACGGTCAGCCATGCAATCTTGATCAGGAGATTGGCGGAGGTTGGAGTGTCTGGCCTGGCCCTGAAGTGGCTGGTGTCGTACCTCAATCACAGGCACCAGATGGTGGCCCTGCCACCCTTTAAATCTGACATCAGGAGGGTTGGACAGGGCGTACGACAGGAGTCGACCATCAGCCCCATCTTATTCAATCTCTACCTACGCCCCCTGATCTTGTTGATAAAATCTTTTGGCATAGCAGTCACCAACTATGCCGACGACACCCAACTTATCTTCTCGTTTGAGGGTAAGGAGGAGGTGTCACAGGAGGTCTTCCATCATTGCATGAGCACGGCAGAATGGCTAGGCAACAACTCCGAGGTGCTGCATTGCTCGATGGACCGTACCCCTAGGCCTCTCCCATTGGATTTTTGGCCTCCTGATTTCCAAGGGACTGGTCTGCCTGTTGAATCGGTTCGGAATCTGGGTGTGATGTTCAGCTCCAGTTTGCAACTAGAGGCATCAGTGAACAAAACGGTAGCCACTTGCATGGCACTGCTCTGCTCGCTGCGAAAGATCTTACCCCTGCTCCCTGTACAGGCTAGACCAGAGGTAGTGCGGAGCATAATCTTAAGTCGACTTGACTACTGCAACGCACTGCTCCTGGGGGCACCTGCCACCTTGTTGGGGAAATTGCAGCGAGTGCAGAATTTCACCGCCAAATTGGCACTGTCGCGTCGACGCCTGGATTCCTCTGCTAAGGCACTCAGGGACCTTCATTGGTTGCCAATTTCTTAGCGAATTGATTTTAAAGCTCTGTGCCTGGTATTTAGGGCTCTTCATGGACAAGGCCCGTCCCCTCTGCAGGACCTTTTCTCTTGGTATACTCCGGGTAGACCACTTCGGTCAGCCTCAGCCTATTTGGCAGTGGTACCCAAGATTTTGCGGTCCCGGATGGGAGGTCGGTCCTTCAGGTTCACCGCAGCGAGACTGTGGAATTCTCTTCCATTGGGCCTGAGGGGTCTGGAAGACCTCCCTTCTTTTAAGAAAGCCTTGAAAACTTACCTGTTCCCTAGGATGCTGTAATTGGATCGGATGCTGGTAACATCTTGTATGTGTCATAACAGTCTAAGCGCCAGGATGCCCGTCGGGTGACAGTAAATGCGCTATATAAGAACGTCTATACATACATACATACATACATACATACACCAGAGTCTGCTTCGGCAATTATTATGCCCTGCCCTGTTTCCTCCATGATGATGGATCCGCCTCAGACACTCCTTTCTGGCCGTACCAAAGTTCTCCCTGCGAAGGACCAAAGTCCTTCAGAATCCAGTGCATTATCACCATGGCCCACATTCGAAACGGTAAGAGCAGAAACCACCGGGGAGTTCAAATGGTGCATGTTAATGGTATTATCCAGTGCGGTATTTGCCCTATTATCAGTTTGGTCATTGTTAGAAACATTAACTGAGTCCATAGGAGCACAACACTGACACTAGCACCCCTGGGCGCTGCTTCCGCCGTTACAAGGGTTGAGGTCTCAGCAACCTCCGTTCCTTTAGCCTTTCCTTTCTCCTTATCTTTTTCTTTGATGCTGGCAAAAAGTGTGGGTATTTTCTTTTCAATCTGACCACCCTTTGACTTAGTTCCGGCAGCAGAGGCGGGTTCCTGGACTTTATTCGAGGCAGAATTGTTATTGCCACTTTGCACCGTCATCCCCCTCACCTGTGCAGCCACTCCAGAGTTTTCCACCGCCTCTGCCATTCCCTCCTCATGTCTGCGGGGCTTGCCGGGAGAGCCTTTCAGCGGCATCCCAGCAGAGCGCTGAGGTTTTGCAGGACAATCAAAAAACGGCCTCCAGGTGCGCCGCGAGCTCAGCGAGAGCAACGCCCAGAGACTACGCCTAGTCCGCACCCGCTCCGCTGCAGAGAAACACAGCGGTATCCACAACGGCATCAGAGTACAATAATCCGATCAGCAACACCCCACCAGGTAAGGTCCGCGTTTAGAAAATGCCGGCAGCAGCAAGAGAATTCCCTCCTCCACTCCTCCACTCCATCCGAGGACTCACGAACAGGGTCTGGCAAGAGAGGTCCGCTCAGGCGTCCACAGCGTTCGCCATCTTACCTCAAGAGTCTCCCCATCTTGCCTCGAGAGATTCCTTTTTTTATTTTATTTTTTTATGCATTTTTATTTGAGTAGGATTAAAAAGCAGTCCATACAAAAATGCAGAACAAAGAGAAACAGAATATTAATTTGACATTCATCAAGCAAAAAACAACTCTAAGCACATCTCCAATAACAATAAGACAGTGTAAAGTATACTATTATAACAATTCATATTTACAAATCAAAACAAATAAGTATCAGGTTTAAATAAATCTAGGATAATCTTTCTCTCAATAGAAGAATATAAAGCTAGTGTAAAATACACCTCAGAAAGTGCAAAGTACAAGATACCACTTTTGGCAATTCATCAGAATCTGATATCTTGACATTTAATTCTTGGTTAAAAGAAAACATTAAATTCTAGATTTCCAACAATTTTATGTTGTAACAGATAGCACTAACTGTGGGATAAAAAATGAGTGCAGCTGGCCTTAGAGTAAATCTAGATACAGAACATAACAGTTACATAGAGCTAGCCTATGAAGTAAAATTACCTAAATCCATTTTTTAGCTCAGTAGTAAACTTGATCTCTACATAGCATCTATAAAATGGAAAGGATGTCAATCTTAAACATCATTTACTCGCTGCAAATAACAGAGAGAAATCTGAACAGATTCCCTTAATTCTACACATTGGCCTCATGCGTTTAGCATATGCCTCCTCAAAAGCATATGTCCTGGACATCTTACTAAACCATTGCTGTACTCATGGTATCCTATCTGATATCCAGTTCTGCAGGTTCAGAGATCTGGCTACTGCTATTGCAATGAAATATTGATGATGTTTCCTCAGCTGGTGTACCTTGTGTGAAGATCCAAACAACACCAATCTGAATAATGGCAAAATTGGAGTGGACATTGATCGATCAATCACCTTAAAATCCTCCTCCCAGAATTGTTGTAGATGACAACAATAGAAAAATATATGATTCCATACTTCTCCTCCACTGGTCTTAGACCAAAAACATTGATCAGAGAGCAATGGGAACATCTTATGCAACCTATTTGGGGTATAAAAAGTCAACCATCTTGAGAAAATAGCCATCCTCTCATAATTGGTTGCTCGTAGGGCTCTGTATCCAACCTCACTTAATATCTGCCATTCTTTAATATTCAATCTACAGCCTTTTTCCACTTCTACTTTTATTAAATATCGATCTATCTCTTTCTGATCTGTGGTCTGACGTAAAAGGTGATAACAATTACCCACTCCTAGCAATTTGTTCTTATGCATTTGCGTAAGTATCCATTAGAAAACTAGTTAGGTGGTAGGTGGTTGAAACTGACACACAGGGTTGCATTCTGTCTGCCAAACTGCAGTACAATAGCATCCCAAGTAATCAGACTTGCAAGATTGTAGAAATCACTCAATCATTCAAAACCAAGATCTCTCCATAAATGTAAAACCCCTGAGAAAACTGTAAGCCTCAATTCTGACAATCAAGAATTCTATTGAATGCGTGGCACACTGGTATATTACATGCTTTAATAAATAATTGTATATGAGATACTAAGCCCTAGAGCATCCTATAACTTGATTTTTTTTGGTAGTTTTGGAGATCGCCCCAGTTTAGGTATTTAATTGCACTTTCTATAAACTTTGAATTAAGTATACAATTATCATATTTCGGAGATGCCACAGCCAACTGAAATGTCAAATTAATCAATGCTGCTTGATAGTATGTCACGAAGTGTGAAAGTGCTAAGCCCCCTGTGCTGTATCTAATTGAAATACAGGTAGCTTAACTCTTGGTTGCTTATTTCAAATAATCCTATTCAGCTGTTTAAAATATGCATGGGGTATTTTAAGAGGAAGATTTAGAAACAAAAATAAAAATAATGTTAAAATTGACGTATTGATCAATGATACACGTCATACGAATGACAACCAGAGGAAAGTTCATTTGTCTAATAACTTTTTCACTTTTTTAAGAGTATTGCTGTGAGTGAAAATAATTGCTCATAATCGTTTGTTACATATATTCCCAGATATCTGATGGGTTGTGATGTTATCAATTGCATAGAAGGCAGACGCTCTGATATAGTTAAATTAAACAACAGTACATCAGTCTTATTTTGATTTAATCTATATCCCCCTATCTGCGTAGAGGCCTGTATTTCCTATAATACATTCTGTATATTTGCGTTCTCAGCTTTCAGGTATAGAATGATATAATCTGCATATAATTTTATTTTAGCCATACGACTTATAAGGGGTAGAACCTGGCGATTACTCTGAATTTTAATAGCAAGGGGTTCAATAAACAGCAAAAACAAGAGAGTGGAAAGCGGGGAACACTGCCTAGTACCCCACTTAATCTGAACCAGCCCCTCCTCTTCTCTATTTATAATAATTTTAGCCTCTGATCCTTCATAAATCTCTCACAGCAAATTGGGGAAGAAACCCAAATCTTGCCAATATAAAAAACATTTGCTGCCAGTCAACAAGGTGAAAGGTTTTTTCAGCATCTAGCATAAGTATAGTGGCCTTGACCTTGTTGACTATCAGTTAATCAATAGTTTGTTTTAAAAAATAAGTGTTAGCAGTCATTAATCTCTGTAGTAAATAAACTGTATGATCTATTACCTTTTTATTTTTATAACAGTGTTTTGAGTTGTAGTATGATTGGGTTTCTAAATATCCTACTGCCTATGCACCTAAACCTAACAGTTGTCTTTAACCTCAGAAAAAAACTGAACAATTCTTTATTGTATAGTTAATAAAAACCATTACAATGTTACATGCTATATTGGTTAAAAAAGAGATGGGGGCGTGGCTAGCAGCCAACCATGGCGGCTGCTTAAGAGAGGAGCTCCGTGGTCGGAACGGCCCCTGAATTAATCCGATCATTGATCCGAGCAGCAATACACCTTACGCTGGAGAAGCTGATGCCCGGAACCAGGTAGACCAGGCGGCGGTGACTCCGGTTCTTGTCCGAGGCCGGGCGGCGAAGCAAGAGCTCTGAAGAAGCGCGGCCCGTGCCGCAGCGACAAGCCGGGAGGTCCCCTATCAGTGCGACCCGACAGGAAGTGAAGGCGGCCCGGGTAAGGCTCACCGGAAGCACCCGGCCGCGATCTGCGGCAGCGCAAAGGCCCCCCTGAACCCCACCCCGAGGAGCACGGGGGACTAGGCTGAACGCCTAAAACTCTGCGTATAACCCTAGAAAGTGTGTGGCGGGCTCCGTGGACGCAGGGGGGAGGCGTCCCTCGCCGTTACGCGTCCGCCATCTTGATAGTGCACTCTTCGGCGCCAGCCCCGGGGGGTGACAGGAGGGCACAATCTGCGCAGCAGAACCGGCGGAAGACCTACGACGACGGAGGACTGCTGGGACCGTCGGGAGCTGCCTGGGAGTGGGGCTAAAGACAGCAGGTCATAGAAGCAGGGCCCAATATAACGGCCCAAGAGCGGGCTCCACTAGAAGAGCCCATATGCACCCTGACCATCGGGAGGCGGCTTGATGGAGGGCCGGGATGTAGCGAGGCCCCCCGCCCCCCCTCTCTCTGAAGCCTTGTGAGCAACAGGACACAGGCTGAGCCTAGAGGAATCTCGCAAACCACATCGGGTTGCAGCCCGACTGACCGATGGTGAGTCCTTGTAATAACTGAGAACAGCCGGTGGCGCATTGAGACCTCTGACCTGTGGTGGTGGACGGCAGGTAGCCATGCGAGACGACGCCGCCGGACGACGGCACACGAGGCTAGGATTCAACACGGCTGGCCCGTGGCCCCTGGGCCCCCACCCCCCTCCCCCCGCGTTGCGACCTGCTGTGGGAGACCTTGTGAGGCGGAGCAGGTCAAGTGAGGGACGCGGACACTGGCCCTAAAGAGGGAAATTGCCTCGACGTCGCGCCACCATGGATGGTTGGGAGTGCTGCTAAGATAACTACGTGCAGACCCCCTCCGGTGGCCGGCCACGGGGGCGGTAAGAAGGGCAAGGCGAAGCTGCGACCTGCACTCTGGCTCAGAGACGGACGGATGATAATTGGGAGGAGGGACACCTAAAAGAACAGTAAAAGGAAGGCGGGATTCATCCTCGGAGGTACCCTTGCATATATTACTGGACACGACTTGGACGCTGTACTCGAGATGGCGGGTAGAAGCAACAAAGGAGGCAATACTCAATCTCGCCTTGAAAAGTTCACATATGAAAAAGGAAACACTTCCCCGAATGCCAGCAAAGGGGCGGCCGACAAATCTACAGAGGCGACTGGGGGGAAGAAGGCAACGCTTGACGATGTTATGAACGCGCTGGCGCAGGTACAGACCACGGTCGGAACGATCTCGACCGAAATCACACTGATCAGGGCTGATTTCCATAAGATGTCAGAGAGAGTCAGCTCCATGGAAGTGGTCACGAAGTCATTGGTAGAAGACGTGTCGGAACTGCAGACAGCCATGGTAAAGTTGTCAACGGAGAACAGGCTACTGAGGGACAGGCTGGATGACCAGGAAGGACGCTCGAGACGGAACAACGTCCGCATTATTGGAATTCCAGAAACAGAAGGCACTAGGGCGACGGACCTGTACATCGAAGACCTCATTAAACAAGAGCTCAAACCTAAAGGGCTGTCTTCCTTTTTCTCAGTGGAACGGGCACATCGTGTCCCGGGAGGCCGACCACAAACGGGCGCTGCCCCGAGGCCTATCATAGCTCGCCTCTTTAACTTCCGCGACAGGGATGCGATACTACAGGCAGCGCGAGTCTCCCCTCCGGTCAAGATCCTGAATTCAACGGTGTCCTTCTTTCCGGACTACACGGCGGAAGTCGCGCGCAAGAGGAGAACGTTTATAGATGTCAAAAAAGAACTCCGGAAAAGAGAGATTCCCTACTCGATGCTCTTTCCAGCCAAGTTACGTGTTGTAGCGGACAATAAAACCTGGTTCTTCGACAACCCAGAGATCGCCCAGGACTGGCTGGAGGGATGGAGACCAGCCAATAGACAACGTGGATCGAATGGGACTCGGAGACCACAGAGCAACGGTAGACAACAGACCCCACGACAGTCAAGGAGCGGCAGTGAAGAATTGGCACCAGAAGGATCGACCGTGAACGGACAAGTACTTGTTGACCAATGACCGCCCGGCAACCACAAAGATAAATGAGACGTATGCCCGCCTGTAATGACTGCCGATGGACACTGGGCAGAAGTCTTCCAGAGAGGGGGAAAGAGGCCGACGACTTCGGAGATTCTTCCACCCCGACGAGCAAGTAAATTGTATTGGGGATGGGTCAAGCACTCTGCTAAGTTAGGGGGGCGGGCGGTTGGGAGCCCGTACGGCAGGGGGGCAGGGAGAGGGGAGTAGGGGACGGGTTTGTTTTACTCTTTTTTGCATTGTTGACTCAGATAGGTGGGAGGTGGGGAACAGGCACACTGATATCCAAAAGGATTACCGCACGATGCAATAGTAATGTTTCGTATGATACTCGGGGCACTCTTGGCCCGACGGCACCGACTCCAGGAGGACATGAAGCTAGAGGGGATGGGCTGGAGAAGAGGGAAGGGTTAGGCCGGCTGACAGCGCTCGAACAGGAAGGGTTGATAGGCACACGTCACTTAACACGAAGGAAACATGGCGCAAGATTCACAGGTTAGTGACAGAAATGTTGAGCGGCAAGTGGGACTGATAACACCATTGACCCTGATGTCGTGGAATGTTAGAGGTCTGGGGGATAAAATCAAAAGGGGTTTGGTCCTGCAAAGCATCCGGAGCTTTAACCCAGCCCTCACCTTACTACAAGAGACACACTTGCAGGGCACAGCTACACAGGCGCTAAATCGGAGAGGCTATCGGAAGATAGTACACTCAGCCTTTACATCCGGGTCACGTGGGACAGGGATCCTGCTGCGGAGGTCATCACATTTCATTGTCCAATCCACGACCAGGGCCGCTTTGCGGCAGTGCATGGATACTGGGAGGGTAAGCCGGTCAATATAGTCTCGGTGTATCTTCCCCCAGCGCTCCACGCACTTGCTTTTCCAGATTTAGGGGAGTTCCTACTTGCGTTGCAAGACGGAGACCTCATCATGGGGGGGGATTTCAATGCAGTGGCACAAGACACACAAGACAGATTCCCGAATCGGGTGCAATCGGTGAGACCTTCTAAACTACATGACTTTCTAGAGGCTCAGGGGCTGGTGGACATCTGGAGAAGGTTGCACCCAGAAGACAGGCAATACACATATTACTCTACAGTACATAACAGCATGTCACGTATTAACTACTTCCTCACTCTAGGAGGTGGTTCCCTCACCATAGACAACGTCCATATTCATCCTAGGGGCGTATCGGACCACTCGCCGCTTACAATGACACTGACATGCCCAGAAAAAACTCGTAAAAGAATCTACCCGATTCACCCGGGATACTTGCAGGTACGGCCCATACTAAAAGAACTGAAAAAGGTGACTCAACACTACTTTGCAGACAACACGAATTCAGTCGCATCCCCTACGATAGTGTGGGAGGCTTATAAAACGGTGTTGAGAGGTCAGGCCATAGCAACTATCACGGGACACAAGAGGGAACAGAAAAGAGAGTTGCTGGACCTGGAGACGCGACTACACAGTGCAAACCTAGCTCACATGAGTAACCCGACGGTAGACACGTTACACACGTTGCAACTGACTCAACGGCTCCACACTGATCATCTGAAGCGCAGAGTAGTGGGAAATATAGAGGAAACGGCACATAGAGTCTACAATATAGGGGACAAAGCAAGTAAACTTCTGGCGTGGTTAGACAAAAAGCAGGCAGAAGGAAGGCATATCCTGCAGCTACGTAGCGCTGATGGTGATTTACATACGCGCCCGTCCGAAATAGTTGAAATTCTAGCGGACTACTACCTAAAGGTATATACGCCTGGAACCAGGGTAACTCCTGAGATGGCGGAGATGGCCCTTGATAATGTACCTACGCAATCCTTAAGCCGAGAAGCAATAGAGGAGCTTGAGGCAGACTTAACGCAGGAGGAGATACAGCTAGCAATTAATGCGCTCCATTCCGGGAAGGCGGTAGGCCCCAATGGTATCTCCGTTGAATGGTACAAAGCCGTATCTGAGATCATCAGTGAGCCGCTGTTGGCTATGTACACTGACAGTTTGGAAAAAAAGGTCCTACCCTATGACCAGAGAATGGCAACAATCGTGGCTATCCCAAAACCGGGCAAGCCGCCAGAAGAGTGTACCTCCTACCGGCCGATATCTTTAATGAACGCAGAGGCCAAAATACTGGCGAAGCTCTTGTCAAACAGACTGATGCCCCACCTAGAACAACTGATTCACCCGGATCAGTCGGGGTTCATGCCGCATAGGAGTACGGCTCTTAACCTTAGAAGAGTGCAAGGGGCACTGGCTAGGGCCCCCCTACTGACCGGACCGGCAGCCATTCTGTCATTAGACGCCAGGATGGCGTTCGACATGGTGGAATGGCAGTATCTCTTCGCAGTGCTGACGCACATGGGGTTTGGCCCTAGATTTCTCTCCTGGATAAAACTCCTATATTCGAGCCCGGTGGCGCATGTCACAGCAAATGGACATATCTCACGCGAGATACCTTTGGCTAGAGGTACAAGACAAGGATGTCCCCTATCTCCTCTGTTATTTGCATTAGTTTTGGAGCCGCTGGCGGCCGTGATCAGGACCTCCCCGCTTTTGCAGGGAATATCCTGGGGAGATAACTGGGAGGACAGAATCTCCCTCTATGCGGATGATATGTTAGTCTACCTGTCTGAACCGGAGAGGAGCATACCGGCACTGCTAGCAATCTGCGACAAACATGGCCATGCGTCGGGGTACACAATTAACTGGACGAAATCTACTATCTATGTACTAAAAGGCCCTCTCCCACCTATGTCCGCGAACTGCCAACTGGCGGTGGCGGCCTCTTCCTTTAAATACCTTGGGATACATGTTACAGGAGATGGGGGTCTTTTCTATGACCTAAACTTACTACCTCCACTGACTCGACTGAAGGCCGACGTGCAGCACTGGAAGGCCCTACCGCTAACGCTACTAGGAAGGGCAGCGCTGTTCAAAATGAAGGCACTGCCGCGCTTTCTCTATGTCCTAGAGAACACCCCAATCCTGGTATCGCCGGACTACTTCAAAAAGGTAACGGCTGCGATATCGAGTCTACTATGGGGCAATCGACCCGCCCGCATAGCAAACGTGAAGCTGGTCCGAGATTGGTATGACGGGGGGATAGCGCTGCCAGATGTGCAGCTGTATTATTGGGCGGCGCATCTAAAGATCATAAATCACTGGATCCACGCCCCACAGGGAGAACCAGCATACCTGGCAGACAGAGCGCAGCTGGGTACCCACAGCTTACTGGCCCCACTATACAATAAGGGCATCGCTGCAAAACTAATAGGACCCACGCACCACACGGTGGCATTGTGGCATAAAGCGCAAACGAGACTCAAATGGGGAGGCATCATAACCAAAATGACTCCCTTGTGGGATGTCAAAGCACTGGGCCGACTGCGCCACAGCAAGGGCTTCACGCAGTGGGATGCCATCGGAATCTCCACAGTAGGAGATCTGTGGAAAAATGATGGGGTTGTTCCGTTCGACCAGCTCCAGCGGCAATATCAGCTGAGCCCAAATGAAACATACCGATACATACAAATCAGGCATGCGCTGATGACAGCCATCGAGATCGGTACAAAGGTGCCAGACTCGTCTCCGCTGGAGGACCGTCTATTGACCGAATATATGGAAGCCAGTGCGACTTCCCTGACTTATCGCAAGCTAATGAATAACTTGCAGGACCCACTAGTAAAACTGAAGGCCAAATGGGAGAATGAGCTAGGTGTGATGGACAACGCAGAATGGAACGCAGCGATGGCTTCAACAAAAGAAGCTGGTGTCTCGTCGAGATTCCGGCTGGTGCAGCTTAAAATATTGCATAGGGTCTATTACACGAGAACTACTCTACACAAAATGCACAGAGCTGATCATCCCACCTGCCTGAGGGGATGCGGAGAACCAGGCACACTCTTTCACACACTCTGGGAATGCCCGATTATAGCCACCTATTGGCGACAGGTTCTGCGCACCATCTCCCAAACATTGGCAGTATCCTAACACCGGACCCCCGGATGTGTTTACTGAATGTCTGGAAACAGAATGATTTGACTCGTCAGGGGCAGCAATGGGCAATTGTGGGGATAATGATGGCCAAGCGGGATATAGCGCAAAAGTGGGGGGCAGTGGAGGCACCGGCACTGGCACAATGGTGTAGAAACATGGACTTACTATTAGTGATTGAAAGAGCAGTATATAAAATGAGAGCGAACCCCAGGAAGTGGAACAAGATATGGATGCCATGGAACACCTATAGAGGGGATATCTGTGAGCCCCTATCAGAAGAAGATATAGATAGCTCTGAAGAAGAGGGAGATGTCGACTGAGGCGCACTTAGGTCGATCTGACACGTACAAATAGAGTTGATGTGGCGCTGATGGGTTGGTCGCACGTCCCGAAATGGGAACTTTAAGATCTCGAGATGTGCAGGGTAGATAATTGCATCAATTAACGCAAAGAGAAATAATGAGTGTCGAAAATGTGCACATCTGCTCTACTAGCTGAGTCACACGTTTAGTTGAAGTTATAAAATATAAAATTAAGACTGTTGCCAAACTATTTGAGAAATTGATTATAGACTTTCTGCTGATTTAAAATGCGCAATGAAGCCCAAGGACACTGAAAACTGAATAAAGTCTGAACTGTGTAATGAAATGTCATTGTATAGCAGCCGGCCTCCGGGTTGTAGGTAAATGCTGTGTAAATGATGCAGATTGCAATAAAAGTCTTTAACCCAAAAAAAAAAAAAAAAAAAAAAATGAAGAAATATGTACTTATTAAGAGAAAAAGAGTGCTTCGAGTACTCATATTAAAACACTATTGATAAAAGAGGAAAGAACATTGGCGGTTCTGTAAGTCCAAATGATTCTTGTACTCGTTCAGAACTAATGTAAAATACAGATAATTTTTTTTCGAGATTTCTAATTTGTATGATCGTTTCATCTGTTTTCAAAGTTATTAACATACTTGATTGTTCTACAAATAAGTTGAGGGTCCACTGAGTCCAGCATTTGTAGGATCGCTGACCGGCATGTGCGAATTCCTTTTTCCTTAAATTTTGCCTTTAGTAAGCATCGGCGTTCACTATCCAATGCTGGACAAATGCAAATCAGGTGGATCATATCCTGCACAGTGGCACCACATAAATTGCACCCCTTTAGACCTGATGTTCTCCAGCCAGGTTGATCCGCATTTGTGGGTAATTTTCCCATACGTAGAGTTAAATATTTATGTTTGAAGTGCGTGTGATCGATGTCTCAGGGTTGCTTTATCATTGTTCAAGGAATGCATGTTGGCTGCCTTTTTTGGTACCTTCTTAAATGAGGATAAAGGTAACTTCCTGTTCCACAATGATGCCAACTCTGTGATTTCAAGGGAACATTTTAGGTACTTTGCATACTTGGAGTTGGGATTATTTTGGATGACTTCCCAAATTGCAAAATTGATTTCGGTTTCACGGTTCAACCGGATGCCGTACCTAAATTTGACTGTCTCATAATTTTTGTGCAATGTTTGTAACTGCAAGCCAAATTCGAGCCGTACCTGCGCGGGAGAGGCATCACATGGTACTCCGAATATGCGTTTGTACACTCTTATTTGGATTTTATCTAAGAGTGGAGCACTCCTTCCGCAATGTAACACGCCACCGTAGGCTATTGTTGGAATTAGCTTGGTTTTGATGACTGTTCAAAGGGGGGTGAATGAGGGACCTTTTAAATTCTTGGATAAAGTGCTGAATGCATGTAATAGGGCTGACCCTTTCTTCTCTATGGCGTCAAAGTGCGTGCGAAAGGTGAACCGTCTGTCCAAAAGTATCCCTAGATACTTGTAGCTTTCTACTACTTCCAGTTTCCTATTGTTGATGGTAAATTTTGATTGTTTTATATGGCGTGGGTTGTTATCATGACCTTTGTTTTCTTGATGTTTATTTCCAAGAGATTCTGTTCGGTGTAGTCCTCCAGTTCCTGCATGAGGCGTTGCAGTCCTATTTTGGTGTGGCTAAGGAGTACAACGTCATCGGCGTAGGAAAGATGTGTGATGGGCAATGTTCCTAGCCGTGGAGGATGTGCGTTGACCCCATCTAGCCTTGGTGACAAATCGGCCATGAATAAGTTGAACAAATGAGGGGCCAAGACACAGCCTTGCTTAAGTCCTGCGCACGTACTGATTTTCTGTGTAAGCCGATGACCATTGTCAATCTTTGCCTGCATCCAGGTATTAGTATATAGTTCCATTATTGGGTTTAGGATTGCGTTTGGAAGACCCTGCTGCTTTAGTTTGGCCCAGAGAGCATACACTGTCAAATGCCGCCTTGAAATCCACGAAACATAGATATAGAGTTTGGTGATTTTGCAAGCTTTTCTCGGCTATCAGACTTATTTCTATGGCATTCACCATGGTACCTGTACCGCGGCGGAACCCCTACTGATTCACAGGAATTTTGTTGTTGTCATCTGACCATTTTATAAGGGTAGCTAATACCAGTGAGGCATAATATTTGGCCTCGGCGTCAATGAGCGCTATTAGGCGGTAATTAGCAGGGTTTTTGCGATCACCGCTTTTGTATATTGGGTTGATGACTGCCCCTCTCCAGCTTTCTGGGATCCGACTGGTGATGTGTATTGTCCGGAATAGTTTGTTGAAGTTGCTGGCCCAATAATGGGGATCTACTTTATAAATTGCCTGGGGAATGCCATTCGGTCCTGGTGCGCTGTCTTGCCTGCTTTTCTTTATTATTTGTAATATATCTAAATCGTCATATGTTCGTGGTATATCGTCTGGACCTTTCTGTTTGTTATCCGCGATGTTTGTCAAATCAGAGGCTGTTGTCGACTGTGTCTCAGCGTTAGAGGTTTTAAATACTGAGACTACTTTTGATGGTAAATATATCCTGGAATTTATTGAAAAGGTGTCATATAAATGTTGTACCCATGCCGTTTCTGTGATGCATGTCATGCTTATAACATTTGCAGGTCTATTTAGAGAGTTTACCTGCAGCCAAAATGCTCTGGAGTCGTTTTTTTTTTACGTTATATAACATTTTTGCCCAGAAGGTGGTAACCTTATTTTATTTCTCAATCCAAATTTGTTTCTTATATGATTTCTTGATGAGACGGACATCCTGCCATAGCTTGGAATGCGGACTGTGACCTTGTGCTCTCCTCACAGACTGCCTTAAACTCCTTCTCAAAGAGCGAGTTGTCTGGCTGAGGTGGTTACAGTTTTGTTTATTGGGCCTTGTTTTGACGTTGGTTCCAGTCTTTGGTAATTTGTTTGTGAAATCAGTCCATGTTTCAACTGTCAATTCATTGCCCGTGTAGGATCTTTGCATTAGATTCTTTGCATCTCGTGCTATTTGCGATAGTGTTGCGCTCGTCCACCTTAAGCATTTCAGATTTATTGTTGATGTTTCCCCTGCTAGTATTGGGGCATGTAGATGTTTTGGTGGAGTTAAATTAATTTCTATATACTGAGCCGAGTGGTCACTGTCTGGAAAGTATATGATTTGGAACTTTTTAATTAATCGGAGGAGTGGAAGAGAGACTACGGTGTAATCCAGTATTGTGCTTGAGCAAGGACCGATGTAGGTACTATTGGCGGGTCTATCTTGTTTTATTCTCCCATTTAAAACTGGCATCCCTTGCTGCTCGAGCTCCCACATCAATTGCCGACCCGCTTTGTCGATTCTCATTGCATACAGGATCTCCTGTGATTCAACAGCCCAAAATTCATTAGCAGAGATGATGTTATCTTCAACTTCATGAGGATGTAGTAGATTGGCGTTGAAATCACCTGTGAGTATTATTTCCCAGTTTGGTTCTTCGAAACGGAGTCCTGATATAACATCGCAGATTTTATTGAAGAGCTCTTGCTTTACTATGCGTTTTGGTTGGGTGTATATATTGATGAGGATAACTGTTCCAATACCGGCCTGAGGTCCCATTTCAAGTTTAATTATTTGCATATCAGCAGTCGATGTGGATAATTGGGAGGACTTTATATTAAGTGCGGTGGAAATATAAACCGACAGGCCCCCCTTTGCTCGCCCGAAGTGCTCGGTTCGAGTAGCACTAACATGAAAACCTATTCTACCTGGAACGTCTACTGGAGCTACTAGCCATGTTTCTTGTAGTGCAATGATTTCATAGGTGTCCCAGGAATCCGTTTTTCTTTTGTCAGTTACAATGTCTTTTGTACCAGCGACATTCCTGGATAGAATTTTTACGGGGCTTAGATCCATTTTGCCCTCCTGGGTTTTAATTCAACCTACTCTTATTGAACGATTTGGTTTAGAAAAGTATTCGGGTTTCGTGTTATCCGCACCCCTGGCACCTTGTAGCACCGAGTGTGTCGATCGCCTTGCCAGTAAACTGTTCTCTCTTGCAGTGTGTTTCATTAAGAGAGGGGACGGGTAACCTGGTATTACCTCTGCATTCAAGGTGATTCCCCATTCCTCGAATTTAGTGATTTCATGCAATATCTCCTTGGCCGTTTCTGCGTACCTCCAGGTCGTTAAGGTGCATTCCTTTACTATGTTCGTACCAAGGTTCACAAATTCTATTGACAATAGATTAACCTCAGCATAGTATCTCTTGAATGTTTTCCTTACTTTGATTATTTGCCTTATATCATTACCACATTTTTTATGAATTCCCTTGCTATCATTCTAGCTAACCTATTTCCGTCAAGACTTTTTTCACCCATTTTCTCAACTGATGGCTGCTTTTTCATATTATCTTTTATATGCAGACTTTATCCTTCTACCTTGACCTACTGCCTCTGATCTATACACTTTGAAATGTTTGCAACTGACAGATTTGATCTGATCTGGATTTGTTTACTTGCTACATTTGAGTATTTGTGGTTCTATGCCACTCTGCTAGTTACTCAAAGTATATGCACTTTATGGGCTTTTATGCTCTTGATGGTGGTGTCCATGTTCTGTTGTATAATGTAACTACTTTGAATGTACACATTCCTGTAACAGAGCTCTCAAGCAAATGAACAGCGAGGGAAGCACAGTGTGCGGGGAGGTCATTAGAGGTCATTAGTGGGCATGACTTGCTGATATATAGAACAAACTCCTCCTGCCACATTCCTCAAATTCTGAGGCACGGTCTTCCCCTTCCGTTTGACAGTGAAAGGAAGACATTCCTCAGTGCACGTGTGTACGACGGAGCGTTTCTCCTGACTATCCTGGAATTTGCACGTTTTTTTCTTCCCCAGATGATAAGGGGTGTTCGTCATGCGTGGAGCGTTTTCTCTCACAGTGCAGCCCTGATATTCAGAGAAGGCGATTCCATGTTACTCCTACAGTAGCTAACCAACAAGCATTGACCCCTGCATGTTTTGCAGCTGCAGATATTAGTGTATTTCTGCCCAGTATTTCTCCAGTTACAGCTCTCTAATCACCTGATCATCCATGACATATGCATTTGATGATGTTTGGGAGTCCGTGGAGGAGGAGCAGAACCTCTCCATCCACGAAGAATTGGTGGATGCCATAGATGCACCCTTTGAGAGGGCGGTCTCTTCAGCCTTAGCTCTCCTGAGTCAGAGGATTATTCAGTTAACTATGCAATGCAGTCTTCTACCCCCGCATGGGGAAGGCTTGAGGCTTGCACCTCCTAGTGACACTCCGGAAGTCCCCAAGGACAAGAGCAAAGCCAGATCTGCTGCCAAAGTTAGGGAGACCTCTCCCCCTTCTGACATCTTTGAAAGGCTTCTCCAGGCCTCAGTGAAGATGCGTCTTAACACCCTAGAGGTGGAATGAGATTCCCAGCCAGGGGATACCCTGGAGGACGATCCCTGCTCACATCTGGGAACAGATGACAATGCCGGGGATGCTCACATCTGAGAACAGATGACAATGCCGGGGATGATTTTGATACCCCTGAAGGGGATTCAGGTAAAGAACCAGGCCTGAGTGGACCGTGGCGATCTTAAAGGTAGTGTCAAGAAAGCCAGGTTGAAGGATAAGGGGGAACAGGACTCTCAGGGGTTACCCGGTATGTTGAACTTGGAAAACAAATACCACCCAATCCGCGGACTGGGTCCCTGCCTCTCAGGTAGCGCAATACATGGCCAGCCACATTAGGGAGCCCATGAATAAGTAGGTACGGGGCGTCTGAAGGCAGAGTGTGCTAGACCCTCCTTGGCCAGTAAGGTGGCATGCAACCCTGGGATTGATCTCAAGATGGCGACGTTTATTACCACGTTCATCAAGTAAGCTAAGAAGGTCCTTGACCATTCCTGGCGGCCCTGCCGGGACAAAGTACTGAACGCCCTGGTCTCACTTACAAAAATCCTCAATATGGCTGAAGATGCCAAAGATTCCACCCACATGATTGACCCTACTATCCTCTAATGCAGAGGAGCATAGCCCCACTGTGCCAAAGGAAAAATGAAACGATGATAACGTATCATATTATCATTTTGTTTTTCCTATTGCAGTCTGTGGCAGGTGGGCTGGCCAGTGCAGGGGGAGGAGTGGTTTGCACTTCCTGTTGGGCTGGCCCTTTTGCATTACACAGCCTGATGAGGAACATGCACCGCCTCCCTGTCCCCGTCGGAGTGCCGAATCACGGTGCTCAGACCAATTACAAACGCTGTATTGCAGCATTATGAGCAGCTCGAGGGAGCCTGTGTGACTGGGTGCTTTCTGCTGCAGGCCGGGACAGGAATAAGAAAGATGAAGAGGACGAGGACGGAGGAGAGGCGGTGACTGGCTGTTGCAGATAAGTCTGTTTTTTTTTCATTCACTCCCCTGCCCTCCGCCACCCCACTACACCCATCCAGCAGCAGCCACTACTGTCCAACTAGCCCTTTGCACTCTATGCAATGCTAACTGTGCCTTATCATCAGATCATTGTCGCTCATTATTGATAGAAATGTACCCCAGACTGGGTAAGTTGGCCACCACAGAAGCTGGGCTGGTGGCGAATGAGGGCCTCTACGGGGAACCATTTATTAAAGAGCTCTCACGCTTTGTGAATATGTTCTTGTCTCTAGATGAAGCACAACAATCCATCCACAAGGTGTTTAACCCGCAGGTTTTTGGAGGGGCCAGAAGAGGTAGGAGGTGCTCCTAAGGCCAGGTGTACCCCTCTAATCCCCCTAAACTCTAAACTCGCCATTCCATCCAGTGGCAAGACAACCATATGCATGTCTGGAATGGCAGGTTCCGGTCCTGGTAATAGAATCAGATCCCAGTCTGCAGGGATGGGGCGCACACTGAAGGGATATTACCACAGGAGAACAGTGGTCAGAACATGAGCAGGCTCTCCACATCAACTGTTTGGAACTCCTCACAGGATTCTTTGCTGTGTACAGTTTAGCGGTCAACAAATTGTCCTGCTCCATCCATTTGAATATGGGAAACATTTCAGCAGCGGGGTATATCAATGGCCTTTGGAGCACTGGGTCCAAGGTTCTGGCAGATTTGGGTAGAGATTTCTACTGGGGAAGTTAATTTATGCTGTGGACTGGCAGTCCAGACACCTGAAGGACAACAGTGTCTGGAAACCAGATCCTGAATTATTTCTGAAGATCATGGATCGGTGGGGTCCATGTCAAGTCAACCTCTTTGCATCAAGACTCAATTATCAACTACCACACTTCTGCAGTTGGCACCTGGAGCCGATGGCTAAATTCATGGATGCCATCCTACAATACTGGGGTCTGATTTGGGAATATGCATTCCATCCATTATCGATGATTGCCAGACTCACGGCATTAGTCAGACGACAGAAAGCGGAGGTCATCCTGGTGACACCTCTTTGAAAAGTATGGTATCCAGTTCTTTTGGAACTTTCCATGGATTTTCAAGTCCCACTTCCCCAGACTCCTCATTGCTTAGGGATCCCTATGGCAGCTTGCACCAGCTGGTTCAGGATCGATCTCTCCAACTGTGGTCTGAGGGACTACAGGGGTCATTGGGAAATCCCAGGCCTTTTGACAGAGGCTACCTTTTTTATCAGAAGAGCATGAGCCAATATTACGGTCAAGAGATATGGCACGGATTGACGCAGATGGTTCACCTAGTGTCTGCGAAGGGATCTTGATCCCTTGGGGACAGATGTAGTACATATTGTAAACTTCTTGTCCAAGTTGGCTGGCAAAAGGGTTGGCACATTGTATGAATAATACCTGTAGGTCATAGATCACAGTAGGACATGTGCCTCTCCATGACATTCCTATGGGGAAGCATCCCCTGGTCTGTCGTCTCTTGAGGGGTATTCGTTTGTCTTTTCCTCCTGTACTGAAGAACTTCCTTTGGGAAGTTAATGTAATGCTATGAATACCTGTCTCATAAGGAATTAACAGGTAAGATGGCGATGCTGCTATGCCTTTCTTGTAAGAGGGTGTCCGATGTTTGGGCATTGGATATCACAAACAGGATGTTTACGCCGGACGGGGTATCCTTCACCATTTCTAAATGCACCAAGTACAATATCAGGGTAATTCCCTATCCAGCTTTTCCTGGTCATCCCAAATTGTGTGTTGTGCGCTGTCTGAGAGCATCTGAGACAATGACTGAAGAGTATCATCCTCAGGGGAAGAATCAATGTGTATATCTCTCAAAAAAACCTCAATCTCGATTTCAGCAACTACTATCGCCCGCTGAGCGAGACGGGTGTTCCAAGAAGCTGGTGTGGGCACACAGTCTTTGGGGCTCACTCCCCTATGCGAGCTATCACTTTGAAGACCTTCTCCCAGGGGAGCCATTTAGAAGATATTCTCTGAGCAGCAGATTGGTCTTCTGATTCTACATTTAAGACCTATTACTTTAAGCCCATAAAAAGCATGGCTTCCCTGGTTGTGAATCAGCTTTAAACTAGCATAATGTGATCCTCCAGTCCTGACATAGAATATAATATTTTCTAGCTATCGTGAAGGAAAGTTTTAATTCTATTATGGAGGTGAGGATCATCCCTCCCAAACTGATTTATCAAATTACTTTTCCTTTATCAGACAGAGATTACGGTGTTCACAATGAGTATACTTACAATTATACTGACATGTTACTGCTGAACAATTGATGGGAATGTTGATCCAGTAATGTATTGACAAGGTTGCTAAATGCTCTGTTTCTCTGGATTGGCATTGTTGATATGAATGAGGTTTAGTATATCGGAAGAACTTATGCTCCATGTTTATTTTTTCCTAGGATACACTCAAAAGTAAGAATTCTGAAATAAATTCCTAAATCAGGATGCTTCCCATGAAGAAAGAGGAAGTGCTGTTCCTTGATGCTGTTTATATAGGATTCATTCTATGGTTATTGTGTTGACTTTTACTGCAAAGACTCATGGGATCGGTAGTCTTTGATTGCATTGTTATTTCTAAGGCTGCTGAGTAATAAAATGAAAGAGTGAAGCATAATCCTCGCCCCCCGCGTCCTTCATAGAATTAAAACTTTTCTTCACAATAGCTAGGACATTTTATAATTAGCTGTGCTTATGGTAACACTATTTGTTTGGGAGGTCAATGATGAAATAATATGTACTTCTGATTTGAGCTTCAGTGCCAGTGGTACTTGCCGTTTATGGTTGAATCAGTCCAAAATATAGAGTCATTAGTGTCAGTAATGAAGAATTTTTTCAAGCAATAAATAATATGCAAAAACAAATCAGAGAAAGTGCCAGCAGTAGATCACTGGCTACATCAGCATGCCCAGTTTAGGCAATCTAAGGATGGCATAAGAAAAAAATACAATAATATAATCTAAGAAACTGAAATGAAGGTAACTAACACTTATTGCAATAACAGGAAGTGACAAGACAAGTTCAGCACCTCACAATTGCAAGAGATGCTGGATCTTTTCTTAGTCAACTGAGAGGTGAAGGGGGTTAGCATTTAGTCAAACATATCTAATTAACAGTGTAACCCATTTGGCTGCACAATAAAGATCAGGAATCAGTAAATAAAGTCAAGACATTTTATTACAACTTTGCAGTTAGGGAAGTGTAAATTAATCTCAAGGCCATGCTGTAAAGATGAAGAATAACAACTGGATAGCCAAATCTCTTGAAGAAGTTCAGGTGCATGAGGATGAGACAATCATGAAGTTCAGTCACAGCAAGGCAAAGAATGAACAATAGAATCAGATACTCAGAGAAGAGTGTACAATCCGCTCTCGAGTAATGGCGAAAGTCATCTAATTTAGAGTCGAAACACATCAAAGATGCTTAAATCTAAAGAAGTCTAAAAAAGTTGGGGAAAGAAGAAAAAAGGAAACTTTTGAGAAGTTGTCAGCATTTCAGAAGTTTGTTCAAGAGTATTCTCGGGATAGGGAAATAAGTGTTAGCATAAAGCCACATTAGGCAAAAAATCAAAGGTTAAGCACAGATGTCTGTACCTCTCAAAGTCTAAAGGAAAAGTGGCCAACATCAACCTGTGAGAACACCAGTTAATACCACACAAATCTTCTGGATAACACCTCTTGGTCTCACCATCAGGAGCTCCATTGTTCTTTCCAGTGTCACGTTGTGAGCTGCAACATTATAAGATTCTCCCAGACCAGTCCTGTGAATGATATTGGCCTCGGGCACCTGCAACACCTCGATACATTACTGAATAGAGACTGTCTCTCTGGCTCGCCCTGTTCTTGCTCTTCATGTTCCTTGTCAAGGTCCTCTTCTCCGACTCTCTATCTCTAGTACAGTGTTACATCTATTCTCAAACTATGAAGCCCATTTGAATGTGCATGCAAAGAAAAAGATGCTTAAGCAGAAATTGAAAAACAATATTTTATGCAGAAAGAAATACAGGCCTACTTAGGTCAACTTAAACGTATAATTCTACGGTGCATGTTTAAGATGTGCTCGTATGTGCCTATCCACTTATAACTTTAAATGTATGAATATAAGTGGGACTAAGAACAATATTACAAATGCAAAAGCGAAAACATTAGTGCACACATTTACATGAATCTTTCTTGTTTCTGAAGTAAATACATTCTAATAATGTGAGGATGATGTTATCCAATCTCTAAAGACCATGTTTTATTTTGATAAGGTTAAGGCACACAGTGTATATATATTTCTATTTCTGCAGCAAATGAACTTCAGTACTGGATTTAACATGTCACATTAATATCATTAGGACACACAAAGTATGTAGTGCTAAGTGCACGTATATATTGCTTATATATATTTATGACGTATAAGGGTGGAGCCAAAATGACTCTACTCCAAGAAGTACTAGGAGCTTCTTTTATTCTAAACTTGTTATTTTCTTTGCTATGTATCAATAAATCAAGCAATAATTTCTTTAAAATATATTTATTTGCTGGTTTGATCTTCCTGCGGGAAAAGATTCATCGCTATATTCTGATGATCCAGATGAATCAGATTATATACTCGTCTGTTTTCTTACCTTGCTCGTTCTTCTTTTTAAGAGCGCCTAATGATTCCAAAATAAACCTCTTGATTCATTTTTCATTCCTTTCTTCTCTACCCCACTTGCTCTACTTTAGAGGGGGAGAAGAATGTCTTGATGAAGATGAGGATCATTTTAATGATTGCTTGCCCATAATGAATCATTCTTCAACAACAATATAGAATAATTTCAATATAGTCGAAAAAGTTCCCAAATAGGCAACAAGAATCTCTCTATACCTTTTAGCTATATGCCTAAAACCGTGCAAAAGTTACCTCGAGCTGGCGTTGCTGAATTTAAAGTTTAGGTATGCATGTTGAAATTAAAGATGTGCAAATAGACTTTTCCTTTTTTACTGAATCATATATGCATGGAGTCTCGTCTAACAGGGCTACAAAACTAATCAGCACGCAAGTGTGCAGTAAGAACAAATGCTCACACAGGCATGATTATGATCAAATTCATCACATCTAGGCTATTCTGGGAGCTGACCTACCAGGAAAGACAATGATGACAACAAATGTCTTAGGAACAAAATGGGCAATGCAAAAATAAGCATGTTTAAAAAAAATTCTTGACTAATTTCTGAAGAAAGGTAAACTATTTTAATATTTCTGTTTGGTGTTTCCTATAACTGGCAAAACAAGCAAATCAATATTTAATTCCAAAAACTGCATTTTCATACCCACAATATTCACTTTTTGATAGGTGTGAGGTTCTTTTTATTTGCTATTCTACTCTCTTGCTTCCTGTTAAGCATCAATGTCAAGAGAGTTCTCTTTCTCCATGATGTAGAGTTCTACACAATAATTTGCAGTTGATTATAATAGAGTGTAAATTCAGTTCCTACAAGGTCATCATCAGTAGATTTCAACCAAGCAGTATTATATGTTATACTGCTATTCTGTTATTGTGATCCAAATCTAATAATGGCCCCACTAAACAGTGGCAACTAAATGAGTGGCTGGCTAACCTGACCTGGCCATGTCCTTTTTCATTAGTTGCCTGGTCAAGAATAATTAGGTCATTTATACATATGTTAAATAAGACATGAAATGGGGGAAGAAAGCAACCTTGCTTTGTACCTTTTGCTCCATCAGAAATGTCATCAGTTTATCCATTGCAGGACTTTGTCCATTGCATTCAGTAGTTACTCCATTGCATCCATATCTATCTATAGCTAACTTATATATAATAGTATGCACATAGGTATGCAAAATATTTAACAATGAGAATATGATTCCCATGTGTTCCTATGTAGTCTACAGCCTGTTGCTTTTAACCCCATCAGAGCCATATTTGAGGCCTGGGTGGCCTGTTGGAGTCAGTATTTCACACTACAGTATTTCTCAGTCTGTCAACAAATGCTCACCCAATGATTCTTAGCACTGACTTGTGTGCATGGATTATCTTGGGCTGATTGGTAGAGGTGAATGACCCAACAGTTGTGTGATTAGCCTTTAGCTGTGTGGAACATATTGGATTAAGGTTATTAAATCTATCTTATAGTAGTGCCCTGCAACTGGAGATTACAAACTGAAGTATTCACTGGTCTTAGCATCCTTCCTGAATACTGAAATCTTTTCCTAGGATTTCAGCTTAGCACTAGAGCTTAAGTTGACAGAATACCTTCTTAGATGGCTGAATAGAGATGGGGCTGTGGAAGTAAGGGTATCACACTGCCCGCCATGTATCGGTTATATGGCATAATGTTTTTTTGTTTCTGTCTATCACTACCAGGAAACACCAGGCAGTGAGGAAAAATATTAATACCACTTACAGCCTGGGGAAAAAGTCCCAAGGTTTTCAGGACATTAGTTTTTTTGTTTTTCAGAACAAACTCCTGGTTTGAAAGTTTGTTTCTAAAAAAAAAAAAATAATAATAAATACAGCAGTCAAAACTGACAGTAAAGGTCCACCAAACTCTTAGTACACTAAAAGGAACAACAGTGATGGCAGTTTATTTCAATGGTCAGGGATGACCGCAGAGCAGCTGTCATCTCTAAATTTGTTGGCCAAAGTACTGTTTAGGTGGCTGGGGTAATGTCTTCTGCCTCCCGATAGACCCAACTCTGCCTGTCAAACCTTAAATCTGACCTTGAGTCTGCTGCAAAGAATGAGGCCCTTAACTTTAAGATTATAGAATCTAAGTTGTTTGATGGACCAGGAATGATTTTATTCACTACAGAATATCTCCCTATTACAATAATCAAATGTATTATTGTAAAGAAGAATTCATCTGATCTACAACTTGTGATGATACTTGTTTTTCTTTCTATATTATGGTATTCATCAGTTCTTTGATTGGGTAAATCATAGGAATACTTCTGTATAATAAAATATTTGATTACTGTAATAGGGAGATATTCCGTGGTGGTAAAATGTTACATACAGTATGAACAATGTTTAAAAAAACCTTTTAGAATTAATGCAATATTATATTATATTATATTGATGTGATATTGGGTACAGTATGTTTTTAATTATAATCATAATTTTGGATTGATAAAGGATTGATTATGTTAAATAAACTAGACATTTTTACATTAAACAGTGTTCATTGTCAAGATAGTCAAGTGGATGGAAGTGAATGTTGGATTTCCCTTTGAAGTTATATATGAATATATAATGGTGACAATAGTAGGGTGAGACTCAAAAGAGATGTTTCCTTGTTTTTATTGGTATTTTACCCTGTCTCTTTTTGTTAGAAGAGTATCCCTCCCATATTTGTGGACTCCCAACAGTGTTAGCCACTTTGTCACCTACAAAATCCTTCATGCAACTGTCTTGATCCCATTCTCTGTAGTTTTAAAATAAATGTTAACTAGTGTTGCAGATTACCTTCCTAGCAGATAAGAATAAGGTACTGACACAATATGTTGCATGTGATTCTAAAGAAAGGAATGAACAGATTTCAAGTCTACACAAGATGTTCATGCTCATTTGCAACGATAGCTCACCAGTATTGCATTAGGCTCTCTAATGTGGATTTGGAGCTGGACATCTAAGAATTTTACTTGGGAATTTTAGACTTGAGATAGGCATGTAATAGGGGAACTCCAACTACTTGCTGGTAATCTTCAATTTCTCCTAATCCTGTAAATCTCATTCCAGTCTTTATTTATCAATGAATGGAGTTGTAGCTCCCCCAAAACAGGAAACTAAAAGAACTCAGAGTGGACTGTCCTGCCCATCTTTGCTGGGTGCCTACAGTCTATCCTACACAGCAATCTTCTTGAAATGCCAAGCCTTTAACATTAAGGCCATTTCAGTGAGAACGGAGGTCATATAATGAATGAGATGAGGGCTTATGGTAAAAGGAGCAACGAAGATTACCAGCAGGTAATTGGACTGGTATGCGACGTTTACGACGCAACCATTACAACGCCGTTCCATTACGACGAAAGTTGTTACAACGAATTGCACTGGGGTGCGCTCAAGGATAGTAAATCATTTAATTTACTATCCCAACACCTTCCCTACAATCCACGGGACTGGTGTTGGAATAGTAAATTAAAAAAAATTAATTTGCGCCGCCCCAACGAAAGTCGTTGTAACGACTTGCGTTGTTACAACCGTGTTGTAATGGAACGCGTTGTAAAAGTGTGCGTCGTAATGACGTACATCCAATTGAACTTTATATCCATGTCCCAAGTCCTCATCCCCTTCATTACCTATGAGTAATACCAAAGCAAAACTCATGACACGAAGACATCCAAACTAACAAATACCCTTCGATACATGCAACACCCAAGTAATTGCTTGACAGGATATCAAAGATGAAATATTACAACAAGACTGAGTTTAACTCTCCAACCTCAATGTTTGTGATCTCATTTACCACATTCTGCAGCTTATAATGCTGGATAAAGGTATTAGGAACTGCCAAACTTGCTGCTCTACAGATCTCATTTAAAGGCTAAAATTCCACTTGTATTCCTTTTTTTTATTTTATTTGTTTTATACATTTTTATTTGAGCAGGGTAAAAAAGCAGCCCATAAAAAAGGCAGAACTAAGAGAAAAGGAATATTAATTTGACATGTATCCTGCAAAAAACGGCTCTAAGCACATCTCCAATTACAACAAGACAGTGTAAAGTGCAAAGCACTATTATAACAATTCATATTTACAAATCAAAACAAGTAAGTATCAGGTTTAACTAAATCTAGGATAATCTCTTTCTCGATAGAAGAATATAAATCTAGTGTGGAATACACCACAGAAAGTCCAAAGTACAAGATACCACTTTTGGCAATTCATCATAATCTGATATCTTGACATTTAAATGTTGGTTTAAAGCACAAATTGAATTCTAGATTTTAAACAATGTTATGTTATTACAGATAGCACCAACTGTTGGATAAAACATAAATTAGTGCAACTGGCCTTAGAGGAAATCTAGATAAGAAAATAACAGTTACATAAAGCTAGGCTAGGAAGAAAAATTACCTAAATCCATTTTTATGTCAGTAGTAAACTTGATCTCTACAAAGCAACTATAAAACAGAAAGGAAGGAAATCTTAAACATCATTTACTCGCTGCAAATAACAGAGAGAAATCTGAACAGATTCCCTTAATTCTACACATTGGCCTCATGCGTTTAGCATATGCCTCCTCAAAAGCATATGTCCTGGACATCTTACTAAACCATTGCTGTACTCATGGTATCCTATCTGATTTCCAGTTCTGCAGGTTCAGAGATCTGGCTACCGCTATTGCAATGAAATATTGATGATGTTTCCTCAGCTGGTGTACCTTGTGTGAAGATCCAAACAACACCAATCTGAATAATGGCAAAATTGGAGTGGACATTGATCGATCAATCACCTTAAAATCCTCCTCCCAGAATTGTTGTAGATGACAACAATAGAAAAATATATGATTCCATACTTCTCCTCCACTGGTCTTAGACCAAAAACATTGATCAGAGAGCAATGGGAACATCTTATGCAACCTATTTGGGGTATAAAAAGTCAACCATCTTGAGAAAATAGCCATCCTCTCATAATTGGTTGCTCCTAGTGCTCTGTATCCAACCTCACTTAATATCTGCCATTCTTTAATATTCAATCTACAGCCTGTTTACTCTTCTACTTTTACTAAAAATCGATCTATCTTTTTCTGATCTTTGGTCTGACGTAAAAGGTGATAACAATTACCCACTACTAGCAATTTGTTCTCCTGAATTTGCAAAATTAACGTCCTTGCGGAATCACTCAGCAGCCAGTAAATATCCCTTAGAAAACTGGTTAGGTGCTTGAAACGTGGGCAAAGGGTTGCATTCTGTCTGCCAAACTGGAGTACAATAGAAACCCAAGTAATTGGACTTGCAAGATTGTAGAAATCATCCAATCATTCAAAACCAAGACCTCTCCATGAATGTAAAACCCCCGAGAAACCTGTAAGCCTCAATTCTGACAATCAGGAATTCTTTTGAATGCGTGTCATGTGGTATATTACATGCTTTAATAAATATTTGTATATGAGATTCTAAGCCCTAGAGTATCTTATACCTTAATTTATTTCTGTAGTTTTGGAGATCATACCAGAACAGGTATTTAATTGCACTTTCTATAAGCTTTGAATTAAGTATAAAATTGTCACATTTTGGAGATGCCACAGCCAACTGAATTGTCAAATGAATAAATGCTGCTTGATAGTATGTCAAAGAAGTGTGGAAGTGCTAAGCCCCCCGTGTTGTATCTAATTGAAGTACAGGTAGCGTAACTCTTGGTTGCTTATTAGCCCAGATAAACTTTTAAATAATCCTATTCAGCGCTTTAAAATATGCATGGGGTATTTTAAGAGGAAGATTCAGATACAAAATAAAAATAATGGTAAAATTGACATATTGATCAATGATACACGTCCTACGAATGCCATCTGGAGCAGAGTTAATCTGTCTAATAACTTTTTCACTTTTCACTAAGAGTATTGCTGTAATTGAGTTAAAATAATTGCTCATAATCGTTTGTTACAAATATTCCCAGATAGCTAATGGGTCGTGATGTTATCAATTGCATAGAAGGTAGAAGCTATGATATAGTTAAATTAAACAACTGAGAAAAAGTATTCTTCTGATCGGCATCATTTGTACCGGGACTCCATTGCTTTTTCGTTGCCATCTCGTGTCAAACACTTCCACACAACCCACCGGGTCGTTTCTGCTGATGCCTGAGGAAAATCTAACTAACACGGCAACAGCCATCTTGCAGCCTGCATTTCTGCCCAGGAACTGTGACACACCCAACCCCCTGTTTTTTGCAGTTCACCAGAAAGCCGTGAGACACTCGCACCCTGTGTAAATTATTTGTTTTCCATCTCCTGCTCGCAGCCTGGTAAACATCCTTGACACCGTGATCAGGTTATATGGACAATGGTCTGACTGCTGGGTCTCGATCAGGATAATTAAACAATGACTTGAAAGACTGAACCTTGATCAAGCCAAGTGAACAATGATTTGTGTACCAAGCTTTGACCAGGTCACCATCTACAAACATCATCTGTATCTGGTTATCAACTGCAAACACTGCCTTGATTGAACAATGAACTAACAGCCAAATGACTGAGATGAAAAAGTATAAAAGGCTTGTAAGCTGCAGAGTGAAGCAGCAGCCTCCTCTGTCTTATCTCTGACTAGTTTGGGACTCTGTTCCGTAGCCCGGGCTATTGAATAAATCTGGGTTCCTCCTGCAGACGAAGGCTCCTGTGTCTCCTTTTACTAAGTATGGAAGGTATGGAAGACTTGGGGCGGTTCCCCCGTCGCCGAGACCCAGTAAGTGGGTTTAATCCGGTTCTTCAAATGGCGCCCGAATAGGGACTCCACGAGCACGAAGGTCAGGCCCGGTAGATGTGAGGGGGTGCACGGAGAGACTCCAATGGAGGTACCCTACCCGAGGGATTCTTGCAATCCGGTAAGACGAACGACTCACACGCTGTTCCTCCCCACCCAGTCTGGGCCACTTCACTGCGTTATCGCTTGAGTCCCCTAGCAAATAATTCCTGGAGCAGGACATAGCCCTACGTCTGCAGAAGAGAACTACCCCTGTAAGGTAAGGGTGGACTGATCACCCACCAAGTCTGTATGATTCTGTTATTGACTTTCGCAAAAGCCAAGCTATTATTGACTTTTGCCAAAGCCAAGCAAGCGAGGTGAATTTTTAAAAACCCGCTGGTGTATGTTCTGTATGAATTGTGCTGGTATTGACTTTCGCAAAAGCCAAGCAAGCGAGGTGAGTTTTAAAACCCGCTGGTGTCTGTTATCCGTTTTTAAGCATGCCAGTCAGTAGTAAGTTGTTGTATGTGTACGCAGGACTCCCAGCTGGAGGTGGCTTGTCCGCTTCCTCCGGAAGGGACCCCTGGTCATACGATGTATGTTAAACATGGCCCTTCTGCCATAATATTTTCCTCATTCTGGGTGAAATATACAAAACAAAGTTAGGCAAAATTACAGTGGCCACTTTATGGCTCCTTTAATTCCCAAGTTCTCGCCAACTTAGAGGAACAATTAATGAAAAGAAAAACGCGCCCGTCCATGTTTGAATCTGTTTGATTTTGGAGGAAAGAGATAAAGCAGAGAGCTAGAAATCAGAAGGCTCAAGAAAGAAAACAGGAACGTATGTCAATGGCCAACCACGCCAGAGAAAATTTACAAAATCAAACGGCAAAGTCAGTAGAAATGGCCGATAGGGAACATGGGGCCCGGGTACAAAAATGTTATCCAGCTCGTGAAGAAAAAGGAAAGGGCCATATGGAAGGGGGAGAAGATGGTGATTCCTTGCTTGATTCCATGCTAGAAAGCCCTCCTGCATATGCCCCAATGTACCCTGCCCTGACGCCTCACACCCCGCATGTCCCTCCGCCACCGCCCATTCTTGCCCCCATTGCCCCTCTTACTGCTCTCCCTGTCACACCATCCCCGACGTTTCCTATGACACAGACCACACCCGCTAACCCTGTACCCGCTGCGGGAATGGCAACAAGTCTCCATCCGCCCAGCCCTCGCGGCTTTACTCCTACACGCCCTTTTTCTGCTTCCCCTTGGTCTACAGTTAAGCAGGATCTATATAAATTGTTGAATTCCCCCCGACTGGCCTCCTTGCGCTCTGCAGTAAGCTTTTCGTCCCTTCGAGAAAATGACCTTCAGAGGCAACAGTGTGAATGTTGGATAAATAACGGGAATATTTATGCCTTTAAAAAAATATGGTCCACCTTTTCGCAGTGGACGATTATGGAGCAGACCACCTGGGCTGAATACATGTGTACCCTGGTCATGCAAAGATTTGAGAATGCGCTTATGCAGATACCCACCGGATTAATAGACCTTAGGTCGCAAATAAAAAGAGGCGATGTTCAGGGAGAGGGGATGTTTGGCACTATGTCTGCTTTAATGGCTTATCGTGATATGACCCCTGTCTTTGTTAACGCACTTACCGATGCCCAAAATAGTGGTTGAGGGGCTGTTGAGGCACACTGGCGCAGGCTTTGGGTTCATGTTCCTTGGAAAAGGTCAGAAGTAATGCAGTTAAAAGGACAATTACCAGATCCCCGGAAGAATCCGGCTACCTTTTACAGAGAATTAGGTCAGATTATATCTGCAGGTACTCTCGTTCTTGAGGATATAGATTTACTTTTTGGTACAGTTGTCCCCAGTGAAATTTGGGACAAAGTTCGACATACTGACCATGAAGCGGCATTGGGAGGTAAATGGGCTGACCTAGAGGCTATGGAAGAAGCAAGGGTAAGAGGGACTAAACCAGAAGCTGCCATCCTGACTTTGCCCGGTAAAATAATGATGTTTATGTAAACACTTTTTCCGGAATATGTCATTAACTGGGATAAAATAAACGCCTGTAGGCAGCGAAAAGATGAGAATGTGGCTGACTTCTTTAACCGTTTTGAGACGGAATACAAGGGACATAGTGGTTTGGATCCCCGGACCCCAGGTTCTGGCCCAGTGTTTGTTGATAAGTTTGTCAGCAACTTGCTTCCTGAGATCTCCGCCAGGCTCAAGAAAGTTGAAAGTACGTGGTCTGCCCAAACTATGACTGGTATCTTGGCTATGGCACAATATCACCAGAATAGGGAGAATGAGGATAGAGACAAGGAAAGTAAGAAGGTTAGGGATCTTAAGACTAAGGCACTTCTGCAGCAGGCTTATCCTTCCCGAGGTCCCGATGCCCGCCGGAATTTCAGACCTCAACCCCAACCCCCTCCGAGGGCTCACCAGTCTACCCCCTCCAGCTCTCAAAGTACGGGAGCCCTCCAAACAGATCAGTGTGCTTATTGTAAGGGGTACGGCCATTGGATAGATGAATGTCCCGTGTTAGTTGAAAACATCCAAACAGGGAAGACTCGGCCTCGCGCTCACAGGGAGGGGAGGCTGACTAGGGACCATGGCCCGCCCCATCCGCAGCATAAAGAACGTAGGCCCAGGGATGACGTACCCATCCGGCAGCTCCCGGCCAATAGGTTTGATGGGTACAAAGCAACACGCACTTATTACAATGATGATTATGTTGAAGTTGATGAGACAGTGTCCTACCAAGCATAGGACGGCCAGGAAATGGGTATTACCAGAGTGCAAATTCCAGTGGATCAAAGGGGCCCGTATGTTCAAATGTCAGTTGTGTGGAACGATCAGAATTTTCTTTTGGATACTGAGGCACCAGGTCTTCTATTGCACGTCTGTCAGTCCAGGAGGCATCCCTTTCTGGCAATATGAATGTCTCCGTGGGTTTTGCAGGAACACCTGTGATGAGCCCTGTCTCTGAACCCCTTGCTCTCGATATGGCCCTGCACATGTTGACGCCCCCTTGGTCCTTACTACAGGTTGCAGTGAAAACTTGTTAGGCATGGATTTACTGAAAGCTCTGTATGCGACTATATCATGTAGTCCCCAAGGTGTATCCCTAACAATTTCTCCCACCGCAGCTTCCTATATGTACCTGTCCTGTCCCCTCCCACCAGAGTTGCAGTCTTTACCTTCCTCCCTCTGGGCATCGTCAGACACTGATGTAGGGTGTCTCAACATATCCACTCATGTGGTACGCATCCAGCCAGGTGCACTTCTCCCCCGCCTCTGGCAGTATCGACTGCCCGTGGAAGGAGAAATGGCCCTTTTAACAATAATATCTGAATTAATGGACAAGGGTGTAGTGGAGGAAACACATGGCAATATCTGTAACAGCCCCATTATTCCCATTCTTAAAAAGACAAATGTAGATGCTCTCTCCCCTAAAATATACAGATCTATGATTACCCTGAGAGCTCTTAAAAAAATAACAATCTCCCAATATCCTGTTGTCCCCGACATTACAGCCCTCTTAACGATGGTCCCTTCTGATGCAACGCATTTCTCTGTCATAGACCTGAAGAATGCTTTTTTCAGCATTCCTATACATCCTGACAGCAGACATTTTTTGGTTTCTCCCTTGGTGGGCGGAGCTTTAGATTCTGCCGCACCCCTCAAGGTTTCACCGAGAGCCCCAGTATCTATAGTCAAGCCCTAAAAAGTTAACTAGATTCCTTGGAACTCCCTGATAATTCCACACTATTACAATACGTAGATGACCTCCTCATTGCTGCAAATTCTGCCCCAGCATGTAAAGAAGCTACTCTCTGTTTGTTACGCCACCTTGCCCTCCATAATCACAAAGTCTCTTTGAAAAAGCATCAGTTTTGTCAAGAGAAGGTGACCTATTTAGGTCATCTCCTCTCGAAGGAGGGAAGGCCCCTCACCGCTGATCGTGTAGCCATTATCAATGCTATGACGGCCCCAAGAATACAAAAGCAGGTGCGAGCCTTCATAGGCCTACCCTCATACTGTAGACAGTGGATTTCCGAATTTTTTGGCCATGGTCAAACCTCTTCTACCATCCTGTTACCTCACCAACTCCTACCCCGACTCCTGCAGAACACCAGTATTACACGTTCTTCACAACAGTACATCAGTCTTAGGTTGATTTAATCCATATCCCCCTATCCGCGTAGAGACCAGTATTTCCTATACATTCTGAATATTTGTGCTCTCAGCTTTCAGGTATAGAATGATATAATCAGCAAATAATGTTAATTAGCCATGCTACTTATAGGGGTAGAACCTGGGGATTTCTCTGAATTTTAATAGCAAGAAGTTCAATAAACAGCGAAAACAAGAGAGGGGAAAGTGGGGAACACTGCCTAGTACCCCGCTTAATCTGTACCAGCCCCGCCTCTTCTCTATTTATAATAATTTTAGCCTCTGATCCTTCATAAATCTCTCACAACAAATTGGGGGAGAAACCCAAATCTTGCCAATATGAAAAACAATTGCTGCCAGTCAACAGGGTGAAAGGTTTTTTTCAGCATTTAGCATAAGTATAGTGGCCTTGACCCTGTTGACTATCAGTTAATCAATAGTTTGTTTTTAAAAATAAGTGTTAGCAGTCATTAATCTCTGTGGTAAAAAAAGTTTGATCGCTACGTACCACATGTTGAGCACACTGAGCTATCATTGATGCCCCGATAATCATGAATAATATGTAATCGACGTTTAGTAGGCTAATAGGGCGGTACGCATTAGGATCACTTGGTTCTTTATCTTTCTTTAGAAAGCTTACTACTACTGCTTCCTTACATTTTTAGATATAGCGATCCTTCCCTTTATCTGATTGAAAAGCTTTATTAAACCCGGTAGTAGCTCAGCCTGGAAGGTTTTATAAACCTCTGTAGGGATACCATCACATCATGACACCTTTGAATTAGTCATATTTTTAAGGGCATCCACCACTTCATCAAAATCTATTTTTTAGTTAGTGAATCACTGTGTTCAACAGAACAACCTGGTAATTGGAGGGATCCAAAATAATGTAAGCCAGTTGAAGATCTCTAGCCTGAACTTCCTTGTAGATTTTTTTGAATGGTAAAGGAATATCTTTGCAATATTTGCCTTGTTGTTCTCTATAGTTCCTGTATTTGGATCCCTCACCTGGAAGATTGTGTGTCTACTATTTTGAAAATATCTACCTATATGTTGACTTTCCTCGTATACCTTTTGTGAATATGCCTTACTCCCTGCAATATCTTACAATATAAAAAAAGCCCTTTAGTTGCACTTTGGCTCTGACCAATTCCAGATACAAGATGGTTGTCTGAGGTCCTGTCAACCCTGAGTTTAATTTAGACCTGATATTTTCTATAGCTAGTTGTAAGACCTATATTTTATGAAGCGCTTTGTATTAATCTTTGCCTTATAAACAAGAACCTGGCCTCGAAAAGCTGTTTGGAAGCATCCCAGACAGAATATATTGGAGCCAAATTTTCATTCATTTAAAAGAAATTTTGAATAAACAACTTAATTTCTTCAGTCCATACTGGGTCTTCCAGTAAGATTTTATCAAACTGCCAACCCAGCCTATTTTTCCTTTCTGCATCTTCTATCTTAACTATCACTGATAAACGAAGGAGTGATCAGAAAAAAATATGTTATTATATACAGCCCCCCTCTTTCCTTCCACTTATCCACCAGAAAGAGATATATCTACTAGGCAGACTTGAACCTGGAAGAGTAGCAGGTAAATTGCAAACACCCCGGCTGGTCTGAACGCCATGGATCTATTAAGGTCAGGTCAAGGAGATTGTGTGGCTGATGGCAGCTAGAGCCCTGCTGCTGATGCGTTGAAGCTGTCCCTGCTCCGGGCTTCTGACCTCACACGCTGCTGAGTCCAAGATGGCAATGCAGGGGCATCGAGGTACCGCAGCGGATCACTGTTTTGATCCAGCGCTGGAACTGGCGAAAATATGACAGTCAGACCGGTCAACGCCCCTGTTCAGCACATCGGAGGAGCGAATTTCGAAGAGTGCTCGATAGGTGTGCCAGATGCGTGAAGGATTGATGTGACTGTGTGAGTCCTGTATTTTAGAGGGAAGTGGGAAGCTGCTCAAGAGTAGTTACTGGGATAGCTTGCCTGCCAAAAACCCAGCCCATGCGGCCCACGGTCAATGACAGCAGCACCTAAAACTGTTGCTCCCGTACTTGCAAAATATCATAAAAAGGTATAACAAACTCAGGTAGTTGGGTGGCGTGAAAAATCGATGGATGGCAGTCTGAGTTCAGCAGCCCTGGCATCCATGACTGAGCTGAGACAGTTGAAGCGATTGGAGCGATTTTACCTCAGTATTGAAGGAGGGAAGATTTGTCCACCGAGGAAAGCCAAGCATCACTAGTAACATCCAGTGGGTCAGATCAGTCAGTTGCTCCACCATTCCAGCTAGGGCTATCACCTCCAAGTGCCCAAGGAGAATTAGTAAATACCCCAGTGTCGAAGCCTACTACTAAGTTTTAAAAGTATGTTACAAGACGACATTGCAATGCAAACTTTAGCGGGAAATGGAAATTCAACTCGATTAATTTGGGCAACTGAGGGTTCAGCATCTCCGGCATTTGAAGCAACCCTTGTGCTCAAGAGGTCCTTCTCTCCTATCCTCCCTTGTTGCAAACAATGCCAGACAGGAGCTGCCTCCAAATTCTCTAAAGACCTTATTGGAAACAATATTAACTGATATAGGAGGCTGAAAGATTCAACAGGCAATAGATACAGCAGTGGTGAATCAAATATTGACCATAAATTGAGGAAAACTTCGTTTTTTTGCCAAGCACTTAAAAGAAGCTGAACAAAGAATATCGTACTTAGAAGATAAGCTTCTGTAATATCAGAAAGACATTTCTCCAGAGCTAAGCAAGGTCCGTCAGTTAGAGATGAAGTTGGAGGCTATGCAAAATCACTCACGGCGCTCGAATTTTAGGTTTACAGAAATTCCGGAAGGAAGTGAGACTCAGGGAGAAGTTCAGACTGTTCCACAACTAATTAATTAATTGATTAATAAATATATTTTGCAATCCGCTCCAGATGATCTAACGATTATGCGGTTGCACAGAGTCCACCGTCAGCGAGCAGCATATGCCAAATATCCATAAAGTATTGTAGTACATTTTTCTGACTTTCTTATCAAAGAGCAAATATTGAACGATTCAGCAAAAAACATTTACAGCCCTTGAAAAAAATGTTTGATTTGTCAGTAGCCTCGGCGTGTTGCCAGAAGCCCTTACAAGGGTTGGTACATGAGTTTAGCCTTCTTGGAGATCAGGATTCCGTGGTACAATCTGCCAAATTGAAAGTTTTATGGAAAGGTCAATTTAATTTGTTTGTCTCTCTGGAAGAAGAGCAAGCTCTCCTAAAATCAAACAAAGGGGCAGATTTACAAGCCCCCTGCGCCTCTTTTACGCTGCCGTTGCGTCACTTTTGTGACACAGCGGTGGTGCAAAAGATGCGCCATAGTGCGGGGTATTTAAAACGTGACACATCTCCCAGATGCGTAACGTTGTAAAGCCCTGCGCCAGAAGGAGGCGTTCCATCGCAGGGGGGGCATTCCGACGCAGGAACGCCTCCCAAAAGTGGCTGAGTGAAATCTACAAGATTTCACCCAGTCACTTTTGGGCACATGCTGCGTCAAAACCCTGCGCCTGCTTGAAGCAGGCTTAAGGATTGACGCAGCATTGTGGAGATAGGGCCCCCCAGAGCATTGCTGGAGCTGCATCGCGCTTGCGACGCAACTCCAGCAATGGGCCTCTTTTACGGCACAGATGCGTGACGCATCTGTGCCGCTTTTGTTCCATGGTGCGCCGCATTGTAAATGCAGCGCATCCAGGGTGGCGGAGCTGAGGCGCACAATAACTGGCGCATCCCTGCTGATATGCAGGGATGCGCCAGTTATTGTAAATCTGCCCCAAAGTCTAAAGGTGGGACGCAATATAGGATATGGTTGCTATGCAGTGGAGTGTGTGGGAGTTATAGACGGGTGAGCACCGGGTGCTACTCCATGGCACCCTTTGAAAAGAGGGATGAGTGAAGAAGGGAGGAGGGGGGGCCTCAGTCTCGTGGGTAAGGGGCGAGGGGGAGGGAAATGGGGTATTGGACTGCAGGGGGAAAAAGTAATAGGTAAAGAGCTGATTATTTTATTTCTATTTTGGAAAGCTCAATGCAATAGTAAAAGAGAGGAATATGAGAATAATTGCAAAAGAATTTCTTGGAGAGATTTTTTCTTTTTATTTTACAGTAGATGATCCAGAATATTAGGATAATTACGTGAAATGTGAATGGACTGCTGAATAATCGGAACATGGGACCTCTGTTAAATTAGTTATTGTCTTTTTCACATGAGATAATATTTGTGCAGGAGGCCAATTTTAATACTAACACCCGCAAATAGTCCGTAATACACTCAAGCTTATTTTGCATCTGCTGGCTCAGCTATTTGTGGGGTTGGGATATTATTGTCAAGCATTGCAGCTTGGGAAGTTGAGCAAGTTACCAGAGATCAACAAGGTAGATGGCAGAGGTGGTTGTGAATTTGCTGAATTACTATGGCCCTGTTTTTAATGATATTGAGGCATTGCAACAACTTTACTAGTTATTGGTCTTGTCTGAAGGTCCCTGAATTTTAGGTGATGATTTTAACTATATTCAAGACATCAGAATAGATGCATGGAATATATTTAAGAAACAGTTAAAACCTAAAATGAGGAGACTGATAAATATTATGAGACCTTGTATTCTTGATGGCATCGGGATTTTCCTCTAAAGAGTCGGCTAAAGCTACTGTAGCTTTAACCCAACTACTGATGGAAATCGGAGTAGTTTCCTCCTTTTGGCCTGCATTTCCAAAAGTGGCAATACACATTAGGCTCTTTTAAAGGAATGATACCACTCAAGATGAATCACAAAAGCTCTCTTCACATTAAGTAAGTGCCAAAATGACTCTTGTGAAGAAGAAGTAGATGCATTTGGGCAAACAACTCGAAGAATCACTTCCTGCTCCTTATGAAATGATGAATATTCCTTAGAAACAAATGCTGATTCTTGCCTCTGTAAGATCCCATCCTCCTGAGAGAAAAGAAATGGCTCTGGAGCCAAATGGTCCGTGATATTGCCAACCCTTCTTGCTGACATTATAGCCACTTAGAATACTACTTTCATTATGACAACTCTAATATCTCTGTCTGATAAATGTTCAAATAGAAGTTTTACTACTACTTTTAAAGCCAGAGATAAATCCTAGAAAGGAGAGTATGGTCTGAGACTGGCCTATACAATGAAAACCTCTTCAACACACATGCCGCCAACTCTTCCTTATCCCTGAAGTTTTCCCATGGTCTCCTGAATGCCTTAATGGCCGCTTATTGGGATCTTAGCATTACTATTAATAACCTCAACTCAAACCCATCCCATAGGGACTGTAAACAAAAGTTAAATACAGTCCACAGCGAAATGATTCTGTTTAGTGTAACACTTTTGGAAATTTCGCAGTGCCTTCCATAAGATTTTAGGGTAGAGTGTTTACTCCAGAGCCCATATTACAGAAGTGCCCTGGGGATACAATGGGCATTTGCACACGCTTTGTGCTCCCCCAGGTCACTTTGGTATTAAAGAAGAGGCCGCTGATGCTTGTGCAGTCCCTTCTGTAATACAGATAGTGCTGGTACACATGTTGCGCCAGCGCTGTCTTAAGAAGGTGTTCCCTCATTTTCATGGGGTTTGTGGCTCCATGAAAATGAGGTAATCTCTTTACCTCTGTGCCCGTGCTGTATTATGGACAAGGGCACAGAAGTAAAGAAGCTGTCAGGAGGCACAAAAAGGTAAGTGTACTCCCTGATGGCAGTCCTCTGGTTGAGATCAAGGGTGTCCTATGGACCCCCTCGACATTCCCTTGAGGGCAGGTGCTGTCACTCACTACACCCCCGCAAGGAGAATTCTCTCTCCCCTTGAAACACAGAAAGGCTTTGAAGCAGCTGATCCGTATTTCATAATGTGCCACTTCCATCGCAGCATGAATTCGCAGCTGTCCTGAGGGCAGGTCATTCAACTTAATAGGGTGTTTATCCCCTGTTTGTACTTGGCGCACATGTTTGAATGGTGCAAACAAGGAAATTGTGCCCCATGCGTAATAGGGCCGCTGGATTCAATGGCTTCATGCCTGGCTTTTACCTTGTTTTACAAGTCCCTCTTCTCAACCTGAAAGCTGAGAGGCACAACTTTGGCATTAAGGTGACAGCTAGAGATTTCAGAGGTAAGGAAATAAGAGGAAGTATCCATTAATCATTAATCACGTGGAATATTATAATCCAGAACAATGATCTTTTGGTCTAAAATAGAACTCCCAAGATCATCTCCCTGTCTCTCCTTTGAAACATGGATAATAGTTATGGAAATAAAGGAATAGGTGAAATGTATAGAGAAACTTGCTAGGCCAAATGAATTGCCAGGTCATCCACTCCACATGCTCCCTGTATCACACTCCTGGAGCAAAACCTGGGTAGCTGGGTCTTGTGAAGGGAAGTAGACCCAGGATTTATTTTCTGCAAATGTTTTGAATTGTCATCTTGGATAATGCCATCTCCTAGGAGGGGAGAAAAAAACCTGCTTAGGATGGTTGCCAAAATGTTCCTGCTCTTTATGTAAACTGCCTCTGAGACACTAGATGGCACTCCACTCTGTGAAGTAGCTTTAATACAACCAAATTTAGGGTCCTGGTTTTTGTACCCCATTGGTTGTATAAATGAGCTATTAGTACTCTATAGTCTGATCATGTTAAGATGATATTGCCACACCCCATACCGCGGTCAGTTACCTCCACTTGGGGATCAGCAACTCTACATCAAAGTACATTTCACTTGAATTATCATGCAATGCAGAGTACCCCCCTCGTCCTAGGGTACATGTGCCTTTGATCAAGATCCTTAGCAGTTTTGGTTGCAACTAAACTCCCTTGTTTAATAAGCACTGCCAATACCACCATCAAAGAGATTCCTTAATTTTCTGAGGTATCAGAGCCACCTTCTTAAAGATATGAGACTTCGGATCCCAATGGGTGTGAAGTAGAGACAACAGAGGACATAGGTGCACCTTTGGCCAAGGTACAATGAAAACACATACCATCATGTTATCCTGAGCCTTAAGCTAACTGCCACTCCCTGATTGATACTGATTGTTTCCACATGTTGCAGTCAGACAGGAACACACCATCTCCTTCTTCTGTGTCAACTTCTCCTTTAATAACACATTGAGAAACCAATCAAGAAAGGGGTATATATTGAGATCCTTCAACTAAAGCCATGACACCACCAGGACTACCGTTTTCAAGCACACTCAGGGTGCTGACTTCAGTCCAAAAACCAACACCTTGAACTGGAAATGCCTCTTTTGGATGAAAAGCCTTAGATATTTTTGGTGGTTGCATATTATTGACATCTTGCAAACCCAATGTTACGTACAAGCTCCATTGTGGATGAGAGCAGGTAAAACATGGGTTGGCCTATAGTCGCACTATCAGCAAGGACAGCCAGGGGATTAACATAAATATTTATAATTATGAGAGATTCTTGCCTACCCTATTTCAAATTATACTGCTAGGAGTCATGGTTCTTTGTGGTCTATGTCATTAATTTGTATATCTAAATTCGATGAGATATACATTTCCAAACCCCCTTTGGACCTGCCTTTTGACTTTGTTTTTTTGTGCCAATGTAATGAATTATATAAATCTAATTTGTGGAAGAGACGTCAGGCTACATGTTTCCAGAAAGATGATTACATTAAATTGCTACCAATATCCAATTATTTGTGGATCATTTACTAGAGGGTTTGAGCCTCCCATGTTTCATGAACATATTTTTACACCAGTAAATGGAATTGGCATTACCTTAGTTGGAAGTCAATTGCCAGTTTTGTTTGCTCATAGAGATGGCAGCCATGCCCAACCTTCCTGGTTGTCAGTGTGACAGTCACTTAACTTGCATTTCCCTTGGAAGTCCTGATACAATAGTTAATGATGACAGCCTCCAGAAGAGCTACTTCCTATAGGGCTTTTCAAAATGGAAAATATTGTCTTACAAGGGCTTTTAGTGGGGCGCTCAGCGTTAGGCCCTGCATAAGGCTGAGCTGGGTATGCATACCTGTTGTCCCTGGTTGGCAGTAGACCATGTTATTAGTGTTGCCTCATTTAGCTGCGTGCTCCGAGTGGGGAAGATATTCAATTGCTTTGATGTCAGCATTGGGGTGGCAAAGATGCATGACACTTTAAAAGCTTCACCGTGTTGCCCTTCTTTGGATAGTCATGTGGACCCATGGAGACATAGTCAGGGTAGAACAATAGCTTTTATTCTTGGAAGGTTCTTCCACTGTTAGTGGAACCTGTGATGGCTCATGTAGATATCCTTTGCTCGTACTGATTTCGAGACCTGCTTAAATTTTTTCCCTGCTGTTATAATTTAGGTCTTGTTTTGCCAGTCTTGTCACACTTGCATGCTCTTGTATAAGTGTAGTTGTTTCTGCACAGTGCTTTGGAAATTGGACCTGATCATGTGTTCGGGTATGTACACCATAAATGGACTAGTAAAGGTTCACTACATGTCTCCGGATATAGCTGAACATACATTTGTGACTACATCTACAATGGTTGTCTTGGTGAGACCTTTCTTGGGAGCATAGGCAGTAGACTATTACTTATTTCTCTATATTTTTCATCCCATGCACATTCTCATTGTTCAACCTAGATTTTGGAGAGGGCGTATACAGTTTTATGCTGGTCACTGCTACAGTTCACTGTTTTCAGTCATAAGCTCGGTAGCTATGTTTCCAATTAAAGTGATGTCTTTGAGGATTACTCACTGGTTGCTGGTTCTTTGTTAACAAATCGGATACATGTTGATCAATCAGGTGTCTAATGTGTAGCGTCCATTCCATCCCAGGTATAAATAAATAATCATGACACACACTGAGCTTGGTAATACACGTCTTTATTCTGCACTGTGTAAACCATTACGTGACCATTCTGCATCATGCAATTTATTAACCACACTCAATCACTTATGTCACTGTTCTGTTGTTCTACAGAGGCTGTCAGGGACCAGAGAAGTCCTGTTATCACTAACTCACAAAACACTACATCTCCCCCTTTGTTAAATAAAAAGTACAAACAATACAATATATACATCACAATTCTTCAATATGCGGACACACTGGAGAAGTGTCCAAAGCTGGTACAGATGAAACAGATATAGTCTGTGGACTCTCAGGACTCCTAGGTGGAGAAGTCTCACTTTTGGCATCTAGAGATGGTGACCATCAAGGTAAATGCTTGAAATGTGAAGAATCTCACATAATGGGCTTTCCAAGATGGTGAGCAGTCACCCTGTGTTCTTTAGTAGTCACAACTTGCATTGGGTCAGCATCAAATAAAGCATCAGATTTGGCGTTTACATATTTGCCATAGGATTACTTGATCTCCCTTCTGGAAAGTAGTGTTTTGAGCACTACGACGTCTTTGTGCACAAGTCTTCATTTTGCAGTTGTGACAGGAATCAGCTTGGTGATGCTCATTGTCATTAATTTCTCTGTCAATGGTCCATTGTAGCAATTTAGTTTGCATGTCCCTCCCAAACATTAGGGTGGAGGGCAGGACGTCCTCCTGTAGTTGAATGGGGTATCAACTTGTACACATGAAGAGCAGAATGAAGAGCTGACTTGAGTTTAAGCTTTTCTAGTGCAGCACGCTGATCAGTCTTTTTGAGAGTGGTCATGATATGCTCCACAATACTGTGTGATTTTTTCCCGCTCGTGATCGCGAAATTCACGAGCGCAAGCTGCAGCTCGGTTAGAATTTCTACCCGAGCGGCTGGAATACCAGCACAAACTGCAGTTCGCACTGCACTCCACCACTCAGGGAACTTCGCAGAGTTTTTTTGTAACTTTGCAGGAGTTTTGGTACGCAAAACTCCGTGAACTACGCCCAGGCCTGGTGATTGTGGCCACAGCGGTGTACTTTTCTGATGCTATATGTTTGATGAGCAAGAAAATCTTTGAATTATTAACTGTTGAAAGGTAGGCCATTGTCAGACTTCAAAATTGAAGGAATACTCCATATTGCAAAAATACCATCGAGCCACTCGATAGCTTTCTCATAAGTAGTCAACGAGAGGTCTCCCACCAAAGAAAAAAGGGAATACTCATCAATGACAACCATGTGGTGAGGTCCATTGTCGAGGGGTCCAAAGGTGTCAATAGCGATTCTCTCCCACACATGTAATGAAATATCAGACATGTTTAATTCCTGCTGAGTCGTTTTTAGAGATAAGCAATTGCACTAGTGACTGGCCTTCTATTCTCTTTCAACTCATTCATCAAGCTGAGGGAACCACACTTAGCGCCGGAGAACTTGTTTGGTGTCAATGATTGCAATGTTAGTTGCAAAAAGCTATGACAAATAAAAATGATCAGACGTCATTATTTGTAATTTTTCTTTAACACTGTAACATTGTCTGATCTGATTGTGAGATCAAGTGCTGGACCGGTCTCCACCACAGTACCCTCTGGAGATTTGATCCTCACCTTTGGCATCTGGGGTCATTGTGTGGAGTCCAGTCTAACCTGCTTCCCTGTCCAAACCCAAGTGTAGGTGATTCCCAGCTGAAGCACTAAAGTCTTTTGAGGAAAATTATATTGTGAGCCTACTCGAAGACTGTACAAGTGTATTAAAATTAAAAAACAATAGTCTGCGAATTCACAGAAATAGGTGATAAAACTTCCTCTTTCACATCTATATGAGCATACACGTACCCAGTGTATGCTCTTCTCAAAGCCGGATACCTTTCCAAAACTTAGGCGGCATCCTCTTTTGACAGATGTCACAGCCATGTGTGTCTTCAACATAGCCTATAGGCAATGGATTGTCCCCACAACAGGTGTCATCAAAACTGGCTTAGAATGGCACCATATGTACAGTTTGACTGCATGCATGGTGGAGTAGTGTGGCTCACTAGTTAGAGGCGGCAGGCCTGAGAGCAGAAGTCAGCCTGGGACCAGGGTTCAATTCCCGACGCGGCAGGGTTGTGGACCTTGGTCAGCGGACTCGATAATTCTCGCTTCGGTGCTTACTCTAATCAGGGGTTCCACTCGGCAACTCTGGGCATTAGCTTGCCTAATCTCCACAACGGCCCCACCAATTCCGGGGATGCCTGGCTTCACCTTGGGGACTCCCAGCAAGGGACCATCCCACAGGGAAAGCCAGGACGGGTTCCCCAGAGTTATACAGCGCCGGGACACCCCGTTGCTGGGGCAGCTGTGCGCTTTACAAGTATACTACATTTACACATTTACATGTTGAAGCCTGAGTTCTCAATGGCACTGAAGCTTAAAGATGTGGCTAAGATGTCCTGGGTGAGGGTCAAGAGCTCTATTAACGTGCACCTTCTATCTTGACTGGCTCTGCTACTCCTTGTAAAAGGGAACATGTTTGAGCCCTTTGGTAAACAAGATGGGTCTTAAAATCATGTAATAACAAAACAGCTCCTGTTCTTAAAGAAAGAAAGCCTGTGCTACAAAAACAAAAGGTGTTTAAAGGTGTTTAATTAACAAAATTGGTGTTGTAATCTGTGTGGGGATCACCTTTACTGTTCTACTCTATATTGTCATATGGGGTTTATCTTTAAATGGATAACACACTAGGAGTAGTCAAGTTTTTGCTTCATCTGCAGTCATGAATCTTATCCTTTCGTGAAGATAGGTGAAGTTTTCTGAGTTTTCACCTAAGCAAACTTTAGCCCTGCTGGCCTGCCAGTGGTGTAAGAGCAAGGAGTGTTTAATTCTGTAGCAGGAAATCATGACTGACCATCTCCCTAGAGATCTGTGAAGGTAAAAAGTGCCACACTTGGTAAAGGGTGGGGTTCCAATTAGGGGACAGTACCAGTGGTAGGGAAGGTTCAAAGCAGGAGGTGAGTCATGGGAGGGGCTCAGAGCATGGAGCAGGTTTCGAAGCAGCAGAGTTCTCCAGCCACAGAGCACCAATCCCTTTGTAAGCTTTGACCCAAGAGAGCACAGTCCCCCAGTGGTGGGCAGACCCGGGTTGGCTAGCCGAGTGCTTGGGGAGAAGGTGGCTCCAGTCAGTGTGGGGGAACCAACAGAAGTTACCTTAGTGTCCCTGGGTGACAAGGTAATGATGTCCAAAGCCCACATGCCTTCAAATACTTCAAAGTATAGGCAGTGGGTCACCACCAATGGGCAGAGGGACACAGGAGCCAGTATGACTACTAGCAGCGGGCATCTGGTGTCCTCAGAGCAGGTGACATCCAATACATTCTACCAGGTTGTAGTAGCAGACAACCGGAAGAGCCACATCCCTGTGGCTCTGATTCTCTTTGAATGGAAGGGGGGTCCTCAGGTCTTCTGAACTTTGCTGTGAGCCATCCCATGCCCATGGACTGTCTGTTAGGAAATGATCTGGCGCACACTTCCGGGGAGGAAGTGGAGCTCAGGTCACACCTGGAAATGTTGGGGGTGCCTGAGTGGGTCTGTATGATCACCAGGTTCATGGCTGCCCAGGAGTGGAGTCAAGGACATCTGGAGCCTGGAAAAATGGCTGAGACTGCTGTGAAGAGAGAGAAGGGCAAGAGGTTGTGGGAAAGCAGCCCCTGAATGTCCCACGGTACAGGTGGATGGGGCACCAGAGGAGGCCTCCCCAGAGCCTACCAGGGAGGACATTGCTTCCCTTAGTGACCTGCCTGAGGTTGCTGGATGGCAAGCAGTATGGGCACCCACCAGGGATGAGTTCTGTAAGTGACAGAAGGAGTGTCCATGAGTCAGATCTGGGACTTCTCTTACAAGTCCTGCTTTCTACCTACAGAAAATTAGCCATTCGAACATCTTTATGGTCACCTTGTCATGGGACCTCTCGGTCTGGTCAAAGAGGGGTAGGAGCAAGCTCCCAAGAACCACCCACTAGTATGTGGTTAGATACAACCTAGCACTCAGTAACCAGATGGTCACATTCTGGAAAGAAGCCTCTAGGTACTTGAAGGCTAGCCAGGAAGTTATTAAGCAATGGTACAACCAGACGGCTATCCCTGTGGAATTTTATCCTGGATAGAAGGTCTGTGTTATGGAGCAAGTGGAGCCTAGGGCCCTCCAAGACTGTTGCACTGGGCCCCATGAACTAGCTAAGACTTGAGGAAGTGGGAGGCCACCTACTTGTTGGATCTCATGACCCTCGTAAACCTCTTAGGGGTACTAAATATCAACTGCCACAAGCCACTCTATGAGAGGTCTGAGGTCACCCTGCTACTGGGGGCAAGGAGGAGAGTGAACATATACCTGACCTCCTGTCATCAAAATAAAAAAGATATGTAAGCAGAGGGTTTCAAACTCTCCCCTACCCAGACCCCAGAACATCAGAGGGACTATCACCAGTTATTGGACCAGTTCGCCTCTCTGTTTTCTTTCAGTCCTGGGCTTACACATCTATGTACCCATGACATTGATACAGGAGACAGCTTCCCTGTCAAAAATAATATAAAATATACAAGCTGTCTGAGAAAGTAAGGACAAGCATCAAAGAGGAGGTTTCTAAGATGTTAGAATTAGGGGTGATTGATCACTCCAGTAGCCCCTGGTCCAGCCCAGTGGTGCTGGTACCAAACGCTGCCTCACTAGGAACCACCCAGACCACCAGTTCTGCATAGACTACAGGGGGCTTGACTCAGTCACGAACCCTAATGCTAACCCCATTCCCTGAGCGGATGAGCTGATTGACAGGTTAGGGGCTGCCAAGTTCCTGAGTACATTTGATTTGACTACAGGGTACTGGCAAATTGCCCTAACTGAGGGGGCTAAAGAGGGGTTGGTCTTTTTCACCCCAGAGGGCCACTTTCAATTAAAGGCGAGGCCCTCTGGGCTCGAAAATGTCCCTGCCCCATTCCAGAGGCCGCTAAGTCAGTCTTGGCTGGTATGGAGGCATAGGTCTTCAGTAGCCGCTGGGAGGACCACCTCTTTCACCTTCAGGAACTGCAACACGCAGGCCTGACTATCAAGGCTAGTATGTATCAGATAGGTCAGAGATCTGTGGTGTACTAGTGACACCTGGTGAGGGAGGGAGATAAGGTATAGCCCCTCCAGGCCAAAATGGAAACTATTCTGGCCCGGGCCCCTAAAACCCCAGACCTTCAACTGAATAGGCTATGCCCTGCCTTCATACAAATGATTTATCACCTCCACATTGTCACTGCATCCAGTTCAGAGGCAGGGTAGGGGAGTCAGAAAATTCCATGCACTACAAGGAGACTTTCTAAAAGCTTCTCCCACCTTCCAGGTATAAAAATTGGGCCCTTAGACCCACTCTTCAGTTTACTCCTAGACATATGGAAGGACTCTCAGAGGACTGCCTTCTGTTGTGACCTACTGTACTCTCTGCAAGACTGCTTTGCTGTACCTGGAGCCTGTCCTGAATCATCAGAGGCCAGCCCTGCATCTTCACCTGCACTGAGGGCTACCTGAGTGACTCCAAGGGTTAGGTGGCTGGCCTCTTGTTCAGATCCCACAATCTTGAACCTGCACCTGGACCCAGCCTGAATGAGTCCTGAACCCTCACATGATGTCCCACCAGCCCTGGACCATGGTTGTGGTGCTGAAGGGGCCCAGATAGCCAAAATCCAAAATGGAGGACTTGACGAATATTTGTCTAATAACTGCTCTGAGAACCGAGGGAAGTCCAGGACCAACCTGCTCATCTATCCACCCAACGTGCATCATCGGTCGGTCTGACTTTGCAGCAGCTCCCCTACGGTCTTCTCCTCAGCAGCAAATCCTATTTAGCGGTCCTTCGTGAAAGGTGCATCCGAGCCCTTGGAACTGTCTTCGTCTACAGCCATATGCCTCATCTTGCTGGAGTTTTTCGAGTTCAATAAAAATGACTAAGCAGGAGAGGCCTGTGCAGGTAAGTGCGATGGGGCCAGTTTGGGGGGGATTTGACATATGACCACAAGGGAAAATTAAATAAATAATTAATTTCCCCTTGTTGTGGTCTGTCAAAATCCCCCCTCTCGGCCTCACCGCTCTTACCTGCATGGGCTGCTGCTGTGAATTAATTCTGAACATAGTACTCTTCACCATAGCTTTGACCCCTTTGACCGTCCTGTTCCCAACAGAAGCGGTCGCTCCTCACGCTGCTCCCCGCTCTGCCTGCCACCTGGTATCATAGCGCCATACCGCCAGACTGCTGCCTGCTACCTCGCCTCGCTCCCACTTCTGCCATTGCCTGTTTGATTATCACAAGTACATTGTAGCGCTAGATTGCCTGATTGTTTAGTAATTTGATTTCATTTTAATATCGTAGCACTAGATTGACAAAGTGCGCTTTAACTATATTTTTAAATTGGGCTGCGCTGCCTGTAAAATTGATTTCTGCCTGATTGTGCCGGTGCCATTGCCATTTGCATCGCGTTTACGCTGTTTGTGACCCAATCCTGTTTCGCTTTGGCTTGCTGCTATTTGGTGTTGTTGTTGTGCCTCCCTGCCCGGATCTCCACCCCGCTCCCGCCTCCCAGCTGCTCCTCCCTCACCCCTCCCCTTCCACCATCCACATATGACAGATGCTTTTGCGCGCAGCGTACGCGCCCTATGCGCGCCGAAGGTGCGCCAAAGGTAAGCCCGTCTACGCCCGTCCGCGCCTGGACCGCGCCCATGCCAGACTCCCTGCCCCCCGCAAATCCCATCCACCCGCATCACATACGACACCGCAACCCTCTCAGCCCTTAACCCCGGCCGACTCCTAAATTGCCATCTAGCCGCGCCTGGACACACCCATGGATCCTTCACCTGCCACTCCTGCAAGTTCGCCTGCATCAGGACCCACACCAAATCCACAAACTACAAACAGAGCTCCGACACTAACCACCTAAAGTGCATCCTGCTCAACACCCGCTCGGTCCACAGACACTCCATTGAACTCTGGAACCTACTCGACACCACATCGCCGGACGTCGCCTTCCTCACAGAAACATGGATGAACGCCTCATCAGCACCCGACATCGCCATAGCCATGCCGGACGCCTACAAGATCATCCGAAAAGATCGCACCAACCAAACAGGAGGAGGCATCGCTATCGTCCATAAGAACACCATCCGCATCACGACCAGTTCCGACGATAACCTCACTTCTGCCGAACACCTTCACTTCCAGATTCACACCGACCCCAAAACCACACTCAGAGGCACCCTCATCCACAGACCACCAGGACCCCGCACACAATTCAGCGAAGACATCACTGACTTCATCAGCCCACATGCCCTCCCCTCCGAGAACTACATTCTACTGGGAGACCTCAACTTCCACCTGGAAAAGAAAAACGACAGCAACACCCCCACCCTCCTAGACAACCTGGCCAATCTCGGACTCAAACAACTTGTTGACACCCCCACCCACCTTGCCGGACACACGCTCGACCCTATCTTCACCTCCAGCAAGCACATCTCCTTCGATCACACCACAGCTCTCCATTGAACGGACCACAGCTGCGTTCACTTCAACTACAAAAAGACCACGACCCACAACCCCCCACAACCTATTCCTCGAAGAAATTGGAACAAAATCACCACCGACCAGCTCTTAACATCGCTTCACCAAAACCCCCCTGCCAAATCATCGGACCCAAACCAAGCAGCCACTAACCTCACACAATGGATCACCCACAGCGCCGACGAACTAGCACCCCTGAAAAACCATCTAATCAAGCAAGGTAGCAAAAAAGCCCCCTGGTTCAACGATGACCTTAAGAAATCCAAGAAGCTCTGTCGTACTCTCGAGAAAACCTGGAGAAAAAACCCAACCACTGACAACCTAGCCACCTTCAAGACGCCACCCGCAAACACCACCAAGTGATCAGATCCACCAAGAAATCAGCATTCAAGGATCGACTAGAAAACAATGCCCAAAACAGCAAGGAACTATTCAACATCGTCAAAGAATTTACTAACCCCACCGCCGGCACCAACGACATCACTCCCTCCCAAGACCTCTGCGACTCTCTATCCTCATTCTTCCACAACAAAATCGCCGAAATACATAACAGCTTTGAAAACCAGTCCGAAGACCAGTCCACTCCACCTACCCCCGAACCAAAACCGCACTCTAGCAACCTCTGCGCCTGGAACCCAATCACCACCGAAGACACCATCTGCCTGATGAACTCCATCCACTCAGGATCGCCAACCGACCCCTGTCCCCACCACATTTTCAAGAAAGCAGACTCCATCATCGCACCCCACCTCCGCGATGTCATCAACTGCTCCTTCAACTCCGCTACCTTCCCGGAAAACTGGAAACATGCCGAACTCAGCGCCCTTCTGAAGAAACCCACAGCAGACCCCACCGAACTTAAGAACTACCGCCCCATCTCGCTCCTCCCATTCCCCGCCAAAGTCATTGAGAAAGCCGTCAATAGTCAGCTCGCCGCCTTCCTCGAATCCAACAAATCCCTCGATCCTTCACAGTCCGGATTCCGAGTCAAACACAGCACCGAAACCGCCCTCATCGCAGCAACAGACGACATCCGAACACTACTGGACAACGGAGAAACAGTCGCTCTCATCTTACTTGACCTCTCCGCAGCCTTCGACACAGTCTGTCATAGCACCCTCATGCAACGCCTCAGCAACGTCGGAATACAAGGAAAAGCATTGGACTGGATCATCTCATTCCTCGCCGGAAGAACCCAGAGAGTCCGCCTCCCCCCTTTTAAATCAAAGGCCACCGAAGTCATCTGCGGCGTACCACAAGGATCATCACTCAGTCCCACCCTCTTCAACGTATACATGAGTCCCCTCGCATCCATCGCACGCCAACACAACCTCAACATCATCTCTTATGCAGACGACACCCAGCTGATCCTCTCCCTCACCAAAGACCCAAACACCGCCAAAACAAATTTACATGAAGGAATGAAATAAGTAGCCGAGTGGATGAAGAACAGCTGTCTTAAACTTAACTCGGACAAAACGGAAGTCCTCATCTTAGGGTCATCCCCCTCTGCCTGGGACGACTCTTGGTGGCCACCGGCCCTGGGAACCGCACCCATACCTACGGACCACACACGTAACCTGGGCTTCATCCTGGACTCCTCTCTCTCAATGACCAGACAAGTCAACGCCGTCTCATCATCATGCTTCAACATCCTACGCATGCTCAAAAAAATCTTCCTTTGGATCCCCACCGAAACAAGAAAGACGGTCACACACGCTCTGGTCACAAGCCGACTGGATTACGGAAACACCCTTTACGCCGGAACCACAACCAAACTACAGAAAAAACTCCAACGCATCCAAAACGCCTCAGCCAGACTCATTTTGGACATCCCTCGGCAAGCTCACATTTCCGGCCACCTGAGAGACCTCCACTGGCTCCCTGTCAACAAGAGAATAACGTTCCGTCTCCTCACCCACGCACACAAAGCCCTCTACGACCTAGGACCCGAATGCCTCAACACGCGACTTTCCTTCTACACCCCCTCCCGCCAACTACGATCGTCCAACCAAGCCCTCGCCACAATCCCGCGCATCCACAGATCCACCATGGGGGGAAGATCCTTCTCCTACTTAGCGGCCAAAACCTGGAATTCCCTCCCCACCCACCTCGGCCTTACACAGAACCCCCTCTCCTTCAGAAAACAACTAAAAACCTGGATATTCGATAAGTAAAGCACCTCCCTCCCTCAAGCGCCTTGAGACCCTCTGGGTGAGTAGTGCACTTTACAAATTCTGGAACTTGAACTTGAACCCAAGGCACCCTAACGATGACGCTCCCTCCTCAGACACTGCCTGCAGCCTTGCCCCGCTAAACTTTACCTTCTCAGAACTTTTTTGTCAAAATTTCTTCTAAGTTCAAAGGTATATGCTGGCTGGGCCCAATCCACTTCTTGTATGTGAACCATGCTCCATTGCAGTCAGCCATATTTTCTGACTTTGACTCGGTCTTGTGCGACTTAATGTCCACGGTTGACGCTTTGATCTTTCAGGCACTAGTTTTCACTAAAAACCTTAAAAAATCATTACTCTGGTTCTTCTGATTGGATTTTTGTCATTTTAGTGTGAAATAGTTATATAAAATGTACTCTGTTTCTAAATTGGTGTGGGAGTTTTCTTGTGTTGTGTTTTCACTTTATCACTGTTTGTCTGCTGCATAAATACTTTACACATTGTCTCTAAGTTAGGTCTGACTGCTTTTTGTGCCAAGCTACCCAGGGTTAAGCACAGCCGCGGCCCGTGCAGGTAAGAGCAATGGGGCGGTAGGGCCGGGTGGGATTTCGACAGACGACCACAGGGGAAAATTAAATAATTAATGAATTCTCTGTCATCGTCTGTCGACATCCCCTCTCACCTGGCCCTACCGCCCCCACCGCTCTTACCTGCCCTGGCCGCGGCTGATTAAGCACAGGCTAATTTTGTGACTTTTCGTGTAAGGAATTGCGGCTGTCGATTGACAAGGGTTCACATCCCAGTCAACAAACAACCCAAATTCTCACACATATCCATTGTTAGTGCATTGTGTGCTATATTATAACCAACTTTAAGAAAGCAGAGTTGGATGACGTTTGTCAATTTCTCACTGCTAAATTAGCGTGGGATTTCACCTAGCAGAAATATACTGTAGACCACCTTTATGAAAAGGAAGGTAGCATGTATGTAGGAATTGAATAAAGAGACTGAAATTGACATTTCAGCACTAATATTGAACTGCAGAATTTTCAGTCAAAACAGTGTTTATCAGGAGAATTGTGTGACTCAAGTTGCAGTATTGTGATTTTGACCTGTGAAAGTCACTCTTGGCAGTATTTTATTTCACTTCCACAACTATTTAGTTAAAATGTCCTTAAATTTGTGAACATATGTACGTTAGCAACAAAGTATGTTAAAAAAAATCACAATATGCGTGAAAGCAAAGTTGCTCGACTTGGAACAATGCTAGATGTTGTTTTCTCAAAACTTTGCTATGTTACTTGCAGAGGCCTTCACTTGATAAGTTGCTCAACTTTGATCCATGCTAGATGTTGTTTTCTCAAAACTTTGCTATGCTACTTCCAGAGGCCTTCACTTGATAGGCACAATCCAGGCAGTATAATTTTATTTCAGAAACATTCTTCTAATTGTGAAACACAGGAACACAGTGTGCTTTTGTACATTCACTATGCATATTCCATTCTCAGCTAGTTGCTCGGGCAATACATTGCCATATTTACTAAAATATTGCCAACGTGCATGTTTATTTGAAAATAAAAGTACATCACCATCCTCCTCTAACAAAGTCTATGTTTGACATCTGTAGTAAAAGTGAGCTACTCCTATTATATTTCCAAAAGTCATTTTTCAGCCATCTGTATGGAAGTGTTAAGGTATTGCTGAAAATTCTCCCAAATGGGGCAACGTGCCATAATTTTAATAACAGAATCTGCAAACATTCAGGATAAGAAGGGTCCCTGAACTAAGATTCTTAAAAAACAGGGATGGCCGGAGGCCCTTACGGCACCACATATGTGTGTGTGATAAACTTGTCGGAAGAGGAGTGCTTTACCATCTGTCTGTAGTGATGACAGCCGTTTCTAGGGGAGGCCACGCCCACGTCTATCCCTGATCTCTGGCCCTAATTGGATACTTGAGAAACACCAGCACCATTTTGTGGGCGTGTCCTGGCCTTAACAGCACCTGTGGTCCCTTCTGCTGTTGAGTGCGTGTGCTGTTGAATGATGCATTGCCGATGCAGGTGTGGCTCTGATCCCATGTGAGCTAAGTTACCCGTCTTAAGTCATACATATGTTTTTAATTGCACAGCAATGCTTAGCAGTGCTCCTCCCACCAAAACATTGGTTCCCTGCAAATCTGTTGGAAATCTGAAAGCTGTGTACGCTGTAGTAAAGGAACACGAAAGAGGGAAAATCTGTGAAGAAAAACACATACTTAAAGAGTGTGTTCAGAGTAAAGACGTGTATGTGTCTTACAAAAAAATGTAGCCCTCTTTTATGCAGAGGAAGGCAATGTGTGTGGTGGAGATGAAGACATAAACTGAATGGCTCCTGCAACAGACATTGTCATACCCTGTTTGTTGATTCCAATTCAGAGCAACATCAAAAGGCAGTGTTCTGTGCATCCATCGGTATTACAAGTCGTTTACAAATTTAGACCTGTTCCTGCATTTTTTCTCTCACGCATTTCAGCAGATAATACTTCAAGAAATGTGTGCAGGGAAAATAGTGGGAAATGTACAATTTAAACACGTTCTCCATTCTGACATAAAGATTTAGTAATCGGCAAGTAATACCACACTGGGGAAAAGCGACATTGTAGTATAGGTATTTACCTCCGGCATTATCCAAATCACGAAAACAGTTCCTGAGTGTAGAAATGACCACTGGCACAGTTCCTTTAATTTTGCAACCACATCAGCTTCCTCGGTGAGTTCAGGCACAATTCAGAGACAGGTTGTGGTAAAGGATATATTATTACTATCATTGCATAATTAGGGCTTTATTCTGATAGGATTGATTTATTTGTGTTGATTACACTGTGAAACATCCCACGTCTATAATAAGGCAGGAACGGCTAGTAACATATAAAAACGGTGGCCCGAGCGAAGTGCCACACCATATCCCACAACACTTTTACATTAAAAAAGAAGAATCCGAAATAAAAACACTTGCATGCATTACAATTACATTACAAATCAAATGAATCCACTTACCTTTGCTGCCCTCTGTGTCCTTGCAGTCCGTGGCTCCGACAGGCTCGAGTGGAATGGGAAACTTCCCTAACCAATCCAGACGTTGCTCTCGTGCTGCATGACAGCAGCACCTGGATTGGATGGAGGCTCTCTAAGGCCCGTAGGCCTGTGCTTGGTCTCCCCTTGGTGGAGACCGGCAAGTGCTCATGTCACGATGGCTGGCTCAAGAGAGCCGGCCAAACTGACTTGCGCACTTTTGCAGTGTGAGGGCAGCCACCTCACCAGTCCTCCGAACAGCAGACGACATGCCCCTCTTACATCCCAGCTCCTGGGCAGGCTGAAGGCTGCAGGGCACTTTTTGTCTAATAAAATGGAAATTAAATCATTTCATTGTCATTTTATTGTTCACATTGCTTTATTGTGGCTGGCAGCGGACGGAGTTGGGGTGGGGTGGTTGATGCTCTCCCGTCCTCATGAAGAAACCGCAGCTGAGGAGACTAGCCATTGGTGGAGGGGAGTTGGGAGGAGTACAAGTTAGTATGTATTGCTCAAGAGATTGGTGTATTTGCACTATTTCAGGACATTTTAATATGCATTTATACTTTCATAAGATCATTCTGTAATGAAGCCCTAAAGACAGTGATATTTCAGGTTTTTTAATGCTGTGAAAAGTTTTTCTCTTTTGTGGAATTTGACTTTCTGCCGAGGATCAAGGATTTTTGGAGTCTGAGATGAAATTACTTTTTGTTGTTTTGACATTTGTATTCTACCCCTCCACTCAAGTCAAGTTGGCTTTATTTCGATAATAGAATATCTTTAAAAGCAATACAGAAATATCACAACAATTATTTAAAAACATTAAAATCATAAAAACCAAGCCATAAAAAACTGGTATTCTTCGAACATCATAGATGGCGGTAATAAATTAACTAAGAAGGTACCAAAAGTGACCAAAATTAAACAATTTGGGAAAGCCGCTTTGACCTAATCAACCATGCCCAGCTTATATATTTCGATAGGCCACAAACATACAGCAGCCGGGTATCTGATCTTAAAATTTGCAAGGCCACACTACATTGTCGAGTTCCCAACTCCCTACATAGTGGCTTTAACCACATCCCTCGGGGTACTTTATAGGCAGGACATTCGAACAAGAGGTGTGGAATCGTCTCTGGCTTAAGTGGACAGAAAGGACAAAAAAGGGTGGTTTGAGCTGGAGGTTTCCACCGTGCAGTCAAATCTCTCACCGGTAGCATGCCAATTCTGAATTTAAAAAACAAGGCCCTGTCCCTGGAGATCGAAATAATGTCCAAGTAGAGTTCCCGGAGTGCCACATCCTTTACAAGCAGAAAGTCCCTTGAAGTCCGGCACAAGCTGAGCTCGGTGTTTCTTTTGTTCATTACCCAAGTCCAGTATAAGTTCTTCAGGGCTGCCTTGGGTGGAGCAGACCGAGATTGCCAAGCCCCTTCCAGCCCGAGCTCGACCAACAGACTTTTCACATTCCTTAGCCACCTTATTTTTGCCCAGCCAGACATGTCTAGTATCTCCCTTAGCCCCTCGGCATAGCTAGCAAGTTCCGGCACCCTCCATAGGCGAGCCCACAGAAGGAGGGGACGCAGCCTAGCCTGATCTTGAATGGAGCGACAGCCCATGTCCAGCAACAAGGGAAGAATGGGAGTGCTATTGGGGAGGGGCATCAGATCCCTAAGAAACCTATTCTCAGAAAGGGCCAACTTGCTCACATCCAGGGCGCCCCAGAGCTCTGCTCCATAGAGCGCCGCACTAACGCCTCTAGCAGCATAAATGTCTAGCACTGGGGCGATAGGTTTCATCGATGATGCCCTCTGTTCTTTGAGAAGAGCCCCCACCACCCTTTTGTGGGTCAGGAGCATTTTATTAAGGTGACTATCCCACTTCATAGTGTCCAGTAGCCGAATACCGAGGTAATCAAATTCCTTGACTCTTTCAAAGGAAACGTATTAAGCACTGGGGGACTTCCAAGTTTACTGGGAGGGTTCAATACAAGGAACTTGGTTTTATCGGTGTTGATCTTCAGACCCATTGACCCACAAATTGTTCAAAACCCACCAGCAAGCTCTGTAGGCCAACCGGGGTTTTTGAAATTAGCAAGGTGTCATCTGCAAATAGTAGTGTGGGTACCCTCCTCCCTGCCAAAGATGGTGCATCAGCTGGGATTTCTAGGAGGTGGTCCACTACTCAATTTATATAGAGTGAAAAAAGGGTAGGGGCGAGGACACACCCCTGCCGAACTCCTCAGCTAACTTTGATGCGGGCAGTCTTTTGGCCTTGTGTTCCCCACCTCACCTGCGCAAAATTATTCTCATGAAGCCTCATTATTAATCGCAGCAGATGCGGGGGCAAACCTAAATCAAACAAGACCCTCCACAGACGCTCCCTGGGCACAAGGTCAAAGGCAGTCCGCAGATCAATAAACGCCAAATACAGACTGCCTTTGCCTCTGACCACCACCTTCCAATATAGCATCAGCAGCCGGAATGACTGCTCGATGGTCCCAGTGCCCGCCCTGAAGCCTGCTTGAAAATCGGACAGTATCTTGTTTTCTTCCGCCCAATGGAGAACCCTCCCTAGGATTACTTTCCCTGTCACTTTTTGAGACGCGTCTATCAGACTTATGGGTCGATAGTTTGCTGGGTCGTCCCGACTACCTTTCTTAAAGATCGGTACGACCTCAGCACCCATCCAAGACTCTGAGAGTGCGGCTCCTTGCTCGGATGCATTGAGCAAAGAAGCAATCAAAGCACCCCACTCTCCGGGGTTGAGGCGAAGCAAATCCCCCGGCAAGCCATCCGGCCCGGCAGCTTTCATCGGGACAAGGGATTTAATGGTACTTTCAACCTCCTTAACTGTGAAGAAGGTGTCCACCTCTGTATTGCAACCACCAAGTATAGGTAGAGCAAAGGGGTCCAACTCATCTTCCTCCGGGGCAGTGTAAAGGCGAGAGAAGTGCTCAAACCAAGAAGCCTCGGGAATGTTACAAGTGATAAGCGAATCTTTAGGTCTATGCTTAGCTCTAATTGCATTCCAAAAGCCCCTAGGATTCCTCCCTGCGCTTGCGGATTTCAGGTTACTCCAGAACTGATCCTCCCAGTCCTTCTTGTCAACCTTTTGGGCTAACCTGTAATTCTGCCTTGCAGCTGCAACTAACCCACTGTCTCCCTTCTTCACTGCTGTAATTAGAGCCCGTTTTGTTGCCCTACAGGCAGCGGAATACCAGCCCGGATTACCATTCGGGCTCATTGCCCTCCGGTCGCTGCCTCCTCGGGTAGGGATGACAAAAAGATCGCCTAAAGCTTTAGTGGTGTCTCTAAATAAAGAGGAAATCTCCTCAGCAGTCAGTGTGGCAGATTCCAGCATGGATGTGACACTAGTCATAATCACCCCTATTCCCATAACCTTCCCCTCATCAAGGACAAACTTATCCCATTTTAACCGTCTCCCGCAATTCGCGGGGCATACTTCACCTGTCAGCCTTATGACTGGGGGGATTGGGGATATGTTGCACGTGCACCATAAGGGAGTTACACACAGAGTAAGTGGGTTATGATCACTATCCGTGGATAGGACAACCTCCATGTCTACCATGTGTGCCCAGAGCCGGAAGTCAAGGATGATATAGTCTATCCTGGATGAGTGCCCAACCCTATTATATGTGTGTGCCCCATTCGGGTCAGAAATGGATCTCCCGTTAACCGCCCTTAACCCAAACTCCAAAGTAAGGGCGTTCAATTGTATAGCACGTTGGGACCATCTCCTAATCGGGGGTAAATCGAGAGGCGGGATACCTCTTCTGGTGTCCTCATCTATGGTGTCCAAGATGTCGTCAGCCGCTAATGGCTCATACGTGCAATTAAAGTCACCCATGAGCAAGATAAAGGAGTTAGGGTTGCACTCCCTCAGCTCGTCTTCCAAGGCCGCTAGGGTCGGGGATGGTAAACCCCCTTTTGGGCCTCTAGTATAAATATTGAAGATCTCCAGGGGGTTACCTCTAAGGGGGCCCCTCACAGAGAGCCTCTGTAAGTCAGGCGACTTGGTTTTAAGCTGCCTCACATGAAAGACCAAGGAGATACTGACCCAGATAAGTAGCCCACCTGACGGGCGGCCCCTCCCCGCCGGGGGTGTGCTAGCGGGGACGTGAAAGGTCATGTAGCCCACTTTGTGTTGGGGTTCTACAGACCATGTCTCCTGGAAAGCACAAAACCCGAAGGACTTAATAAGGGCATTCCAGTTAGGCAACTCTGCGTTGCGGCTAATTCCCGCCACATTCCAGCAAATCACCCTCAGAATTCCAGTACCTGTGGCTAGCTCGGGAAGGGGGGGACACATAGGATGGGTTAGCCTAGTGTGGGTAGCGTCACTTCGGGCAACATCTGCCGTCAGCAGGATCCTGTTAGCGGCAAGGCTGGAACCAACAGTTACATTCCCATTCTGAAAGCTAGAGGGGAGAACCGCTAAAAGAGCTGGGGAAGAGTCACTATCACAAGGGAGCACACTATGCCCGGACCCATTTAAACCACTGCGCATAACCCCAGTGGTTCCCTTGCAGCCAGTTATAGCCACTACTTGATCATCATGTCAGCAGCCCCACCATGGCGAGTAGGGACGTAGGCCAACATTCCTTGACATGAGCCTAGGGTCAAGAGTCTCATAACAGGGATACCAGCTACTCCTGCCCTCCCTAAACACCTGGCTACCAGGCCAAAGGGTTGGCGAAGGCCGATAGAAATAGCCAAGATCACGGGTATTTATACCCAGGGTGTCACTGTTTGAGTCCTGATTACAAATGTGCTTAACTGCTCTGGGATCATTGAAATTAACTAATATGCAGTCACCCTTTAGGTTTTTTGGCCTTTCACCTACCCAACCAACCCGTCTCACGTGAATGATTCGCCCATCAATAAAACCAGGAAGGGGTCTATTCTCTCTGAGCCAGAATACTGTTTTATTTTTAAGTTCAGTATACGACTCTTGGGTACCTGGTTTAAGAGGGGGAACCCCGGTAAGGATAACCACAAATGGCTGGCATCCTGGGGGAAGGCTTGCATAAGGTGCGGTGATTACCCATTTCTTGCCCTCCAACTGTGCTTTAAGAGCTGGGGTAGGGGGAGTGGTTCTAGTTGATGGACAGGACCCGCCAACACTAACAATACTAGATGCTGTCATGGTCTTGGCTGATCCAGCTGCTCGAGGGTTGGGGGAGTTTTTGTGCTTTGTAGCAGATTTGGGGAGTTTTTTAGGCTTACCCAGGGATTTGGGCTGTGTTAGATTAACCATGGGTAGGGACCCTGCTGCCTGCTCCCCCCCCCCCACCGGTTGTACTGGGGGTTCACTTGGCGTACTCTCCACGGGTAAGCCCTGCTACCTCCCCGCTGCAGCTGGCGAAGAACCGATGCCCCCTGTACGGGGCCTTGGTATCAAGTTTGGTGCTTGCCCTTCCTCTCTCATTTTAGAGTGAAGTTTGATCAAAGAGTTCACAAAGAAAAATGTATGAAGGATAGTCTGTTCGAAGTTATCCACCGCGATTTCACCAAACATTCAATCTTAGGAAGCAAAAGATTAACAGGAGGGGTACCTACATGAGAGGCCATCTGGGGATCTAAGGTCGGCTGTTGTTGCAAAGTACCCATCTCCTCCCCTTTCTGCTGGCTTTTTGAGAGAGCTTCCCCCTCCCCCAAGCCCTTCATCAGCACACCCCCCCTGTACAGGTTTTTCCTCCTTAATTTGCTGTGAGGTTTGAGCATATTACCCTTACGAGGGCTGACAGCACACTTTCTTTTGGCTGGGGCAGCAACCCCCACTACCTGGAGCAACACTTCAGGCTGGGGAGAAGACGCGCTGTGAGCCCGGGGCATAGGTGGAGTTATGACGGCTGGGGGGGCGAGTTGATGGACAAGTGGACAATCTGATATAGTTACCCCAGCCCTACACTGGGCAACTAAGGACAGCCTGTCCAAACTAGCCCTAATTTGGTTGGCTCGTTGGGCATCGCAGGGTGGGGAAACATCCAGCAAGGGGTTGGCAACTTGGGCGGGGGAAGGGACTAACGCTAGGTGGCCCAGGGAAGAGCCTTTATTAGCCAGGGATTCCCGTGATAATCTATGCTCCGTCAGAGCAATCTCCTTCTCTACGATTGAGAATACGCGTGTTATAAATTGGTCCATGGTGCCACTCACAGAAGCACCCCCCCCCCCTCCGAGCATTGCTTGAATGAGTTGCCATCAGCATTTATAGAAGGCAACTACCCAGGGTTGAGCAGTCACAGTATCTAGCAAGGTGATCAGTCAAAGACCCCTGAGAACTAAGGTCACCAGGAGTAGAGTTAATTGTCAGACAAAGGTTGAAACAGACCAGCTTAGGGGGGTTGCCCGGCCCGGCCTCTTCTGGACCCTGAGGGCCCCAGAGGGCCCGCCCTTTGCCCGGGCTTCACCCGGTGCGCTCCCGCGCAGCAGGGGTCAGAGTCTCTCAAGTATGACATGTGATGGTTTGTGGGCGTGGCACCGAGGCAGCGCGGACCAGGTGTGCTGTCCAGGGCCGGGACTCCTGGGAAAGCGAGTCCCTGCAGTTGCGCCGCTCCTTCTGGCCGCCTCTCACACCACAGGGTGGCCCCACAAAGTTCAGAGCGCCTGGGCTGTGAGCAACTCCTGCTCCCAACAGCCTCCAGAGGACAGGCACAAGCGACGAGGCACCCGCAAAGCGGGTGCGGCTCCGTGCAGAAGAGAATCCAATCAAGGGCAAGAGTCTCCACAATCAAGGTTACGCCAAGAGCCCCAATGTCAGAGGAGCAGGCAGGCGTTTATGACCAGCTGATGACCTGTGGGCGTGGCACCGAGGCAGCGCGGACCAGGTGTGCTGTCCAGGGCAGGGACTCCTGGGAAAGCGAGTCCCTGCAGTTGCGCCGCTCCTTCTGGCCGCCTCTCACACCACAGGGTGGCCCCACAATGTTCAGAGCGCCTGGGCTGTGAGCAAATCCTGCTCCCAACAGCCTCCTGAGGACAGGCACAAGCGACCCGGCACCCGCGAAGCTGGTGCGGCTAGGTGCAGAAGAGAATCCAATCAGGGGCAAGAGTCTCCACAATCAAGGTAACGCCAAAAGAACATTATGAAAATACACCTTCAGCAAGAACCAGGACAGCACTCTTCAGCCCAACACCTCTTATCCCTTGCCTCACAAACGTGGTCTGATTGTCTCCTCGGTAAAGGATCATAATTGAGGCAGTCAATTAGCATGTGGTGGTACAGTGTGGTATGGCCATTTGTCAGCAGCTTAATATCACCCAAATGTAGCACCAATCATATTGAGGTTCTATTGGCGAAGGGGTCAGGTTAGTATATATAGTATCAAGATTGTTTGGTTTGGAATATATTAGGAGCAACCGGTAGCATATGAGAGGCAAAGGTATTACACATATTTCCTGGGTTGATACTTTCACACTTATCTTTTAATGAAAAATAACAGTTTACCTCAAATGAGCCTTCATCTTCAATGCATATGAATTAATGGAAAAGCAATGCCACAGGAGGGGACCCTTTTAGCATCTTTGAAAGTTGGAGAACTCAGAGTGGAATACGTATGACGATTGTTGTAAAGGTTAAGAGGAAATGTGACAGTGTTATTGTTGAAGATCCAGAACTAGTGCTATGTTAAAGTAGTGTTTGCACCATCACAAGAGGGCACCAGATTACGCCTTGAAAATTCCTCGCAGTGATATGGATTGGATCTTTCTCCAAGTGCTAGTGAGCTGGCTAGCCCAGGAACATTGAGGCGGATTCTTCATGTACCTTGCCAAATGTATGACTGCTAAAAGCCTTCTCTGAGGGTGCAATGTATATGTAAGTACTTAACTTGTTGTTTATTCATTTCATCAGTATGTTCATGTTTAGAATGGGGACTGTAGTTAGCAGAGGTATGCCCCCTGTCCAAGTAGGGACCTACACTCCACACTAACAGTTTACCTTTGCTCATCCTTTGGTAGCTTGGCACAGAGCTGTCAGGCTAAACTAGAGAGGCAATGTGTAAAGTATTTGTGCATACACACATAGTAACACAGTGAAAACACAACAAATATTCTCCACACCAGTTTAGAAAAATAGCCAATATTCATCTGAGTAAAACAAGACCAAACTAACGACAATCCAACATAATGTGGAGTGGGATGATTAGTCCTGGATAGAAATGGCGCTAACCGATTTTCGGTTTGTATTTGTCAGTTATCAGTTATATGGGTGCTTAAAGTAGGGTCAATCATCCAAATGCCCTTAATTGGATCAACAGATTCGTTAAACAGTGTACAGGTCCCTAGCACACCAAAATACAGTTCTTTACAATATAGTAATTTTCAATAAACACATAGAAAGAATTTTCTCCTCGAGATCTTTAATGTGTGATGTCTTTGTAATATTTCCTCGCCAACACTTGTTTCGTCGTATATGAGTAACCAACGACTTCCTCAGGGCTGGTTGGCAAATATAAAATATGATTCGCCGACGTATTGTATACACGAGATTCGGTCATACGGTTGGGAGTGTGGAGCCACAATACGAGCACCCGCTCATGGACGCCACTAATTTGTGGCTGAACAAGCTAAAGTAATTTTAATTCTTGGAAAACGGATTTGATATAGACGCATTATATGTGGATGGTGCCACAATAGGAGTACCCGCTTTGGATAAAGTTGACTGCGCCGATATCAGCAGAGATCATTGACTACGTGGATATGGTCTATTTGACATACAATACGTCGTGTATTGTTCTAGGCAATTCGGGAAGCTATATTGATACGGGGTTACTACATTTTACCCAGCCAGGTTTAGGCTGGGACGGAATTACAACCAGCCAGAAGGCGAATCATATTTTATATTTGCTAACCAGCCCTGAGGAAGCCGTTGGTTACTCATATATGACGAAATGTACCATGCTTTCTTTAAGGGCAATACCATAGCTCTATCATCTCTGTTTATTTCTAGGTGTGCTTAGACTCGCATCTGCTCAACGCCAGGATACCCTTCCAGGTGATAGAGAGCTCTACAAATATGCATAGCATAACAAAGCTGCACCCACCACACAAAAGCAACCCAGACGAACACAGAAAACATATAATTAAATTGTGGCAGAATGAGGTCCATTTCTGTAATTTTTCTGATATTACTTCAAATGGCATTATTTAAAAGTAGTACTTACTGTAGGGATGACCATCAATTGGGGACCTAGAGCATTAAAAAAAAATACTCATTTAGGAATATGAACAAAGTGTATTAGCGGTGTCCTAGTATAACTTCATCGTAACGGGTATGGTCTTTGCAACCAATGGATCACTGTAACTTTTTATACTGAACTGTTAGCACTACATGTGTCCAGGGCCTGTGCATCAAATGCTGCTAGTGGGTCTGCAGCACTGATTGTGTCACCCATATGAGTTACCCTTCAAACCTGTCTCAAGCCTACCATTTCAGATCCTGTGTGTGAAATTTTAAACTATATATCAACAAAAGGAGGAACCATAGATGGACTATATTTAACGGGGTCCAGTGTACATGTCCGGGAGAACAGTAGCACAAGAAGGGTACAAAGTTCCCCAATGTGAGTAGGAGTGTGAGTCTAGCGTAGAAAGGGCGGGGAATTTCCCTTTTTGGAACTAAAACCCTCACACACCCAGCAAGCTAGGTGTTATGCTTCATCATATGGGTTCTGCTCCTCGTCAGACTGGTGCTGCAATGTCCAACGGGCACCCCGAAGGGGCTCTTTACCGGAGATCTTTTGTTCCTGCCATATTTTGCATGCGTGTAAGAGGGGAAGGGTAATCGCGGGTGAATATGTAGTCGTGAAGTGAATGTGAGTTAAAAAAGGTTAGTCAATCCAATGGGAACTTTATTGGTATGGTTGACTCCCTTGGTTAAAAGGTGGGAGGGGAGATATGTACTGGTGTAAGGTTCACAGTAGAAAATCTACTACCCTCTGATCAGGTCAACATGTTTCTTGCATTCTAAGCAATTCGTCAGGACCTAGGTGCAATGTACTACACAGTCAATAAAGAAATACAACCTTATGTCTTGAGGTCAATAATTGTGCTGGCCGATGGGTCCTGCCCTTAATGATGCAGCCCTAAGGATTTCCCTAAGGTGCCACCGCAGTCAGCTCCCGTGGAACCAGCACCTTTGAGTAAGGTACCCAAAACGGGGCGCGGTCTCAGCCGTCAACTCCTACCCTCACAGCGTCTGGTTAGGACTAGGAGCGACTGCTAAGTGTATAAGTATATTTGACAGTGTTCTATTGATCATTTACAACATTTATGAGTGATTCTATAGGTAAGTGATTAGATGTGTGTGTAGATCTAGGAATTACTGAGTGGGTTTTTAGATACTTGTATTGCTGTGTCAATGGATTCAAATATGCTACTCTGTATTTTTCAGTGAGTGATGAAAGGTTATAGTAGTGTATGATGAGGTGTATCTGATTGTCACGTGGATGATGTCAACAGTGATGTCATCAGTGATGTCATTTGATATGTCATTAGTGATGTCATTAGTGATGTCACTGAACCTTTCATGAATGATGTAATATGTGACATCATCACCAGTGGATTGCGGGCGCGAGAGTTACAGTTAGTACAACTAACTATAACGGAGGAATTTCAATGGTTTTGTATGAGTGAAATGTCCAGCTAACTATAACACCCCTGGTTTTTTCAATGAATTTCTAAGGTTTTTTAAATGATAATTCCTAACTATAACCTGCTTGAAACCTATGGTTTTTTCAGTGAATTTCAAAGGTTCTTTAAATGATAATTCCGAACTATAACCTGCTGAAACCTATGGTTTTTTCAGTGAATTTCAAAGGTTTTTTAAATGACAATTCCTAATTATAATGTTGACCACTTCCCCATATCTTCAACAAGAAACCAAATCTGCAATTCTACCTAAAAAAACAGGCAATAGTTCCACTTACCACTAACAAATTAACATCAACATTTAACTAGTGTAAGGTCGTCGACTATGTACTACGTGAATTACATCCAACTCACACCCATATTTAAAGAGCAATATGTGATAAAGGTACTAATTTTACACTTCTGACACCCAACAAAATCACAATACCCAGCGCCACTACCACTCCAACCACCCCTCCTGACCCCTCCCCCACTACTACCTCAGAGGCAGCGCAAAACAGGACAACGGACCCTCCCAAAATAATATATCGCCTCAACAGCACACTAGCTCAATTTTCAGAGATGTGGCAACCAACTATGTATAAGGGAAGGAATTTGCACATCAACAATAATGTACACAATGCTAACACTACCGGTGATATTCTGTACACAACTCACTATAAAAACCAAAAACTTTTCCGTGTGTAGATATACCATTGATACGTGTAGTGTACTGCACAGTGGACACAACCATATTATCTCAGACTCTGGGGAATATCTCGGTCATGTTGCTGTGTTGTCTCCCCCCTTCAAACAGAACTGAAGTGGGCTGATCCAATGTATGCAACGTCAGCGTAAGAGTATAAATAATTAGCCTACACCTTGGGCGTGGTTCACTTCTGCAAAGAGAAAAGACTCTGCCACAGCGAAGGTCCTCACCCTGCCACGTGGCTGCCGCATTGACCACGTACCTCCTCGATACAGGCCGATTGCGAACTCAGCGCCACAGCACCGCAGACTTATGTCTGCATCAACTACTGTCTTCGATCCACACTGCGGACAGCAGGGTTCACAACTTGAATTCAGCTTTGGATCTACACTACGCACAGTATTGAAGTTATCCTTCATTTATGTAAGGCAGAGACAATTTTCTTAAAGTATGAACAGTAGGAAATTCAGCCTTCATTTATTTAATTCTACTATATGTTTTCAGATATATGTCTTCGGATTTGTTTACATAAGTGACAAAAAGCATTTGTCCATGCCTGTCTCAACAACTGACTTCAATCTACACTGCGTACAACAGGGTTCACAACTTGAATTCAGCTTTCCATCTACACTACGTACAGCATTCAAGTTATCCTTGATTTAGGTAAGGCAGAGACAATTTTGTTAATGGATGCCACAAAAAACATTCCTCAATGTCTGTACTGAGTTCTGTTTTCAAATGTACACTGTGATCAAAAGAGTTTACCACTTGATACCAGTGGCGCTAAGCACTAAGACAACATAAAATTCAGTCTCGATTTATTTAAGCCAGAAAAATAGTACTGTGTCGTCAGATTTTGTTAAAGTGTGTGAAAAAAAATAGCATTCCTCGATGTCTGTGTCAACTACAGCCTTCGATATACTCTGCGGACAGCAGGGTTCCCAACTTAAAGTCACCTTTGCATGTATACTACGGACAGTAAGGAATTCAACCTTGATTAATTTAATGCAGAGACAATTGTACTGTATGTGTTCAGATTTTTTCAGATAGAATGACGATTGTACATGACACATTCCAGTAGACAAGAGACATTATACCACTGCGACCCCCCCATACCATGAATCATCACAGGGTACGCACACACTGAGTTCTTTCGGTACCACTAACTCACTGCACCACAAGTCATTTCCCCGTAGCCTTATAAAAGCAGAATTCACTAGGCAAAAAACATTGCTCCCAGTACAGCCCCCAGCCATTACGCATTATTGCAGGATACATAAAAGCTCAGCGCCAAAGATACTACTAACTCAGTGTACCATAAGCCACGGAAAGAAGAGTGAACAGTTTTATGTCAGCAACGAGGCACACTATCACTTTTAAGTGGAATTCATCCAATCGACAAAAGACATTACTCCAATTACTGTGCCCCTCCCCCCCAGACCACACACCATCGCAGAATATGTACACGCTAATCACCAAAGGTACTAGTAACTCAGTGCACCAAAAATGATTATCACGTGGCCTTACTAAGGCAGCATTCATAACACAAAAAACATTACTACCAGTACGGCTTACCTGGACCACGCATCATCGCAGGCTCCACAGAACCGTCTTGTTTTAGATACCAGCAACTCAGTATAAACCAAACTAAGTATAACACCTATCTGAGGACAACAGGATTTACAACTTCAATTCAGCTTTGTATCTACACTACAAACAGTAGAGAATTTAGCCTTGATTTATTTAAGGCGCACCCAAAAAATACTCCTGTGGCACTGCTAGTATTCAGAAGCACCTTTAATCCCTACATCCTGTGAACTATGTTTACAAAGAAAGTACAACACAGTGCCAAAATGTACCTCCACCACTGGTAATACCAAGTACCTCTGGGGTATCACCTTTAACATCGCAACCAGACAAACGTCCCCATTTGAGAAAGTTAGAATGCACTGCGTGACATTCAATTGTTTAATTTCTTATGGAGAGCAATCAGTAGACAGTTTGCAGAGCAATTGATAACCATTGATGATAGTTTTTTTTTTAACCTCAAAATTCATGCAGACCAGTATGCAACACTCAATATTTTGAGTACAGACCGCTCGAACCACGCATCATTGCAGGCTGAGCACACGCTGAGCACCACACATACCAATAACTCAGTACACCATAAATAATCGCCACGTGGCCTTATTAAGGCAAAATTCAGTTGCCAAAAGACATTCTTTCCAGTTTGTTCTGCTTGAACCACACACCATCACTGGCTCTACATAAACCGCCCCTACCTCAGTGTACCACAACCCATAAACACTTTACGATAGAAGCTTCTGTCTATTATTTCACATATAGTGCTCCTCCCTTAGTACAGCAGAAGTCATAAACCGTTTACGATTGAATATCTGTGTATGATTTAATGATTACTATTCTACTTGTTACCAACAACAACGTAATAAAATGGAGTCGAGCGCATGTGCCCGTACCCATTTCAACTATCTATCTGTGTCTGTGTATTTATTATGTTTCTACAATGCTGCTCCTGCACCCTACCACATTATATTGTGCTATAAATAGCGTATGCAACCATCTTACCTCTGACAGTAAGTGTGGACTATTCCTCACAAAATCAACCCAAAACTATATGAGCAATTTACATGAGCACCGTATTTGCAGTACATTTTCAGGCACACGTAGATAACGTCATTACTCTACAATATTAGGATGTGGACGCAATTCCAAGCCTCGAACACTGATTCCCAGCACCAAGTTTGACAGTGTACCTGAATGACCATATAAGTATATATATTAGCTGCCCTTCATGTGCCAAAAACTGCAACATAAACCTTTCACAGCCCTGTATTACTACAGCTACAACACTCGACTGAATGTACAACAAACATTCAGAATCACAGAAATGCATCATGCCCACCATCTTTTATGTGTGCAACTATGAATGAATATAGAGTCAGTGATACCCTGTACACATTTACACCAAATGGAGTTCCATGGTGACTCATAGTGACGTGGATGTCGCTGTACAGAAAGGGAAGCAATACAACAGCGCTAATACAACAATTAGGCAATAAGGTAAAAGATATGGGAGAGTAATATAACGGAAGGTAGAACACAGTGATACCCCGTACCTTTCATAATGGCCATGTTGTGGAAATTTACAGACATAATGATACATTTGCGTTTAAGACCTGGGTGACGTCAGCAATACAAAACGGACACCCTATTCACTTGATTTTTCATATAACTCACAACGGAACCACACCCATAGCTCCAGAATCATGGTTCAGATTCTCCCGAGCACTGGCATACATCACACCAGCTCACTCCGCTTACGCTTCCAGGAAAAAACAAAAACGCAACATTGCCCAGATTTCCATTGTACTGATTTCTTAGTTCCAAGTCTAGTTGTCAAAACGGCACACACACACTCCCTCATGGCTGGTATACACCTACACCACACCCATCTAGCACATGCGTCACA